>NW_026138067.1:4091944-4708333 GCF_025592945.1 Manacus candei | reverse complement strand
GTGAGCACCGCCAGGAGGGAGCGATTCTTTGTTGCTCAGTTACTGTTGTCTTCTTTTCCAGAGGACTGCTTCGACTCTGCAGCAAATTTAAACACAAACACTTAATTAGGAGTGGAACAAATTCTCTCTAGTCTGTTAAAACCCAAACAAATAAACCAATAACAAAACAATATTCAAAGACCTGTAATATTTTCTTGATCAACATATACCCCACATGTTTCCAGCAGACACAGACAAGGAATTTGAATGAAGGTTTGTGAAAAGGTTGATAATTATGACCAATGTGATTCAATAACTTTCTATAAAAACAGATGTATTCAAGCTGAGCACAAAGGTCAGAGAAGTACTGCAGTTATTTACTGATTTACCTGAACCAGTTGTGGAGAATTTAAGTTACAGATGATTTGAAGAAATCTGTAAATTACCTTTCTTCTTAAATAGTTCTTGTGCAGAAGATGAAAAATGAGGAATGTTAAAAAATACTGAGATATATATTTGATAGAAGTTAAGTGCACTGGAAGATGTAATGCAACTGAATTACAGGTTAAGTATAGGATAAGCAAGGATAAAATATTTGGAATCTGCTTGTTGATAAAAGTGTTTTAAAAGATAATTTCTTTCCTATTGTTCCCGTATTTTGCGTACATAAATACACAAAGCTTGTACTGTTTATCTGGGAAAGCATTCTGCAACTCTGGATTGGCATTTGAAATCTTGTATATTTTTTATCTTGTACTGTTGACATGCTGTACAATGATGAGCAAAGATCCCTATTTCCCAATGCTATTGTTTGCTGATCCATAAAAGAGCAGCAATAGTTGTCGAAACCTTTTCATAAAGCACTTTGTAGACCATATGTGTAAAACCCTTTGTATATGCAGTGCACCAAAGTTTCTACTTACAGGATGGCCCTGGCAATCAAGAGAATATACCTGTATGTCTCATGTCTGTATAAGGGAATGGGAATGACTCAAAAGACAAATGACATAAAAAATGTTCTTCTATTACCACATACCCATGTGTCTGACTAGAGACATGAGAGGGGATGTGGGTGTTACAAGCCTGCTGTGATCCTTAAATCCAGGAACTGTTGGAAAAAAATCCTGAAGTTAGAAAGGGAAAATGCTGCAAAACATAGATGTATGTAAAGCAGACATCATGCTGTATTGAATCTGAGCTCTTGCTTTTAGCAGCAGATCCATATTAGTGGAGTCATAAAACTTTGTTCCAATTGGACTGAATAGATAAAGGTTTCTAATAGAAGATACAGAAATCTCAGTGGAACTTGATTTAGGTAATGGGGTTCTTTCTTAAACAGAAGTGAGCTAATCACATAGTTTTTTACTAAATCTAACATTTATTCAGTTAAATGACTTCTCAGTGACTTACACATAAATACATGTGTGCATGAAAACAGCAGTATTGGAATGTTTTTCATTCATTGAAATACTGAAAAGGAAGAGCTCTGCAGGCCACTGAAGTGCTCTCCAAGCTCATTACAGAAAGAGGAAGCTGTCTGCCACCAGGGAGATGACAAATGCAAATGTTGCAAGTAACACATTGGGTTTTTTTGGTGGCACAGGGTGGGAGATGGTACTTTTTACTGGTTTTGGTTTAGTTTCCATTTTTGGTGGTGGCAACTTCTGTAGTGGTAGTCTTACTGATGCTTAGGTTCTACATGTTAAAGTGTGTATTAATATTGAGAAGTCTCAAGGATTGAGCAATCTGGTATTGTCCTGTTGTCCTGACGTGTTGTTTTGAAATAGGGACAATTACTTCAGTTTCTCTGAATGTTCTGGAAAATACTGTAGTTTTGCAGAACTGGTATATGCTACGTAGCAGTGACTGGGTGATTAATCACAACTTGGCAGGTTTATTAATGTTTTTGTAGTGGAGGGATGGGTCCCATTAGTGATTCTGTCTCACAGTCAAGCTGTTCTCTCCTGTTTCTGGAGCTGTTTGGTAGCTGTTGAACTTAATGAGAAGGCAGAGACAGCAGCATGTATTTACTGTAAAATAAAACTGTCCATGGTTAGTACAAATTACAGCCTAGTTTAAGAAGTGACAGAATTTGCATTTCGCAGGCGTGAACGTGTCCTACAACAGATCACTGTGTGACAGTGAATTACCATTGTACACAGCCTAGTGAGAGACAATTGACTCCTAGTGAATAAAAGTCAATTATTCTTACAGAATCACTTAATATAAGCATTCCTTTTGAAAACAAACCAGTTTGGTTAAGTTTTCTTATCCTGTACTAGCCCAAAATGTGTCATTGAAGAAGTGGCTTACAGCATAATTTCTAAAATTATTACTTAAAAAGTACATTGTGTTGAGACCATATAAATGTTGTATAAATCTAGGGAAAATGTATTCTCATAGTATGCCTTTCTGATGGGAATCTTTCCAGCTTGGGAGAATGTATTTGAATTTAGGTGTTTTTTTTTTCACAAAATAATTTTCTATCAAAGTACCAAGTTATTAACAACAAAACTTTTTTTTAAAAGCAAAATTATTATTTAACAGATACATTTTCAGATAGTGGTGCATTTTTAGAAGCAGTAATTTATTTCAGTCTTTAGAAACTAGATTTATTTAACTCTTAGTAGTACTAGTTTTTAGAGATGTTCAGAATGCTCATTTTGCAATATTTTTTTTCTTGTTACTAATAGAAGTCCATTTATCCTAATTTGTGCCTGTAAAATCAGTGCTTAATGGTAGATGTACCAGTTTGAGACAGGTTCGGAGTTGTTAACTGATTCACTTTCAGAAGCAATTTAAAGAGAATGGCTAATGCCACTGTGTTTCTAAATTTTGTTTCTCAATCTGCAGCATTAGATACTTATTGAAGCAGTAAGCTTTTCGATACATAATGTGGTCAGAAATGTAACCACCTCTTGTTTATTCAGAAATATCTAATGAAGTTGACTATCGCAATTTTTTTAAGAGTTTTATTAGACAGGAAATTTTACTAAGTTGGGTTAAATTTGAGGCAAGAACAGTCATTTGGGGGCTGACATTTTAAAGATGCTGCATAGTTCAGCTTTGTATGCCGCTTATATCTAGCATAGGTTAGGTAGCCGTATGTGAAACAGAATTGTGTTTGTAGAAAAAAATCTTTTTAATCACAAAGCTAAATCAAACCAGATGATCCAGATTGTCTTATTTTCCCCTCCACCTTTTTTTTTTTTCTGGTGAATGCATGCTTAGTCCACAATCTTCAAGTGTTGGGAAGAAAGATTTGGATTTGCTGGGATTTTTTGTCTTTCTTACTGTGAAATACTAAGGTTTTACTTTAGTCTTCTACACATCAGTGGTTGATTCTAGAAGATTCTAGTGATAATAAATTCTAAATCAGAATTACTTCCAGTTATACATCCTGTTAACTGCTAATCTTTGGGCTTCCTTTTCTGAGAAGATAAGGAGGTGACTTTTCCCCTGGTATTATTAGCTAATGTTTCGTCACAGTTGGGGAATTCTGTAAGGCTTTACCGGACATACACGTCTGGTATGAAAATATAAACATTAGCTTACATATAACAGAGCATGCCATGCCATTTCTCAAATAGCCTGAGTCTCTTCCAGTATTAATATTCTCATGTTGCTTTATGTTAGGCCTTGTTTTATTAAACAGGTTTAAACACTCAAGTATTTTTTTACAAGCAAATCACAATCTTTTTGTCAAGTGCAAATAGGGGTTTGTGCTGCTGATATGCTGTTACTATGGCTGATAATTGGAGGTTTTAAAATGATTTATGATCTTGCTTTAGAGAAGATTTAGTGCAGAGGTCACAATCACATTGTACAGAAAGTGGTCCCACTATTTTTATCAGCGAAGATTGGAGTAGCAGAGTGGAAGAAGGATTCTCATATTTATGATTTGGGTGGGAAATGGGCAAGAAAATTGAAATTGCTGTCAGCTGGGAATCCTAACTTTGCAACATCCAGGGGAGTGTAACATATTCATTGAAATGCAAGTAATTGCATTGTCCTTTCTTGTTGTATTGAGTCATAAGGAAGCTGTTAGTGCCCTAAATGACACCAGTCTTGTAGAGTTTTACTGTGTATCAGTGAACTGGCCTTTTGCTATTGGAAATGGTTATGGAAAAGGGCTCTTGAGCCAATGATTTACCATCATGTGCTTAAAAACATACTTGCAGTGGGGGGGGGGGGCCTGGTGGTACGTCCTGAGGACCTCGCTGCCACTGTCCGAGCTCGCTCGGCCCCGGCAGATGAACCTCAGGATTAAAGGGTGGGCTCAGTTCAGCGCACACTGTGTCTCACCTAAAAAATCCACTGCACAGGCTCGAAGGGTAATGACCTTTCCCAAATCTTCGTTTGCGAAGACTGGCCATGATGATGATGATGATGCAGCGTAGGGGAATGTACTCTGCTTAAAATCATTCCTTATACAGATACCAGGACGTAGAATTTATTCCTATCTCTTTCTCTTCAGTGTCCAAGAAAGAAAAAAAAAAGTTGTGCATTCCTGCACTGGGAAACAGTGTTGATACATGTAGCAGAATTTGTCCAGATAGGAAATACAACCCAGTGAAGTTTAAGTATGATTTATTAACCTCAACAGCCCCAAGTGCTACAGCCCTTAATCAGACCAGTGCATAAACATTTTGAAATTACTTACATAGGTACTTTGATCTTGAATTTGATCTAAAACATGGGGGAAGAGCTATAAAATATAGACATTATGAACTCTCAAAAAAGGAGACGTTTTAAATTGAGTTCTTTGGCTACTGGCCATGTTTCCATTCTCCTGGCTGAATGGATGCACTAGTGTAGAAGGATACCTTATATAGATGAGAAAATTTAAATCTGGCTATAGCAGTTTTAATAAGAGGTTCAAATATTAATTAGAACCTTGTTACACCATGAGCCCAAAATAGAAACCCTGGGCAAGTGAAAAATACTGTTTCAAATGAGGTTTCAGTTTACTTTATGTTCAAAGCTTATCTAGTAAAATTACTTTTCCCTCCTGTCACTTGAATTGTGTCATATCTTTATTGAGATTTCTTGTAAGGAATTGTATTGGTTTATATTATTTTTTCTTTTCTACCTCTTCTCCGAGGCAGTGCAAAGAGAGGGCTGTTGTCCAGTCCCCTGGATGTTATCATTGCTTCTTAGCGTTGCCTCATACACATTTTACCATTCTCTTGCTCAGTCATTCTCTTTTTCCCTTACTGTTTTCAAGTAATCTTTTCTGTATCCGATAAGCACATAGTGTCATCATACCCTCATTATTTGACTCATCCATGAATATTCTTCTGCAAAACTTAAATCATAGTTCATGAAATATTCTATATCAAGTAATCTATGGTGAAACATTTATTTTCCTCTTTTAGGTCCTGATACAGAAAAGGACTTAATCCTTTGTTTAATATTAAGCCAGAGAAACTTCAATTGTGCTTTTCCATATTGAGATTCTAGTCAAATCCACAGCAGCTCTGTCCTTAATTTTACCATTGTCTTCCTTGTACCCACTTCCAGTTTTCACTTTCAGGTGGGCAGTTTCACCTAGTGCATTCAGTTTTTTGTGGTCTGTATTGCTATTCTTGTTTGTTCAGTAGTTTGTATATCTGTGGCACTGTAAAAATAATGTTCTGCAAAGAGTATGGAAAAATGTATTTCTTGCAGAATGAAGGAATTAGTGTTTACATTAATCTAGCATTTTTAGCAACTGACTGTACTTTGTGTATTGAAGTTCAAATTCAGATGATAAAAATCCCACTGGAGTAGTTTTGCTTATAAACTGGTAAAAATTGCAGTTAACATCACTGTACACGTGAACTGAATTGTTTATAGTTTCCCCATTTGTGACAGGTTCTTCCTTTCTGTCCTGATCTGCAGTGTTTTGCACTTTAATATCAATACCACTACATGTGATTCCTTAGTAGGTGAATGCTAATCACCTGTCTTGCATTTGTGACAGTGATCTTACCAGTTTTCTATAATAACAAAAGCTTTGCTGCTGTTTCCAGAGGTGTGAGTAAGACTAAATGGGGCTTTTTCCCTATTACTAGAAGGGAATGCAGCACACAAAGTTAGTGTGTATGACAGGAAGATTTCAGAGTTGGCTTGTAAGCTAGTTTGCATTCTTGTTTTGGAACCTGAATATTTGCATTGTGTTTATTTGCTTGGTTTCACCATCGTTTCTTCCTGCTTAAACTTGCAGGTGGGTCACCTCCTCTGGAGATTCAGAACAATGTCCTACGTTTTTGTAAATGACTCCTCCCAGACAAATGTGCCACTGCTGCAGGCTTGTATTGATGGAGACTTTAACTATTCCAAACGACTGCTAGAGAGCGGTTTCGACCCAAATATTCGTGACAGCCGAGGCCGAACTGGCCTTCACCTTGCTGCAGCCAGAGGAAATGTAGACATCTGTCAGCTCTTGCACAAATTTGGTGCTGACCTACTAGCCACTGATTACCAGGGTAACACAGCTCTTCACCTGTGTGGGCACGTTGATACCATCCAGTTCCTAGTTTCTAATGGACTTAAAATTGATATTTGGTAAGTAATTTTTTACAGCACATATATTTATAATATATTAATTAGTCTTCTGTCACCCTAGCCTTGCATATAAATTTGCTGTTGCTGAAATGCTGTATTTGGTGCAATTCCACTTTTTAAAGATACCACTTAATAAAAACACAAACTAAGAAGACAGGAAAACAATGAGGGCACTTTTGCTAGTCTGTGCAACAGGCAAAGCAAATAACCATCAGCTACTGGTGTGGACTCCTATGTCTAATCTTGCCCCATTGATGGATTGCTGCCTTAGTTTGGCCAGACAGCCAGGTGTGGGTGGTTGGCACCAATGGAAAAAATCACATTGACCACTCTAAAAGAATTTTCTCCACTGCAGTTCTATTGTTGTACTGGATAAGACAAAGAAAATACAGTATATGTGTGTCAGTTCATTCCCATACTCCTCTGGTAACAATGCTTCCTTTCAGTGTTTTCGCCCTCCCTCAAAGTCTATGACTCAGTCCTTCTTTCAAATATTGTATATTCTTTCCTTCTGGCTCCCAGCAGCTGTCAGATGCCAGTACTCAGATGTAAGCTCTCAAGCTGCAAAATAACTAGCTGTTTCATTCCTGTACTGAATTACTTTGTTTGTGGAACTTTCTGCATATTCACGTGTGCAAAAACCAGGAGTAATGTGAAAAAACCTTTGAGTTTTTTTAATCTGTCCCTTTTCCACCTGTACCTCATTAATGTTTTCAACTCAGCAAAACTAGTTATTGGTAGACCAGATTATTTATGGGTTGTGGGTTGGGTTTTATTCCCCTTATTTCAAACTACTCTGGTGGAAATTCCTGGTCTAAAGGCAGCTCTGGTCCTATTCAGTATTATTTTAATAGCAGCAGAGGGACCATCTGTATTTTATTTCATTTTTGCCTGATGTCCTAATACCCTAATGGAAAAGGAACTGAGGAGCCAGATTGCACAATTCTTTCTTGAAATTAGGCTTGAACTTGAACGTTGCTGTAAATCTCCTGTTTATTTTTTGCTCTAACACCCAGAGATTCCAATTAGAGTCCAACGAATTTTGATTTTACTTAGAGGGAGAAAAGAGTTGTACAATTTCAAACCTGAATATACTGATTTTCTTCTATAGCCGATTATGCTGTAACTTGTATAGAGAGGATTCTTGTACTGTCTGATACAACAGAAAATAGTTCTAAATAGTTACTATTCTATTCTACTATACTACTGAAATAGTTCCAATAGTTACTAAATTGTAATATGTTATGCTGAGTTGACTTGTTACAAAATTTCTATATTAAAATTTTCTTTCCTTATGTCTTTTTGTGGGCTTGTTTTAGCAACCATCAAGGTGCAACACCACTTGTTCTTGCCAAACGAAGGGGTGTGAATAAAGATGTGATTAGACTGCTGGAATCCCTGGAGGAGCAAGAGTTGAAAGGATTTAACAGAGGAGCTCATTCAAAGCTGGAAACAATGCAGACTGCTGAAAGTGAAAGGTATTTACCAAACAAAAATAATTACTAGGAGAAATGGCATTTATGGATTTTAGACTTTTATGATTGACTTGATTGTTTATTCCTCAAAACAGATAATATGAAGTTTGGCCTGATATTATCAGACCAAATCAAAATCAAATGTTAAATTTTGGAAAAATCTATTTAAACAGATCAAATGTAAGGAAAAAAAGAACTTCTTCTATTGGGATTTTAATTTTATGGTAGAAATTTTAAAAAATAATTACTCATTTTCCATTACAGAGTCTCAAAAATAAATATTCACAAAGCCAAAGAGAAAATAGCATGAAATGCAAAATGCCAATATCACAGGCTAACCTGACATACTTTTCATAAGAGGGAATGTCTGCAAAGAAGGGGTAGCAGACTTTTCATCTATCTGAATTTGAATAAAGTATTTTATGTAGTGCTATATATGAAATTTTTATCAGCAGTAGTCCTGGAAAAGATGGAGAATAAGAATGTCATGGTGGCTAAAGAGATAGTTAATGGAGAACTGAAGAACTCAGGAAAATTGCTGGCCATTTCAGGGAAATTATTGCGTTAGAGGGAAGTTAGTAATGAATTCTTAAAGGTCTGGTTCTGGGACTGTGTTTACTTAGGATTTTCTTAAATAAAAAAGTAGAAGCATTTTAGTGATACCAAGACGTGAGATACAGACAACCCAAATTGGGATGGCGCAGACAAAAACTTGGGGTTACAAGGGGGAGGAAATTAGCAGGAACAAATTGTCATTCAGTAGCACAAAATGCACTTTACCAAAAGCTGGATGCCATAAAATAAAAGTTGGAAAGTAGAAAACACAGGTATAGGAGAAAAGGCTTGATGTACTAGTCAGTTCCAGGAGTTGATGCTTCCCTGAAAAATGCAGTGAAGTCCTACAGAGCACAAAATGAGATATTTTCACTACATGAAGAAAACTGTCAGTCCTGTTGTTTAAAGCAACACTGACTGTTTACTCTCATTCGAAAAGTTTAATTTATCCTTTCAAGAAGCATTGAGAGACATGACTTGAAGCACTCAGGGAACTGAGCATCTCCTTATGAAAGAAAGCAACTAGAGCTTGTTTTAGCTTGGCAGAGTGAAAGCTGAGAGGTGTATGTGGTTGCTGACAAGAAATACTGGTTTTGAACAAAATAACTGTTTAAGACAAAAGATGATGATAGCATAAGAGCCAAAGGATACAGATAAACCACAAATACTTTTGTGATTGAAAATTGGGAGTGTTTTTTTACAATCAGCTTCCAAGACAGTCTTCTTGTAGATTTGGATGAGGCAAGAAGCCTTGCAGGTTTCAAAGGATGATAATTCTCTTGCAGAAATCATTGAATTGCCAATAAACATGACAGAACATGGAACTGAGGTTAATAATGCAAGAAATCTTTTCAATACTGTTTTAGTTTTAATTCATATTTAAAACAGGCTATCAATGTTCTTTGGAATACTTGCTCTTACACTGTAGTTATTCAAATTTGGAGGTTTTTTTATGTTGTCAAATAATGATCATGAACTATGACTACTGAAACATTATATCACAAAAGACAGGGAGTGTTGTCACGTAACTGTTGATCAGTTATGTCAAAATGTACACAACCTGTACTGTAAGTGAAAATGAAGCTGTGCAGATGGAGTTATCTGACTAAAGAGAAACGGTGAAGCCAACAAAATTACAGAAATAATGCCAAACACTCCTAGTGAACAGGTTTGAAGCTCTTTCTTACGCATCGGGTGACCACACCTATCAGAGAGACCGTTTTAAGCCCTGAAATAGAAAATTTAATTTTATTCTCAAAATTACATGGTTATAACTTATAAGAATTTGTGCATAATACCTTTCTGAGTTCACTAAATTTTATTGAAAGTTGCTCATCCCACAGAAATGCATTTATGCTGGTTTTGTTTAAACATGTGGACCAACAGCTCAGCCCCATTTCCATTCCAGTTTTTGATTGGATAGTGTCCCTTTAATGAACATAGCTTCCTTTCTGTTATTTGACCTTCATAAATGTTATATTGTTTGCTTTGGCAAGGAAGTCAGCAACTCTCCTTGGGGAGAGACACAGAGACATAAACAGTGCAGTACCCAGCTTGTTTGGGAATGTGTTTAAAATGTCTGAAATACATTATTTTAAAAATAACAAATAGCAGATGCCTACGGCAGCCAGAGCAAGTGAGCTCGTGTGCTGTTTGCTTTGTAAATAAATAATGCCTTTGTAACAGTTGGCTTTTCAGACCTCCACAGTTTCACTCCTCCCTCTTAGTATTATTTTCACATTTTAGAGACGTTTAGACTAATGTCTTCTGTCCTGCCCGTTCCCCAAATGTTTTACATTATGTATGAACCTGTGGAGAAATAATGCTCTTCCTAAAAACAATCTCTGACTTTAGTTTTCTGCTCCTTGTTACATGCAGCAGTTGCTGCTGCTCTGGAAGCAGAGGCCAAAGTTCTGTTCCCGAGTCAGACGTGTTTTCACTGGCTTTGCCCTGCCCCCAGAGGGGAGCAGCGCCGTGCTGTCAGGAGGCAGAGCTTGCTCTGTCTGTCTCGCAGCGCAGACGGTCTGTCCATCTGCACAGCCCAGCAGGACCTGTGGCTGTGCCCACAAGCGCGTCCAAATGCGAGCTTCCATGTCCTGTTGGAAAAAGAAGAGAACATCTGTCTGGGCTGTGTGGCACAAACTCTTCTGGGGGCACATTGCTGCATTACCTGTTCTTACGCAGCTGCAATTCATCATAAGAAAAAATATCTTGCATAGCATAGATTTTAATTGGGTGGTAATATAAAATAGAAAAAATGTTTTCTATGCACCCTTTTCCTTTTAATGAGAAGCATGTGATCTTTTCACTTAAATTGCATGGCACCTTTATTTAACCTCTCTGTAGTTATGTATTAACTAGTTAGTACTTAATGAGTAAGTTGTTCTGTTCTCTTCTACACCAATGGCTGTCTTTTATTAAACCCCTTGCTTTGCTTGGGAAATCATAATAAGCAAGGACGATGACTAAATCCTGCAGCTATGGGCAAGCAAAAATAGCTTTACAGGATTGTAAATATTTAAAAAACAAAAATACAAGCTGTTTAACAGGCAATTTCTGAAGTCTGCACATGATGCTGCAATACTACAGCAAGCTGTGGGAGTTTAGGCTAATTGTTCTTCAGTGGCTGTACTTCCTGAGAAAAAATACCATATGAATAGTGTGAAGTTTTCTCGTGGTGTAATCTTAGAAGAGAGATTTTTTCTGATGACGATCATTTGTCAATTCATTACTGTCACCAAGAAGAGCAGCATTTCTATAATTAGTTTTGACTTGGAAATTATTTTCCCCTGAATTTTTTTTAATTTTTTATTATTAGTGCTAGAAGATGTATCTAGGAATATGGTAACTGAAAGCAGTTAGAACCAAGGAAAAAATTTTTTTTTCCCTGCTTACGTTCTTCTATTGACATCATTGAGTAATTGATTCCACCATTTCCTTTCCGTGCTTGTCAGAGCCCAGTCCTGTAAACACCCATGTATGTAATTTCACTCAAGTGAAAAGCAGTAGGACTGTGCAGATGGTCAAAATTTTAAGTGCAATCAAGCAATGAGAAAGTTTTGCTATTCTTCATGAGGTTTTTCAGACAGCAACAGAGAAAGTTTCCTGTTATAAACTAATTGTGAAACCAGCAAAATTGGCAGAATTATGCAAGAAGCCATACAGTATTGGGGACAACTTACATATTTTCTAAAGGTGATTCATTGTCAAAATGAGTGCCTTGTTCCCATTTTATATTTGTTTCTCATTTAAAAGTGTAAGTTTTAGTCCCTAATTTATAATCTGACAATTTAAGGGGGCCTGATGGATTGCTAGTGCAATGTTAAAACATCAAGGCAGTTGCTGAAAGCCATATGGTAGAAAACACAGCAATGCCAACTTGTTCAGAATGTTTCTGAACTTCTTGTTACCCAAATTTATTGGTTTATGTGATTTTTTTTTTTATGCTAGAGAGGAGGCCTCTAACTAAGACATGCAGGAGAGTAGTAAAGATCACTACAGAATTCTGCATCTAAATTAATAGTGGTTAAAGTTTCCATTTTATTCATCAGAGTTTATTTTTAGTCATAATTTGTTTTGTTAACAAGAGCTGGGCCCCTTGAGGTTTTAGCTTATGCTTCATTATATTTTACTAAGCTATATTTAGTAGGAATTATGAGGACTGACTTTTGAAAGCTTCTAGGAGGCAAGCCTGCAAATTCAGGGCAGTTGTTTATATACAGATATCAGTCTCTTTGCACAGGTTAATAAAACATCCATGCAACTACATTAAGTTTAGAGTTAAGAGTGTTTTCCTGGCCTGCTTTGTCTCGATTTAGCAGAGGCAATGCTATAAATCTGTAGGTGGGTTTAATTTTTAATTTAGAATGTTTCAGTTGCCCTTAGTAGGATTACTGTCATATTTAAAGGTGCATTCTTTTGCTCTGATGTATTTTTAACTTTAATCCTTCATAGTGCAATGGAAAGCCATTCCCTCCTTAATCCAAACCTGCAGCAAGGTGAAGGAGTTCTTTCCAGTTTCCGCACAACATGGCAAGAGTTTGTGGAAGACCTGGGCTTCTGGAGAGTGCTTCTCCTCATCATTGTCATTGCTCTTCTGTCGCTTGGAATAGCCTACTATGTTAGTGGGGTGCTTCCTTTTGTAGAGAACCAGCCTGAACTGGTGCACTGAAGCAAATGCAAAAAAGTGCACTGTGCTTTCCCCCGTTCTAATCTTATTTTGAGCTTCTTGGAATTATTCTTCTGGTGCAGACAGTGGCAGCTGTATATACTGTTTGCCTTTTGTACTTAATATTAACCCCTTTGAAATAGGGATTAATTAATTTGAAATAAAACACTAAATTCTAAAGCATTCCTAAGCTACCTCTGACTTACTTTGATTTGCAAGCAAGATGTGAAGATAACCCTCTCTGATAAAATATTATGTTTAGAAAAGGCCTTTCATAATGAATGTTAAATTCCTGGGTATCAAAAATATATCCTAGTACAGAACAAAATTTGTTCTATTTTCCCTATAAAGAGAGGTAAATCTATTGTCAGGTTTTTTTTGTATGTGCTTCAGTTGAAGCACATAGAAAGAAGATACTCTTAGGAGAAATTTTTCTTAGAAGAGAAATACTCTTTTAAAAGTCCTCCTCAAGAAATCTCAATAATGTAATAACACATTCTGATATATTGATAATAATAAGCTGCAACTCCATAGTTATTTTAATGCCTCTCCATAGTTTTGTATCTGCTAGTTTATAAAAAGAATAGTTCAAGTTTTACTATGTCTTCAATGTATAGATCGCTCCTTTATTTATTAGATCAATGTAGTACATCTTCCTCAGATGAATTTAATGTTGTTAGTACCTGCCTGAAATAATTCTGTAGAACAAAGATGTTTGTTGTGCTTTGGAAGTAAAGTTATTTCAGCCGTGGGCTCAAAATTTTGCGGTTTTGTTAAAATGTTACTAAGCAAACCTTTCTTTGTAAGGGTGATTAAAAAGTAATTTGGGTGTTCTGCTGTGTTTGTAATAATTCTGTAAGGTCACTGTGAAGTATGTCGTGAAGGATAACTTTTTCTTCCTCCCACAAGGACCAGGCTGAACTGTATCACTTTGTTGTTTTCATGTTTGTGGAGAGAACTTGATTGAATAGAATTCCTTTCTGGAATTGTTTTCCATTTCAGTTGTTTTCAGACAGCACTTACAGGCTTATGAATTGTTTTCTGAATATGCAGAATAAAAGTATTTAAAATATTAATATTTAAGAGCACTGTATGAAATGAAATCTTGACCCATTCTGTACTTTGCTGTGAAATCCTTTGTTGTAAACAACCTAGGGATATGAATCTTCTATGACTCCTAAATTGTTGCTGAATAACATCAAACATTTCTTATACAGTTGATAAGTATTGATAGAAGTAACCTACATCTTTCTGTTCTGGTACCATCTGTATTTTTCTTTCTGGTTTATTCGTTTGAGTTAAGAGGGTTGTTGTCTTTGTTTTGATGTGTGACATGGGTTTCACTGAGCTGGGCCCCTTTCTAAATTGCATCTGAATAAATCTTAGTCTGAATTCTTAAGTTAGAGTTTAATGAAATGATACTTTTTTATTTAAAACCAGATGAGAGCATACTCCTCTTCTGAATATTTCAGTTATTGTACCATTGTTCAGCAACAGATAAATATAAAATTGTATACCTGAATTACATTTACTTGTCTAAATAACTACATTTCTGTAAATAATACTCTGTATCTTGAATAATCATGTTGTCTTTCAGTATGTATTATCTGCATAATTTGTAATTGTATTCTCAGTATGGGTGAATGCCACAAATAAATATATGTAGGAAATATGTTTTGGTGTATTATTACATTAGTGCAACGGTAACAATGCTACCCCATTTTACTGAGTTCATTTGTTATGCATTGATAATGAGCATTTCAGAAGCTGGGAGGTTCCCTCCATGAGAAAAGGCAACCACTCAGTTGCTTTAAATGAGGTTTTAGAGCATGGTTTCTTGAGATTTGCCTGATGTATTTTCAGTATTGTTACAGTATTGGAGTTGCTGTCTGGCTGTCTCTCTTATCTGAGATTTCAGGTATTGAACATGTGATCTAGAGGCCTTTCAAAATTTAAGATTACCTATGAGGAGGTACAGAACATAACCAAGAATACCAAGCTTGAGCCTTAAGTAGCCTTTCCTACATACAGGAGCTGCAAATTGAGAAGTTTGAAAAACTGTGTGTTTCAAATTAAGATATGTCCCTTTTTAAACCAAGAAGAAATCCGAAGTGCCATTTGAGCTTCACTGTGTAATGGCTGCTGCTCTTTGAAATAAGGACATGATAAACGTCTGAGTAGAAGGGGTTTGTTCTGTGTATACATCTGTTATTGAAAAAGGTCAGCTGGGCCTTTCAATATATCTACACTAATGTCTTCCTTTTCCAAGGTTGATTCCAAGAAATGAATTTACCTCCTGTACCCTAGAGATCAATAAGTACAATCTGTCTTTCTTATAGGAACAGAAAGACAACTTCAGCTTACTTTGTCTTGAGACTGTTGTCATAGGGAGTTTCATGGTTTCAGCAGAATGACACAGATCACAGCCTGTCTTTAGGTAAATCAGATTTCTTTTCTTTACTATTGTAGTGGTGTCTTGATACCTTAATCCAGGGACTCACTTTTGTGCCAGGCAACACAAAATTCAGCTGAAGTACTTAAACATGATTGAGATCACAGGTGCATCACACTACCCTGCAAGGGCAGGTTCAGAATTATCTTGCTTTCCCCAGAAATTAATTTCATGATGCTAATTATGAGATTAGGCACATTTCAAATTGTAGACAGATTGTTGTCTCAAGCTGTTCTTAGGCAAATGAGCCAAAATGGAATAAGGAATTGAGAGAGAAAACAATCATAGAGGTATGAAGTGATTTTTTTTTTCCAGTGACATGAAACAACTTGGTGGGCAAGACAGTGCAAGGTAAACTGGAGTGTAAAAAGGATGCACATAGGCTACTCTGCAGTGGGCTGTCCTTGTGCTCACATTTATTCCATGGCAAGATCACACCTGTCTTACTCATAGTAACTTGTTTGGGTACCATATCTCTACCTTCCAATATGTGTTTTCACTCATATTGGTAATTTGCTTTGTAGAAGGGGATGATCTGTTGGGTGATTGCAATGGGTAGATATTGCTTCTGGTATTTCATTTTATACAACAGGTATTTCGTTACAGGACATGATCTGGCACTGTGAGGTGTGTGGGTATGAAAAGCTCCTGTGAGAGAAAGAACAGAGTTTCTCCTTGAAATATTTAAACAGAAGACCTAGGAAGTTTCTGGGTCTGCAGCTGATTGGGAGTTTGATTTTGCCATGAGTTGACTAATCTCTATGTTTTTAATAACTTAAGTAAGTAAAAATTATCAACTCCAGCTAGTTAGCTCAGTAGCTCTTCTTCTAGTCAAATATATTTGGTCATAATTACTTAGAAAAATGCAAACTAAGTAACTAATTCAGAAGTACAAATTGCAAGTGAAAGCTTCCCTGAATACTCAAAAAAAAGGGTAATATTGCCTGCTGTCATATTCAGAATTTTCAAAAGTCTAGCATATATTTAAATGTTACCCAAAGTTGACTTCTAATAGAACCGATTGCTTTCTCAGCTGACACACAAATTAACTTGTTTCTGAAGTTGTTCCTGCTTCTGAAGCCAGATCTTTGTTAAATTAATATTTGAATTGACAGTTAAAATAAGTCTTCGAGTTGTGAGAATTAGGTCAGAATGCTTTTCCTTCATTCACTATTCTTTTTTTGCATTTCAGTATTAATCCCTGTAGACTGGTTACTTGCAATACACTTTGTAAAATGTCCTCAGTGATCCAAAATGTTACAAAAAATGTTGCCAGTTGTTCCTACATTTCTCATCTGTGGCATTGGGGCTTTCTAGAAGAATTCAAATGTCACTGCACAGTTTCATAGCCTGCAGTTCTCTGTGAACTCTCTAAGTGCTAAGTACTGTCGAATCATGAATCTCAGATCTGTGTTAATATTATGAAATTAATTTCTGGTAGCAGCAGAGAGAATTCTGTACCTGCACTTGCAGGGTAGTATGATGCACCTGTTATCTTAATCATCTTTAAGTACTTCAGCTGAATTTTGTGTTGCCTGGCATCTTTTGTACTGCTCTTACAAATGCTTCAAAGGGAGAATGCCTTGAAAACTTACACTATTAGGAAATAAATGCAACTAATTGGTAGTTCTTTGCTATTTATTGCAGGAAAGTGAAGTGTTCCCAGGGTCACACTATCAGATAAATCTGAGATGAAAACTAGTCTCCCCTACTGACAGTGATCTGGTGTGTCTGTGCTTTTACACAAAGGAGAACGGACATTCTGATGTTGCAGCTGAAGCAGTCTGCATGTGCAGGACCCTGAAAAATGCATCTCTGCTCTAGGCATTTATGATTTGTAAATCATTGCTGTAACTAAGCATTGAGAAACCAATATTTCCCAATTACTATGATGAGACAAAACTGTTCTTCATTAATGCCAAGGGAATGGGGAATCTACTGGAAATTGCCATAGCTAAAAAGCAACACTGAAATTTTCTTCTGAAGTCAAAGCGTGAACAAGTCACAACCATGGCTTCAAGTGACACATTCTTTCCATTTGTGATTTTAAACTACCTTCTGGGTAAGATAAAAAGGAGACATTTGGAACAGAATTTGTTGTGTGCTATGTATGGTTTGCAGAAAATAGGAGGGAAATGAATGCAGTGAGCCAAGACAGCAGCACGGCAGGCAGAGCAGTGTAATACCTTCATGAATCACTGCTCAAAGGCCAATCCCAGTGCTTGTAAGAAGTGCAAGGGTTGACCAGTAATAGCTTCCTAGGAGGAGAAGGATTTCACTGGCTTGTGATTACACCATCTCACAGGGGTGGCCATGCAGACCTGCAACCTGAGCTGGCCCTTCTTGACTTTCAGTGTCTAGAGCGCTGCTATTTCAGACAACTGCATGTTTGAATGTGTACCTACATTTACAGCTGCTCGTGGGGAACTGGTTCCTCTTACACAAGAATCCTGCTGCACATAGGTTAGCAAAAGAAGTTTTACCAAATGTGAACAGAAGCTCTTTGTAAAACATTAAATATTTCTGGTCTATTAAGTTATGTTTATCTAAATATCAGAAGACAGGAATCCAGAGGAAGGATCAGGTATATGCAATAATATCTCATTTTCCTTTGCCAAAGAAAAAAGAACAGATAACATTCTCTAAATGCAAAGCAAAAGAAAATCTTAGTAAATTTGTTTTGCACTGTAGCATATGAATTCCTTAATGAGCCAAATTCCTTAGTATGAGGGCTTTTTCAAATAATATACTTTCTGGCAGGTAAGTCTTCTAAAATAAAGGCTGGCATAGGTTGCAGTGGTGTGAAGGTTGTAATGTTTAAAGGTTGTTCTGTGTTAATGAAGTGTGCATACTGAAACAAAACTAGTTAATGGAGTGGATTTCAGCTAGGACATAAGAATTGAAATGCCATATGCTCATCCTCATATTGTTGTCTCATTGCAGGCTGAACATCTGACTTGGTTTGTTTTGGTACAGATATTTTCAGACAAAAATGAAGTATGTAGATATCAGTACGTGTAAGCTGGCAAGCACAGTTACTGTAGCAGATGTAAAGAATAATGGAGTATCCCACTGAAAGTCATGGCAGCTTGTATGTGAACTGTGCAATCCTGCCAGACATTTTCCTTACGGAACTGTTGGTTTTCCCATTTATTGTACTGGTTTGAATCCTTGAGTCAGTCAAGGAACAGCAGTGGTGAAAATGGGGCTTGAACTGAAGGCTCTTCTCAAAAATTTTAATTATAACAGAAGGCAAAGCTTTATTCTTTATTTCAAAGTTTAAGGACCTTTTTTTTGATCTAATGTTTACTAGAATTACAGCCTGCAAATACGCACAGACAATGAGCATGTGTGTGTCCTTACTCTGTACACTCCTATGCCAAAAGGAGGTTCAGGAATAGCAAAGAAAGCCTCCAATGAGATCAGTTTGAAGTAAGTTTGATTTAAGGAATTATGATGTTTGTCATTTGTCATCAGATTGGTATTTATATACCTCCAACTCTGTTTTTAGTTGTTGCACTGACTTACTGACATATTTTCTTTGTCTCAGGGATACAGTTTGGGAAGGGTAGATCATATTATGTACCTCACAGAGGTGTGCATCCCCCACTGAGCACCATTACTTTGATAGTATATGAATTCTTCAATTTCAAAATGTTGTCAGTTCTCTTTGGTTTTTAGAGTTATGCAGTCTGTTGCAAAGTGAGAAACTCCTTTGCTAGTGTGATACAGTTTGTTTAGTTAAAGACTTGGTCATTTTGTCCCATTTTTCATGTGAAATGCAACAATGGTTAGAGGAACTGTTGGCCTTGGCTTAATTTGGTCCTCTAGAAAGCTTCTTGAGATGGAGCAAACACCTGGAGGATTAAAAGATGATCTGGCAATAAAGCTGTAAGGGCATCTATTCCTGCATTTTCAGGCTTTCCAGGACCCTGGGGATTTTGTATTGGGCATTCAGAGTCACTCTACCTGAAGGACAATAGTTTTGTAGAAACTTTAGGCCATTATATATGTTCTGAAATTCAGAGGTGTACAGTTTTGAAAGCTCGTGTCTTCCTCCAAGAAACAAGCTATGCTCCAATAGAGCAATTGGAAATACTTTATGTGTATTTTTAAGCTACGAAAGCAATCTGAATTGCAAGTCACTTTTTAAATCATAACTACCATAAGGGTACAAGACATAGACTTCATTTCCTACTGGCACCTGCTACTTTATTCCCAGTGTGCTTCCCCGTCCCTGCCCTGGCACTAGTGCTAGCATGCATCTGACCCCAAGGACCTGAACTGGGAAGCTATGTCAGGTAGCCCTACCAGAAATTTACTCTCACTGCCTTCTTCCTAAATCTGGTCCTCATTTTTTCTTATCCTGCCCTCCACTCCATACCTCTATTATGCTTCACCTGGGCATGAGATTTACCCCATTTCATATGCACCAAGGATTCTGTTCATAAAACATATTTCCTCCCTGTAACTTTTTTCAATTTTTTCATCTTCATTGCTTTCAGCACACTATCCCCCATCTTATTTGAGCCATTTTCCTCTCCCAGGTGTCTTTATTTTCCTAGCCCAGTCTGGGCTGAAATGCCTTTATGGGATGGAGGACACCATATTTTGAAGAGAGAGTTATCAGCTGGCTCCGGTTCACTAGTTCACTGCTAGCTGTAGTAGTCATCTTTTTAATTTAGACTTTCCTGTAAAAGATACAAGAAGCTAACTTTGTTGTGTGAACCTTATTTTCAGTTTTACTTCCTTTCTCTAGTGCTGTAGTTGATTCTTTCGGTACTTTCATTAAATCAGACTAAGTCATGTATGGATTACTTCAGCTTTCAGTAGAAAATGTCCCAAATCTAAAGCTGAACTTGTTTTAGGTCAGAGTGGATATGAGAAGTCTGTGCAGTACTTGTGAGACTGGATAGTGGGACTGGATGGAGAGCACTCCATGGAACAGGGTGTTGTAGCCTCCGGGCATTTGTAGTGTACAGCAGCAGCACAGATCACAAGAACAGCATACAGGGATGGCCCAGCTTTACCACCCTTCTTTTGGCTATGGCTCCACAGTAGACTTGCCCAGGGCATATGGAGGATGCTGAAATAGCCTCTAGAGTGGGCATACACCACTGCAAATACTCCTCCTGCAAGACTTGACATAGGACACTGTTGAGGCCAGAATGATGTTAAGAGATGAGACCAGTGTTTTCCCAGTTACCACCCAGTGCCAGTGAGCTGACAGAACCAGCTGCACATCTACCATGGTTTGTGAACATACCACGGCTTTTCTGGCACAGCTGAAATAAGGATGAAACCCAGTGCAACGGTGGGGAGAGAGGAAATGGAGTCAGTGCTGTGTAGTCTGCTCTCTCTGCATGGCCAGTTAGCAAGCAGTTTGGAGCCACAACGCATATGTGAGAGCCCCTGGTGCACAGGACAGGTCATGTTTTCTTCATAAAAAATATTTCATGCGAGTAACTTCCCCTGGTTTGGGCTTTTTGGGGGCTTTTTGTAGACAAGTATTAGGATCTGAGTTTCAGTGTGATCTTTTGTTGCATGAAGGAAGAATACTTAAAAGCAATGGATCAAAAAGAGTAAGGAGAAAGATTCAGAGAGAGATTAGCAACTTCCTTAGAAACTGCAGATGTTTCTGAGGAAGACTGGGCAGACACAGACATAGTCCTGGCAAAAAGAAGAGTTTGGGGAAAATCTTTTAATTTTCATGCTTCCAGTTGCAGATATCTAAGTGTAATTTTACCAGAGCTCTCAAAGTGAGCAAAACATTCCTAGTTTTGTAACAAGAAACATAAGCAAGATTGGAATTGTTCCTTTTGACTAAAACGAATAAGATTCTTATTGTGAATTTTATTTGTAACATCGTTTAAGATGTTTCTGAACATCTTAAATGCTCAGAAGGCTGTGTTTCTGAAACAGTACTGCATAGTAGAAGTAGTGTCTGGTTCTGACTTAACTCTGTGCAGAGTAAGTTTAGAATGTCAGGTTCTAAATTAAGTATCAGAATATGTGATTTCCCCATCTATTTTTTACATGTGAGTATAGGATCAGGAGCTCTTTCAGCTGCTTGACTTTAACCAAAGCCAAGTTCAAACAGGGCCATTAAATTCTTTAATCTCTATTTCCTGAGGGGTTTTTGTTGATATTTCATCACTTGACCCTCAGTCCCTACCTCTCTTTTAGTCCATGAGAAAGATTATTGCAGGTACTTAAATTTTAATCTGCCAGCAATAGGTTGGGATTTGTCCCATGTCATAAGGTGCATAAGCGTAAATGTGATGCAGTCGGAAAAGGGTACACGGAGCAGGCACTTTGCAGCTTTACAAGTCCTGTCTGGTTATTCAGGGACTATGTCAGGTTGGGCACCTCCTTTAGTTTACCTGTAAAACCTTTTATGGATGAAGACTCTTAATGGAATGGAAATGAATTCTTTATTACTGCTTCAGAGTCAGATTCCAGATGGTCTGGTTATAGTATTGTCACGTAGTCAGCGCTTCCTTTCACACTTGTCTTGGTTAATGTCTGACAAAAAGTCTTTGAAATTGCAGGGTCGGTTCCATTTGATTTGCTTAGATTTTGAAAATACTTCATCTTTAAAAGGAGTCAATTAATACTTAAATTCTTAACTTGCTTAAAACAGGTTCGTTTTCTATAAATGTTCCAGTATGTACGGATAGGTCCAGCTCTGAGGAGACTTATATAATTTAGAGCAGTAGCACAGAAATAGTCTTCAAGGAGCTGAAATAACAGTATCACTGCTGGTTTCTTACAGTCTCGTGGCTGCCAAGATCTGTGTGGAAGGGAATTCTGGTTTTTCTGAACTTTAAAGCTACCTTGGGATAAATCTCCATAAACTTCATTTGAAATCTCAGACACATAACTAGATTTTCTTTGTATTGGATATCTCATGACATAAAGCTGTTGTGTCTACTTTCAGTTTTGTTAAAAATGCTGTCAGAAAACTTTTCCTAGTGTTATTCTAGTGCTCCTATTCCTGGCTAATGCACTGGTGAGGTATGACAACCTAAACAGAAGTTGACTTGTGTTTTTTGAATAGCAGAAAACATTTATTTTTTAGAATTAATGCTTACTTTATCCGTACCTTTTGTTCCTTTTGATTCCTCTTGTCCTTTAAGAGTTTGTTGGAAATATGCATTCCACAGTTAGTCAGCATGACCTGCTGGACTAAGCAGAAGGCATATTTGGGAGTTATAAATCCAAGGACCTACTAGCTGTGTGGCCTTAAAAAACTTACTTAACTTCTGCTTCCCTGCCAGTAAAATCAGTATAACTTACCAATCTTTGAGCAATGTTGTCATTAATATGCATAAAAAGACTTTAACTACTGCTACTGATAGCCTGTAGAGTTTTTTACTCAAAGTAGTTGTATTCACTTTACCTGATATATTCATGAAAAAGGAATGTACATTCCTTGATATGTCAATTAATAATCATGTTGTTAACTATTATTTCTTGAGCACTTCTAGGCATGCATGAGCTGCAGACAATAGCTCTGATCTTACATAATAACTCTCCAGGTGAGACTCCTGCACCAGTGTGTGAAGTCTCATTGATTTCAGCAGCTGTGGGCAAAACCAGTTGTGTCCAGAGATGATTTACATCCAGAATCATGACCAAGTATGGAAGACTTGCCTGTTTTTAGCTAGACATAATGGAAATGGAAGAAGACTAAAACAGAGAAGCTGAGCTAGGTGTTTGCCATTTCCTAAAGTTTTTAAGAAACCCATTCCCTGTGTCACTGCCTCTGGCTGAGGTTCAGTGTAGGCAGAGTAGGAAGGATTGTGAACAAGGCACTTCCCTTTCTTCTTTCTTGTGGATGTTGGGGCTCTCACATTTCTCTCTTGAGCAGGGGATCAGTTTTCATTCTGGAACAAGTTTGGCAGTAAGAGGATGTATGAGCTATGGAATCAGAGCTTTGGAAGGTCTTCAGTGACATTTCTCCATTCTTAGCACATCATTTAATGGCAGCACTTGATGGTCGGGCCCTAAATCTAGCACCCAGTCTCAGAAGTCAGGCCAGACATCGCATGTTTGTGTGCAGGAAGCTGGGGGAGTGCTCTCCAGCCATGTCTTGGACTAGCTGTGGAGCTACTTTGCTCAGATTTCTCCAGTTCCACAGTTGCACTAACTTTCACAGGGTGAAGATGAGTTTTTTTAAAAGGAGCTTTCTATTTTCCCATAGCATTTCCAAGTTTCCTCTGTTTTGCTCACTGAGTTGCTGGTCCAGGCACGGACACATGATCATATCTTAAAGGTCCTATTCAGCCCTTGTACAGACCTTGCCAGCTCCTGGTCCTGTGCAGTAGAGGTCAGGGACAAAACTCCTCACAGTATTAGAGGAGGCAAGTCATCTGTTCTCAGTGTGACACCCTGTCTTCTGGTATCTAGAAGGAAGAAGTTTGGGAAATTTGAAGGGGGAAAAAAAAAAGTAAAAGCAAGAATCCACTGAGAGACAAGAGGGAGGAGTAGTAAAGGGAACTCAGAGTACTGATAGCAGACTTTATGAGGCTTTATTTTGACAGCAGAACTCAATTGCTTTCACCACCACTGTGCAGTGTTGGCCTATGGGAACAAAACCCTAGTGTTCAGACTACTGCATTGTGAAAAGCTGCCTACAAATGTCACCCTAATTTTGGAGGGGCTCTTGATGCAACATAGCTAACTTGTGTCAGAGACACCTGTCTGGTATGGAAACAGCCAGACTTAAAAGCATTCTTAGGGCTACAAGAGGTATAAATTAAGCAGTGATAGAGCTGCTATGTAAGCTGTGTTCTTTCTATTTTCTGTTGTGTTGTGATTTATAAAATGTCCTTTACCACATATTTTATTGGACTAGGCTGAGGCAAGATCAAGTGTGAACCTCTCTCATTAGATGTTCACATCTAAGCCTGCGCTGGCCACATTGACCACTAAGAGATCTGTCACTTACATTGATTGTTAAATTTAAAAAGAATAGTAATTCTGATTGTCCCTCTGCAATCAAAGGTCCTGCATTCATTTAGAGAAGTTGAATCCTTTGCATTCCCTTACTTGACTGCTTGCTCATCTGTCATGAGGATAAACACAGTTTAAGGGAATTTCCCAGGTGGAAACTCCCCGTTCTTTATGAGAACAGTGGGTGCAGCATTAGCTGTGTGCAACAGCCACTTCGCTTTGTTTTTGGTCCGGTTTCATTTGCATTAGTTGCACTATCTTTCTTGGGGAGGAAAAGAGGGGAAAGGTGAGAAAAGGATTTACTGACCCTTTATTAGTTGTCCAGATTCCAATCTCACTTTCCCCACTGTAAACTCAGAGTAAATTCACTGAAGCAATTCTATTACTCCAGCTTTCAACTGTGGAACTGCCCATCTTATTGTCTTGAGGTTCATTGTACATAGAGATATCCAGTAGAGATTGACAAAATTGTCTAATAAACCAAAATGTCTCTTTCCAGCTGTGTGAATTGCAGGCAACTTTCCAACCATTCAAAGCCTGGAAAAGTTTTTTCAGATGTGGGCAGGTCATCTGTTCATCAGAGATACTGCCGTGCCTCAGCAGGGTAGCTAACTTAGGGCAAGTAGCTTATGCAATGGACTTTGTCTTAGCAGTTCAGTGAATGTAAATATCTGACTATAATTTGTGATAGAAACACAAAAGGGTGGGAATATCAATTGACAGTTACTCTGGGAATGGGGAAAGAGATGGGTAAGCCAAGTTACATTGCTTGACTGCTCTGACTGACAGACTCCAAGCATCATTAAAACCCTGTGCAAATTGCAGATTCCTCTTTTAAAGACAAGATTAACTATTGCCAAATACTCTTCAGGGAGTGGCTACAATTTATAAACAAACAAATTTCTTTGCTGTTACAAACCACCAGGTCAGGCAGATTTTAGTCTCTATGTCCCCTTGTCATGCTGCTGAACTCTCCAGGTTGGAGACACACTGCTTTTCTTCTGCCAAAGCTGGGTTGTTTTGTTGGTTTTTTAAATGAACTAGCTCTAAGATGCTTGCCTGCTTTTGTGAATCTACATGATGGAGTCAATCCTTTGGTTGAACTGTACTGATGAGCAGGCTGAGGCTTTCCGAAAGTTCACTCACTTTGGGTCCATCCTTCTCTCTGTGACACCAAAATAAGCTTAAGGTTTAGAGGATGTATTTTTACATCCAAGTTATCTTAGGCCTTTCCTAAGCAATATTAAGATAAATAGCTATAATAAGTGCAAAGTGCAAGCCTCTAGCCTGTTCTCTCAGTCCCTGCAGATGCAACAATGCTTGTATTGGTAAAAACTGCTTGTAAAACCAAGAGGTGCAATTCTTAATGTATGCAACTTGACTACTCAGTATTAAGTAGTGAATTTAGCTAAATTAAATATTGATTAAAATGCTTAGGCTCTGCTTGCATCATCTTTATACTCTGAATGCATTTTCTTTGTAGTGGGAAAAATTAAAAAAAAAAGATAACTTGGAGTTTTAATACTGAGGTGCTTTGAAGACCAAGTCCTGAAAGCAGGAAAATTATTCTGAATAGGATATTGGAGAGCAAATGAAGGTACAGCCAGCTCTCTGAAGGAAAGGGAGAGTTGGTTAGACATTTCAGCCAAGTAGAAAACAGAAAGTCTAAATGAACTAGACTAGATTTGTCTTTCTCTATAGAGAGTGACTTAGACCGAATAAAAACCTATGCAATTCAGGCAAGGAAAACTACTCTCTCACTGAGAATAATGAGGTATCATTCTTTTAAAAATAAAATTAGAATTCAGTTCTGTAGTTCACTCACTGCATTTTAATGGCACTCTGCCTCATGAGTTTTCAGTGGCTTTGTCTTTATTTTCCATGTTTATTCATTATTTGTATTACACTGAAGGCCTTTTTGTGAGAAAGCAGTATTATCTTGCCATGATTACTTCCTGGGTATTAAAAATAGAAATCATAAATTCTATGCTGTTTCTTAGTTTATGTACCCAGTATCTTTTTTCCACTGTGCTAACAGTGAAGGACAGAGTCCAGCACAGCACAGCACACTTTATAACTCATAGGCAGTGTAGTTCCAAAAAGGCTGATGTGCGTAAGATTATCATCACGAAAGACTTCCAGAGACCTTGCAGGTACTGGATCCTTGAGAGGAACTGGCACCCATTCCACCAATGGCAATACAGTCTTTATGGACATACCCCAAATTCCTCTGTCAGTGGATGCATGCAATGTTCTTCTAGAGCTGTGCAGCATAATTGTTATGGGTCAAAGCAATTCTCTTTGAGCTTTGGATTCTAAAATAAAGAATAGTAAAATTCCTGTAGCCCCATTGAAATCCACCTCCTGAAATCAGGAACAGCAGAACTGGGTTCTGCTGATGGCAGGGAGCACTGTCAGCCTCAGCAAGATCTGCCGCTTGGTTCCTGAGCTGCTTGGAGAGCTGGACTCACCTGAAAACTTTAAGTTGTTCTGATATCTGAATGCAAGACTGCCCATTGGTGATTATCCTCATATAACTAACCTGATATTCTTCGTTCCATTTTCATCCCTAATACTGTCCAGCCATCGGTACATGGCCTTGCTATGAGGATAGTCTTCACAGAGCAAGAAGATGGTAAGCCATGGCTCTCTTGAGTCTCTGCATCCCAATGTACGCTGAAAACTCAATGACGAAAGGAAGAAACTATTTTCCTTCCTCAGATACACCCATTTGAACTTACAGCAAAGCCAGATTTTACAAAGCTTTCATTCTACATGTGCTCTTATGACTAGCCACATCCCCATCATCTTTCAGTGCATTCCGGTAATGCCGTAAGAACTGTGCCCAACATGTGTCTAGTGGGGTTTGTTCTCTCACTGTTGCCTTGTGTCTGTGCTTTCCAATTGAACTTTTCAACAAAAAAGCGTCAGTCTCTAGTTCTGCTTCCTACTATTTTTGGTCAAACTTCCCTTCCTCAGATAATGCCCATCTTCATCCAGATATCCAAAACAACATAGCAGGCTACTGAGCGGCTTCAGCCATTGCAATTGCTGTGTGGAAAGACAGAGACTTTTTCCCTCAAAATAACTCTTCTATGAACTTGTGTTATTTCCTTTTCCTGCCTTCCAAGACCTTTAATAGTTCCCTAATTTTGGCTGTTGGAAAGCTGTTGCCAAGCTCATTGCCTAAGCAGAAGCAAACCAGAAATTTGAGTATGCGTGACCATCTCACAACCAGTGCCTGCTGTAAGCACACAGTTCTGGGATGGCTCTTCCAACAGTGAGGCTTGGTCCTGACAGGCTGTGATAATGGTCAGGTTGCATCCACTCCACTGTGTTGACCCATTTAGCAAGTGAGCTTTTTAATGTGTGTCTGTTGTGACGTGCAGGGCTTTCCACCATCCAAACCTGCCTCAAATGCCCACAGCTAGTCCTCTTGCACAAAAGCCTCTACTTCAGAAATGGATGTTTTATCTGTGGAAGAAAACTAACAGTGTTACCAAAAGGCCTGCCTGCCTTTTTGGCAAAGTAAAGAGTCTTGAGCTTTCTCAGTAAGTTTTCTTCATTTGCTTTGCAAAAAACCTTCCCTTTTCAAGTGAAATCTTTCCATTCCCCCCGCTGTCCCATTCAATGTTAAGAATGAATCGTGGTTATGAAGTAAATTCATCATCTATTCAAATGGAGTTCCAAGTTTCTCAGCACTGTAATTAAAATTATTTTTTTGCTGTTGCAAGGATGGCCTGGCCTAATGTGAGAAGGGAAGAGACAGATTGGGGTGGTCCTGAAGTCAGATGTACTCCTTTCATTGCCAGTTCCATGGTAAGAGGGGAAGGTACTGACTGCTGCAGCTGGGTGGGCTGTCTTCGTGAACCACAAGTAGCAAAGAGAGAAACAATAGGCAAATGAAGAGAAACCTGAATAACCATGCAATCCACTACAGTAGGCAAAAGTTTTGTGGAAAACTAGTGCATTAAGAGTATTGGTCACCATAGTTGCAGTTAGTGAGATTCATTAGGAACAATCACTCACAGCTATTCCTACAGCATCTTTTAACAACAGGATTTCCAAGCATATTATTAGGAAAACAAACAAACACCACCACCCCCAAAAAACCAAAAACGTACCACTAACACCCCCCACACACACTATATTTAAAAGCTTTTAAGCCCCAAGCAACACTTCCCACTTGGTATAAATGTAAATAAAATTGTATAAACAAAACCTCAGTTAATTTGCAAATTCAAGCACTCACAAAATGTAACAAATATATTTCTGTCCAAATTTATTGTGGTGGGTTTTTTTCACACAGGGGCTGCAACTCTCAAACATCTTACAAACACCCAAAATTTTCACTAGGTCTCTGTGAAAAGGTCAGATATGGACTGGGGAAGTGGCAATACAATGGATGGATAATTGTCTGGACTGCCTGATTCAAAAGGTTGGAATCAGAATCAGCACTACAAAATCCATCTGGTGGCAGGTGTCCCCCTGGGACCGGTACTGGAGCCAACACTTTTTAGTGTGTGTACTAACAACTAGAACTTGTGGATCATATCAAATTGCAGGGATGTGTTTGATATGCTGGAGGGCAGGGCTGCTGTTTACAGGGACCCTGACAGTGGGAGGAACGGACTGACAGGAGCTTCATGACATTCAATAAAGGCAAATGCCAAGTCCTGAACATGGGATGGAATAGGCTTATGCAACATCTCAGAACAATTGTCTAAGAAGCAACTTTATAGAAAAGGACCCAGGTTCCCTGGTGTGCCTCAAGCTGGATGTGTGGCAGCAATATGCCACTGTGGCAAAGACCAACCATGTGTTGGGCTGTGCTAGCAAGAGTATAGCCAACAGGTCAAGAGCAGTCATTCCTCTCTGGTGTTCTGCACTTGTGAAACCCCAGCTGGAGTACTGTGTTCGTTCTGGGGTTCCCCAGTTGAAGAAGTTCACTGACAAACTGGAGCAAGACCAGCAGAGGGTCACCCAGATGGTGATGTTTGAAAAGAGGCAGCCAGAGCTGGGTTGGTCCAGTCCCATGATGAGAAGGCCAAGGGAGATGTTTTTGCCCTTCACTACTCAGTAACTGGAGTCAGACTCTTCTATGTGGTTCACCCTGACAGGATAAAAGGCAATGGGCACAAACTGCAGCACAGGAAATTCATTCCAATGTTAGGAAAATAATTTTCACCATGAAGGTAGTTCACCACCAGAACAGGCTGCCCAGAGAAGCTGTCTCACTTCCATCCCAGCAGACATTCAGAACTTGACTTACAAGGTACTGAGCCATCTGATCTTGCTGGACTAACCTTTAATGGAAGGAGGGACAACATGACTTCCCACGATGTCTTCCAATCTAAATGACCCCAATTCTAAGAGGAAGGGCTGCTGAGGGAAAGTTCAGTCCCACTTGCTTTTGATATGAAACTTACTGGTTGAGAGGGAGGTGAAATGAAAAGCTCATGCCACCCCACAAAAACGGTTTAGATTTTAGAATTTTTTAAATTGTTTTAGTAAGTCAACACCAAGGCCTTTCTAAGTTTTGGGGTTTTTTTCTCTAAAAGGACATGAGAAAAGATTAGCTGTCTGTCAGGTAATCAAATAGTAACCTGAAGCTCTTTTATCCAGAAAAAGTGCCCTGAACTTCAGGCCAGAAAATGTTAGCCTTCCTCTGCTTTCCCTGACACAGCATGCTCTGTCCTGGAATAGAGCTCTACCCCTGCAAAGGGTAAGTCCTGCTAGACTCCTGACAAACTTTTTCTCAATAAACGCTTCACCACATCCAAGACAGGATGTATCTCCAGAGAAAAATATCACTTTCCTGAACGGGGCCACTGTGTTCAAATCAGGCAAAGAAAGTTTTTAAATAGCTTTACCAAAGCCTGTTTACCAAGCCTGTGAACTCTCAGGCCATGAGAGGGAGCTTTTAAAATGCTCTTCATGTACAGGAAAGCCTTTTGTCTTCAAGAGTTCAATACAGGTCCCTGTCCCAGCCTCACAGTCCCCCTTACCAGCGGGCTCCCATCCTTTGCCCTTCTGCTCTCCTCTGCCTGCTGGAAGTGAAGGATGCCAGCAGCAGGCAGTGACGCAGCCGGCCGGGTTTGGAGCCATTCTTATCTTGTGTTTATACACTCAGCATACAGTGCACGGCCACAAAAGGGGCCTGCCCAGATCTGCCTGCTATGGCTGGTGACAGAAAATGTGCTGCCTGACGCATTCAGAGGGGTGACTGAGTTAAAGGGGTTTCAGTTTCTTTCCATCACCCTGATATTTTCAGTTCTTCTTCTCTTTTAATAAATCTTCAGGTTTAGAAAGACATTGTATGTGAGAGGTTATGCACAGTTTGCCAGAGGGGTGTTAGTTGTTAAACTATTAGCCTTAAAAAATAGTTTTATCATATAGTAATAAGACCAGTATTTCTGACAAACTTGTGGCAATAGACCTAAGAAGTCTGATCCCCACAGTTAAGCACGTGAGCTTTTTACAGCTTGAAGACAGGGTCAGGCACCCAGCTGCCATGGAACCTTACATTTCCACAGTCAGCTCTGCCAATGTGATAATTGTCATCAGGGGCTGATGTTCCACACAGTTGTTCTCTCCTGTGGCCTCCTTTCACGTTTCTGTTATCTCGGTGTCTTCACCAGAGAAAAAAAATCGATGTGATGCAGTCAGGAGCAAGGCAGAGTTCAAGATATTTGAGTTTCTTAATTGTATTTCTAGATTATCCAGTGTTCAGCATTGGAGAAGGTGGTCTTATTGAAGATGTTTAACTTTTGAAGTTTCAGAATTTCTCATTTGCAAAACAACCCTCTCATGTTCTTATACATTTTGTACCTTTAAGTAGATATACCTATGTAACTATTTGAGGCCCAGATGGATGGTTTATTCTTCTCAAGCTTTTGGATGGAAATTATCTTGAGCTTTTTAAAATATGCTTGAGTGGATTATAATATTTTGGTATGTGGTCTTGTTTTTGGAAGATGAGTTAGAATGCTTTTATCTTTAAGTTTGTAATTTTCTTCACTGTAAAATCTCCCTAGAGGAGATCACAGAATCACAGAATATTCTGAGTTGGAAGGGACCCACAACAATCATCAAGTCCAGCTCTTACAAAAATAGCCCATACTGGGATTGAACCTGCAACTTTGCATTATTAGCACCATGCTGTAACCAACTTTAGGAGGAACTCTCAGGCTTGTATCCACCACAGGCTGTATCCTCTCTTTAACAATGTCTTGGAACCTTTATCTACAAAGTTATCAAAGCTCAAATATCTGATCAGTTTCAATATAGACAGTCTGTGCTCAGGAGCTCCAGTATCCATCCAGTGCAACATGCTTGTCCTTCCTCCGGATCAATAATGGCTAATAAGGATGAAGGTAACATATCAAACTCCTTCACTATTGATGCTTTCTGACAAGCTGTTGACTGAAAGAAGGGGCCCTGCAGGCACTTTCTGTTAAGAAGAAAAAAAATACCAACAAACATTTTTTTAGTGCAATCCCTTTCATTTACAAAGCATGTGTAGTAGTCTGTTTCTTTTAGAGCAGAAGAAATCAAATAGTAGTGACAGCATCTTGGAGCTGAGAACAAAGACATTATCTTTCAGCCAAAAGTCTGTACTAGGGTGGGGGATTTTTCCTGCTGTGATGACTTCTATGTTTGTCTGCATTTAGTAGCTAACTTTTTTTCTCTACTGTGTCTGCATATCTTTAACATTCACACAAACCACCAGAGATAACAAAGGAGCCACTCTGCCTTTGTTGTGAGACAAAATCTTTGTTGTGAGACAAAATCTTTGTTGTGAGACAAAATCTTTGTTGTTTGAGTAATTTGGTTCCAGAAGGGAGCCTAAGCCTTCCTGTAACAATGGGAAGTGGCTATGTTCAGCCCCTAGCATTACGTGTCATCGTAATAGCTCTGAAAGTCTAAGGACACAGACAAGGAAAGGACTGTAGGTTTAATTTTTCGTGCAACAAATCTATGTACTCCAAAACTATACATAAGTCTTTGGGTAGTTGAGCTTGTATTACAGGTCTGAGACAGAAGCTGCAATTTTCATGGTACTGGTTGGGAACAATCACTTTGAGATCAGTTTATTTTTAATGAAATAATTGTAGTAGACTAAGGTAATGACACCCATGGACCACAGCGGGTGTTAGCAAGAGGAGAGGTGATATACGGCTTCCTGAGGACTGAGAGGGATTAGCAGGTGAAGGATGTGTGAAACATTGCAGGATGACATGAACCAAACGTCTCTGCTGATCTGCTGATTTTTAGAACCTAGTAGAGGTGAATGCTATTTCCTAGGCTTATTTTTGGTTGGTCTTTCTTGAGAACTGGCAAGTAGAAAATGGGCTAGTTGTTTTATGAAAAATGTTCTCTCCTGGGAAGCTGGCTTAAAGTTTTTCTTGGAGAGATCATGCTGCTGAGCATTGGTCCTGGGCTTGCTTCCTCAGAGATTGCACATCACAGCTAGTCTTCCTCCTTCAGATTCTGCACCGGGGAAAGTAGTAATTAAAAATCCCAAATACAGTCATGTGAATTTTCTTGTGATTTTAATACTTTTTCCTTGTCATCTTGTCTTGCCTGATAAACTTGTCCAGCCATCCCCAAGTCATTTTGAGCATCTTTTCTGACACAGGACAAAACACACAACCAATTCCCTTCAGATTAGTTCAGCTGTGAGAGGGCGTGCATGTGGTTATGGAGGGTGTGGTGCATGTGTATGATTATTAAAATCAGATAACTCGGGGAAACTAATTACAATTTTTAACTGTTGTTGCAATCTCTTCCGTGGAAGAGAAGTTTTCACATGAATATTTCTTGCATTAGAGGTGAAATCAGATCCCCATCCCGCACTTGCTGTGTTTGGAGTGTTGCCAAAAAGCTCTTTTAAAAAGGCATTCCTACTGGAATATGTCATGGACTATTCTTGCTCCCAGCTCAAATGGGGAACTGGAATGTAGACCTCCCAGTCACACACAAGAATGGTGGCATTCGGGAGGCTCACATTGCAATCTAGAGAAAATGAGCATCAGGGCAGAGGCAACACCACATGAAAATGACAGGGAGAAATAAGCAGCCCTACAAACCTGCATTTAACACTGGCCAGAGCTTAAGTCAGTGTAACAATTAGCTGGGATTTACACATACATACTTCTACTAAAAAGTTGGTTTATTGCTTTTAAAGGCAGTATCTCCACAACAGAATGAGCTGCCTAAAGAGTTCAGTGAAAAGCGAGAGGAGAAGGAAACAACTGAAAAAGGTGAGAATCAGATCATGGAAAATTCTTTAAGGCAGAGCGCTAGATGCAGAGTCTTCTTCATAAATATATATATTCTGAGCTAGAGGTAATTTCATTTTAAGTTCTTTGTTTCCAGGTTTATTTTAAACAAGTAGACCCACCTCTCCAGAAAACTTTTCCTACTTCCCGTGGTGTTACATCAGATTAAACCTGGAATATCTTTTAGAGATCCCATGAAAATGGTTCTATTTTTGCCAGGTTACTGTCATAAATATCAATATGCCAAGTAGAACAGACTGTGACAATAAAAATGTTGATCTCTTTGGCTGCTGAGTGACATTAAGTGAATCTCACTGATATTTAATTTGCGAACTGAATTGCACCTATTGAAGGAGGGGAAAAACAGCAATGCTTGTGTTGATGAGAAATTCTGCATTTGAAAACACTCCTTATTAATGATTCAAAACATACAGTTCCTAGGAGCTGTAAACAAGTTCAGTATTCTGCACACTAATCCATAACCATTATCATATGTAGGGAACATGAAGTTACTCATAAGCAGATGTTCCCTCTACCAAATCCATTCATTTAATGCACATTTTACTTTCCAAGTCCTAGTTAGCAACTTTCTGTGGTGGGTGGATTACATGAAAGGATGGAAAGGCAGAGATTAATTTGCCTGCAAAGGAGCAATGTCTTTATGACTGTTCTGGAGTCTTTTCCATCTTGCCTTGTAGTGGAAGAGTTGTTCGTCTTGGACTTGCTCTCACTGCCCTGGAGGGCAATCAGCTTTATGTTTTCAGGCACTGTGAGGCACCAGGAGATGCCAAACTTGTTCTGTTACCAGAGAGCTGCGTCATTAAATGTGCTCTCTGCACTGACTGGGAATGAAGCCTGGCATTCACAAATGCTTATGCCCAGAGAAGGCAATTATCTTGCCATAAGTTATAGGTAAGCTTTCAGGAAAAGGTATGCCAAAAGCAAAGGGTGGAGGAAGAATTACTGCTCAAAGCATAACTCATTTCTAAGTGACTTCATGTTTCTCAGTGTCTAGTTCAGCCAGGTGTTGAGTACTTTTAAGTACAGACGTCCCACCATCTTTCAGGGCAACCTGTTCCCCTGGTTAAGTACTGGGGTGAAATTTTTTCCATATATCCAGCTGGAATTTCTCCACTTTTTCTGTAGACATCCAAGAAGCATGTAACTGAGTCTTTCCTGTAACTCCCTATAAGGAAGATGTACGCAGCACAAAGACCTCCCTCAGCCTTCTCTTCTCCAGGTTAAACATATCCAGTTTTCTCAGTCCCTCCTGCTGCAGTGAGTGCTGCAGCGCTGTGACCATCTTGGTGACCCTCCATTGGACTCTCTCCAATTTGTCAATGTTTTACTAGGAGCCCCAGACTGGACACAGTAGTCCAAATGTAGTCTCATGAGTACTAAACACAGGGGATCCTTACAAGGATCCTTACAAGGAAAAGGACTGTCATGAATTAAAAACCTGGCCAGGCTCTGCTGAGCTTTCTCAGAACTCCATCATTGCAATTATGTAAGGGGAGCTTCTCAAGGATATTTAAGGAAAGGACAAGAGACAATGAGCCCAAACCACCACACTGAAATACAGGAAATTCCATTTAAATGAAAGAAAAAAATGTCTCACTGTGTAGGTGGTGATCTAATGCTGGAACAGTTTGCTAGAGAGGTTGTGAAGCCTCCATCCTTGGAGGTACTCAAAACACAACTGAACACAGCCCTGAGCAACTTGTGCCTCAGCTTTCTTTGAGAAGGGGTGGGTTGATGAGGTGTCATCCAACCTTGACTATTCTGTGATTCTGTGAACTGCTAAGTGAGATTAAAGAAGCTATATGTCTAAGGCAGGTTATAGGATGATCCACATTTGGATCAACAACATTTGAATCTGTCAACGTGAGATGCAGGGACACAAATAAAAGATTGTTAAAAAAAATAGCCATAGAACCCACAAAAAGATGTTATTCTGGAGTTGGTGTTGGGTGGCACACAGAACCTACTTCAGATGTTAATGGGAGAGCAGTTCTGTGTAATCAAAGTACAGTGTTGCAATGGGAGAGAACAACCCAAGCATATTCAGCACATGGATGTTCATTTTCAAGAGATGTTTATAAAAATGAGATTAAAAAAAAAAAAACAGGAAAAAAAGAAGCAAGAGCAGTCTGAAAGCAAGAGCAGTCTAAAAGCAAGAAGGGAACAGGCAGCCTGGGTGCTGTTGAAAAATACTATATTAAAATCCCAGGTAAAAGTTTTGACACAATTTGAAAAGAAAACAATATGATCCAAAAAGGCCATTTCACAGCTCAATAGGTACATTAAGAATGCTACCACAAGCAATAAGTTAATGTTTAAAAACTGGGAGCTTACCCAAATTGGGAGAACAGGAAAGACTATAAAATATGGCAAGTCAACCATATACCAAAAATTAAAAGGGCTAAGAAAGAATATGAGGTGATCCTTGCAAAGACTGATAGTAAATAGTTCTTTATATAGCAAAGGCAGGAAGCCAGCTGGTTTGATGACAACTATATAGAAGGGCACTTGGGGAGGACAAGGAAACAGTAAAAATGCTCAGTGGGTTTTATGTTCCAGTCTTTCCTGATGAACACATAAGGAAGAGCTCCAAACCCAGCATATTCTCCATAGAAATTCAGCAGAAGAGCTAGAACAACAGGAAACATCAGACCAAACAGATAAGCCGCAGGTCAGTAAGCCAGCAGGACCAGGCACCATTTACAGGATAGCTCACATGTGAAGCTGCAGAACTGCTGGCCAAGGTGTGTAAACGGCCATTACAACTGGCTTCTGTGCTGGAAGAGCAGTGCAGAGTTGCCAGTGTAGCTCCCCAGCTGGAGGGGTCTTGTGAAACAGCAGGCCAGTGAGTCTGACTTCCATCCCTGCCACAACAGCAGAGCCAAAAGATCACTGTACACATGAGGAAATGTGATGTCAAGGGAAGCAGTCAACACGATTTCTGTAAGGGACAACCTTGCCTCACAAGTCTGCTGGAAGTCCATGGAGGTGGTAACAAGTATGTAGAGAAACTGGACATATTTAGATTTTCAGGTAGCTTTATACAATTTCTCATCAAAGGCTATGAAGATGCTAAGCCACCATGGATTGAATAAAAGGTCCTTTTGTGATTTGAAAATGGAAAGGAAAAGTTAGGGCTCAACTGTGACTTCTTCCAGATGGAGAAGCAGCAGCAACAGAACTCCTAGGAGTCACTCTGGTATCATTCGATATCTTCACCAGAAGCCTGGAGCAAGGATGTGTGTCTGGGATGCCCAGGTTTGCAGTCAATGGCAAGCTCACTTGTCTGGTGAAATGCTGAGCTGCAGGTGAAGAACTCCAGGAGGACCCAAGGAAGGGGGCAGAAGGGTGATCCATGAGCTTCAGTGTTCACAAAGATGAGGTCTTGGGTAAAATAATCTGTAGGATAATCAAAATCATGTTTACATGGTTCTGAACTCACTACTGGCAGCCACCACTCAAGAAAATGCTCTTGGAGTCACCATGGATTATTCTCTTAAAAACCCAGCTTGATTGTGCCATGGTAGCCAGAAAGCCAGGAAAATGGTGAGCATCCTCAGGGACGCAAGTCCAGCTTGGTGCACCCACACCCATAGTAGTGCGTGTGAAAGAAGGATATGGTGGGTTAGAGAAAGGCAACCAAAAGAGCCAAGGGAAACAGCTTCCTCAAGAGGAAAGACTGGAAAGCCAGGATTGTTCACATTAGAGAGGAGATGTCTGGGACACGACCAAGACCTTTTAATGAACTTATCATTCAAAGAATAGAGGTGAGTGAGAAGTCTGGTCACCAGGCAATTTAGGAGTAACTTGCTGAACAGAAAAACATTTGTTTCCAGAAAACCAAAGGTTTGGTTGATGGTGTTGGTAGTCCCCCAAAGGAACTTGTCACAAACACCAGGATTGTTCCTCTGATCTCATCATACCCTGTGCCCAGGAGGCTCAGTAGATGCTTATGCAATGTCCTATGTTCTGCAGGAAGTAAAATTTTTGCTCTGTCACTCTTGAGCCAAGGGCTGATCCAAGCCGTGGGTGTGCAGTGCTGCTGGAGCTTTTACTTGAGAAGAAGCAGAGGTCCTGGGATCAGCAGGGCTGAGGCATTTCCATTAGAGCCAGGCATTTGCTCCATTCTTCTGGCCAACTTGTTTTGAGTGTCTTTTTCCATTATATGGTTTGCAGTTGTGTCCCAAAGGAAAAGAAATTATGTGTGTGCCCTTTATGCTCTTTATAGTATATTTAAAAAGGGGGAAACCCCTTTTGTTTTGAATTTCCTTCCAAACAGGATTTTTTTGCCTTATTTTGTTTGACTGGTTAATGTCATCATTCATCTTTCCTGTTTTTGCTGTAGGACTTCTTAGATGGTTCGCAGATGTCCACTGGAAATGAAAAGGTAACATGCTGAATCTTGAACACAAATAATCTTCATTTGTAACTTGAGCTGTTATTGCTCACAAAAAGAAGACAGAAAAGATATTCCACTTGATCTTGCTGCTTTGGTTTCTCTTTTCCCTGGAAATTTTAAAAACTGCCTCCCAAGACATGCACAAGCCCCAAAATAATTTTTTTTACAATAACATCACAGCTCAGTTGGCAACCTTCCCCAAAACAAGACTTTCCTCACCCCATAATTCCTTCAGGACTTTGCTAAATGCAGTGTAACTTTCTAATCAACAAAGATGTCTTTTTTCTTTTCCTTCATCTCCTCCCACTTAAAACAGCTTGTTGTCCTGTTCAAGGATTTATTTATGCTGTTCACCGCAAGAAGCTGGGTTGATTTCTCTGGTTCTCCCTGTCAGCTCTTATTCTCAGGATCCCCTTCATATCTGTTTTTCCACTCAAACTTGTACTTGAGCTCCTAGGTGTGACCCTCTCTCAGCTTTCCAGGTCTAAACAGTGGAGTTTCTGCCTCATCTACTCCACACACTGATCATCTTTGGAGATCAACCTTTCCTAATTTTGCATTTTTCTGTTTCAGACAGGACATCCTCTTCTTAGAGGAAAACCATGATTCTTAAGGCCAATGGTGACAGCCCTATAGCCTCTGTCCCTGTAAAACACTATTCCCAACTTTTTCTAGTGTGTGTATCATGTCATATTTTCATCATAATATGGTAAAAAATACTTGGTTGGAATGTAAGCTATTCACTGGAGATGAGGGCAAACATCCCCATGCCTGCTGTCCCAATGAGTGTTAGAGTTGATCGTGTTCCTGCAGAGGAGCAGCATGACAATTCAGCAGAGAAAGGCAGCTGAGCATCAAGCACACCAACCATCTCTGGAAATCATATCATGTTGTTTTCATTAGTTTCCAATCTTGGTAAGCTGGGATTGGCTGAATGCTCTGAGGGAGTTCAAAATGAGAACAGCTGAATCACAGCAGACTCATTGGAGTGATCGAAGGCAACTGCAAGCAGAAATCTGCATGAGTCATCCTAAAGAAAGAGGCCAGAGAAAAGGGTGGGTGTGATCTGTATTAAAGTACATAGCTCTTCTGGGAACGTGAACATCTTAGGAGCTTCTGCTTTCCTATTCTGGTATAAATCTAAAGGGAGTCTACTATTTTCTATTAATTGCACTAGATATGGATGGGTTCTGCTGGGAACAAGAGGTACAGCCCAAGCTCTCACACCCATTCTGTCCTTAGATCTACCTGGTTTTCACCTGCTGTAGATCCATATAGGTGGGACAGCATCACTCCAAAACAAAGACCCAGGGCTGAGCAGGGATAAAACTGTACCCAGAGACAGTACAGGACCATTGCCTCAGCCTCTTCCACTGTGGTATTCCAAAAGGGTAAAGAAAAGGAGCTACTTATCTTGGGCAGAGGCCAAGAGCATAGTAGGGCCATGCTTTGCCCCTATTCCCCACCCTATCTGACCAGTCATGGTTCACCTTTCTACACCTCCCATGCTTGCTAGTGCTGGCAGGAAAGGGGACTAATAAGAGCTATTTGGCTTGATAGATGGATGCACTGATTTTTTTTTGGTATATTTTTGTGTGGATTGAGGGACTGGCAATGCTACAAAGGGTGTTGGTCTGAATCCCACACAGCACCCTCACATTTTGACCATAGTCCCATGGCCTTTGTAAAACTGTGTCATCTAGTTCACAGTAAACATCTGCTTGGTAAATACAGCCACCAACAAGCCTTTGCTTGAAATCCCTGAAGGAAAATAGCTGCCCCATCATCTACATATCCCATGATTGTTTCTGGAAGAGTGCGTGGTACCCTGCTGTCCTCAAACCAAATAATAGTATCCCCTACTCATCTCTGGTGGAGATGACTGTGCTGGTGAGACTGCTCCCAAATATCCTTCTGTTGGAATCAGCTGGGTGAGACCACACAGTTTAAATCATCTTCAGCTTGATTACTGGGGTCCTTTTGACCAGGTGAATAACCCAGGTGAATACCTGCCCTAGCAGTCTGCCAGTGCACAGGTGCTGAGGAGCTGAGTGCTCACTCACATGCTCCCTGCTGCTGAGCACCAGGCAACATGTTTGAAGGACTCCTTCACAGTGACCCCAAAGGCTTCCTCTGGCCAGGCTCCTGCTGAATTTTCCACTCAAAGTATTGTTATTTACAAGGTGTCACGCTTCCACAACATGGTCCAAGCAAGGATCTCAAAGCTCTGTATAGATGAAAATCAGTGCCATCTCACAGTGACCTTCCCAGCCTCAGCGTGGAGCCATAGTACCTCCAGCTACTCCCATAGCTCACCTCCTCTCTGCCTGGTTTCATCTTCCAGGGTTTGTTGCTTCTGCTGCTTGCTCTTTCTGTTTGCCAGAGGAAGAATGCCAGTGTGACCATAAACTCTGTGTTCCCCTCTGGTGAGGCACCTCCACATTCAATGGAACTAAGTCAGGCTAATGTTTACAAGAAATATTCTAATTCCAGTGTGTAAAACCATCCTCTTGACAAAGTCTTTCTGTGGCTAAGCATTAAAATATTTATTCAGACTGGACCAAGGTCTATTTCAAGTCAAAAAACCATAGTCAGACATTCCTGCATCCTACAACAGGGGTCCCTCAAGCTGAGTGTGACAGGGCAAAGCTGGCTGTTGCTATCTGGTGGATGGAAAGATTCTCTCCTGCTCATGCATCATCTCCTCGTTTCTGAAAAGAGCTGCACAGTCACAGTCAGTGGTGGCTCACTAGCTAAGAAGCATTGCTGCTCTGCATGTGAATGAGTGCCCAGCACTTTCAGGGAACTATGAGATGGGCAATTCCCCTTTTAATACTCTGATGTCAAATAAAAATACATATGACCAAATATATGCACCAACTGCCTTCCTCTAAGCATTGGATTTACCTGCATGTTCCCACCAATCTTTAACAGCAGGAAATTGTATCTTGAAAGTTTTCTTCATTTCTAGTTTCCCTGTATCTTAATGTGAAAATCTAGTGTCTGTGACATACGAGCTGTTTTTTTCAGGGTTTGGTGGGGTTTTTTGTTTTTTAACCACATTATCAGATGTCTCCCAGAAAGTTTCTCCTCGTGATCTTACGGTATGAATAATCTTTGGGGTATTATGGCATGTATCTTCCCAGATGAGTCCAGGAAATGTAATCAGGTGAACAAACAGAAGTATAACCACATATTCCTGCACCTTCTATATATGTAAGTGTTTGATAGATATGTAAAAATACAAGGCTTGCATTGATAAATGTAATTCTCTGCAGAGAGACACTGCAGCAACAGATGAAGTGACAGGCATGTGTGTATGTCTACCTGCATATATTGGGCCTTCCTGTTCCAGAGTGTGGTATTACTAACTTGGAAAACTGAAAAATAAGATGAAACAATCACACTTCCTCAAAAACAATGAAATTTTAAAAAGTCAATTTATAGTGAATTCTTTGTCTTCCAATCTTCAATCTTCATGTTCTACTCTGGGAGATACTTTCAAGCTTAAAAAAAAAAAGCATTGTTGAGATTCCTGTATAATCAAAACAGGTCTTTAAAAGACCCCATTTGACATGAGCCACACACTGAAGCTGTGAGAGCTGGCAGCAGTGACAGTATTACAATTAAGAATAACATTTTTTCCAGATAGGATAAACACCATTTGTCACACCATAAGCTTTGGGATGCGAAAATGGAACTACAACTATTTCCTTTTCTCCTCCAGATGTAGATGATGTTGCTTCATCGTCTGACATTGCAAATATTAGTAGATATCATTAAATGAAATTTAAAGTCTCCTCTCTTCCATCTCCCCTCCTCATTCCCCAATTTTGACAGTTTTGTTGAGTACTGATATAGCAGCATTGCTAGTGTTTTATTTCTCATTGGCTGTATTACTGCATATTCAAAATGTGCTATACCAGAAAAGGAAAATCCAAAGAGGATGACAAAGAACTGTGGGAATATGTGCATTTGTTAATATCCATACTGGAAAAATCCAGTATTAGTTGTGGCAGCACAGTTCAGAATTGCAGGTCCAGGCTCTGTAGGACAGAAGTAAACTTGCAGCTAAATTGGACACATGGGTATCTTTTTGTTATGACAGTTGCACCCTTTACAGAAATGTCAATAAAGCTGCTAGCTATTCATTCCATATGTCAGCAAACAGAAGAGGGATGTGTGTGACCACGTCCACGGGTGCAGCTGGAAATGCTCACTACAGCTCTGCAGAGCAGAGGAAACACAGAGAGGATCCCAGCCGGGATTTTCAAATATTCAGAATGCAATATTCTGGTGCATATCATCTAGGAAGTCTGTGTGAGTGCTGGATGTGTAACAATTTTGAACACCTCTGAAAACCCTTCAGCCAAAAGAAGGATACCACTAAATGAAGCACAACCACAGGGTACTGGATGGATCACTGTTTTTCTCAGCAAAGTCAAAAAGGGATTTTTAATGACAAAAGATAATTAGCAGCCAGGTAATGTCTCTTGCTGCCAAGATGGCATAACAAGGCATCCCTTAAGGGACTCAGAGGAAAATAAGCCCCAAAATGGCCAGTAGCACTTTGAAATCTTTCTTCTGCTCTCCTCTGCCTGGCTCTGAGCCACAGAAGGATCTCCCTGGGGAATTTCACCTCTGGGAGTGCCTGTCAGAACTGTGCTTGCTGGTGTGCTCTGCTCCTGCCTGAGCTTTAGGCACTGACAATTCATAATCTTTCCAACTGTTTTTCTTCCATTAGTTCAGAATTTGACTTTTTTTTCCCCAGACAGTGCCCTCTAAAGCAATGAGAGGCAGCCTGCATGTGGATGGCCAAGCTGGAAGCCTCTCCCCCTCTCAAAACTAAAGAAAACACACATTCCTTTGCAGTCTCATCACAAAAGATGCACAGGCACCTTCTGCCCACCCCTGTCCCCACCCTGGAAAACAGTGGTGCCCATGTTTGCGGAGCGAAGCACTGCTGGGCTGTCTCCCCTCTTCCCTCCCTCATGGAGACGGTCCTTCCCTGGGACCCGAGTTGATGCCTATGTTAGTCTGCAGTGAAGTGAGTACCAACTACTCAGTCCACCCAAAGGAAGGTTAACCTAAAGGAAGACACTGTATTTAGTTACAGCTCTTGAGAAAACATCACCCTACAGCTACCACTAGGAACAAAGCAATGACTTAGTGGGGGACAAAATCATATGTTACATACAAGAAGATGAGATGAAAACTTGTTAGAAACTGCAAAGTGACATAACCCAAAAAACTAAAGTAAGTGCTGAAGTGTTGCAATAGTCTTTTCCCACATCATTGCACATGATACCTCCATCAAGACTCCCCCACACTGTTATGGGACACGAATGACAGAAGTGCTATGTCCAAGCTTCACCCCATGGTTCAAGGTCTTGTTCCCTTCCACACAGGCAGCCCCAGCATTGTCCTCTGCTCCCACATGAGAAACAGTGTCCTGAGGTAAGGACCCCTGCTTTGTCCCCCATATGGCATCTCAATTCTGGGGAAAATGAGGACCAGCCAGAAGGATGGGCCTTTCATCCTCCTCTGTTCCTAAAATACTTTATTTATAACCTTAAACAACCTGGGAACTTGGCATCTCCCCTATTTTTTTATCCTCTGACATCTGCTCTGGCTGCCTGCAGTTTCCAACCTGGAAAGGATGGAAATTTCATTACAGTCCCCCTCCATTTAAGCACACACCTGCCTTGGGGTTGAGTCAACCCTGGTGACATGATTTGCAAAGCAAAGCCTTCCTGACCTGAGCTCATTGTGCTCTGGCTGTGCTGCCTTGCATACTGCCTGTCCTCCCTGTGCTGTGAAAAGAACACTCACAGGCATAAGGCAGTCCACAATGCACAAGCTCAGAAACATCAGAAAAAGCGTTTGACCTTCATGTGTCAGGCATGCTAGAAATGGATTGGCATGTGGCAGCAAGAGGCACCTGTGCCTTTTGCACAGGAGAAAAAGGGAATATTGCAAGCCTTTTGATGTGTCTCAGTGAGCAAACAGAGACATCAACGAAGACAGCGGAATATTTAAAAAAGCATGCTTGTAATAGCTGAACACAAAACCATCCAAAAGTGACAATTTTGATAGCTTCAGAGACAATTTGCTTTGTGTTGTGCCTGATTTACTGTCATTTCACATAATATAAAACTTGAAAATAAGACACCATCAAAATGTTCTGGAGAGGTAATGGCTGCTTCGTTTCCCCAGGTCTAACATCCTGCCTCAAGTGAACTTTGTCCATTTTACAGTCGAAGGAAGGAGGTATCCATAGGCCTCAAGATGGGAATGGTTCAGGCTGTATTATTTAGGGCTCCTCTGAGTGAGGGGTGAGACAAGGAGATGGAAACAATCCTCCCCTTTTTCCTGAAACACTTCTGCTTGCCCTGCTACAGTGAAAAGTCTCTGCCTCCAGTTGGCTTTGCTATGACTCTGGTCCAGGGAGACCTCAGCTGTTTAACCAACAAAGTCAAGCAAAACCAAAACTGAAATGAAGGACTGTGACTAATTAAGATGTTATCTTGTGAGCACATTGAGATGAAAGTTCCTGGGAAGAGAATATAAAAATCCTAAGTAGCTGTAAAATGGTTCTTTTCACCAATCTTAGAGCAGAGTACCACATAATAACTCGCAGCTGTGCATATTTGATCCCCATCTAGCATCAGCTCATGCAGTATTTACATCCTTATTACTGGCAGTGAAGTTGGGCAGAAATGATGGGAATATCTGCTACATCTGATGGGAGACAAACATTTTGCATAACTCACACTTGTTGCTGAGCATGGCCCAGAAAGGTAGGGGTGGAGGAGGTGGGAAAGCAACTGAGCTTGGAGAACCTGGAACCCTTTAGAAATCAGATAAAAGGGAAGAAGAAGCATGTTTTGGAGTGTGAGCAGGCACTCAATGGATGGGAGAAAGAAAAGAAACTTGCTCGCTTTGCCTCTAACAAGAGCTACAGGAAAGAGCAGTTGAAGTGAGAAGAGGCACAACTGGCAAGAATTAGCAGTGCGTGAGGCAACAGCATGTTCTCAGAGAGTGAGGTGAAGTCCTCGTTAGTAATGTCCTTTGACTGATACTTGATGGCCTATGGCAAAAGTAGGGGGATCAGGTGGGTTTCTTAACCACTGACCCAGGCAGGGAACTGCTCCCTGGCTCGAGGATGTCTCACAGGCACAAAAGGCCTTGGCATGTCCCTAAAAGAGAGGGTGAGGTACACCACACCCTGGGATGATCAGGCAGCCTCCTGCCATCAGGAGTTCTGGGACTGCTGTCACGTAGCCTGGTTGTGGAGGAGACTGGCGACAGCTTTCGCGTGAATGACTGCCCATGGGGAAATGGATGGATACCACCAATTACGCTTCTGCAGAGCACTGGACAGCTGTTGGCAGCTGAAATATTTGATTCCTTTTTAATGAGGTCAAGAACAAACCCATGGAAAGCTATGTTTTCTGTATCTGAAAACCATTTTGGCACTTTCAGTGCTGTCCCATGGGCACCCTGGAACAGATTACTTCTGTCTTTAAACAACCACTCCAAAGTCATTGCTGAACAGCAGGGACAACCTTCCCAGACAGTCTGCTGGGCAGAATGGTTTGGCTCTTCTAGGGCCTCATGCTTATCAGCAGAAGTATATTCCAGGATCATATCCAGCTGCAGGCAGAAACAGGCAGCAAGCTAGCACACAACCTCCCATATGCCATCTGCTCCAAGAACTGGAATCCAATCCCAAAGCAGCAGCCGTTCAGTCAGTAAGGTGTCTAAACCCAGGTCAGCTGAAGCCAGACTCTCTATTTGAATGAACAGATCTCCAAGTACAACTTCTCTGTTGCATGCAGTAGCACCAGGCTGGATCATCACATACAAGATGAAATTAGCCTTTTTCCTGCCCTGAACCCCAAGTCAGAGCCAACTTTTCAATTGTCTGATCGATGTGGGTCATAAAACAGAAGTACTACGTTGCAAAATCTCTGTGTGCTGGCCCAGCTGCAGAGAAGGAACGTGAGGAAGGAGTCAGCAGCACAAGGCTCACATCAGGTCAAGTTCATGTATACATGGGAGGTTTAAATTCAAGCACACTACCAGCTGTGGCTGCCCAAGGCAGCCAAGGCTCAAGGACAAGTGAAACCTCAGTGGATGAAGGTCACAGAAAAAAAAAGGTCCAGAGCTGTATGAAAGGACCCGGCCCATTTGAAGGATCTCTGAGCAGTGGCCCCCAGGGGACACATAGCTGCCAGTGTGCATAATTGCCAAGAGTTTAAAAGGGAAATCCACAGCAGACCATGACTTTTGATGTTGTCCAGACCAAAGCAGCTTTGTGGTTTAGTGAATGTATCATCATAGGGAGGGAAAAAAATTAATGGGAGCCTCTTCCAGGACAGCTTAGTAGTAGGTAAGTGATAACCTGCTTGGTACAGACAACTTGTGTATAAGCCTCACAAACATCCTGGAAAATTGCCATTGGGCTTGAGAAAAGAGGGTACAGCATGCCCCAGACCAAAGACAAGCTCATGTGCATGGGCTAGGTTTGTAGGCTATACAACATCACAGCCATTTCAGCCTCCTTCCCCCCTTCCAAGTACCTGAACAATTTTGCCTGATCTTGCTTCTTCTCTAGTGTCTTGTGGTGATTTAGGAAAATGTAAGGAGACATAGCCTCAGCTTCCAGAAGCTTCTCTTACACAGGACTGCTAAAGAGAAACTTCTTATATTCCAGCCCTCCCTCCCTCTCCAAGTTTTTCTGTGCGGGGGGGAAGTACAGATATACCTCAGTATTTGCTGCTTGGAGACAATCCTACACTTGAGACCTTTATCTGACTCACCTGATTTGCCCTGACTGGCATATGACTGATGTAAGCAGTAGGACAAGCCTGATGTGGGGGAATGTTTGTTAGCACATTCCATCCATCCAGTTGTCCACAGATGCCTAATGTGACCCAGGAAGGCAGACACGAGACCGGGCAGCTCAGGCCTCACCTGTAATTGCTTCCTGTGCAACAAGTTGCAGTCATATGAGAGCTACAGACATTAAGACTATTTCTCCAGCAGGAAGACAAGCAGGAGAAGAGACATCCATGACACAATTTTAGATCAAATCATTCCAGGAACCACATGTGCTATGAGAATCACAATTCATGGACTGAATCCTGAAGGCCTTGCTCAATATTTTTTCTGGAATTGTAAAGTGTTTGAAGAAGCAATGCAGAAGCCTTACCTAGCTAAACACTTTGAGACCAGGAGTTCTGCTTTCACTCAGAAGGTATCTAGCACCACAAAAGCCTGAAAGTCTGTCTTGCTTTACAAAGCACAGAAAAGGGATTCTCTGCCCTGAGGAACTGACAGTATAGGAGATGTCAATATGAGGATGGGCAATCACTTAGTCTTGTAGTGGATTAGACTCCATTAACCTTTGAGTCTTTCAGATTTTGCAATATTTGAAACAAACAAAAGAAAATAATGGCAGTGTTTAGTGAATCCATTTAAAACCTAAGGTAGTAGACCACTGTTGCATGTTTACTGGTGAGGCTTACCTGGAGCAATGACTGGGCAGCTTCAGAGGAGTTCATGCTCTGGAGTTCGTAACATGATGGCAGGTGCTGACCGAGAGTACATTTCTCAGTATTACCAGGAAGATGGAGAGAGAGCTGGAAAAGAACAGGCATCTGATTCCTTGCATTAAAACAGGTGATTAAGCACTCCACAGTGTAGTACTCTGTATGTTCTGGTAATGTGTGCTGAACCCAGTGAAGGCAAGGGGTCCTCTGGCATTTGGTGCACTCAGCCTATGATAGGTTCCCCCATTGTTTCTTACAGAACATGGGAAAAGGTCACGAAGAAAGATTCCTCTCCTGTTCAGTATTTATCATTGAGCTGAGGCTCTTTCAAGGATTCCCTGTCCTCCCATCCCTGACAGACTGAGGTCAAATGAGTACAAAAATCTCACTGATAAGGTTGTCAAAATATACCAATTGAACGTCAGATATGATTAATAAGGAAGATAATAGTGATATGATAGCTCATGGGGAGGAGACTGCTGAACCAGTTGTAAAAATGGAGAGTACGTTAAAGCAGGCAGCAGAGCCAAAGTCAAACGAAAAAATCAGTTCTTTAATACTGTCTGTGCAGCAGACCAGGAGTATAGAAAGGAGAGGAAATCCCCACACATATACCATTAGCAGGATCACAAGAACAACTACAAGAGCCACAGCTTCCCTTTATTAGCACCAGCTGCTGTGGCATACATGCTCCAGGTGACCCAGGAATGACCATACAATCCCTTTCCACTCAGATTACAGTTGTTTCCAACCCCACACATTTGCACAAGACAAGGCTGGAGGCTGAGGCGGAGGAGGAAGGGAAAGGCAGAGTACTTCACTGCTCTAGCAATGAGAGTCAGTGAAAGCCAGGACAGGTTTTACAATGCCCTCTCAGCCACCCCAAAGCACCTCTCAGCAGAACCGAGAGGTGATGTAGTCAGGATGAAGAGCACATCTCCTGTACCTCAGAAGAAAGCAAGCCATAGGGAACAGCTCTTGCTTTCCTGGATCATGAGTTTTCCTTATGCTGTATCTGAGGCAGTGACCCCACATGAAGCTTCAGGCACAGGCTGCTTCACCCCAGTCTCAGCCTCATTCATTGTCTTGTGTTCCAGTTCCCTATTGTGGAAAAGTTGGAGAGGGCAGACCCTGGCAGCTCAGCCTGGCACACCCTTGGGTCCTTGGATACTGTGGAGTCCACAGGTACGCCCTGCCCCAGGGCACTCACTTGGCGTGCTTGGCCTTTTCCTTCCCAGACACACCAACACTCTCCTCATCCCCAGTACAGTTGTGGGTCTCCACTGAGCCAGAGCTCCCACCTTGGCTGAGCTGAAGGAAAAGCAGCAGAGAAAGTAAATGCTTTGCACCCATGGGAGGGTTTCTGGGTCAGCAGGTGGTGAGCAATTGTATTGTGCATCCCTTGTTTTCCCTTTTTATTATCATTTACCATTATTACTGTATTTTACTTTATTTTCAATTGTTAAACTGTTTTTACCTCAACATAAAAGTTTTACTTTCATTCTCCTCTCCATTCCTGGGTTTGGGTTGGGGGAGTGGGATATTGAGCAAGCAGCTGTGTGGTGCCTTATTTCCAGCTAGGCTTAAACCAGGACAGTCCTTTTTGGTTTTTTACACACCATTTCTGTGTAAACTGTCAGTGTACCAAGTAGTACTGACACACAACTCTGGAACAAACACATGCAGCTGTAACCTACACACAACAAAACTCCAGACAAACCTAAGCTGATGGTGGGAGCAGGGGTCATGGCAAGGGAGCAGGTTTCTGGCCACCAACAGCAGAAATTTGGGCTAATCTTTTATATCAATAAATCTTCCATTTAAATTTAAAACTCTTCTCTCATCTTTCTGCCTTCATACCCTACATCAAACATGCTTTACCTACTGGTGACTTACTGCTAGTGAATCATACGAAATAACCATTTTTCTTGCGCTGTCACAAAGCCCTATTCTGGGGTAATGCATGTGTGGCATTTTCCAGGTGGTTGTGATAAGTAGCCCATGTGAACAGAAAAATAAACAGTATGGCTTTTAGATGTACTCAAATTGCCCTGGATTGTTTCCGCAGCACCTGTACAGGCCCTGCACCAAAGCCCCTGGCTGCCTCCAAGTGAAACAGGGCACTCAATGCTATCAAGACAACCAGATGCTGAGCAGAGAATTTAGAAAGTGTCAGCAAACAATACTGGAGTTGTTAGGATATTTAAAAGTGTCTTGAGCAGCTGTAGCCAGCTAAAGTACATAAAAAGGAATAGCAATTAATTCACAGCAGCCCACACCATTGATCTAACACACGCAAACTGGAGAAGCAGATGACTAAATGTCATGTTCCTGACTTGTTCCTGAAACCCAGGTAACAGATTTCCAGTTCCTTACCAGACATGGTAGAAAAAAAAATGTGCAGTGATGTACTGCAGTGGCTGTGGAGTCAGATAATTCCAACAGGAGGGGTTGTTTTCTCTTATCCATAGACAAGTGAAATGAAGTACTCTATATCTATGAAAGTATAGGAAAAAAGTCCAGTTTCAAGTCAGTTGCTTCCCTCCTATTGTTTTCTTGAATATACTTTATTTTTCACATTTAGCTTAATTATTTCTAATTGGTGGTATGTTATGTAAGTCCCTCTTACTTGAAATCAGATTTTCAGAGATTCCTTGGTCCACTCCCACTGTTCTTAAAGCCAACAGGAGTTTTGTTGATGGTCAGGAGAACTAGCTACAGTGCAGACTCTGATCATGAGAACCAGTGTCCAGGCATCAGAAAGGTGAAAGCATGTACATGGGAAAACTGTGTACCTCCCTCCATACGTCTGCTTTAGCAAAAGACACGAAAGGGTGTATATAGAGGTCAGTCCTGTGTCTGGGCTCAGCAGGGATGCTATGCTTGCCTAGTGCCCTCAGATGATGTGTTGGACAGTGATATATATGTCTGAGCTAGAGAAAAAGGGCTAGAATGGGCTCCTTGGATCATTGAGCTGAGCCCCTGACTGCCACAAATATTGCATCTTAATTCCTAGTATGAATTTTCATACAGGACAAGAGGGGATACACTCACCTTCCCCTTGCATCCCAGCCCCATGACACCTCATATCACACAGTGGCCAGGCTGTTCAGCCCCACTGTGTGTGTGTGTGAGCTGGTTTCTCATTGTGCATCGACTTGTCAGAGCCCCTGAGGTTATCATGTGTCCCTGAAAAGCCTTTGAAAGTCCTGGCAGTCTTGTTCCCCAACCTGAAGCATTAAGTACATAAGAGAAGAAGGCCATAGACCTTGTTGCTCCTGCAACCAAACCTGTTGCTCCTGGCCTGCCCCCGACCCCTTCCAGAATCCTCAGTTGCCAGTTTCCTACAGTGGACCCCCCTGCTTCACATCCTAATGCTTCACAGCATGTCAATGACTCTGATCTCTCCCATCTCCCCTTTCCACATATCTGAGCCTCTCAGTCCTTTGGATCCCTGGCTGCTCACATGATCACCCCACACGCTCCTTCCCCAGCAATCTTCTGCACTTTCATACTTCTGCCTTCCCTGTCACCTGGTGAGCATTTGGCTGCAGAACCAACTCCACAGCCCACAGGTGATCCAAAAGAGGCGAGAAGAGAGCAGGCACCTATGCCTCCCTCTCTGTACTGTCGTATGGGACTGAAAGGTACCAGAAAGGTGCAGGCATGTGGCATCATCCAGATACAGCTCACATCTCTTCTATGAATTACAAGTAGGAAAACTTATGGGGTAGTTGTGGGTAGTTTCCAAAAATAGCCTTGGTGATTTTCTTCAGCTGGTACCTCAGGTAGTCCTTAAAGTCTGGAGCTGAGGCAGCACGAGGCAGCTTGGGGACTGCTCTGGGTGTGGGCATGAATTCAAAGTCACCAGAAATGCAGAGGTTCTCTCAGTCACGCACAAATATTGTCTGTGCCAGCTGAGCTGGGAACACCTCGCGCAGAGCAGACAGCAGAGCCAAGTAGCCCATGGAAAAAAAATCAGCTCAAAGGCTTGAAAGGAGACCAGTTTCTTACAAACCACACTTTTCTTGCAATACTAAGAAATTGTGCTCAAGAAATTCACCTCTTCTTTTAGAAAAATTCACCTGACTTGCTCCTTCTCTTGAGAAATGTTTCCGAGCCCAAAGTGAGTGCAAACAGATGCGAGTATGTCAGAGGCTGTGAAAAACTGGAGAATCTTTATGGGAAATGGCAGCCCCAAAGAAATACACTCAAGATTGACTTTGAAACTTAAAGACGATAAGTCTGAACTGAACATCCGGAATGATATCAAGGGGATTGACTTTCACGACATATCCATACAGCTCACCCGTTCCACAGCTCACAGTGCCCCCATTACCTTCCCAAGGGCCAGCACCTCTGATTCTCCCTGCCTGGCAGTCAAAACCTCCACTGCTGATCCCAGGATGTAGCCAGCATTTTTACTTTAGCATTCTATAGTGCAATGACAATGTAATATTTAAGAGTATGAAATTAAATGTGGTCTCAAACTAGGTTTCCTCATGAGCAGTGCACAAGGTGCATTATTCATTTTCATATTTAATTCATTCTAAAACTCCATTTGTGGATCCTGTGACGTGTGCTACCTGAGGCAGCACAGAATCAATGTTTTACACTGCAGAACATATGGGGACCCACACCACAGGATGGAGAGAACTTGGAGAGCTCTCTTCTTCTTGGGTGTCTTGAGCATAATGACAGCAGCTCATGCTTGGATTCAAATGGGTCAATGGCTTGGTCTGTGATCTGCAATTAAAGGTGGCTTGGTGCTCTCTGGGCTCATTTTTCAGAAGCCCTGAGCATCAAACTCAGATTCAGGAACTGAGCTTTGAAATTATAATGTATTATTTGGTGATGGATACTGTGAAAAATTAGGTATTATCTCAAATTGTGTCCCCCGAGTTTTTTAATTTTTTCACCCTAATCTACCTCAATTTTACCACATCAAAACTACTTTACTTTTATCTAGCTCAGAGTGGAAGTGACCATTTCATTTCAATAGCAGTGTTTGAACAGCGTGCAGTAAACAGGATGTGAATTCACATGTGGAATAGTCAGGGGAAAACGGGGAAAACCAATTTTGCCTCATTGCTCAATAAGTTAGAACTGCATACTTCAGACACTGAATGAGGTGATGAAAAAGGAAAAAGCAGAATATGTGATCAGGTAATTAGTAGCATGCAAAGGGGACTGAATTAAAGTGGCAAAGGACTCTCTAGTTCTAGTCTTTCCTATCTCTGGCTGCTTGATTTTGCAGCCTTAGTGTTCTTTGAACACAGATTTTGGGTTATAAATTAATATTTGTGTGTGATTCTGTGATTTATATTACAGGAATACCCTCATTTCCCTCTTAAGACAAGATACACCAGTACAGGCATAGCATCTGATCCACCAAGCTTACAATCTAAGGAGACTAGTATAGGAGGAAGGGAATAAAGGAGAAAGAAAAGGACCTGAAACACATATGATTGTGTATATACACACACACACACACATACACAAGACTGCATCTCTATGTTACATATGTACTGATTTAAATACTCAGCATTTTTAATATATGTATATGCATAGAGTAGTGGAAATATATATATATATATATTTATGTATGTCTGGAGTATTTTAAGGAAGCACTGCCTTGTCCAGCTGCCTTGTAGCCTACCTAGCATACAGTGGCCAGTTTTCTGATGGTGCCACAGCATCAGCAAGCTGTGAGAGGCATATCAATGACAAGGCCTTCCAGATTTCTTCAGGGAGATGCTCCATGCATAAGTGAAGTGCAGTGATACTGCAAAAATATATGTGAAAGAAATGGGAAAATTTTTGAAAGCTTCTAGGAAATTGCCTTTCTAATTAGGTTTGGCTGAAAAAAGAAGCATTTTAATGGGAAATTATTTTTCAATTTCTTCTATTTACTTGTCTTTTTGTAGATATTGTCCTTTTTGCTTACTCAGTTTGAAGGAAGAAGAGCAAAACCTGATTTTTTCACTTTCCAAAAGTATTTGTATGTGCATCACATGAAAATTGAGACTAAGTGTATGAGTTTTAACATAAGAAAACACTTTTTCACTGTGAGGGTGACCAAGCACTGGCTCAGGCTGACCAGGGAGGTTATAGAGTTCCCATCCTTGGAGACACTCACAAGCCATCTGGACACAGTCCTGGGCAACTAGCTCTGAGGCTGAGCAAGGGGCTTGGACCAGATGACCTCCAGAGGTCCCTGACAACCTCAGCCACTATAAGATTCTGTTCATTTGGACTAAATAGCTGACACTCATGATTTAGATTTATTAATTATATAATGCCATCTGCAAATGGCAAAAGTAGTACTCAGTAGTTTTCAGTTATTTTTGAGTTATTAAACCCTAAACATTTTCCAGTAGAGATACAGTTTTGTCTACAGTGAAATGAAACGTAATCACTGGAAGTTTAATTTTCTTACCCATAGTTTACTGAGTCTCCTGGTCCTGGGTCAGAGGACCCCAGCAGGGCTCCAAAGGTCCCAGTAGTATAATTGTTATCTTTAATAATTATTTATTTTCTTAGAAGGACTTTGAGCTCTATAAGGCACATTCAAATGGCTACCAGTGAGTAATAGTTATCATAAGTGCATATTGAGACACACGGCACTACTCCCATCCTTCAGGTCCTAACAAAGATGCCCTGCAAACATCTGTGGGCTGTTCTTGGGACACAGGTATTTCCTTGTCAGTCTCACACGCAGCAACCCTTGCTTCTAACCCCTGGTGGAGTTTGTTTCTGAAGTTCCATTGATTCATTTTTGAAGCAGACAATTACCTATTTTCATGAACCTTACCAAAACCAACACAAGGGTTTACAAGAGTGCTGAACATCCCAGGAAATCCATACAAATACTCTTTTGCTTTCTTGAGAGCTTGTGCTGTGTACAGACTAACAAATCAAAGTGCCTGCAGCGGTGACTAATGCCTCCCTTGAAGAAAAAGACTGGTTTCTGTGATCTGCTGCACTTAGCAAACCTGCCTTTCTTCATACTCACCAGTGTAAATAAAGACTAATTTAACTGAAATCAGTGGTTATGCCAGTGACAAACTAGGGTATAGTAGGATTTGATTCAAGCCCACAGGAATGAATATACAGTTGTTGACAAGTGTGCATATCACAGGCCAATGCCTGAGCTTTCAAAAGGACTGGGAAGCCTTGAAATTGTGAACTGCATCTGTACCGGCTAAAGTCAGCTCTTTGAAATACCCCTTCTCATCCTGGCCCAAAAGGGAAAGGAAGAGAAAAATTCCCCAGTTCTTATTCTGTTATTGGTTAGCATTTCTCTACATATTAAGAGCACTCCAAGCACCTACCCTTCCTTCAGGGCCTGCTGTGAAGGGGTGAGTGAAAGAGGAATGACTTTTCTGTGGAGGAAACAAATGGATCAATGAATTAAGGAGACAGTACCTTCCAAAACATGGGGGAAGACAAGAAAGGGATGGTTAAGAGGAGGCAGTTGCTCACATGCCACATGCCCCTGTGAGTCTTTGCGAGTCTCTGTTTCTATAATCAAGTTTATTTCACAGTTGCATTCAGTGGCTCCAGCCACAGACTGACATGAGCACAATCATCCATCAGTGTTACAAATGGTCTAGTTCTCAGTCTACAGTTGACTGCTGTCACACAGATTTTGTATTAAACCTGGCTGCCTGGAATACATGGTTCAGAGTCTCATCTTAAGGATCTTGCTTTAAGTCTTAAGTTAAATGTAGGGTTTTTTTCCTATTTCTGATGTAATATACTTGAAACACATGTACTGAACTCAGAAAATTTTTATTACTTTATATCCTTGATAAAGGCTCTTCCAAAGAAAGCACCTGTATGTGTTGCAGTGTTTGCCAGAGGTGCACTGGTAAATGGGTACTCTGTGTCCTTTTGGTTGGCATTAAGATTGTAATGAATCATTGATAAAGCTAATAATGTACACAGTTTAATCTAATATTACAGCACAGTAGCTGCATCCAGTGCTTACAGCACAGGAATATACAAAAGTAATTAATTTTACACTATTGCAGCTAACTGCAATTGAACCTCTCCAGGTTATGAAAGTTGGCCAAAGGAAGTGATGAAAATTATCACTGTAGACTAGGCAGGGGCTGAGTTTTAAACTGGGCCAGACTCAGTGGCACTCTAACAGAAGAGGATAATTATATCTGATATACATCTGATGTATCCCAAGCAGCCCATAAAAGAGCTATTGACACCTGCATATGAAACTGAGTTACATTGAGGCTCATTTCAGACAGACATCGCTGCTTCCCAACTATTTTATGGAACGTGATGGATATTTACTTTACAAGCAGACTCATTTCATTTGCAAAGTAAGGATAGATAATATGGACCCAAAGCAATTTTAGCCCTGAAGCCAGCCCCTTTGTTGGTATGTGCCATAATAGCTCTTTGATGGAGTCATGCACTCACAGACCAGATCCCCTCGTTTCCTGAAATGACAAACAAAGCATTGCCTGTTAAATTAATATTTCTTTACTTAGATCAGAATATTATATCCCAGCTTACTATACATTTAAGTGGCATCCATAGAAAACTCTCATCTGGTATCATGTCCTACTGAGGTGAAAAAATTTAGTTGAACTCATTCCTCTAATAGCAGAAGCCAGAAACAAATTAAGCCCAAATTTATACTGTTCTGTGGATCGTCACAGCTCAAGACATACACAAGGGAATTTACTGCTTCCTCACTAAGACAATGCTGTATTTTCTGCCTCTTCAGAAACTGTGCTGTTAGCTACAACATAAGAAGCAGGATAGAACAGGAAAGAACAGGACAGGACAAGGATACATTACCAGCTTGAGCTTGTGACACCATCAAACACAGTCTCCCACCACATGCAATTCTTTTGGAAATATTTCCTTCTCTGAGACTAGCATCATGTTACCCATCTGCCAGGCTCACTCTCCATTCAGATAAAGGAAACATCAGCTCAAGCCTCCAGCGAGCCTCTGAGGGAAACCATCCTCAACCTACCCAAATGCTCAGCATGTCACATTTTCAAAGGAAAATCAAACAGATGGACTTGACCAAACAGGAATTTTTTGGGCAGGAGAGCTGAAGTGCAGAAAAAGCTTCCCGAAGACAAGCAGTCATGCCACTGCCCCAGATGAACAAGGATTTGTCTCTTGGTGGAGGCCTGTTTGGCCAGATAGCCACTACTCCCCACTGCTTAGGGCAGGCTAATCAGAGATGTCATTCTCCTCAGCCCCCTGCAAACTGCTCTGCTTCCACTGATGCCATTCTGCAACGATTCAGCTATGAGTGGGAAGGGCAGCAATTCCCCTGCCTGCTCCTTTCCCTTGTCCATGATTTCTTTACCTCAAGATGACAAAAGCAGGTAGTGTTACTACTCACCCTACTCATGTGGGGTTGGTTTGCCCTCTAGTATAATAACAAAAGGATGTGTTTCACATTATGACATGGCTACTCTTCTTCCTCAGGCTACCAGGACTAGGACAGGACAGGTCAGACATGGTGGGATAGAGCGGGGCATCAGGTCCTAGCAAAGTCAACAGTCCCCAAAAACATCTACTAGGCTCCTGCACCATGTTTTGCAGCAGTGCTAAGGAAGCAGGAGAGCTCAGTGGAAAAAACAGTCCAAAGACAGATATAAAACACTAACAGAGATGGAACAACACCAGGAAACAAGAGCACTATAGCCAACTGAAATAACACTGAACATTGGAAAATTGCTATCAATCTAGGAGATAGCCTGTCAGAGCTGAAAAACAGGGCTTCAGCACAGTCCCCCATGGTTTTGCCACCCCTTGGTTTGAGCTTTAAAGCTAATCTATTTCACTGTATTCCAGCTGGACCGTGGATGAATTCTACAGAGAAATTTCACTATGTCGATTAACAATGAGGTGAGTTTTGTCAAAAACACAACTCTTCTGGCAGTATGCTGAGTTTTATGGTGATAGTCACTTAGGACTGTTATTTTGAGCACTCTGCTGGAAAGCCTTTATCACCAGGACCATTTGTTTAAACAGAGAAGATTTTTACAACCATTCAATGAGGCTTTTTAACAGCAAAAGTTTCTACAGTCACCATTTTATCTCTAAAGTTGCTATAAATTTACATCGGCTACTTTCCTCTTTCTCTAGAGATCTATAATGATAACAACAATAGTAGGTCATAAACAATTATGAAAGGTCCTAGCAAACTCATTTCTATTCAGAAGGATAGGACCTGCTTTGATTATTGTCCCTGCTGTTCACAAATCTCTTAATCAGTTAAAGACTCTGCAGTTCATGTGCTCATTTTCTCGCCATTTGGCTTGGCTTTCTTCGGCTTCTCTTTAGCTTTGCATAGTGAAGATTAAAAGGGAAAAAATGAATAATGAAGAAAAAAGACCCAATTGCTTCAGTTGATTTTTCTAGTTGGTGAGAACGTCTGTCTCTTCAGGGAGACCAATTAACATTCTCATCATCTCTCTGGACTTAATCTAAATATGAATAAAATATCAAACCCTTCCTAAAATTGTTCTTTGTTCTTCTGACCATACTGGAATTAACTTTTTGACATGATGCCAGGCAGAACTTCTATACAAAATGCACGATTCCTCCCCCTCTACATTTGCATAACAAAATGCAGCTCCCTGTGTCTTGGGCACTTCTCCTGTAACAACAGACACGGGTCATTCCCCCAAAAATGCCAACGGATACATGTAACAATTCAGAACTGTGCCCAAAGTTTTGGGGTATCCAGATTATGAGTCATCATTCATGAACATATGGCACCACATCTTTTTATTGGCTTAAAGAATGGAGCTTGTACTGAGCACTGAACATCTCATAGAAAGATGAAGAAAATCTTGTATATGGGAACATTTGCAAGGTTCTTCCTCATTTCTGACTAATTATGGTCATTTCCACATGTAATTACCCAAATTGCTCTTGCAATCAATGTAATTCTGCTAAGTTGTTGATTTAAAAATCAGCTTCATTAGGTTTCGCCTGGTAAAATGTCTTGTTTTTCAAACCTTAAATTTTGATATTGTATTAGTTGCCAACAGGCCTTTAAAAGTAAACAGCTTTTTGGTTTTTTTCTTCCTCCTCCCTTTTTTACCTGCCGGTGTGAGTTTTTTTTACATTCATTACAGCTTAACTGTAGTGAGAAAATTGTCTATAACCTCCCGTAAAAAGCTATTATGTGTGTCTGCAAGTTATTGTACAGTTCTCTTTCATTTTCAAAACTGTAAAATCTGCAGTCTTTATGGTTCTGGAATTAAAAGAATATTTCAAAATCGGAATATTGAGTGTGTAGGTAATTCTACCCTGAATCTGTGCTGGGCTGAAATAAGTCACAGAATAAGCAGAGCTGTTCACTGACTCCTGTTGCATCCACACAATCACATTTTGGAGGAAGAGAGCACTACTCCAGAAGCATGCTCCCTCCCAGAAGTTTTGATTATATTCTTCCTAGGATATAATACGCCATATCTCCCTGTCTGACCCCAGCATCTCTCCCCGGCCATCCACCTTGCTCCTTTCATTTCCTTTCCAAAAGGTTCCTTTCTACACAGTCATTTACAAGGAGAAGCTGAACTGCAGTAAGGTGCCCTACGTGTCCTTCACTGGAGTTAGGACTGTTTCATAGGACCTGCTCACACTGTTAGCAAGTATTTGGTCTGGCATCAAAAGTATCTGCTGCTCAGAACTAGCAAGAAGTTAGGATTGTGCTCTGGAGAGAGAATGGTGCTGGGATGAGAGGGAAGAGCAGTGCTGAGACAAGGCTGAGGCTGGCCACAGCTCTGCTCTGGCAGCGCATCACAAAGACATTGCCCCTTCAGTGGTACATTGAATCTCACTGGCATCCTCCGCGGTGGGAGAGCCATTGTATCAGCTCAGCAGCCCTGGGTTAGGTCTGGAGGTGGTAATTGTCCAAAGGGTACAGTAAATGCCATGCTGAGTGTGAACATCCACTGATACGCCTCTGCAATCCTCTCTCCAAAGGGTACTTTTTCACGTTGTGTTTTCTTTTGGAATAAAAGCTATTTGCTCATCAGTCGTAGCTACTTGAGTCTCTCTTCTCTGTTTTATTTTAGATAAAATCAATCTCTTGTAGCCCTAAGGACATACTGAGGTCAGTAGATAAATACAGAGAGAATTTCATTAAATAGGACCTTGAATTTATTGTGGGACACCAACTGAGTAGCATGAAAGGGGCTGTAGTATGGAAGGGGATCTCCCTGACTTCAGTGCTCAGTGAGTGGGGTGTCAGGAGACTGAGCCCCAGACAGCCCCTCAGAGGGCTGTGTGTGGAAGCAGGCTGAGCCCCTCAACTCTACCAGGCTGTAGTGTGGTCTCATGGGTGTGAGAGCAAGATTTGACCCAACAAAAACCAAGCCTAAGCACAGTTTCAACTGAGTTTCTCTTATCTGAAGGTCACTTACTTTCCATGTCCCTTTTTGATTGTAAAGGAGATTATATCAGTCATCTGTAACAGCTGTACTGTAAAATACCTCAGTCATGTGGCTTTAAGCAACCCAGAAGAAAAAACCACCAGTTCTTTAAATAAAGATACATGTATTCTTGTGACATTTCCATACAATTGCAATTTTCAAGGGAACCAAACACTCATTACTACACAGTTCTTCAGAGGCCAAACCTGACCTTTAGTCAGAGCAAATTCCTATTTGGCTAGGCTTATTCATGCAGCCTACAGTTCTGATTGAATTCTGCATCGACTGAGAAAATTTTAAACTGGACTGGAGAACTAATTAGATTAAGAGTAGGAGTATTAAAAAGCCCTGCATTGGCAGAGTAATGGGATAAGATCCTTATCCTCAGGAGCTAAGGATCTTATCCTACATGTACATTCCAGGAATCTAGATCTGGAGGAAAAGTACTTTATGACAGTGTATTGTAACTGTAGGGAGAAAGATGAAGGCAAAGAATGACTATGAAGAGGTAATCAAACTAGGATATAAAAGCCCACTGAAATGTCCAACTTTTCCATATGGTAGATCACAGGTCAACAGAGAGACTGTCTTGCAAATTCTGTCTCCCCTGCTTCCAGGGTTGTGGGGATCATCTTTTCTCCGGTACACATTCACATAATATCTCTGGAGCAGCTGTACTCATTACTTCCGTGGAATACCATTTTCCCCCTGCTTTTACTAGAAGCTTGCAGCTGGAAAAGATGAGTAGCCAGCAACACATGATCAGACAAGACTGTGGGGACCACCAGGCAGCTCTCCATAGGTCACAGTTGGAAATTTCTAGACAGATTGAAAAGAATTGGTCTCACTCTTGCTCTGTGCACTGACACTGAGACATCAGCTTGAGCTGTGCCAGGAAAAATATTTAGTAGAGTATTATATGTGTTAAGTTATGGTGGTTTTTTTCTGAAATTTTGTATTAATAGTCTAAAGGCAGGTGCAAACAGGAGACAAATAAAAGCCCACAGCATGCAATATTTTCAAAGCTGTCTTCGGCTTTTTGGATAAGATATTAGTAAGTATGATTACTCCACTGAAAAACAAGAAGGGACAGGAAAAGCCTGCAAAACATTAAGGGAAAATAATCTCATTAAAAAGGAATGGACTGAAGAGTTGAGGAAGTGAGTAACCTGCAGAGAACTGGGGGTACATTGCAGGGCTGTGCTCCAGTACACTCCGGCCAAACCAGTTGAAAAAGCTCCATGTATTTCCCAAAGGAAAGTAAATGTCATCAACAACTCCAGGTCTATCTGTCCATATGCGAGAAGAGAAGGAAAGAGTTTTCTTCCATACAGCTATTTTTAAACTGTCTTACATTTACCTGGCTCTAGAGAATGACACTAGGATTAGATATCTACCAAATAAGAAGTTTTATTTATTGATCAAAAAAATTGCCCATTGAAACATTATAATGTGAAGAGATCCTTGGTCAATAAGCATGAATTTGAAATGGAAAATGGTCAGAAGGTACATATAGCTGCTTTCCTTTAGCAATAAGAGCACTAGTCAGTTTGGATGCCCCAAGATTTGCCAAACTTCTTTTAAAACATTACATATGGTTTTCTTGTTGCGGTGCTACTTCATTCTATACATTAATTATTGTGACTATTTCTTTGACATTGGTAAGTACCTTATATTCTGCTGGTATCTCTTTCAGTTTCAGGAAACTTAATATTTAGGTATAATGGATTACTCTTGCAATTTAACTAGCTCAACAAGTTTAATTGCTCAACTTGATTAAGTTCAACTCCATTTGTGGCTTAGAACTTCTCTCTTTTCTCTAACACAGGGCATACTTCAGTGAAGTTCCGCTTGCCCTTAACTTCCCCTTTTCTGTAGATAACAACCTATTTTCTCTAAGCATTCTGCTTAAATTAATTTCTCAACTGAATGCAGCATTTTGTCATCTTCTTCAGAATTCTGCAATACTACTGAGATGGCCACAGCTGACAGCCTCATTGCCCTTGTTACATTTTTGTGTGTCTCTGTGTAACACAGAACACTAGATCTTGCAACAAAAATATATATTCAAATTACAGGTTTACTGGCATCGTGTCTTCATACTGTGCTAAAATAATCTCCTGCAGTCTATATTCAGCGTTTCTATTTATGAATCCTGTATTTTGTTTAGCAGTACAAGAAAAAGAAAGCAGGCCATCATGGGCACAGCATTGAGAGCCTTTCTGGGCTCTTCCTAACCTATCAGTATTGAGGGTGATTCTATGAAAAGGGTAAAAATGACAGTTCAGGATGGTGCAAAGACCTGTGATCTTGCACTTTCTCATTCTCCTTATTCTAACCCTCCAGTAGTCCTGACATACTTTAAGCCCACATGGGGCACACTCAGTGACTGAGTGACCTGGCTGTACAAGTCCCTCGGCTTGACCCTTACACATCCCTGGTACTGCAGAAGCACTAAATCAAGGTTTCACATGGAATAAAGAAGAATAAAAGCTACCAACTGGCTACCTCACATCTTTGCACAGAAAAAAAAAAAAAATCCTTGCAAAGAGCCCTCACTGCTTTCCTCCAGTTGCCTATTGTGGTCTGGCTGACAGAATCCTCCAGCTGTGGAAAAATTGGTTTAAGGATCTGACAAATGGGATAAGAGTTTATTTGCAAAATAAGCTATATAAGCTATTATCACTAACTAAACTTAGTACTTTTTTTTTTAAGTATGAGCATTTATTATACCAAACAATTATGCAAGAATCACTATCTAGATTTTTAATAATGCTGTGGAGGAAGGAAGAAAGGAGCATTTGATATCTTTTCCGACATTTGGCTAACATGGAGGAAGAATTCATCTTACCTAATCTTAACTGTTCAAATGGTAAGGATGAATCTAAGATCATAATCTGTGCTTTCTCTACACTGAAAGAAGACAGACAGATGCAGCCAGAAGGTGATTCATATGTCTTCTTCTTGGACTAGCTGACATGAGGCTACAGTATGTCATGGGAAAATGGCCTGCCTTGGATTTATGATAAAATGTTTACACTTACCTATGTCTTCAGTGTCAGAATATAAACTGTTTAAGTATCTCCATTCTTCAGAACTTTAGGGTACATCCTTCATGTTCTAATTCAGGTGCTCAGGCTCTAAGTGTTTTGTCTTACCATGGTAAGAAAAAAATTAATTTTAAAAAATTACCCTTCATGCATTCCTATAACAGATGATAGGAAGCCAATTTGTGAGCTGGAGACTTTTTCCTTTTTTGTCAACAAAACTAAAAGGAGCAAGTATCCCTCCAAACCTTTGATAACTATGTTAAACTCACTTTTGGGGTGGAGAGGTGTTTCACTGGTGGCAATTACAATTTAGTAAAATGTTAATGGTGACACCAGTTTCTAACTTCTAGTAGCACATAGAAAGAAATTGCATACAGGAAAGCAATCACACCAGAGCAATGGGAAGTTGCAAGCAATTAAAAGATTGTTCCAATAAATGTAGAATCCCTCAAAAGGGAAAACAAAAAAAATACAGAAAGCAAATAGGAGATGGCAAAGAATCCAAAGATTTCATAAAAATAAGTTCATTGTCATTTTGTCTACCTCTTAGGCAGTGATATTATTTTCATGTAACCAAGCAAAACATTTGTCATAATGCAGGTGGGGAATCAGAAGGAGTGTGTCATGAGATCGCTGCTGTCAAGCTGTAATTCAGCACTATGAAAAGGATTTCCATTGATGGCATTGGAGTAGCTGTCGTCATGACTAAGGTAATTACTCCACTGAGCCCTGTCTCTAGTAACAGGCAATATCAGAAGCTTCAGAGGAATTGCTCTACTCTGAAGACTGAATATATGTGTGGCGGTACAAATTCTTCCCTGGTCAGTGGTTAGTAGATTGCTTCATTTGCTTATCGTATTCTACAGCTCTGTAGTTATGGGAATTCCTTATTGATCATAAACTCATCCAGCCTTTTCTATATGTCAGCTAAGTATCTGGGCGTAATAACGAATTCCAGTCACTAGTAACATCAGATTCTATATTGCATGGCCCAGACCTGACAGGTAATTAGATGGTGAACTGGGATGACCTAAAGCTTGAAACACACACTCCTGACATTGCAGAAAGACCTTCACACAAGCAGAGATGTGTGTTGCCAGTTACTGTTGCAGAGAATAATTTTATACCAAATCTCATAATCACAGCAATCCCTAGAGAAGCAAAGGACAAAAAAAATCAAGCAGCAGTGGCAAGAGTAGGATCTCAAGATCTCAACAAACTCAGTGTCAGCACTAATGCTGCAACAGCACAGAGCAATTCACAGCCTGGAAGGGTGGTGAGGTGTTGTTCTTCACTGAGCTCTGTGCTTTCACAGCCAGCTGAACCCATGTAGAGTTAGCCCAAATGTATCTACACAGCCTGCACTACAGATAAACCCCACAACACCAGAGAGCCTGCTCACCGAGCAGTATGGCTGCCCTTCTGTTGCTTCAAACAGAAACCTGGATTATCTCAGTGGTTAAACTTTATCGAAACTTGAAACAAAAAAAATATTAAACAAGTTTCAATGTCAAGTGTCAGTTCCAACCCTTAGGGATACATGTGGTGCAGAAACACCTTCCATAAGGCAATGCATAGCACTGCAGTCTCCAGAGAGGACTCACTTCTGTCAGTGCAATCTGCAGTGAGTGTAGGATTAGGAATGGTATCTGAGGGAGAAAATGATCTCCCAAAAGGCAGGTGAAACCCTAACCCTTCCTTCTAATCATCCAGACTTTGTGACTCATTACCCTTGGGGTGAGAGGAAATCTCTGTCCGTATATCTTGGACAGAATTGAGTGCAGGGGGTGGAGCAGGGGGCACAGTGAGTGAAGTCTTAGGTGTCATGTGTTTCGCTGATCTAATGCAAAAATAGAAAGGAATCAAGGGAAAGAAACCCTGTGAAGACAAGCCAAGGGAAAAAAAAACCAAAAAAGCAACACCAACACACAGTATCTTCTGCAGAATTTGAGGCAGACACAGTCCTCAGAGAAGCCAAATCCTCTGATTCCTGACTTGATTACTTTGGTACAGTAGGCAAATTCTAGCATGCAAAAAAAAAGTAGAAGGCTAACTCAAAACACTTGGTTCTAGAAACTAACAACTGTGGCCTCAAACATATGTTAAATATATTTTAAATCAATTCTGTTTTCTTCTTGAGAAGGACAGTCAGCACACCACCCAAGAGTCATAGCACTCCACTTGAAGCATGGCAAAGGTGAAGCTGGATGGAGGACCAGCTCCTGGGGGCCTTGTTGGATAGCAGGGAGAAGAAAACATGTTACAGCATTTTCCTCACTTTGCCATTAATGGAAATGCACATAAAGTCCCCTGTGTACCAACTGTTTAATATGTTCTCTAGGGCTATGTTTTTAGGCATAATAAAAAACTGAACTGGACAAGACTCTGCAAGATGTGGTTCAGAGGACCATCCCATAGATAATCCAGAAGGTTGTTGGCAATCCAGAGGGTTGGAAGGTGTCATGGATAAAGACCCATTGCCCATTTTCAACCATTAGCAGAGAGCTGATCCTCTCCCGGGTACCATGGTGTGTAGCCAATCTGAGATATTCCCAGGAATGTTCTGCAAACTATGTAGTTAAATGGCTAATGGATATCAAAAACCCTAGACCTTACCAATAAACCCAGTGGATTCACTTCTTGCCTTTCATAGGTCCAGAACCCATCAGTTCTTTCACCAAGTAAAGTTGGCTGGGTCATCTCTGTGCAGACAGGAAATTGAGCTGTCAAAGGCTTCAAGAATATAAGAGAGAAGCTGGAAAGTAGAGAGAAGTACTTCAGGTTCCAAAACAAATATTAAAAGGTTGAAAAAGCTATTCAAAATGCCCCTTTACTCATGAAGCAAGTTGGTTTTCAAGCAAACTAAAAGAAGAAAGGACTCGCACAAAGGTCCTGTGGCCTCTCATCCCTCACAAGCCCCCTAAGTGTGCAGGTTGACTGCTATGGAATCTAGAAGGAAGAAGGTCGTGGGAAGTTCTCCCTTCCTCTCTCTCCAGGCCTGAAGCTCACAGAGTCTGCCCTTGAAGTCTCAGCCCAAACACTTCATAGATAAGAGAATCATAGAATCTTTTAGGTTGGAAAAGATCACCGAGTCCAGCCGTTAAACTAGAATTGCCAATTCCACCACTAAACCATGTTCCAGGATGGTGACTCTATCACTTCCCTGGGAGACCTGTTTCACTGCTTCATTTGCCAGTTCAGTTTCCTTTCTTGTACATATAGGAGAAAAGATTCTCATCAGAGCTGGATCTGCATCTGATGAAAGTACTGCTGGAGATAGCTCTTTTGATATTCCTCTGCTGTGATGTCCTTGAGGTCCTCATTGGAACATGGCTCCTGAAGATATCTTTATCCTCAGGGCCAGCACAGCAACCTTGTGTATGGATGCAGGGTCTTGGCTCAACCCCTTGCAGATTGCATTCTGGGAGCATTACTGGGAGCAGAATCAGGAGCAGTTCTCCAAAGGCAACTGCCCAAATATCTGCAAGAGGTGTCAAGAACTAGGGGTCAGCCCTAGATAAAAGTGCATTTCTGTGAGCACCAGCTTAGACTGCACAGTGAAGGAGCTTGGTAGACAGAAGCTAAACTCTGTCAAAGGTTTGGGGCAGTACCTCAATGGTCTTTATTGACAGTTCTTTTCTGTAGCCTGAGTGGTGGCTAGACTGAAAACCTTTGGCTGCTTCAGATGCTTCTCTTGCACGTGGAAGGGACATTTGAGACCAGCAGTTATCTTCCAGTCACGTTGCATCATGGCCCATCTAGGCACATCCTGGTATGCTGCCTACTGAATGAATCAAAACTATTTAGAGCTCTCTGTCAAAGATTTAATTATGTACCATTCCTGGGTAAACTCATGGCACTGCAGTCACTGGCCTTTCTGTACCACAAAACAGGCTTGAAGTCTTGGGAAGTGTTTGAGAGATTATTGGAGTTGGGTGCTCCTGACCATGGAAATTGTTGTTACTAGCCCTTGGCAGTGGCCGCAGGATATTTTATTGCAAGCAGGAATTGCCAGACAACCTGGCAGAGCTGTGTTTGCAGCTCCTCATGCAGATCAAAGTTACTCTGCCCTACAAATGGCCTGTTTGCCCCAGTGAAGCCAAGAGGGTTGACGCACTTCTGGAAAGCTCTCCCTGCACAGAGGTTCTGTTTCCTATTGCTGCTTGCTGTTGGCTCCCACAGCCTTAGCCATTGCATCAGAAATCATGTGCCCTCTATGCAGGGGCTAAAGGCAACCACTCCTCCCCAATTCTGTCCTTTTCCACCTCCAGTATGACTGCACACAGCAATGCTCCTGCCAGAGCTCTGCTTCAGTGAGCTCCTCTTGAAGTTACCATGGCAAAGCTACATAGAGTCTCTCCATAAGGATGTGTTGGGACCCTGAGGTCCCTGCCAATGGCCCAGGACACCATTTCAAACCCCTGGAGCCATCAGCCCCTGCCCCAGTGATGGGTCCCACCGAGCCAGGCACACCTGCAGGCTCATGTCCCAGCATGGCCTCAGCCAGTCCCTGATACCCAGGGCTGGGACTGTCCAGGGCTGGGGCTGTCCTGGTGTCCTCCAGCTGTCAGGCTTAGGGCTGGGTGATGGGGACAGGTCCTTGCAGCCAAGTCCTACCCTGCAGAGCCAGAGAGCAGGGAAGGGCAAGTCTAAATGCTCTCTGGTTCTGCTAAAGATGGACTGTATATGCTGCTTGAGGGACCCTCTGAATGATTTGAGAACAACTTTAGAAAACGTATAGGTCTTTCTGAAGCATGGTTATTTCCATCATGACTTTAATCTCTTCACATCTCCTCATCATGATGAAAAAGTTATTTAAAAACCCTCAAGTACTTTTACCTTTATGCAACATTTCCCCCTACCCACTGTTCTCACACTTAAAATGAGCAAAAACATTCTTGCTCAAGCTTTCCAGAAACAATTTCACCTTTGGGCAGAGAATAAGCAAATAACCTCTCAACCCAGAAAAAGAGAAGTTTCAGACTGTTCTGACTAACAGAGGAGGAAAGTTCAGGGGACTAGAATGGAGACAGTGTTGTGCAACAGAAATGATAGTCTGCTTCTTTTCACAGTATAACTCTTAGTTGATTTTCCTTTATTTTTCTAACAAATTGAAGTTTCCCTAAGGATACTGACAGTGATAACCAACAGACTTTTAAAAAGTCAGGACACCTAATTCCAAGAAAATACACAGGTATCACTCCTGCATCCTGCAACTCCTCAACTCCAGAATTCAAATATTACATTTAGGAGTAGAGTTTTAGGCATTCAAGAAATGTTATGCTAATATAGCAGTCTTTCTCAGACTTTTGGAGACTTATAAGCTGAGTGACATCCGATATATGTTCAAGAGCAACATTTTTGGATTCAGGCACCTAGATTTCTCAAACTATTTCTATTCTCTGTCATTGGGGCTGGAAATAAACCTATTTAATTTATTTAAAGAGGTTTTCTTTCATGCAGTAGCTATGTTCTGGGGACTGTAGTTCCATATATTGTAAATTTTCTACCTTTGCTTTTTCTTTATTGACTACTACAGAAACTGATTAGATCAGATGATGTAACTTGAAGATATCTGAGATGTTTGAAATGGCTATGGAAGCCTTCACCTTTAATGTTTTATGACATGCCAAAAAATTTGGAAAGTTTTCAGCTTGCACGTTGTTTACTGGTACCTTTCCACTTTGTAGCTTGGATCAGTGAGACTGCATCTACATTAGATAGCTCTATTTGACACTAATCCATTATCCTAGCCTTGTCATCATGGTGCATCTGCATTACTTTTTTTTATCTACTGCACTCAACACAATTGATGGCAATCAGTGCACGACAAATAATCTTTCCCAACAGGTAAACAGAAACCTGACGATATTCAACACTTATTCCTGTCCCATGCAATTTGTCTCTTAGCAATATTAATATACAATATTTATCAGTTATGTAGTGATATTTATTAGTATTGCCTATTTTTGTATGCCCAGTCTAAAGAATGTTTTGCTATCAATGGGTATTGCAGATATTTCAATTCATTAAAGGCTTTTATTCTTTCTTCTTTAGTTGCAAGTCAGAATTCATTTCCATACTACATTTTCTCCAGCAGCAAAATTGATCTAGACAGTTCTCTTCCTTCTCTATGCCACTTTTTTCTGCTGCCACATCAATCTTCTGCTATGCTTTTTGTGCAAATGCAGCCATCTGTGGGGCAACACTGGAAGACAGATCAGTAAAATCAGGGGTGCTAAAAATAAACTCTCCAGGAAAAAAAATAAATCAGTGAGACAGTTGAGCTGGAAAACGTAGGAGAGCAGTGAATCCTCCAACAAAGGGTGTTCTTCAGAACAAGATGAAAGAAAGGTCAAGGACATAAATGTATGTGTCAAAAGGGGAAAGGTTGGGGATAAATTTTTCCCCTAAAAATGATGGCCTGGAGACCAAATGATGACAGAGGCTGCAGGAAATATAAAATTACCTATACAAAAATAAAGTTTGGATTTGTCAATTTTATGTTGAAGATGATGGTTGAATACTCAGATAAAGATTTCTAAGGAAGACTCAGATGTGGGATCAGAGACATGGAGACATTTACCCATCATATTTGATACTCTTCCAACCTAAGTTTATACAAAAGACCACCAACACATTAAATTCTGGCCCAAGGCACTGGATTTTACAGTACCATATGAGATAGTAGTGTTTTATACATAATATCAGTGTTTCATACGTAAATATTGAAACTTCACTGAGGCCAGCAATCCATACGAACATAGATTATGAGAAGAATACACAAAATTAAGATGAGGTTGTTCATGTCATACCCTTTCTCCATTCCTTACTACTGATAGAAAAAGCATTTTCCTTCCTCAGCCCTGTCTGCTCACCTCTCTTCATGCTGATATGATTTTTGCCCTTCCCCATTTGACAGCATGTTGTGTGTGCTTATGTCTCCTTAGAACATACCAGACACTTTGTTTGGAGGGCAGTATTTTTGTATTCTGATATAATACTTTGTACTTTTCTGCCAGCAGCTGAATTAAATACCCAGAAAGTTTAAATCCTAAATGTTGTCAGGACAGTATTTTGGAAAGGCAGGGTTGTATGCTTTCTTGAATCTTGTATGCCTCACCAAAAGCAGTGTGCATGAGGCGTTTCCTCTGTTACAGACTTTGAGCAGCCCCTACTTTTCCTTAATACCGCTTTGTCATTGTGTTCTACAACAATAACCGAGCAAGCAAGCAAGCAAACATATCTTCTCTACATACTAAAACAAACTACTGTCAGTTTTGGTGTACAGCTTGTGCTGAAAAGATTCTCTTTTCTCCCCATGCTTTCTGTATTTTGTTAATTGACTATTTCGAATACTTCTGATGAAAAGCACCTACTTGGCTGCAGGCCCTCTGCTGCCAAGCTCTCAGGAGGGTGGCTGGCTGGAGGTTTGCTTTTTCCCTCATCAGCTTCAAGGAAAAACCATCTGACCACCACAGTGGCTGCTCAATCTCCCAGTGCAGAATTTTAAAACACCTGGGCTCCCGTTCCCTCCTGTTCTCCAGCATTAGCCAAGAGATTTCAGAACATTTGTACCAATTTGCTAAATCCCTCTGGACATTTAGAAAGTAACACATTACTGCATTGCTTTGCATTTCTTGTTGCTGGTTTCTGTTTTATTGGTAGCTGCACATCTGAGTTGGTAAATGGTTTGCTGTTCCTATTCCAGTAAAAATACCATGCTATTCTATATGCTAATCTTTTTGTTCCTCTGTTTATTTCTTTCCTTCACGCACCTCCATTCTTGCCTTTCCTTTTTCTCCCTTAATTTTATGAACTAGTTCCCTTTCTCTGTGTCAAATCCCATACATAACAAAGCGGTCAAGACTTCACCCTGCAAGTGGTTTATGTAATATATTTCTGTATATCTTACCCAGGTGAACACAATGGCACCACTTACATGTCTTAAGTGTCATGCACGTTTGCCATATCTGAGTCTAAACAACTCACCTACCTGCTGGCTTTTACAAGCAAAGAAGGAACTGGCATGGTTTGTATGCAACATGCCAAAATTCCAGTATAATCTCATAGTTGTTACCCTTATTTTCCACTTCCCCTCCCTGTTTGTTGTAATTGCCTATTCTGTCATTTCAGATTAAGTATCTCACCATGGAATGACTCGTACTTACTTTTAATTTGATGTACTGGAAGTAGTCCTATTGACTTACATGGAACTATGCACATAAATAAAGGTAAGTGTACCTGCAAGCCTTTAACAGATGGTACATTGGAAATCCTGCAGGAAAAGCACAGTACATTTTATTCATTTTACTATCTTTGCACATGTTATATGCAGGTTGGGTGATTAATAACTTTTTTCAGATTAAGTTTTCAGGTTTCATACCAGCTTAATGGAAGAACCACCAATTGTAAGCGCAGGATTAACTCCAGTTCCAGAGAATTCCGAGATGACATGAGATAGTATGAATGATTAACTAGGAAAAAATAAACAAATTAAAAAAGACAGTACTCGACTTAAATCCAATGCAGTATTAGTGTATGTAAATAATTCTTTAAACTAGTCAGAGGAGATTCGGAGTCGGGCCAGAACCGGAGGTCAGGGGTAGAGAGCAGGCTGTGGGAGAGGGCAGCAGCTACGATATCACTGCAGACAGAGGGAATCCCGGGGAAGACGGCGTGAAGGTCGGTAGCAAAAGGAGACGGAAAACCCGAACCCAGGGCAGGTGAGCCATACAGCTCGGCCGGAGGCAGCCCGGGGCAGACTGCAGCCAAATGCAGGGCAGGGCCACGCAGGAAGGAAAAGCTTCTGGGCAAATTCTGAGGCGGGTTCTGTTTCACATGGCAAGGGGGCGAAAAGAAGAAAGGTCTGCATCTCACAGCACGGAAACAGGGCTTTGCCTTCTTGGTGAGTTAATCAGCGGCACAACCCTACTGAAACGCCCCGATAGTTCACTCCTCGCCTCGCGCTCTTCCATTCCCACGAGTGTGAAGCCCACGGAACTGAACATATATACAACACTGCACTCCGTGCTGCTGCTGAAGCCGGCGGCGCTGCAGCGTCCCCCGCCACCGCGGCAGGGCCACCGCACCCGCCCTGCCGGCCCCGCGCACGGAGCCGGGCTCAGCACGGAGTCGGGCTCAGCACGGAGTCGGGCTCAGCACGGAGTCGGGCTCAGCATGGAGCGGGCAGTGTAAAGGCACCCCCGGCCCCGCGGCGGGTCCGCAGCGCTCCCGCCGCCGGGGCCGCCCCGCCGGGGGCGGGCGAGGGGCGGCCCCGCCGTGCGCGTTGAGCTCAGCGCGTCGCGGAAACCGACGGCCCGAGCACCGCCTCCCTCCACGGGCAGCCCCAGCCCCGGCCCCGGCCCCGGCCCTGGCCCCGCGCCGCCCCGCCCCGCCCCGGCGGCACCGCCCCCTCCGTTCCCACTCACACACTCTCCGATACAGGCACACACACACTAAGGCGCTTCCTGCGCGGCGCCGGGCTCGGGCGGGCGGAGCGGCGCCGCTTCCTCCCGCCGACTCGCAGGTACCGGGGGTGGGTGCGCGGCGGGGCGGGCGAAGCCGAGGGGCCCGGCGGTGGCGGCGTCCCCCGGCTCGGGCCTCCGCCGGCGGCCGCCGCCCTGAGCGTGGCGGCGGGTGAGGGGTGGAGCGGAGCCTCCGAGCCGGAGCCGCCTCTGGGCGGGGGCCCGAGCCCGGGTGGGAGAGGGCCCGAGAGCCGCGGCCCGGGGGTGTCCCGGCGGCCAGGGGGAAGTCGGCGGCGTCCCCCGCTGGTCCGCACATTGCTGGAGGGTGAAGTCATCGTGCCCATTGTCTCCCCCCGGGCGGAGCGAGCGGCCCGCGGCGGAGGAGGGGGGCACAGCCGGCCCCGGGGCTGGGGGAGACGCGGAGCCGCGGGTGGGTCCCGCTCGGCCCAGGCGGGCTGTGCGGGGAGGAGCTGCCGCCCGGGTGGGCCGCGGGGCCACTCGGCCGGTGCCGCGCTCCCGCCGCCCGGCAGCGGCAGCGGACCGGGGCCCTGGGAACTCCGGCACTTGGACTTGCGGGGCACGAGGAGAGCTGGGCACGGCGAGAGCGGTGCGAGCGGCTCCCGCGCCTGCAACGCACCCCGGGGCAGCGTTCGCACCCGCCCCTAGAGAGTTCCGAGGTGACCTCTCCGCAGTCTGTTGCCCACCCCAGATCCGGAGGGTCGGAGGAGTTTGGAGTGGCCAGGGACACTGCGTCTCGGCTGTGAAGTCGGTGGGGGACCAGCAGTGGTGATAGCCAGCACCCTTGCCGAGTGTTTTCCTTGCGCTGGTCCTTCTGCAAAGCTGGGAGTTTTCCACCTGGTAGTGTGCTATTCACAACACCTACTGCAGGCGCACCTTGGAAAGATAGGGAAGATTTGGTAGCAAACTGAAAGCTAGCGTGCATATATATAAGTGAGCTGCATGTGAGTCCTTCCCTTCCTCCTCTTGCTCCAGTGCTGTCTCTTGAGAGAAAGAAATGGGGCTTTGCCAAAGGGGTGGTAGTGGAGTTATAGGCATATGCCAAAGGGAAAGTAATAGAATGCTGTTATTGCTGAGCAGAGAAATCAAAATTTGAAGCCTTCACATCCTTGTGGTCGCTTATTGTATATGTGCCTGTGTTTCTCTGTTAGGAGCACAAGAAGTCTTGTTTCTGTTAAAATACTGTAGTGTTATCTTTTGGTGCTGATTAGTACTTTATCTCAATTGTCATGAAGAACAACAATTTTTTAAAAAGCAGAGAGCCGTTTGGGAGATGGCTCTTCCAGTGTTTAATTGTGTAGACAAAATGAATCATAAATTAATTTTTTTAAAATTAATTTTTTTCCTTCAGTGTTTGAGTTTTTTTATAGTTAGGCTTTTTTTGTCAGCCAAAGAACCATATTTCAGTATCTGATGAAGTGTTTTTTAATAAGTTAATCGGAAAAGAAAGTTTTCAGTTTAATATCCAGGTCAAGCTGAAGTATAAATTCTGAATTGCCCAGCTAACAGAATTCACTTGCGTGCTTAGAAATGACAGCTGTGTAACATTACTTTACAGCTTCCAAAATCTTACCATTATTTAACTGTAAACATTTAAATACTTAAAGCTTTCATAAAGCTGACAAAGCACTTTTTTATTTTTAAGTTCATGTGAACTAGGCCTGTTTGGTCCAGAAAATGAAAGTTTCACTTTTGCATAATGACAATAATGCTAATCTTAAAAAAGAATTCGGTAAAAGGCTTACATATGTGTAACTCTTCTGTGTGCATATTTCTCGAAGTATGCCAGAGTTTCAGCTGTATTTTATACAATTCAGCGTTTGTAAAATGCTGAATTCTAGCTGTTATGTTTGTTGTTGTCAGCTATTATTGAGTTTGTGGACATCAGGACATCATTTCTAAAGAAGGAGTTGAAATGTGTAAGTGTGGTTTTCTTCTCTCCACTTCCCCTTCAGTCTGTCAGACAAATGACACATTCCTTATGCAGAGCAATCATCAGATTTTGATTAATTATGCTAGTTGAGGCTCACGAGGAGAGAAGATGCTTGACAGATGTGTTTGTTTACCTTTGTAGCATGTACAAATTCTGGTCTCTCCATTAGTAAATGAATCATTAAAGCTCCCTTAGCTGTGGGATCCCCAGTTAGCATTAATATATGCATTAGGAAAAGTTGTTTTATGTGAATATTATCAAGCTGTGAAAGAACACAAGCTCTTGAATTCTTTTGACTGTTGGGTAGAGTCTTTTGTGGTGGAAAATATGCATGCTTTTTTCCCCCCCTATTCTTAATTAACAGCATTTATCGACTGTTCCCCATGAGAAGAACTTCAGACTGAGCTTATTCAGGTTTTTTCCTGTTTGCTTGTGCCTCTTTGATCCTTTACTTAGTCTTACTAAAGTATTTCTTGCAAAGATCCAACACACACACACACACACACACCACCTTCCTTCCTTCCTTCCAGGGTGACAAAGTAGGATGCCCAAGTCTTCTCACAGGACTTCTGAATCCTAGTTTGGAAGTGCTAAGAAAGATCCTTGAACTCAGAAGTACAACTAAACTGTTCTGAACCACTGTTCTCTGATGGCCTTTGGCCAAGCTTGTAGTCTCCATTGCGGGGTCAGTTTACTCTGGCCCATGGTCAGACATCTACCTTAGCTTTGTGATCTGTTTTCTGAATTGTATGTAAACACCATGTACTGGCCTAGTAGAATAAATTTTAATACCTGACTAAAGTGAGTTGGTGGATATGTGTTTTAGGCTCTGCTCTGAGCGTGATTTCTGGTTTGTAGCTGAGTTGCAAATCAGTCTGATTCTTTCTTAGGGTCAGCAAAAGCTCTTTGGAGCATTAATAGAGGTATTAATTCTAACACTGTTTCATCCATAAAGAAGTTGATTTCAGGTTTTTCTCTTATGTTTATCTTAGCTCTGTTTCCATTGTGCCTTCTCTGTTAACTCATGGAAGATGTGTGGTTGACTGAATCAGTGTACTTAACACTGCTTGAAAATACTGGGAGTGGTGTTGGATCTTATTGCTAAAAGCATGTGAATTGGTTCTGAAAGTAGACTTCTACTAAGAAGGTAAAAAGTTACATCGAGTCTTAGAGAACTGATTGTTTTTATTAGTGTTGCAGTGCACAGTATTTTTTCCCTGTAGGAGAATATGGAAGAGGCCTTATCAGTAAGTCTTAAAATGTTTGGGAGTTTTCTTAGTGTTCCTATTTTTTCCAAGAGGAGACTTCTTTTTATTTCTGAGTCTCTGAAGTGGAAGTTTTATCCCTGACTTCGTATGATTTTAGTTCATTTCAAGTAGTTTGTCTTCTAAATTCTCAATGAAATAATCTCTAAGGAAAAACATATACCTTTTTGTGTTGTATATAGATTACATTTCAGATATTGTGTGTTCTGCTTTAACTTAGAAAGAAATATAAGTCCAAATAAACCACTGTCAGTTTGAACTTAAGAGCAGAGTCTTCTCTCTTAATTATTCACTTGAAGGATTACTTCAGAAAATTCATTCAGGCACTCTTTTAATTTATTTTATTTCTTAGTGCTTTGTGATAATAAATAGATATTTAGTCTGTTTTCTATTGCTCTTATTTATGGATTGACAGATTTCTTTCAAACTTCTATAAAGTAATGTTCACCTCATTATCACAGATTTTCTTGTAAGTTTATTTTTTAGTTGATGAAAAGAGACTTTGTGGAAGAGCTGATTGTGAGTCATAAGGTGGCTTATTCTTTTCTTCAGTGATCTTGGTTGTTTCATATACATTTCTGGCAATTATCAGACACTGCATAACTGTTTTACTTTGGTTTTGATTGCTAGTCTTTTTTTTCTGGCATGGGTTGCTTGATTTTTTTATTTTTTTTTTTCTCTTAGTACAAGTACTGACTCAAGGATCCAAAACAAAGCAATGGGTATCTAAAAAGAGCTGTAGACATTGTGTGGTACTAGGATACTACAGGACTCTACTAGAAGTTTTCTTCCTGTTGTAAGCATGTCTTATACCAGCTTTAGAACAATCTTTGAGTTTTTCAAAGTAGAATTCTTAGAAGGAAGAAAACCCTATAGCTGAGTTGTGAGATGTCATTTGTGATACCACCCTTAGGTCAAGGCAAGTGAGGAAGGCTTTGACTGTTCTCCTTTACCTTCATTGAAGTTGTAGCATACTCCTTAGAATAATTAACCCTATCTTGGGATTTATTCATGGAATAAGAAAAAGTAGGTGTACTTTCATTTTAGGCTACTTTTTTGTAATGGAAAGAGTACTGTAGACTTTTCCACTCTTAAACTGTGGGTTGAAGTCAGTCACCTGTTGGGGCAACTGTCAGCATCCTGTTGGACAGGTAGCCAAGCACTGTAATTGCCATTTGCAAGATGAGAATAGCCGTAGACTTTTTTTTTTCTGAAGGGTGAATTTCCAAAGGTTCGTTTTTCATCTAAACTGATTGTACCAGGCTGGAAAGCTGATATAAGAGTTGCTTTAATCTAAAGCAACTTAGTAAAATGACCTCATGAAACAAGCCTGAAGTTTCATATATACAGGTGTTTCCTCAGGCATTAAAACTTCCTCTCTTTAGAGTCCAGCATATCCCCTAATGATGTCTTCAGCAAGACATTTGAAGGGCATCTTGCAGAAATAAATGGTTGTACCAATTCAGTTTGGTATGGTCACTTGTTTTTGCTTCCTAAGTAGAGCACAACTCTGTTAATGCAAGTATCCTGTTATTGTTCAGCACAAACTGTCATTGTGGGACTATGTCAGTTCTGTTCTGCTTCCATTTATAGTTGAGGCAAATTACTGTTAAACAAACATTTTTCCATAGGTCCTTGAGCTGCTCCCATAAGGCAGATTAGAGCTCTTACTCTAAATTGAAGCCCCTGGCTGTCCCCTTAAGTTGTTCCATTTAGTGGATGAAGAACTGCTTCAGCAAGAGGACTAACTCTGGGGAAATTGTGTGCAGTAAGAATTATGTTGCTTTGTTCTCATTGTGTTTCCCTCATGCTGCATATCCTTAATAAATAAAAATAACGCTTTTAAGTTCCTTGGTTAATGATCAGATTTTTCGCATAAAACCAAACTCTGTGAGCTACATCAAGTAATCAAGTTCTATTTTTACCCTAAAATGCTTAATCTGTCAGACAGTTCCAGCTGTAGTCTTTAGTGCACTGTGCAAGACTTCTGGTGAGACAAATTTACCTCACACATGTTTTCAAGAAATGGTTTTTAGGGAGTGCAGAATGGTCTTGCACTTTGGGGGATCTGCTGAACAGTGGAAGTTCAGGTGGGACTGAAGGTTTTAGTTGAGGCATGGGGCTTTCACAGGGCTGCTTGGCTAGTGTTTGGATATGATGACATTGCAGCAGTAGTGCTTCTGTGCCTTGTTTTTATTTTTAAGTATATAAAATAGACTTCTTAACTGCTCTTAGACAAATAAGAGTCTTTCTTACCACCATAATGGTTGCGTTCCAGAGGAAAAGACGATTGGTGTTCCCATGCCTAAATGCGTCATTCATCCATTTCCTTTGCTGAAAGTCCTCAGAATTTACTGTATATTTCTGTGAAACTGGACAAGGGGAGGGATGTTTCGCCAGATCTTCTGCAGTATCGTCATTCAGAACTCAATCTTGAGAAGAAACATCTATACTTTTTTTAAGGAAATAAAGGGCTTGTGTTCTGTTGAAAAGAGAGAGTTGATGAGTACTTTGCCTATTTGTGACCTGAAAATTGGGGACTGTATGCCAAGCCCATGTTCAGTGTTACAGCTCTTCCTTGTATCAAGATCTAATTGTACCTTGACAGTAAATGTTTAGTAAGTATTAATTGAACACCTGTACAGAGACTGTATATACTAAGTGGAGATGCTGAGTTGCAACATATTGTTTGGCTTGGCTTCTTCATATCAAAATGCTTTATATAGGGAGCTTCCAGGTGTCCCTCAGATATCTGATAGTGGAAGAACATTTGTATGGGAATAAATAGTGACAGCAGTGAGACCATCCTACTGGCAAAGATGAAGCCTGATAAGAAATATTTACTTCTGGTCAGCCATTGGGAAGTATCTTACTCCAGGTCTGCCTTTCATGTTTCCATAAAAAGCGGTCTAATATGTTGATCAATACAAAGAAATGTGGCTGTAAGGTGAAGTCTGTTCAAGGTTGCTTTACTTTCAGAATGTGTACTGGAAAAATAACTTTTTCAAAGATTCTCCACTGTGTGTGCTGATGGAGGTGCTCTGATTTTGTGTTCTACTATTAAGTCAAATATAAACAGAATAAAGCCTTTAAAATTACTTCATTTCTTTCCTGGGTTGAAGACCTTGCCTCAGTTTATTGAGAAAAGCAATTACCTTTTCACTTCCATTTTTACCTGTGAAGCTGTATCTGATACTTACTTTTTGTTTGACTTTGCTTTTTCAGAAAAAGAAGCAAAGGTTTCCTTTATATGATACTGCTAAAAATACATTTTGGGAGACCAGGAGCCCTTTTACTCAGGATCAAAGATGGAGGTATCAAACTTCTAGCTCCTTTTTAAGCAAAGGGATCTTTATGCTTACAGCCTGTGAAGCCAGGCTGTTGCTTTATTGAAGTTTAAGATTTTGCAGTCAGGATAAGTTTTATCTGTAGGACAGCATATAGGAGAAACCTGCAAAATTACTGTGCTCATTACTTCTCTTAATTTCACACCACCATGGCTCTAAGCTATCTGCATTTGGATTGAGGTGGTTTTGTATCTAATGACCAAAAGTATTGTCCTCTTTAAGTTCTCACATGACTAATTACTTTTTTTCCCCTTCATTTTCCTATTTGCTATTGCTTTTTTTTTTTTCCATTTTATGTGACAGTATGCTTTGTTTGGACTTTGTCTGTGGTGGTTTTGCATAGCTGCAGAAAAGTAGACTTCGCCTTCTGTGACCTGACACCAGGCAGAAATTCAGCCAGGGTAAGAATAGAAGAGAGCTCGTAAACTCAGCACGGGAGTTCTGAGTCTTTCCATTATTAACAATTAAAGATGATTCCAAGATGAATTAGGTAATGGATTAACTAACTCTTGAAAAGAGAATAAGGATATACAAAGAGAAAGATCCTGCTTTGCAAGAATTTAGTTTTTTAGGATTACATGCTGCCTGCATGTCTGGGAAAGGAAGAACAAGCTTCCCTGCTTCCAGTGTTTAATTTAGTTAGTAGATAAGGTATATGATGTGCCAGATTAATTCAACAGCAAAAGATAAGTTTAGGCTTTGCAAGGAGGTGTTTTTTACTGGAGAATGGGTTAAGAAATAGAAGCATCCTGTTTAGTCCTGCCCAGCAGTGCTACAGCTTTATCTCTAAAACAGTAAGCAGTGAAAAGGGTTTCTTCCTACCTCCTACACCCTGTCCTAATCAACATAATATCGTGGCTGGATCTAGACCAAGAATTGTTGTTTGAGTAAAATATGAAGACAGTGACATGGTTTTGTTTTCATTGTTCCTTGTCTCTGTTTTGTTTCTGAGGTGTGAGGTACTGCTGTATTTTTTTTTTTAGGGCTATACAGTCATATCCTTTTTCTTATCTCAAAGGTCATACAATATTACCTTTTTGTTTTAAGGGTAACAAATAATTCATAAGTCCCAGTTTCAACCTAAATTATTTCCCACAAACTGTGGGGATCTTTGCACCTTGTGCCTTTTAAAGCCACTGTGTAGAAAATTACATATGCACAATTAACGTAAAGCCACAGTATGCTGCATTTGTGGGATGGATTCCCTTAAACCATGTGTAAGTTTGCTTTTGTTTATCTCTGGTGGTTAAAAGTAAAAATAATGAAGAATATTGATAATAAAGAATATTTCATATGGTTGATTCCTCCTGAAATTGTGAAAATGCACCTCTAAGTATGCAGAAGAATAGTTTTACTGTGCTAAAAATCACTAAGTGAGAGAATAAATTAGAACTCCAAAAAGGAAGGAGTTGGCAGTACAGTGGACAGAAATGCAACACTTCATGGGAAGCCTTGGTAGATGGATGCTTTTATCTGTAAAAAAGCAGTGTAGGTAGTGAAACTCTGTAAAATGTAGACCTGAAGTTAGAAGTGTTCACCGTTAAAGTTCATCTCTCTGAAATATGTGCTTTGTACAGTGTTACCCACCTTCAGGTCCTAATCTATAGTGACTTTGGAGTATTTGGTGATGAAGATAAAATCTTTTTTTGGTGATCTGATTTCCTTGAAAGAAGGGAGTTTATTAGATTTACCTTCATTATCACGTGAGTATCATGTCATCAAAACAGTGGACTGAGAATGCCTTTGAGTAAGTATTACCTAAGCCAATACCCACTTGCAGTAACTTTTAACTTATCTCATGTGCATTCTGCAGAATAATGCATTTTGTAGGTGAAGAATGGCTTGGGTTTTTGTAGTGTATAGAGTCAAGAAGTCTGAAAGACAAGGAAGATAGCTTTAGGATGCTGGTAGTTTAACTGTGTTTCTCATAAACCATGATAATGAGTGCACTAGAAATACCAGAAATGGCAAGGTATGGCTTCTGCAGCAATTACTCACTTGTTTGCTCTGGTTTTGTAATGTGAAGGATTGCACATGTAAATAAAGTGAAACTGATTCTGCCACTGCATGCAGATCATTGTCGTTTTAAGGTTTCAGGTCAAATTCTCAAATGTTAAATGTCAGAATTAAGGTTGAAAGAAACAACTGTAGTTCAATTATCTTTCATGCCTGCCTTAATTAAGTTACAGTTCTTCGTTCTACAGCTGTGGTTTTTTGGGGTTTTCTTCCTCTGCAGAAGCATTCCTCAGAATACATTTGCCCTGTATATTGAAAAGTCCGTCTGTGTTGGTCAGCAATAAACCCATTCTCTAGGGCAGTTGTTTCCTCTGAGTAAGTTTAGAGATATAATGCACATAGAGCAAAAAACTGAAAAGATTTCATCTTGTCTGAAGGCATCTGAATCCTGGCTATGTTTGAAGGGGATGGGGATGTGTGTACACAATAGATACTGCAGGTATCTTTGAACATATAATTTGCTGTGTAAGATACACAAGAACTTAATTTCTTTTAGGCCATCTCAGATCAGGCACCTGAGGTTGGTAAATAAATTAATCCTTAATCACATGTCCTAATATTGCATCTGTTAACAGGGATAATAACCATGCTACTTCAGTGGAATGAAGACTTTCAGCAATATGGTCTAAATTGGCCTCTACAATGGCCTATGAGGAAATCAGTTTCTGCTTTCAAGGAAGCATTATATGCAGTAATTTTATTTAGTTATTTATTTGATAGGGGGCACAATGAGTAAGAACAAACAAAATACCTGATAAGCGTGAACCAGGAAAAAGATTCTATGGGGGCAAAAGCGATAAAAGCCATGCAGTGGAACTGTCATAATGTACTTCAGCAATCATTTCCAAACTTAACTTCATCAAGTAAACAGAATTATTTCTAATGGACTCTGTGTGTTGTTTCCTAGCTGTTAAAAATAATAATTACAGTCACATCAGGAGGTTTGGAAGCTACTCACTGGGCAGACCGCTGCTATTTGAGTTAGTAGTATCTAATAATACTCTGTCATACTTTATAGGGATCAACCTCAGATAGTATGATCCATGTGCTTATGTTGAGGGTTTTATGGATATCTTTGGACTGTAGAGGATGAGCACTAGAGGAAGGTGTGCTTTGACAGTAAAGCACGTTTTGTGGTTTTTTTTATTTGTCACTAGCAATGTAACTTTTACCTTCTGCATAATTAACAGTGTTTTATCCAAATCATATTCATATTTAGTCACTTCAGATTTTTGTTAGGATGATAACTTAGCTGATCTAAAGTCATATAATTTTCAATACCAAACCTTATATCTTTGTCTGTCTTTCCTGTTATTTGGAAATGCTTTCTTTCTTCATTCCCAATTTAACTACTCTTTGTAGGGTCTCCTTCTTGCCTTTGCCTTGTGTTTGTAAGCTTATTTACCTCTAGTGTTTCTAATCAGCCAGTCAGTTCTGTTTCACTGAGTTTTTCAAGATATACATCATCTCTCTTACTTGTGCTAGAGTTCACAGATTACTTCTCCGAACAACTGTTGGTTTCCTTACTCTGCAATCTCCATTTTTTTCCCCTCAGATTTTTCTTTTCAGCACTCTGTTGGAGTCACTGTTCATTCCTGTTCTGGTGCAGATTTAAGTTGCCTTTGTGGCAGGCACCACTTTTGACTGTTGTCAGAAGTGCAGCATGGTTTAGGTTGAAATCCAACCCCTTCCACGTTTGGTTAGAGTGTCTTCTACATTGCTGCCACTTAATTAGAGGCATGTTAGAAAGGATAAATCAGCTTCCTACCTTTATTTTCTGGTGCTTTGATCCAGCATATTGTTCACCTGGAAGTGAAAGGAACATTCTATTCAGTTCCAGGCTGGATCAAGTTTAGTAGAGATATTAGCAGATAAAACATATGCTCTTTGCTGAAGATTGCGTATCTTTTTCTCACATTGCCTAAACTTGCAAGCATGGATATATTCCTATTGCTGAAAGGCTGATAAAATGTACATCCAAGATACAGAGGCCAGAATTCAAATTCCAGCTTCAAAGCGTGCTAGTGCTAAACCTTTCCAGAGAAAATACTGCAAGTTTTTGATTTATTTTCTTTTCTAATATAATTTTCTGCATTAGAGTATTGTTTTTTGAGCTGTGGGGTTGTTTTGTTTTGAGTTTTTTTGTTACTGTCTTAAGCAGTTTGGTTGAAATAAGATCTGAGTATATAACTTTCACGCCAGATTGCTTGGGAAGATTCTAAGCAGCTTGGAAAATAGGATATTATATTGGACAGTGTCAGACAGTCATCATAATAAGGTTTTTAGCCTTTCTTTTAACAAGAAATTACTGTCTTTTGAAGTAAATTACTGGCTAAACAGTAAAAATGAGGTGAGTCATAGTGCATTTAAATTCTTATTACTTTATTTTCTGTTTTCAATAGCATGGTTATATTTTTCCAATTTGACTTAATCTGACTGTGTGCTTACATTCTCCTCCCCCATAACATCTGCTGTTTAACCATGAGATTCTATATCCATCCTTGCTTTAAGCCTGCTGCTGCCTTTTGTAGGACTGGTGTACTCTTTTGTGTGCTGCTGGTATCTGGCTGGTAGGGTGAGTTCTGGTAAATGATTGCCTTTTGGGAGTGAGTCCCACAGAACAAGTAGCAAGCTACTTTGGAAGCTTGGCTGCTATCAGAAGGACATTGTTATTTTAGCAAATAACCACAGTGGTTTAAAATGTTAAACCTGTTACCACCTCCTGTTTATTAATGTCCTTCTCTTGGAATTTACTAACCTATAGCCATCAATATAATGAAATGAATGTCACTGCTCCCATTCAAATCCAGAGATTTAGCTTAAACCTCTATTATAGGGAGTTTAAACTGAACACCTGATCTCACTCTAAAGAGTGAAAGGTGGTCCTGTTCTGAATTTCTGCTTCAGGGTGGGTGAACCCACATCAAGAGACAAGTGCAACTGCAGGTATGAATTTAACCCTTTTGAGCTTAATTCAGTAGAGGCTTCATCTGTAGGATTCTCAAACTAGGGAGTGAAGCTTCCTGAGCATAAAATCTCTCTATACCAGAGCCTCTTGCTCTGGGCATTGAAAAAGCTGTATTCCCTTTAGTATTTAACATTTTAAAATGCATCCATATCTGTCTATCTACATTGCTGTAAATCTCCCTTTTCTGTCCATGTCAAGTTGCTTCGTGCGTTGTTGGAGGAAATTATAGTAAAATATAAAACCCCTGCAAGCTGCCTAACTGCACATTAAGAAATGTATTTCGGCAGGAAGAAATATATTTACAAAATTATATTAAAGTTATATATAGCTTACTAAGTCTTAAACGACTCCAGATATTACTGTAACTTTGGTGATAACTGATTCTAAAGTAAGAAATATGTTGGAACTAAAACTGAGGGCACATTCAAAACTATCGATGTAGTATCTTAAGGAATTATGCAGTCTCGTTTATAAGGGGGTTTGTGTTGTTGATTTTTTTTTTTATTTTTTTTTTAACTGTCGTGTCCATAAGTATTTTACCATATAATTCTCCTGATGTTGAGGATTTTCTTCCTATATTTACAAATTGAAGTGACATTGGTGTTTTTCTAGCACTGTGATCATTTAATTTTGTGCTTATGGCCATAGAGCAGTGCTTGCTAGTACTGTGAAATAATGCCCTATAGTTGCTTTCTTTTAGTAAAGTAGTAAGATAAATATTAAAATGTATGTTCTAGCAAGTAACATAAGGAAGTGCTTGAAAGATCTCTGCTGACATAAAATTCCTTTTAAAGAAATTTAAATAACTTTTCAATGAAATTATACACCTTCTTCCTCTAATGTATTTGTGTAACGGTTTTCTTTGGAACTGTAGGAGGAAATAAATGGTTTCAAATAACCAGTGAAGCTCCTGACTTCAAAGTACTTCCTTCAAAAGTGAAATAACTTCACTTTCCTTTCTCAAATAAATAAAAAACAAACATGCCTTACCATCTTATAGTATTTTATTCATGTGTATAATCTGAAGGGATTTTCATCTTGGGTCTTTTATTGGGAAAGAGTTATTATACACTTCAAGTTTGATTACATTGGGAGCATGGTTTAGTAGTGGACTTGATAGGGTTAGGTTAACAGTTGGACTCAGTGATTTTGAGGGTCTCTTCCAACATAATGGATTCTGTGAATTAGTGTTGGAAAAGATTTGCTGGATTTATTCTAATCTGTTGCATATCTTTCTTATGGTGGTGTAAAAAGAAAAGTTCTCCTTGGAGATGAGCTCCCTGGTTGAGAAGAGGCAATACAAGTAATTTTTTTCTGTAGTGATACTGCAGGGCAGTGTCTTTTCTTCTTCAATGACTCCTTACCTAGAGTATCTCAAAAACAGACTAGATAGCATTTGTCTCATGCTCTGCTTAGCCAGGACATTACTTAAGGAATATAATTAAAATATAATAGTGTTTACTGGCAAAGTTTGCCTAATTGGGATGCCTGCAGATATTTAATCTTCAAATAAGCTGATATATGCACACAGATCAAATATGTGAAAGTGTTGGACACCCATTTGTTTTCATTGTTCTTATTATAACTACAGTATAACTTCAGTGCTTCTGAAATTCTGTCTTGTTTAGATGTCATTGGCAGTTCACTTCTTGTGCAAATCTGACTGGCAAGGACTACTTTCCCCCGTTCTCTTAGGATGCCGAGTGTGTGTACTCTGGCTGTGTCTGTAAGTGTATGTTTAGCATTTTCAAAAACTTGATGCTTTTTTTGTTTGCCTTGGTCTGTTACCAAAACTTTTTATTAAAGTGTGCTCCTTTAATATTATGAACTGTAACACAGAGCACAGTATTATCCTTTTGGCAATCTCCTGAAGACAAAATACTTTCTAAAATTTCTACCAGTTCAGCTGTATTTCACAGCAGTTTTATGATAGCTTTAGAGAAACATTCATCAAATCCATGATTAGTGAAATATTTTACTCTTGTTGACAAGCCAGACCACGTTTGAATTACATGTGAATACAATGACTATGTTTTATATACCAAATGCTCTCCCCGGCTCAGTAATCAGTCTGACTTCCTCTTTTAATCAGGGCATAATATTAAATGTTTGCATCGAAATTGTTAAATTAGTGGGGGAAAAAATCCCTGTCACAGCTAGATAAGTCTGTACTTTCTTTCATTAGAATAAAGTGACTTTAATTCTTTTTTTAAGGAAGCTTCTCTTCACAAGCTTGTTTATTCATTCGAACAGGTTAGTATGCTTACACCGAAATAGAGTACATTGCTTTCCATCCTGTATTTGGTATCTCAGAAAGGATTTTTTTTAAAAGAAAACATTCGTTAGAAAACTGAAATACTAAGGTATATTTATATGGCCATAAAATTTTAACTTCAAGGTTATATATTTAGTTTAACACTCATAACAACTTTGTTCCTCAGCAAAAATTGTATACTAATACTCTTTTTAAAAGGCAGAACTTTGAGTTAGTGGGGCATCTGAGATCCAAAGCATCAGTTTAGAATTCTTCCTTCTTGCCAGTTGTGCTTGCAACCACTCTATAGCTAGTTAATATATTTCTGAGGCATTTAAAATAATGAGGAAAAATAAGATTTAGAGTAAAAATAATTCTTTTGAGTAATTTGGTTGCTATAACAATATTAGATATTTTTCTTCAATTAATGTGGTAAAAAGTGTGGGCTATTATAGATGTTATATGTAATTAGAGGGGAATATGAAATAGGAGGGAGTTACTTCGCCCCGTGCTATAAAGGAAAGCAAAGGGAATTCACCTCTAAACGAAAGTGTGGTACCTGGTCAGGTGTCTAAGAAAGCTTAATTATATGCAGAGGATCAGAATGCTCCTGCTATATTCCTTTTTTTTTGGTAGCTAATATAGTGATTGACAGGTTGTCAAATTTCCCTTCCACTTTTAAAATGAAACCAAACTGAATCCAAGTCCTTTCCCCACCCCAGACTTGGAAAAGACAGAAATTATGCGTTGCTTTGGGGAGACACATTCGTTTCTGACCCCTGTGAGTAACTGGTGAAAACTCTGAAGCCTGGGATTAAATCATTGAAACAGATAGTAGTGTCAGCTGAAATACATTCAGCATGCTCCAAAGCAGTTCTGTCTCACATTTAATAATGCTTCACGAATGAGAACAAAAATATAGTCAGTTTTCCATAAAATTTATTATTATGAGAAAAACTGTAACTGCTCAGGATGCGGTTTTGTTCATCCCTCCCCCCGCCCCAAATAGTTTTGATTATTAGGGGCAGAAATATTTTTGTGCAAAGTTGAAGTGATTAGTAAGGTATCTGGTCAGGGATAGCCTAGTTCTGTTGTTCTTCTGAATATGCAATTAGGGAGCTGTCTTAAAAATGTCCTGTGTCATCCTGAGTCAAAATAATCTGGCTTTTGACTGCGATTTTAATTTTTTGCAGAAAGACATTCTCTTGAATAGTTAACATCTCTATTTTTTTTTTACGTGGTTGTTTTTCACTTTTCTTAAGTAACAGATGAAACAGTCCAGAAGAAATGGTGCTCAAAGATGATGGGATTTTGCACTTGCATGGGAAAGTAATTTCAGACTTCTTGTTGTCATTGTATCTTATTTCTCAAAGTTCATTGAAGGAAGTGCTAGTGGAATGTAAATACACTATCAACAGTATCTGTAAAACAGAGGCCCAGAGTTGTTCGAAATAAAGCTTGTCATGTGGCAAAGCTGGAAAGAAGATGAAGTGATCACAGTGATTTGGCACTGATGCTTGTTTGGCAGCCCCCTGTCTTTCTTATCTTGGCTGGTGTTCCATCAGTCAGGGCACTTGTATACAGATAATGATGCATCAGACTGTGGAAGAGACCTGTGGTATGCCATAATAAAAAAAAAAGACTCTTCGGAACAATCCACAGTTACTCTACTATCTGTTAAAACTGAATTTTAGATCAATTTGTCTGTTGAATTCCTGTCACTTTAAAAAAAAATTAATCAAACCAAAAAATTTCATGGTGTTTCTTCTCAAGGTTTATTATTTCAGTCTGATTCATTTCCTGTTTTTCTGCTAATGCTCTGACAAAAGCAGAAACAAGTATCCTCCAACTGTTTGTAAATCTTGAAAATATATAATTTACTGTATTACAGGTGGCTGTGTGTGGCTGTAAATGATGCAGAGATTTATACTATACTTCCCTCTGTGAGTCTCTGGTCATGTACTTGCTTCCCTGGCTAACACTGCTGCTCCAAGGCTTCACAGCTGTCTAGGTGGAAATTTATTTCAGATATGAGAAAGATGAGGATAACTTAGAACTTCTGTCCTCATATGATAGCATGAGAACAAGAGATATTCAGTCGGATTAGTAGCAAATTAAATACTGTTTTTTGAAGGAGTAATTTTTTCAGCTGAGTTTTATTAGGCCGTTGGGCGCATTACCATGCACTTTCTTGGGTATTCACAGCATTGAGAGAGCAATTTGATACTGATATGGATGGCAGTATAGAAAGTGCTAGAACATAACTGACAGGGAGATAAATGTATTTTTTGGATTTGAAACCAGTCTGAAAATTAAGAGTTCCTGTTTAGGGCTTTGGTCCAAGAGAAGATTTGTTTCACCAGTGATCTGCACCATGGAGTCTTACATGTGCTGGAGACAGGATCCTGAACTCATTAAGTTGAGTGCAACTGCTGTTGTGTTCCTGTGAACTTAGAGGCTAGTTGGGAATGTCAGTGATTTATTTAAATACCAGTGTGTGTTTTGATGTGTTTACTAATATCTTGAAATGTATTAAAATTGTGACATTTTAATACATTCTTGTGAGATTTATGATACTGGAGTAAAATATAGATTGACCTTTATATAGTATATCTTAAAGGTCTATGAAAAGAAAACTTTTGCATCTTACACAAAAGCTACATCCCCTCCCTTTCAATCAAATGCCTGGAAAAAGATAAGCACTTCCAAAAGGGTATTTTTTTCATGATGTTGTGTTTCATGCTGCAATTTGCAAATTTATGAATTAGGAGAGTTGGAAGTTTGCAGCTTCTTCTACAAAACATAATCAAATGAAATAATTGCTTAAATAGCTTTTTTAGAACTGAATTTGGAATTACAATAGTATGTTATTTAAATCCTTTTCAAATTTATATTTCTGAATTAGTTTGAGTGATAATATAGCTGGTTTGGCCTGGTATATGTGGAGAAGCAAATCAAGGCCTTCAAGCTTTTAAATTCATATTATGGTGAGCTTTCAGTCTAAAAGTATCAACACTATACTGTTATGGTTTATGAAGTCAGTACTAGAAATGTCACTGAGTTCTTTGGGATTGTTTTTGTCCTTTTTTTATCAAGTGTTTGTCTTTCCTTCTATATATGTGGTCCTTCAAGGATGAGAAAGGCCTGCTGTTCAATGGCATCAAATATCTCCAGGCTACCATTACAGACCATTTTGCTGAGCAAAGAAAAACGTCAGGGGTCTTTCTCCAGTGCATCAGTCATATGGAGGATATTATACTGTAAAATGAGAAGGGGATAAAAGGGAGAAACCTAGTCTTTTTGTGCTGGCGTGGTCTACAATATTTGAGAGGGACTGTGGGGATACATATGAAGAAGGAAAACACAGGCTTTATTTCTGCTCCAGGTGGTGGTGGTATTTATAAATGTTTTTAGGGACAGCCATGGTGATGAGAGAGTGGACTGGTGTACTACAAATATTAGAGTACAAGCAAATGAGTGCAAATTGTGAAGTTATTGTGGCTTAATGCTTTGCAACTCAGTTGTAGAAGGCTGACCATTCCTGCAATCCCAGGCTGGCTCTGAGCTAAGACACGTTCCCCCTGTCCGTCATCAGCTGCTCTGTGCATTGTCTGTGTGAGAGTTTAGAAAGTCACATTATCTGTCTGCCTCAAACTTCTGTCTGTAAAATAAGAATTACGTGTCCTTTCTCTTCATGCTTTGTTTTTAGCATTTGTACCATATGTGGAAAGACACAGTTACAGATATGCAGTAAATGTATTATATGGATGGGTGTGTATGTATGGAAAGGGTCTTGATAAGTATTCATTTTGACTAGGGCTGCTATCATCAAGTACACATCAAAGAATTCCTCTTTTTAGGAGTGTATCAGGAGTTCCAAGTGTTGTGTACATAGCACTGGGAACTGACAGTATCCTATTTATGTAAGATTAATACTTCACATTATAAAACCAGGCATTCAGGTTTTTGATTCTATTCCATTCAAAATGTAGTTGGTCTGAAACATATTTTGTGGTTTAATGTGGATATTCAGACAAACAAAAAACTTCTACCAAAAGTTGTTTCTGAGAACACAAAGGTTTCTTATTGTTTAAAAATACAGTCCCATGCAACTGCTCTGAGAAAGTTATAATGTCTGTGTTTTGGAGCAGAGGTGGTTGTCTTTTTATTTTATTTTGCTTTTATTTTCAAAGAGAAGCCTTGTTCCATGTTTGTTTTATCCCTGTCAAAACTTGCAAGGAATGGAAAAGTTTTAGAAAATATTTTTGAGCATTTTCTTTAAAGAATGATTGCTGTTGCACCAAAATTCCTGAGCATTTCACATACAGCCAGACTTTTTCAGCCATTGTAGCAATTGGTGAGATACTTAAATTTTGTCTCACAGCTGCCAGGCATCAAGTCAGTAATGAGAGACCCAAGTGAGAAAGGGGGAATGCTTCCTTCTGCTCTTGGTTCTCTGCCAGATTGAAAGGTTTGAGACTAAGTGGGAGCTGCCTACCTCCACCTCAGAGGAGGTATAGGAAAAGCTGGTGGAGAGACACAGCAGAGGAGGTAGAAGGAAAGGGGGATAAGCAAGGAAGAGCAGGAAGAAAAGGTTGCATGCTGGGATGGAGGAACTGAGGGTGATGTAGGCTGAAACTACTAAAACAGCTGCATTTAAATGTTTTTAGACCAAATGTCTCTCCTTCTATATGACAGCTTTCCCCATTTCACATTATTGCTCTCAAACTCGAGAATCTGCAAAAGAAAATCATAGAAGAAAAGAAGAGACTTGTCACAGGTCCTTAACCCCTGCTAAGTATGAGCCAGCATCATTTATGTTCCTTTGATACAGTTTGTGATAGTTTTCTGTTAGTAGAATGATTTGAGGATGAGTGCTGAACAGTGGGATTGCAAATCAGAAAGGTCAGAAATAAGGACAGAAAGTGAATTGTCATACATACCTTTGTTCATAATGGTGATCCTAAAAGAGATGAGTGTGAAAGAGAAATGAAGGAAAGAACAGCTAAAAGAACTTCAGAAGTAATTTCTGAATAACTTTTCAGTTACAGCTTTTTTTTTTAATGCAGTATTGAGTAATTGTTTAGAGAATAGTGTAAACTCCCCTTACTGAAAACAGACAGAACTGTAAAAAACAAACTAAACCAAAAAAAACCCAAAACAAGACAAAAACTTTTTTCAAAATAAAATTTGTGTAATCTGCTGTTTTGAATCACAGACTTGAAACTTCTAAATAACTGTTAAATCATAAAAATTTCTATTTTCAGCAGTGTTAAAATGATGTGATTAAAATGTCTCACTTCTAGACTAGCAGAACTTTGTAATTTTATATACCTTGTTTTTCAGGTAAAGTTGTTAAATATCAAAATCACCGAAGAAGTTAATCCTACAATGGAAACAGATGTGCAGCTGACGTTTTTGTAGGGGACTTTCATTCCTCAGTAACAGCAGTTGAGCTGGTTTTATTCTCTGTTTTGGCACTGATACAGCATATGATTCATTTTTGTCTCGTGCTAGCTGTAGCAAGGAAACCACACACATACTGCAGTGTAACAAGGTTAGAGAAGTACATTTCAGACTGAATATGAAACAATCATCAAGGATATTTATTCATTCTGTTGAAGTTTTGTCCTGCATTATAAAGCAGACTTGGAGAAAAAAAATTAATCTCTTGCACTCTTTCACTTTTGCTGTAGGCAGGTCTATGCTGCCTGAAAAATGGAGCTGGTGATAACACTCCCATTACTGAAATCTTGAGTACTTTTGGAGTTTGTTTACTCTGGCTGTTTCTTCCTCCCCACCCACCCTGAGAAAACATACTGCATTTGTTGAATTTGTTTCAATAGCCAGAGGAAAGGTCTGGGTTGAGAGCAGAGCTTTGGATTTATACCTGTGTAGTAATCCTTGCAGTTGAGGGGAAGGAAGCTGTGATAGCTGAACTTCCCTAAGAGAGCTGGCATCATGTCCAGGTATTTTGTACTGATCTGGTCTTGCTGGGAGATAGCAAACAAAAATACAGGTTTGTCCAGATCACAGTCCACTGAGCTGGAACGGGATCCCTTGGTAAACTACAGTTAACTGCTGGTAATGTTTGACAGTGTCACCAGGTTATCTAGAGACAGACATGGCTCTCTGGGAATATGAAACTTGAAGCTCTTTGGGTTTGGATTTTGTTCAAATGTGAACATCATCTGTGGCTTGTCTGGTTTCTCTGTCAGATGCTCAGTTTTCTCCCCAGAGCTGATTTTTGTTGAAGAACAGACTCATGTCAGTGGCTGTAGAAACTGTCATTATTACTGAATGTTCAGTGCAGGTTTGTAAAATACAGGTTTTAAATCGGTTTCAGAACTGCTGTTCTCAGTGAGGGTTCTTCTGTTTCATGTGCCACTTGGTATATGTCAGGCAGAAATTCTGACAGAAGTGAGGAGCTTTTTATTGTAAATGTATGGGGTAGCTGAGAATAAGGCATGAAGATTGCTTGCAAGGTCCTTGTTGCAGTAAGGTGGCTGTAAATGTCCTTTTGCTTACAGACTTGAGTGTGAGGATTTGTGACATGAGCCATCACAATTGTGAATGTGCCTTCGTGTTTGTGTGTGGCTTGCTGAGAGTGAATGCTGCGTTTCTGAGTAAAAATTCAAAATGTTATTGATGTTGGATTGGAGCAAAGGTGACCCCTGGTCAATGTAAAAAAAGAAAGAGTGAATAGGAGAGGGTTTTGAGATATTTTTCAAGATCTTTTTAGTGTTATTGTTTCCCAGACAGTCAGTGTGAGGTATCCTGCCACCACTGCAGACACGGTGTCTGCAGGCAGTTTCAGCAATCCCTTAGTCTTAAGCGATCTGCAGAGTATACAGACTGTTAGCTTTGGCTCCATTTCTGCTTTTAGAATAATTCAAATGTTTCTGACTTGGGGAATCTGTTTTGGTTTTGAAGATGGAAGACAGGTGCACTGCTGTCTGCCCTTACTCTGTGGGTCAGGTGGTGTGGCCGAAGGGACAAGGTGTGCTGGCCGAGGGCTGGGGCTGCCCTCCTGCCAGGCAGCCGGGAGGACACACACACAGCACCAGCTCGCCGGCTGCTGCTGAGCTGGTTGCTGCAGATGACCTTTTTGGATCTTCCTGCCACTGCTTTGTTCTCTTCCTGGCTCTGGTTGATAGGGAGAATTAACCTGAAGCCTGCAAAACGAGCCAGTCACATGCACAGACTGTGCCAGATACAGCTGTAATCCCGGGCTGAAAAATTGAATTTGTCCTCCCCCTCTCTCCCTGACTCTTCTGCATTTGTTTTCCCATTCAGGAATGCAACCTCTGAGTTGCATAGCACAATGGAGACTTAATGTAAGTTCTAAAGAGTCTGCTGGCAAGAAAACTCTGACGTCAGCAGAGTTAGGGTGAGGTTTTGCATTGCGCACATTCAGTCGCTCCGGTCTGGAATGATGGAACGATGGCATGCTGGAATGGAAGCAGAGTTTGGAGGGGGGGTGTCACTGTGAATTGTGCTTGTAGCCTGCTGCTCAGTGTTTATCTTTTGTGGGTAGAAAATGTACTTGATAAACTACGTATTGTCCCGTTTGTTTATTACAGACGTTCAGATTATTCTGTAAGTATTTGTGCCTGACACCGCTGGCTTGCAGGATATTGCTTTTAGCTCTTTAAACTGTGATTACAGTAACAGTTCTTTGCTGGTGTTTCAAGTGAAGATGTTTTCCAGAGGCAAACTACATGTATTGGTCAAGGGCGCTTTTCCCAGTGTTAGCACTATGTTTAGATAAGCAAAAAGAAAATAAATCAACAATCATCTGCTGCAATTTGACATTCATAATGGTTAATTTCAAAGTAGAAAGAAAGCAAAGACTTAAAGATGCTGTGTGAATTTATGATCCACCAAAGAAAGTGGTATTTTATTTTTAAGATTAACAGAGTTTTTAGTTTTGTAATTGCCAATTAAACAAATATCTTTGACTGCAAAATAAATATGAAAGCCTATGTGTTATATTCAGTTTAAGATACTTGTTTCATCTAAGATTTATCTGGATGCAAACAGCTCAGGAGAGCTGTATTTGAGGCCATCAGAGCAGAACTATGGGTGTCATTGTGACAGGATTCAAAGTCAAGCTGTAGGATTGCAGCTGATTTTAAAAATAAACAAGAAGGATTTGTAACTTTGTAATTGTAAATTTGTAACAGAGCATATTTACTCTGCTTTATAAAGGAAAAAATCCTCCTGATGTTCAAGGACTGTATCTCAGGTTTAGGCTAATGAGTACTCATGGCTGGAGGCGGCATCTTCTGTACTAATTCAGTTTACCAAATGTGATGTGTCTGTGGTCTAGGGAGCTTTTAAATCTGACTTAAGGTGTTGGGGTTTTTTAAAGTTTTACTAAAAAGGGTATAGTTGAAAGCATATTACCAGTGTTACTATTTAAAAACCACAGAGTGTGGTTTTACCTCAGAACCTGAAATAATACAAGTTTGTTTGGCAACTATAATTAGAAAGTGTTTAGCTGTTCTAAATAATGGAGAAAATAAGCGCAATAGCTGTTCTAGGAATTGCATTATGCTTGCTTCATATTTTCTTTTGTGCCTGTAATTGTTGGAAATAGATGATGTGTCATAGTCTGTCGCACAAAGGGGCCCGACTAATGATGTTTCCATAATTATGTAGAAAGAACTGTTTAAGATGATGCTTTGGAGGGGAAAAAAGTAACATCCAACACAGAAAGAATATGTGAATTTGCATGTGTGAATGTGAGGGGGTATGTGGAGGGGTAAAGGCTTTGCAATCCCTCCTCAAAAGCATGAGGGCACAGGAGTTGTACTTCAGAAATACTCACTCTGTTGTGAGGCCTGGCAGTGGAGGTGTAACTTTGAAAGTAATGGAGTAAATAGAATAGTGCAGACACGTCTTGACACGTGCTCATTTGTCTCCAGTAAGCACTAAGAACTGCTGCAGCATCCTCAACTGGCAGAGGAACATCACTGTAGGTCCCATGCATTTTTTTCTGGCTTTGTATTCTGTTGGTAAGTTTATAAAGCACAACAGGGAACCTTTGAGTATTTAATTTTATTTTTTAAGGTTGAAAGTGAAGCTTTCTGACAATCCAGAATGCTGCAGCACTGCCAGGGTCTCGTGAGCTCTGTGTGACCCAGCACATCTCCTGACACACAGGACTGCAAGACCTCTGGCTAATGCCCAGTGGTTTGCAGGGGATTCCCAAACTCCCCTGTGTTGATTCGTGCTTGAACGCCATTAACAAGGCTATGAGGACTAAGAAAGTTTCACAAGAGTAAGTTTTTAAAGCCGTGAGTGGGGTGGTTTTGCGCTGACTCTTCCAGCCATTCGGTGCAGCAGTTGTTTTGCATAAGGAATTTCTGTTTACTCCTCAGTCTGTGTTGCTGTCAGTTTGGAAAAACTCTCATCAGCCTGGCTAAATCCTGTTGTGTGCTGACATAGCATATTTTTTGGCATAGTATGATGTTGTTGCAGGTGCAATAACTGTGCTGGCAGAATAACTCCTCCTGTTGGAATATATTCTATTTCCAGCATAGGTACAGCATCATATGTACTTTAAATGACAAGCATTCAGCTTTTTCTTCCTTTGTGCTTTTTAACTAGCATTTACACTAGTGACAATGCCAGTGGAGTCTGCCTGTAAAGGCTGCTAGATCATTCCCCTTCTCTTCCTGGCTGTGCTGAATGGGCTCTATCTTTTCAACCTGGTCTTTTTAATTTATTTGTTTTCAGCAGAACTAGAAGAATCTTTTCCACTAATTCTTTCATCCAAAGATACATCAATAAGATTTAAATTCTCACCTGATGTATTCGTAAGCAAAGATCTGTGTATTTGATGTCTAGTCAGGTTATTTTTACCTTCCTTTCCTAATATTCTCCTTTCATTCTACATTCAGTTCAGCTGTGAGATAAGTTTCATGGTACTTCTGCCATTTCATGACGCCAGTGGTTTTTCTGGAGGCAGTGAGTTTCCTGTCTGGAAGCTACAGGCAGTGTTCCTGGCAGGATGGAGTATTTTTGTTTCCCTGGCTAGACCCTTCCCTGTCTTAGCTTTTGTCTCTTTTTCTCTCAGTTGTTCTTTTTTTCTTTTTTTTTTTTAATTTTTTATCTTGGTCTGTATTTGAAATTGCATCGGTTCTTTTAGAACTATGATTACAAAAAACTGACTTGGTGATTTGAAATACATCCATGCAGAATTTTTCAGTTAACATACTGGCAGAGTAAATTAATAGGTCAAGCTGCAGTAGAATTGGGCATGTTTTACTAGACTTTGCACTAATCTCACTTCTTGAGTGAACAGGAGTGGTTAGTTAGACTGGTGCAATTAGTACCTGACCTGAGGGCAGTTTCAGAAGTTGTAGCATCAGCCATAACAGAGTTCAGAAAACTCCATCAGTTTTTGACCATATCCTGGACTTGCTGCTGCTCGAATAGCATATGAATTATTCACTCAGTTGCCCAAGCTTTTCTGAAAGTTTTTATATTGAATGATATTTACCAAAATTCTTAGTTTCTCTATAAAGAGACACGTCAAACGAGAGCAGTGCCCAGTGCAGGGCAGTTACTTAGTTCTCAGTGGCTGAGATACCGTCAGTTTACAGTGACTTAGTGAGTCACTGTGAGTTGTCACAGTGGCTGTCAGAATCTGTGACCAAGTTCTTATCCTATCCTATCCTATCCTATCCTGTAAGTAAGGTCTGGTTAGTCTGCTGAACTTAATCTTGCTGAAAGAATTCAAAACTCTTACTAACTTGGTCCCTTTTAGTTCCTTTAGTTGGTTTACTTTAAAAATTTTATCCAAAGTATATCTGTATATATTTTTTTAATAAAATCGGAAAATAGCACCAGGGAATTAAAAGAGGTAATCCATTAATAGCTTCCAGCATTTCTTCATTTTAGGCAAAGCTATTTCAAGATCGGGGGGGGGGGGGCATTTGGTGGTTTTGAGTTGGGGATGTTTTTATTTTTTATTTCTCTCTTCTCTGCCTCCAAAATTGAGGTTAGTTATAGTACAAAAAAAACAGAGCTGGAAGATGCTACCAGTCAGCTGGACAATAATATCTTCCCTCAGCACGAGACAGAAACTTCTGGCTCTTGCTGAATTTAAAAATCATTAGGAGCCAGTAGCTGAGATCTGTTACCTCTTTTATATCCCCCCAAACTGCTGTCTCTCTGGTGTGCTGTTCAAATTCTGTGTACTCCCTCTGGAACTTGTGTTCATGGTTTCAGATCCCTCTACTACAGTATTTGTCCCTCCTTATATCTTAGTACACATTATTTGGTTTGTTTTTATAGTAGGGCAGTCGGTTTTTTGCTTGAAAACAAAAGCTTGTCAGAGTTCAGTATGTAGCCATTACTGTTTTACCAGGCAAAATTACAGACCTGAAATTAAATCTGCTTATTCTGGAAATTTGTGAGTATTGGTTATCTTCATTTTGGAACAGTTTTTCTGTAGGAATGATCTCAGCATTCAGGAGTGTTGCAATGTTTTCCACTTGCAGGATTGGTGACACTGCAGGAAACAAAACTTTCTGTTGTTATTTCACTGGTGTCTATGTATGTCTTTACTCTGATTGTTTTGCAGTGTATGCTGTGGAATAAAAAGCAACTTCAGGAAATACCGAGCTATCATTCAACAGTACTTTTAAAGAGTAAAACCAAAAGTGGGCAATACTTGCTTTCAACTGACATAAATACAGAGCTAAGAATCTGAAAATTTGCTTTGGGATTATTTTGCTACTACCAGATAATGTGGTTTGTTTCATGTATGCTTTTGTTAAGACTGGATCTGTTCACACTGTATATGCATTCTTAGAAGACAGAATTTAGAATCATGTTCCCTAGTTCTTTTATATTAACTGCTCTTACAGATGGTTAAGTTTTTAAAAACAGAATTTATAGTATATTTTTACTTTAGGGATGGGAAAGGTTTTGGGTTTATGGGATTTGTTTTGAGGATTAAAATAGTTAAAAATTCTGGTGATTTTTTTTTTTTGTTCCCTTCCCTCCTCCCTCCCAGTGTTTCCAAGACTTTGATTTCTGTTGGCAGAGTTTGGTGTACATTTGCTTACAGAATGCACTGCAGTACACAGGAGAGGCTTTTGACACACAAGCGAGTGCATGGTTGAACTAAGACTGCTCTGCGGGGTTAGATAAGGGAAAATTCATCCAGTTACTCTTATTTGCAACAGGCACAGGCCTGCAGATCCACAAATAGAAAGCATCTCTCCCCTGAGTTCTTAGCTCTGGTCAACCATTGCACACAATGTACCCAGATTTAATGCTACTGGTTTGGAAAATTAATGTTTTTAGAATTTAAGGAATTCTTGCCCATTTGCCACCAGACAGAGGGAAGGCACTTTGAGTGCACTTTCTTCTTTACAAGCATTTTATCTGCAAGAGGACCAGTTTCGCTGGAGTTGCCAATCAGTTGTTCAGAGACTTTCAGAATGAGTTGAGCAGCTTGCAGGACTTCCTTTCTTAATAGCAGCTGTCATGGACACATGATACAGGATGTATTGCTCATAAATTTCTAGGGAAGAAGCATAACTTTTTTTTTTTTAAATAAGCTGTTGAAGATTTTTCTCGCTGTCAGATTGGTTTGTCATGTGCTACATACCATTCCAAATTTTAAAAAAGAACATTGTATATCAGTTAACTTTTGGCAGTTCTGCAGTGTGTATTCTGCAGGCTTCTCTGTATTTTAAATACTGTCAATCTTTTGATTTTTATGCCCGGTCAGTCTGACTCTCAGGCTTTGAGCTCAAGCAGGTTCATAGTCTGTCTGTTTGCTTCATTGTTTTACAAACAATATTGCTTTGTTCTGCAAGTGAAAATTAGAATTTCCAGATAATTGACACAGGATTTTAAGGAAAAATAAAGTGCAGTCAGAATAAACTGAGACATGGTAACAGTGCAGTAAACTGGAAACTAGACTTTTAAGAACTATCTCTGCCTCATAAGTGCTTTTCTCTTAATTCTTGTGTGATAATATCTGTGAATATCAGAGATGCTTAACATGGAATCATAGAATAGTCAGGATTGGAAGGAATGATAAAATCATCTCATTCCTACCCCTCTGCCATGGGCAGGAACAACCTTCCACTAGATGAGGTTGCTCAGGGCCCCATCCAATCTGACCTTGAACACTTCAGGGATGGGGTATCCACAACTTCTCTGGGCAGCCTGTGCCAGTGTCTCACTGCCCTTTGAGTAAAGGATTTCTTCCTAACATCAAATCTAATTCTCTCCGTAAGAAGTCAGGAGAGACTAATTATTAGAAGACTCTCCTTAAAGTAAACTGAGTGCCTTGTAGAAACTTCCATATGTTAAAACAAGTCCTTTTGCTCCTGGAGATCCCTTGTTTCTCCCTTGGCAGTGGTCTAGTGGCCTACATGTGCCAAGCTGGCCTGTCCCATAGGATTTAACTTCCTTTCATTTTAGGGATAAGGGCCCTACTCAATTCTGCTTGTCAGTTCTGTGCTCATATGGGCATGTCCCAGATCTTGTCAACACCTTCACTGATCCCACTGTCATCTCCAATGTCAAATGTGTGAGTGAATGCTTGGTACGATGCTTGCAGGGAACTCTGCTCCCTCCCAGGCTTTTGAATTTAGATAAGTTAAAAAAGTGAAATTTCACCGGAGCTGTTCTGTTGTTTAAAGATGATATGTGAAGTTTGAGACTTGACATGGCAGATTTCTAAAGGTTTTGAAAAATTTGTCTTGGATTAGTTGTGGATTTGGGAATCCTGTTTTTGAAATAATGGTCTCTGTGCAACTATCGATAGTCCATTGTAAGGGTAAAGAAATGAGATGTAATGAACTAAATGATCAAGTAATTTTCGTTCTGGATTTACTACTAGTAGAAGCAAGTCTAACTTTTGTAATTAGTAGTCTTCACGCTTTAAGAGAAGCATTCAAGTACATGGGTTCTGAAACAAAGCAGGATAGAAAGTAAAAGATACTTTCCTGCAAAAGTGTCTGAAGGGTAAAAATTAATTTCATAAAATGCAAACTACCATACTGGTGCCCTTTTTTCAAAAGAGAAAAGTCTTTTGAAAGTAATGAAGTAAATAATGAAGTAAAATTTGCCTGAGTATATTTTTAAGGTAGTTTTACGCAGTTCAGTTTAAGTGAATTATTTAAGACACTTTGACTTCACATTTTTGCATCCTGTCATACTATAACAAATCAATGTAAATGTTTGACAAGTATCTGTAGGTCTGAGTTTGAGTTAAAAGCTTGAGAAATCTTCTGGTACAAATGTTTTAACTTCCTTTTGTAGGATTAACTTTTCAGTTTAATCCAAATAGTATCAACTTTTTCTTTCACCTTTTATTAGAAACCGAAGATAGAGGACATCAAAAACCCTGCACAAACTAAAGTGTCTTTACAGTCTTTGAAACATTACATGGAGTATGTAACTATTCTTGATTTTAGTTTTTGAAGAGAAGTATATTGGAGTCATAAATGCATTCTGATAGTTGTTGCAATTAAGCATTTCACCTGTATAATACACATTCATCTAACACAATATGCTGCATTATGTTACCAATAAAGGATTTTATTTTTCGACTTAGTGCATATAAAGGTTCTGCCAGAACCTTTGTTGTTTCAACAGAAACAACATTTGTTTACTTCCAAGTTGCAAGGTATTGATTCTGCTTGTACTAAATCATCTGTGATTAAACCAAGTAGCAGTGCTAGCATGTTCTGACACCATGTGCATTGACGTGAATATGGTGGGGTGTTTTTAATGGGACATAGTGTTGCAGAAGCACATAGATGTCAAAATTGTTGAACTTTTCAGTTTGTTCCTCTCTCTGTTTTAACTCAGCAATGCTAGATGTATAATTGAATCTGAGGCACATGTAAAGTGAGTAGGAGTATATTTTTTCAGAAATCCTAAGGCAAAAGTGTTTGGATTTTTTTTTTCCCCAATTTAAAAAAAACTGCTGTGGAATGAATTGGCATTTAAAGAATGACCATTGAAATGAGATTCTTAATTGCTTTGTTTCAAAATCCTGTACATTGATATTTCATTTAGTAGCTTAAGCTTTTGCATATTTTATTCCACTGTGTTTACAGTTCTTAGATCATGGATTAAATGTAAAGGAAAATTTGGGTTTGATGCCTCTGTTAGATGCTTAGAGGTACCTCTATGTTAAGAACATCATAGCTTAGAAATTCTGTGCGACTGACAGGAGATGCTTATTGGAAGGAGGATGCAGAAATACATGTCAGATCTGTGATTTTCTGATGTATGAAAATCAAACTCCGGAGGATTTTTTGTTGCAGCTCTCTTTAAGGTGTATCAGTGCATCTCAGAAAGCAGCTACAGAGTATAGATGCTGGGAATTACAGATGTCAGAGAGGAAGCTGTCAGTAGTCAGTTTTAATCAAGAAATAACTTTCACTGTGCTAACAGAGTCAGTGCTTGGTTAAATCATTGGAGGAGCAAATGCCTAAGTTAAAGAGGGTTTGCTTGGAACAGGGGAAGTCTAAATTTACCGTTTAGGCACCAATTACAAGGGAATATTTAAGAGTTTTAGTGAGGATGTAACTACATTGATGCTTATTGTGGGTTTTCTCCTTTTCTACATAAATGTTTAAGCCTGCCTTCGTTTTGCAGGCTTAACATGTGTGAAGCTGTTTGTCCTGATGGCCGACTGCCTAATTTGTTGCTCCTGTACACCAGGTTGAATGTGTAATGGAGGAGCAGGCAGGCAACATGTTGAGCTTGTGCCTCCCATGTGTTTATAGGACAGTTCGGAGCATGACGGGGTTAGTTTGCCCCAGCAGGCTTACAGAAATAGGGCTTTGCTGCTCCTTTCTTGCAAAATAGCAGGATTATCCTCAGCTGCCCTTAGGGCATTTCCAAAATGTTTTGAAACTGGTAAGAGACAAGCGAAGATTGTGCCATGGGAGAACCATATTAGAAGATACTCTTCACCCCAGTCATCTCTGAGTTGAAAACTTCTCCTTTTGTGAGATTATTTGATTTCCTTTTCCTCCCTCACTATATGGTCAGCAATAATATTTACTTAAAGGAACATGGTCAAAAAGAATTACAGAAGGAAATTAACTGGTTGTTCATTAGGTTTCCCCAGCAAACGGCTTAGGCAGAATTGCAGAAGAAACAGATAGCAGTTAAGTACTGAGCTTTACATGAATTGCAACTGTAAATGTCATTTGTGCTTTTGGAAATCTTCAAATGACAAGGTGTGTTTGTGCTGTGGCAACTGGTGTTTTGTGGTAGTCTGTGGCACGAGCAGAATGTGAAGCACGGCTGGAATTTGGATTTGTGGTAGAGCTTCGGGCATGGCGGGAAGCCAGAAGCATGGTTTTTCTGTAGTCAGTAAGTGCTTTTGAGGAAATGTTGAGAACAGTGGTGAACTTAAATTTTTAGGATTTGTGCTCTGTGGTTTTTCTGTCCCTTTGCTGTTGCCCATATTAATTTCTTCTGTGTGTTGACGGAATTTATCTGTGAGAGTAGTGCAAAACTTGCAGTGAATTTTGCCTGAAAATCAGATTGTTTGTTATTACCATAATTTGTGTGTCTTTGGCTCATTTCAAGTAGTTGGATTTCAGAGCTTCATTTTGCACACAGTGTATCTACTTCATGTGGACTCATTGTTACTGGAATAATACGGGCATTGTGTCCTCTGGCTGTACAGAATCAAATATTTTTTTTCCTTCTTTTTGTCAGCAAAAACATGCAGATGCTGTGTTGGATTGGGCAACATGAGAACTGGCTGGTGCTCCAGATTGCGCTAGGAGAGCTTTTATGATTTTGTACGGCTCTGATCATTATTAGCATTGTAACATTTGTCTTCATTTTTTCCTGTAATAAATCATCTGCTGAATCTTTTCACTTCGGCAAAGTCATCTTTGAACGTCACTAAAATGTCAATCCAGAATTACTATATAAGGAAATTCATGGCTTTTAAAACTAGCTTTTTGCATTTAAATCTAGAGACCATAATTGATGATGGTCTGAAATAACTGGCAACTTTTCCATTCAAAGATCCATTCAAAGTTTTAACTATTTTCCTTAGAAGAGCAATCTTCTATTTCTGAGAGACGACTTATCAGATCCCATTGCTCAAAGAACTATAGGACATACTGGTCTCTTTCTTTATGGCATGGGAGAATCTTTGTTTATTTAAAAAGAAAAAAAAAAGTACAACCAGTTCTGCACCAGAGCTGCTATTTCTTGATTTTGTACATCTGTTGGAACTGGCAAAAATGCTGTAATACACATTCTTTCCTCTCCAGAGAAAGGGAGGAGGGGATGGCTTGTAGTCATAGACTTGGCTGTGTTACTGTGTTTACTTCCTACCTCTTTCTATTTTACTTTTTTCTTTAAAAACCACCAACAACAAAAAACTTCTTGCCTGAAATGAGTGCTTTGATTGCTGTTCATTTCATTCATGGACTCTCCTGGTTTAGGGAGGATGGCACTTTCCACTGCCCTGGTAGTATCTGTCTGAACATACCAATGTTACAATTATGCTTTTAAGCATTTATAAGCTTTTATAATCCAATTCTAATAATGTTTTTAAGGTTATCCTTACACTTCTAAAAATATAAACTTAATTCATTGTCAGCCATAGGCTGTATCTATAGCATATTTCAGACACCGTCTCCCAGTTGCATGTATCTGTGATACATCATGCCAAGATGCTAGAGAGAAGGATGTCTCCTTCTGTAATCATTGTGGAGCTGGCTTTTCTAGTTTCTTTCTTTTTCTTTTTTTTTCTTTTTTTTTTTTTTTTTACATAAAGGAATGTTTTAGTTCGTATAATGAGAAACAGCGGCTGTAAAATTATTAAATTTGTTTTGGGAACAGAAGCAGGTAAAGCATCCAAGATTCTTTTTGGCTAGATTTTTAGTATAAAAATGTTCCCTTAGGAGGGAAGGAAGAGTATGTTATGTTCTTGAAATATGCTTTATTTTCGACCCTGGGAGTAAACTAAGATTATTTTTTTTATATGTTCACAGTGGTAAGATTTTCCTTTATTAAAATAAAAAAAAAGAAGGAAAAAAACCAGTAATAATTCAGCATTTGAAAAGTAGAATAGTGTTGTTTTTTTTTTCTTTCCAAAAACTCAAGGGCCTCAAGACCTCATTTTATCAAAACCAGGAGGTGTAGGGGGGTTTTTGGTTCGGGTTTTTTTTATGGTGGATGTTTATGGGTTTTTTCCTCTTTTTTAACTTTCACATTTGAAGAAGACAGTATTCTTGTGGGGTGCTACTATACTGGGTGGTAGTATAAACTGAGTAGTGTTGTCTTGGCTACTTGCTGGGACATACTCAACACCTTGCTGCGGTGGTCTGAAGAGGGTTGAGCAATGGGTTTGAGCAATGGGTTTGCTACGCAGATTGCTCTGGTGGGATGGACAGGCCGTGAGCTATTTCTGTGTTTCCTCTTTGGAGAGGGATTCCTGTTTCCGCTGCTGGTCAGTCTTCCTCTGAAACTTCCTAGTCTTGAACCAGGCAGCTCGGTGATCCCTCCTGGAGACACACACACAGCACGCGGTTGTTTTTGTGGCGGTCTCTCACTGACGTGCAGACTGCCTGACTTTGGTAAATAGAGACATTCATCTCTACATTCCTTTGCTTCTACCTTTGGACCTATGTTTTGTATCTGGTTTCTGATTTTATCCTTTGATAAAGTCATAGAAACCCAATGCATGCCTTTCTGGGAGTTAAGTTGGGAAACACTGAGGAAAGAAATGGTGTGAGCAATAGTTGGATTCGAGTCTGCAGCACTGGTGTCACGTAAGAAATGCCTTCTCATTTTTCTGTTACAGAAGCAATACACTGAGAGTTAGAAAAATTCGCTTTGTACAATCAAGCTCCCAAGAAGTGGGAATGTTTGCATGTTTGGGGAGAAGTTAGTGGTTTTGGTTGGAGGTGATTTGCCACTTCTTGTAGCAGTCTCCTCTGTCAGAGGAAAATAGGAAAACACCTTTCTTTTTCTGTTCTCTTGGAGCCAGTGAGTTAAGCAGCAGGGAACAGAAGGAAATCCTTGCTGTCATCTTGTACATAGGCAATAACTGAAGCTTGATATGTGATGGGAGTCTGGTTTGGGGGCCTTTATTTTTCTTTTTTTTTTTTTTTTTTTTTTTACAAAAACCAATCTGATAAAAGATTCAGATGTTGTCACCTTAACTGCACTCTTTGCTTGATTATGTAGAAGTTGAAAGGCAAGGCAGTGTTGGCTGTCATTCACTCTGCAGCTCTGCTCCTTGAAATATTCAGATGCCTTCTGTTATAAATATGCATATTTCTCTGAGAACCCTTAGATTTTGAGAATATCTTGAGTTGTTTAGCTACAGTGATTTAATTTCTGCTGTCAGCCTGAGTGGATTCAAAACACACACAGAAATCTTTCTTTTAATTAACTATACTGGATTCTTAGTTGACCTTATCACATGTGTGGAAAATGTAAGGTAGAGAAAACAGAAAGGTTTCCAATGCTGAAACCTGTTACTAAGCTTTCTAGAGGAACTTGTACATTTATTTAGCTGTTGCTTTGAGTTTTGGTAATTTCTACACATGCACACACACACTCCCTATTTTTGCCCCTCCTAAGAGAGTAGGGGAGTGAAGATGCTGTTCTCCGCACTGATTAAGTGTAACAAAGATAGTCCTTGACCACAGGGAAATGTCAGGCTTGTTAGGATAAGAAGGATGTGAAAGATAGAAAAGGTTGACAGAAAGAGGTATTGGGTCAGATGGTAAGAGAAAGATGGTAGTAATAGGAATAACATGTCATTAGAGAGCTGTAACCTTTCAGAACCAAAACTGATGGTTGTGATTCTAATTTTCCTTTTTTTCTTCTTTCCTCCTTATATAGGGAATTCCTCTAAAGAATTTGCTGGAAGCAGACACGTGAATTTTCTGCATGAAGGCTCTCAAACTGGATTACATAATAATATGCTGGTATCCTCTGACTCTGTTTGATCCTTAAAAATGATTAGGATTGTGTATGAAATTTAACTCTTTTCTGATGAGTGGCCTAGACATGAGTTTACATCGGCAAATGGGCTCTGATCGGGACCTCCAGTCTTCTGCTTCCTCTGTGAGCTTGCCATCGGTTAAAAAGGCACCAAAGAAAAGAAGAATTTCATTGGGCTCACTTTTTCGGAGAAAAAAAGACACGAAACGCAAGTCCAGGGATTTAAATGGAGGTGTCGATGGAATTGCAAGTATCGAAAGTATTCATTCAGAAATGTGTACAGACAAGAACTCTATTTTCTCCACATGTACCTCTTCTGATAATGGAACAACCTCTAGCAGCAAACCAAGTGGAGACTTCATGGAATGCCCCTTGTGCCTTTTGCGGCACTCCAAGGACAGGTTCCCGGAGATAATGACTTGTCACCATAGATCTTGTGTGGATTGCTTGCGCCAGTATCTCCGGATAGAAATCTCCGAGAGCAGAGTTAATATTAGCTGTCCAGAATGCTCAGAACGATTTAATCCTCATGATATCCGTTTGATATTAAATGATGACATCTTGATGGAAAAATATGAAGAGTTTATGCTGAGGCGGTGGCTGGTTGCGGATCCCGACTGTAGGTGGTGCCCAGCTCCAGACTGTGGGTATGTATTTTTCCCATATCTGCGAAAAAGTGACAGCCTAAATATGTCATTTTCATAGCGTTATGCTTTTGAAAAGTTACTTGCTTTACTTTAGCATATTGTTTTGTGTTTTACAAGTAGGTATCAGGCAGAATTCTCTCTAAAAAAAAAATTAAAATACAAGAAATCAAAATAAATGAAAATCCAAGCCACAACCCACCTTCCAAAATAAAACCCTTTCTCAAGTAGGTTTTTCTTATTTTCTGCACCGAGGGTGTTTCAGCAGTGTCAAGGAACTTTTATCGCTAAATGGTTGCCATGTATCTATGTCAGGTAAAAAAAAAAAAATGAAGTGTTGCACTGTCAAGGCAGTGGTGGAAAGCTGAAACTAAAGAGAATTGAAGATTTGGTGACTGCTTTTAACTTAGTTTATTTGTTAAAGCACAGTGTGTGTTTTGGCTTTTTAACTGTGAAAAATGATTTAAGCTTTTCTTTGAATTAAAAGGCCTCTCCTGCTAGAGATATCTTCCATCTTGAAGTGCTGTTGAGACAGCACTTGTTGCCTGTCAGCAGGATTCTGATGTAAGATAATGAGCTTGTTCCTGCTTATTATCTGAGGGACGTAATGTTTTAACATTGCTTTAGTACTTAAACAGTTCTGAAACCACACTGAATTCTGACATGAGTAGGCTGGATGCTACTGAGCAGCTCATCACGCTTTTCTGCTGCTGGTGTCTCATAATGCCATTCTTCAGCAAGCTGCTTTTTAGAGACTGTTTGCATTATCATAGTGCTTAAAGGTTATAGCCATGACTGCAGTCTGGATGTGCAGTACACAATAAAAACTCAGAGGATGACACCTGTGTTTCAAAGCCTCACAGGTGAGCAATAAATAGAATGAGGAAATGGACAAATGTTGGAAGAGAACAAGCAGAATAGGACTGACTGTTACGTAGATTAAATATTCCAGTATTAATATTCAGGTGCTTAATGTTTAGGACTTATTTCAAGTACAGTTTTGTTTTCATACTTTAAATGAAACAGAATTTTTGAGTCAAAAGTGGGGACTGGAAGGGTCATAGTTTTGTATCTGGTCCAAAGTGGATGGCATTGCTCAGGTATAGTTTCAGGCGAGAAGGAGAAAAAATGTGAGCAATGTACAGCTTGCTCTTAATATTTAGACACTGCAAAAGAAAACTACTAGAATGTATTACATGATAGGCAGAAGTATGCTTTGCTCAAATTTCCCTGAGTTTTTGAGTTCTAGATAAGTCGTTGTTACTCGAACTAAGGGGAAGCATTTAAGAACTTCTAAACCATTTTCTATTAAACCGTGTTTCATGGTTCAGATACTTTTTTAGTACTTAATTAAATAGACTAAGGTAGGTTTGTTGAATGGAGACTTTTCACTTAGCCTGGTTTTTGTGCTTCAATTTTCTTATCTGTTTTTAGAAAAAACTTCTAATTATGTTTCAATGGTCAGAAACTGTGATAGTTGCTATGGGTAACACCATTATAAAAATAAAAAGCGGGTTTTCAGAGTGCAGGTTAAGTTCCATGCAATTGTGTGAGACCACAGCAATGTATTAGTGTACAGCAAATATTTAAATCATTGATCCAGAACTACCTGCTGTATGCTCCTTACTCTGGGAGTGGAATCCTGTGCAAAACACAGTATATTGTCAGGCAGATAAACTACCAATGTCTGTGTGTGAAGGGAACAAACTAGTACTGTATGGGCAACCTTATGTTGTACTTTTGCTAACATGACTTTTCATGACAGACTTCAAGTGGTACGGAAATGCTTCACAGTGATAAATGAGTTCTGCTTTTAATGCACAGATAGTACCTCCTCACTGAATTCTTATTACTAGTTTAAAATGGGATGAAGTTGGTTATGGGGGTACTTCTCAGGAGGATCATTGTTTATGGTTGTCGTCCTGAAGGAACAAGAGCTCATGCAATCATGTTTTGTCTTTTTCCCATCCTGCTTGTTTTGAAACCTTTAGAACTCTCAGATATGTTGGGCAGCAGGGGTTGAACATTCAACATAAATTAATCTAAGAAGTTTTGGGGGGGGAAAAAAGCATACTGGTTGAGCAAAAGAAAGACCACCAATAATGCCTTCAGCAAGAGTAATACCTGCTTATGGATCCTACAGTTGTGGTTTTAAATTTAGCTTCCTGGCAGCCACCATAGCACTGTGTGGCAAGTCAGTGTGTGCATAGCTGGGAGAAAGCACACACAGAGAGGTGGGGAGGAGGAGTGGGAGTGGTATAGAAAGTAGTAACATGGATTTAATGTTGTTGTGGAGCGTAGAAGGAGGATGGAGGAAGGAATAGTTTTTGAAATGTACTTGCAGAATGCATTAGAGTTGTGATGGTAGCTAATGTGATTTTAGCATGGATCAAATATTTCATGAGGGAGCTAGATGGAATACATTTACTAAATTTGCAATTTATTCCAAAGTAGAAGAGGTGCAAAAACTTCAGAGGGCAGCATTATTTCCTGGAATTGACTTTAAGATTAGAAATAAGTAGTGTAATAAATCGGAAACTGGTGCAAAGTGGAGCATTTTGGTAGGAAAAATTTACTACACAAATAGGTAAAAAATGGATGGTGCGCAACAATGCTTCAGCTCTTCCCAGCTTTGATAAAACATCCCATGTAATATTGTTTCAGGGCATCACAAGAGGACAAAAATTCAGACCAAATACAGAGCAAATAATATAAAAACTTTGATCCCAGAGAGAAAAGAAAAAAGAGGAAGAGGGGAGCTAGGCCAGACTTATAATATTGGGTTTTTTACATCATGGACCCCTGTGCTCTCAGGAAAAAAAAATGAATGAAACCTTTTCAGCTGTCTTTCACTCTGTTTGGGGTAAAAAACAAATCATAGACATGGCAAAATTGGAACCAAAAAGATCTCAAAACAAAGTTAACTGCAGTATTAAGTGTATTCCTATTAATTCTGTCCCTGTGGAGAATTTATCTTCCCAACAAGAGAACTATGGATTAGTTTGGAGGAGAACCTTTGTTGCAGTAGTTGTACCCTGGATGAGTTGTCTGGGAACTGTGGTGTCTCTGGGACTACACCATTCCAGTGCCAGAATGGTTCATCCTGCTGGCACCACAGACTTTCTGACCCTGGGCTATTTCATCCTCGGCTTTTGTTGTGAGCTCAAATGTATCCTGATCATTGTTGTTACCTGAAACACTGTGGAAGTCTGGACTGGCTGTAACCTACCTGCAGGGGCTTGATAAGGGACACTGTCACATAGGTGATCCTTCTCTGGGGAAGGAGCACAGATAAGGAAACAGCCTGAACTGTTTCCCAGACTATTTTTTTTATATTCTGTTTTTTGTATCAGTTTTCTAATGTCATTTTAACAAGCCTTATTGAATTAGTATTGCAAATGTGTTCTGTCTTCTCTTTGAATTATTTAGTGGTTTTGGTCTGTGGTTGTGTTGCTCGCATTATTAGAAGAGAGCAGCAATTCTTAGATTTTCTAATCTTCATCAAGCAAAAAGCATATCAGGCAAAAGAGTACAAAATCTTCATCCCTCTTCTTAATATGCAGCCTTTCTTCAACTAATTTTTCTTTGCCTCTGATTTTTGTTTTACTGGTTATTACTTTGAATTTGGTTGGTTTACCCTTCTCTCAGCCTGACAAGAACTTCTGACTTTCACATCTCCTGTTAAATGAATGCAAAATGTTGAAATTAAACTTGGAGTCTTGTACAGTTTGAACTGAGATTTTGGTCTGGTCTGAAAAGTTACTTTCCAAAGGTGTGCCAATACATGAGTCCCAAATGAGGAGTGCTTTCAGGGATGTGCCCATGCTTAATTAGCAATAGGAAGGAGGAAGGATATATATTACACTTACAGATTACAGTTAAGATTTTTTTTATATAATGTTAACAAGCCTTGAATGTATCCCTGTATATGTTGAAGCATTTGGATCAGAATGTTTCTGTGTACATGCAGAACAATTTTCAGTTTGCAGAAAGTGGGAAAAATGGAGCTGATTAACTTGACAGCAATATAGAAGAGTCTAGCAATTATCGAAATTTCTGCTTGGAAAGTAAGAAATATTTGAAAACAGGCAAACATGTATCTCACTTGTAACTTCATCATCTGTAAGTGAAAGGTTGAAAGCTCCTATTTGTTTGCAGAACTTCTTGGGAGGAACCTCAAACATGCTGTTTTAACACAATAATGAAAGGGATAAGATTTGCATTAATGTTACAGAGCTTCAGAACTAGCTACTCTAAAATAAAAATAACTAAATTTTCAAATAGGCATGTGAATGGGAATAATTTTTCAAGTATCATTACTGATAAAGAATATTTTAAATTTATGCAACTGCTATAAAATGGACAGGGGCAAAAGTAAACAATTTAGTCTTAAAATAAAAACAGAAGTTTAACTCCTGCAGCATTTATAAATCTGTTGAAATCTATTCCGAGGTGCTGTTCAGGTTAATAAAACTATACATATGTTTCCATACCAGTGGACTTAGTAGTACATATTTTAAGGAAAGCTAATGCATAAAATCATTGAAAAAAATTGCAATGGGTAGGAATTAAGACACGTGTATATATGTTTGTATGTACTACTGATATGAATGATAATACATATTGTGTTTTTATCATTTGAACTTTGAAATGCAGATCTGATGAAGAAATTAATTTGTTGCTACAACGCTCATTGTGTAGAACTGTTCATGTAGTGCCTGATTATGAAGTAGCGTAACACTGTTTTGTAACTCAACATTTTTGGAACTTTTTGCTCTGTAATATTATCAGAGTAAAGGTTGCAGTGAGGCACTGAACTCTTACCAATTTTTGTGTTTACTGTTTGAATTGTATTTTTAAAAATGCATTTTAGGGGTTTATTGTCCTACTCTTGTAATCTGTGGTTTCTTTGTGACTGTAAACCTTACAGTATTGCATTCAGCCTTAAATACAGTATATTTCAGTACTGCATGGAGTTAAGGTGAATGAGAGCAGAGTGTTGTAGTGATTATAATGCTTATATATATTTCTGTTCAATTTTAATCTAATGCAATAACAATACAGTTGTGAAAAGAGGTGATAAGGAACCCAAGCTGGCCCACCTAATGTCAACTCCTGATGTCCAGTGCCTTTGTACCTGCTTCAGCTGCTCTGACAGCTGTCTTGTCAGCTTTGGGCTATAGTTAGAACTGGTTTTATTAACAAAATTCTCTTTTGCCCCTCTCGATTGTTCAAGATATGCTGTGATTGCTTTTGGATGTGCCAGCTGTCCCAAGCTTACGTGTGGACGAGAAGGCTGTGGAACTGAGTTTTGCTACCACTGTAAGCAAATTTGGCATCCCAACCAGACCTGCGATGCTGCTCGCCAGGAGAGAGCTCAGAGTCTGCGCCTGAGAACAATTCGTTCTTCATCTATTAGTTACAGCCAGGAATCTGGAGCAGCAGGTATTTATGATTAGGGTACTGTGTCTGCAAAACATCGCTTTTGTACACTTGCACAATTAACCCTAAATAAGGAAAGAATGGAATAATGGCATGGTAGATACTAGATGCTTTGTCTTTCAGAAACATAAAATAACAATTCTAAATTTGAAGTAAAATTTTAGATGTTATAATTTGAAGTCCTCTGTGACCAGAACATCTGAGTTCAGTCTTAGAAGCTTGTCATAATTTGAAATTCTTACTTTGTAATTAAAAAATGTGAAATCAAATGAACTTGCTGCAAGACATCCCACATGTTTAGCATGTTGACTTTTTTAGTTGTATCACTTACACACTGGGTACACTTGTTTTCTCCACTGTAGGTGAAACTTCCAGGGCTGCTAATAATAAAAGCTATTAAAAATAAAACTCAAATCCACTGATTTTTCTGCTTTCAAAATAGACTATTACTCTGATGCCAACTCTGATGTTTGACATCTTTGTTAGTACTAACTTCTGGTTTTCTAGGATACGCTCATCTGTCCTGTCTACCAGAAAGCAAACAATTCCAACTCTTAAAGCTGAGCTTGTTTGTAATTCCCCAAAAAGGAGGATAAACTATTCAGTGTAGTATTTTGCACATCAGAAGTCCAGGTTGCTGTTAATAAGAACTGACTCTGAATTACACCAGACTCTGATTTATTTGGCAGCTTTTGTGTTTGCCTGAACAAACAAGGTAGATATTTGGGTAAAGAGTTTCTTTTGCGCCTTGCAGTTAGAGCTGTTGTTCTCCAATCCAGCCCTAGACTTGGGAGTCTCTAATTTGTTTGTGCTGGCTTATTTGAACAAGGCATCCCATCTTGCCTTAAAAACTGGCATCTTGCTCTAGTTTTCAAACAAATTTTAAAATAAACTAAATGAATTAGGAGAGCAGCTCCTTTCCTTCCCCTTTCAATCCCTCCCAGCCTGAACAGTGGTAGATCTGCCATTCCTGTGCTGAAGAACTTGCTCAGTTTAGTTACTGACCTGTAGGCTGTGCATCTGTTCCCGTGTGGGAATAGCTAGTGCATCCTTTCAGCTGCTCACTGTCCTTGTGCACTGGAGTTGGTAGAGCTGCTTTTTTCTGCTGGTTCTGCACCTTTTTGGGAATTCCTTATGTCAAGTATAAGCTCTCCTTTCCCTTTGTCCTACCTAGTAGCGCAGAGGCAGTAAACTTGGAGTTCTGCTCTAGGAGCTGCAAGGTATTTTGACTGCTCTGAATAAACAGCTTGTCCCAAAGGGCAGATGCTAACCAGTAATGTGAAGGAATGAAGATCACAACTGTGGTGTGTCAGTATACAAATATTTCACTGTTGCTCAATGACCCCTTGTTTGACAGAGCTAGTCACTGAACCTCATTTTTCCATATTTGACTTGGAAATGGGAAGAGCCTCCAGAGTTTTCTTCTTGCTACACTGTGTTTTTCTAGGGAGTAAGTACATATAAAGTAGGGCTGTGAAAAGGACTCAAGAGGAGGTTGGTGATACCAAAGAAGTACATTGAATGTGAATGGGGAGATGGATTTAAGATAAGTTAACAGTGCTGAGACTGAATATTCAAGTATAAGGTTCATAACAGCATGAAATGTAAAAGAAGATTATATTTAGAGACTGTATTATCAGTCCTGTGTTAACATACATATTTAATGTCTGAGTCTAATATATATTTCATTGAGCTTAGTAAATGCTTTAAGAGAGAGTATGCATTAACTATTCAGTTACTTGAATGTTGTCTAATACATCTTATTTTCATTAGTTTTACTCAATCCAAGGTTTGCAAAAACTAATAGATATCAAGTAACTGACAAATCAAGATTTGTAGAGCAACCTTACAAAAAACTTCTTCAGTTTTTCAGATAATGGTTCGTTTGGTTTTCCCAAATGTGTATGTCCGTCTGTATTTTGATAAATTTGCCTGTCTAAAGAACTGATATGATCTTAATATTCATTTTTAAACAGCTGATGACATAAAGCCATGCCCACGCTGTGCTGCTTATATAATAAAAATGAATGATGGAAGCTGCAATCATATGACTTGTGCTGTCTGTGGCTGTGAATTCTGTTGGCTGTGTATGAAAGAGATCTCAGATTTACATTATTTAAGGTACATTTAAGAAAAAGAATCTATGCGGTTGGTAATGTGTTTTCTAAACTACATAGAAGTAGATTCCCGAGTGGTATAAGTCTGGGTTTCTTCTTCTCAGAGTAGAGAATCACAGTTGAAGTATCTATATCAGAGGATTAAGTTAGATTTCAATAAATGAATTTAAATTAGTGCTTTGTTATTTTTCATTTTAAAGTATTTTCTAAGTTTTATGCATGCAACGACTTCTTAGTACAAATGAAGTGTTTTGGATGAACACATCCACTGTTTTTACTGATGTCAATACTGATACTTAATTCTGTCTTCATAGTAAGCATTACAAAAACTCTTGATTGTATAAGTTGCCTTTGAACCACAGATTGGTGTGTAGTATATGCAGTATGCTTCTCTTCACATTGAAAAATATGCTGTCAAGGCAAAAAAAAATCTGAAGAATTTATAACTGATGATTTGATATCTGTACTATCTGTAACTTTAACCTAAGGACAGTAATTTTATAACTAAGGTAATTTTTGTAACTGTTCAGTAGTGTATAGCTATATTTATTTACAATTTCTTTAGAGTTTTCTTCTTTCTATTAGTCCATCAGGTTGCACATTTTGGGGGAAGAAACCATGGAGCCGTAAGAAGAAAATACTGTGGCAGCTAGGGACACTTGTTGGAGCTCCTGTAGGAATTGCCTTAATAGCTGGCATTGCTATTCCTGCTATGATTATTGGAATTCCTGTGTATGTGGGACGTAAGGTAAAACATGCTACAACTCCTTCAGGATTTATCTTCTGCATTGTTTGACTTGGGTAATACTATGTTCAAGATATTTGTGTCAATTGTACAGGAAGGAAAAGCAGTGTTTTTAAGAATTCTCTTAAAACAAGCAGAGCAGAACACTGAACAATTTCCAGTTTCTGTGTCTTGCTGTCAGAGTTGCTGCATGCTTTTTCAAGGTTACTCTGGTTTTGATCTCTGGTTTCCCTAGTGTCCCTTAGAATTAAATAATATTTAGAGGACAAGGAAGGCAAAAAGAAAATCCTTCTTATTTTTCTTAAAAGCAGATAGTTACCAGAGTTTTAGTATAAAGTTAAGCTAGTTTAGGTTTGTGCATGCACATATTTAAGCATTTGTGCTCAGCAGCTTATTAATTGCCTTGGGCCAGTCCACCATGTGGAGTAGTCTTCAGGGCTAGACAAGAATATGTCTTCATTTTACTGATTGTGGGAATCAGCTAGAAATGATCATGTTATTCAGAATTCAGTTGATACATTTCCTCTTAAAAATATAATAGCTTTTACTGTTAAGTAAACAACAAACTCCTGTAAGTAACTTAGGATAAAGCAGTAAGTTATCCAGATCTTTTGAAAATGGGTTTTTTGAAATGGTGGCTTGGAAGATGTGTTTTTCTGCTTTTATCAGCATGGATTCTCACAGTGACTGGCAAGACTCATGATTCTGCATTTATTGGGGCGGAAAGGCTGCTAGACAAAAGGTTTAGGGTTGCAGCTTTTTCACTGTATTTTTCATCTTTTTATTTCAAGTAAGTACTCCTATCTTCTGCCACAGTTGTCTTTTGATCCTTGTATTCTGTTATGGCCTAATCCCATACTGTCACTGGAACCTTGTAGGTGAGAAGAGGAAGAAGGCAGCAGTTACCTGTTCCAAATTACTTTTGCTTGATTAGCTTTTCTCATTAGATTTTGGGATAGGTCCCTATCGCTGAGCACCTTTCATGTAGTAATGGTAAAGGCTCAGAGCATTAGTCTGTGAGGGCAGCCTCATGAGAATTTCTGTTGTACCTCACTGCTTAATGAGGGTCATTTTTCCATGACCCCTGTCACATGTTCGCATTTCTCTTCAAAACAGCTGATGATGGAGATCCCACAGACCCTCCAAGCTTAATTTTCTTAGTAAATTTTATTTTACCTTTTTAACATTAGTTTAATTAACATTATGTTCTTACTGCCCTATCTTCAACTGATGTAAAAAATCCTTTTGCTTTGCAATATGCCATCACATATTTTATGATGCTTTAAGTCCACTTTCATTCCTCTCTCTGAACAAACTTAGCACTTCTAGTTTTTCTTGACAAACTGTCAAGAAAACATACTGGTTTAGACATCTGATTCTCCTCTTCTGGATTTCCTTGTAGTTGTACATACCACCTTTGCTTTTGTCTAGTTTGAATACAGCAGTGAAGACGAAGCGTTACTACTGTGGAGTTAAATGAAAGGGTGATCCTGTGACATGAACTAATGATTACCTCTTCCTCAGCAACATGCTATTTTCATTTTGTGTACTCTAAAACACATGGCTTTCCCACCATACTGCTAATTTAGGCAATTGGCCTCTTCCTAAAGGTAGTCTTGAATTCATAACCATTCAGCTGCATCTTAGTAATTTCAGACCATTTTTTCAACTTCTCAAGACTGGCATGAATTCATGGCATTCTTGCAACCTTGCCAGATTGTATTGGCCTGAATTTCAACACAAACACATTCTTCTCCTTCAGTCTTCCAGGTTAATGAAAATGTGCAATACTCTTGGATCCAGGGCGTATCTCTTGGAAAAAGTATGGAGTTAGGAATTTCAATTTGCGTAGTAAAAGAACCTAATGACTATTCACATGTTTTCTGTAGTTTCACAAGAAGCTTTATAGTAGCTACCTCTCGTCCATTTTTTCAGTCTGGACCATTATAACCTAGTTGAGTGTCATACAAGAATGTAAGAATTTTGTTAAAGTCCGTGCATGACATCTGTTTCTCCCCATCCTCAAGGCCAAGTTGCCTTGTCACAGAAGAAAGTTATTCGACATGATTTCTACTTGAAAAAAATCAGTGCTACCTCTTTATTTTCTGTCTTTGTTTTGATGTCTACAAGTTCCCAGCTTTCAGAAAATGAAAGTTCAGTTCACTGGTCTTTAATTCCTCAGCTTCTTGTTTTACATCTTTTTGAGACTACCATTGCCATTTAACTTTTTCCAGTTTTCCTAGATTTTTTTTTTCCGACATCCTCTACGAATAATAGTTTTCAAAAATTACTATTAGTGACTCTGATATTGGGCCTGCTGAGATATTTTTCAGATCAGCTCATGTAAGTACACTCTAACCTGCTGCATTTGTACAGATCTTACTTCTTTGTCACCAGTCATCTGGCTTACAGTTGATCTTCAGTGACAACTGAAGGGGAAAAAAAAATAGGAACATGTCTCCAATTTCATCTGCTGGCTGTCTTTCCTTTTTGTTAAACAGCAAATTGATCCAATTTGGTCTTCCTCTTACTTGCACTGTACTTGTAGAATAATTTCTCCTTGACTTTGGTGTCCCTTGCTTTTTGTCTCCTCTATTTTAACCTTTCTGATTTTTGGCCTGACACCTTCATGTGGTTCCTTTATACCCATTCATAGTAATCTGACCCACTTTCTATTTTCTTAATGCTGCTGCTGCTGCTTTGGTAAAGGAAGCTTCATTGTTCTTTTACAACACTGTCTGTCTGCTTCATTGGAAGAATTTGTGCTTGTGCTTTGACAGAGAAGTGCTAGTGCTCCATTATTATAGATATAAGTCTTGTAACCTAGCAGTTTTCTGTGTTTATTGAAATCTCTCTTCTGGTCTAGTATTTTTGCTTGGTTATTTTTTATTATTTACTCAATATTCAGAAGATTCTTATTTCATAGTAATTTCTACCAGTGTAACCTTCTGTCCTGATGTTTTCAATCAGTTTCTTCTCTATAACCTCTTCCTTCCATTCCTTTATGTTGGTTTTTGTAATTTTATGTTTAAGGAATCCAGTAGCCTTTAAGGATATCTCTGTTCGTTTTATGTATGCCTTCTGTTTTGGGAGTTAAAATTGTCCAAACAGTAAAATTCAGCACCTGAGATGATCCTGGCAATTGCTCAGAGCCCTGTGAAACTTGATTTTCCTGAGTTTGTAATTTTTACACACTCATACTGTGAGAGAATGTTTATGTTCAGTTTTTCCATTTTAATTCATAGACATGTTTCATATTCAAATGCTCTCTCACTCTGTGTTTCTCTCTCTGTATCATGTACCTCAGAGCAAGTAAATGCATTCTCTTTGCACGAAGCACAGTGCCTTCTCTGCCCTTCCTGGCCTGTCTTGCTTGAACAAATACTTTGTTTATTCCAAAGAGAACTACTCTACCAAATCTCTAATTGAGATAATATTTTAGAAAACACAACATTCAGTAACATGATAATTTAGAAATCACAACATCCAGCTCATTTTTTGTCATTATCTTCTTGGTACTGCCTTTTGTGTTCCTCCTTGGATGGAGTGAGTATTAGCTTAGCCTTATGACAGCCATTAAGATCTTGCTACTGTTGTTCCTTTGTAATTATATCTTAACTGAGAACTACAACAAATAAAGTCCATATCCCTGAGAGACCATATTCCCAGAGAGAGTAAATGAAATGCACAAAAAGTGGGAAATCTCTGCGAAACAGTGATCTTTGAAGGCCTTTCAGGTTCATGTGGGATTTGTGGCAGATAAGTTTGAGGCAGTCACATTTCAGAGTTATTGCAGACTTGAACCATCAGTAAGAGGTTTGGTTTGCAGATACATCAGTAAACAGTAGCACAGCTAAGGCTCAGGTTTGCAAAAACATTTCCTGTCTCAACGGCTGAAGCAACGGAGTTCTTGTTCTCCCCTCCTTCCAGGTTATTTTTGGTGGAGACTGTCTCATGATGCTATGTCAGCCTGTTTCCATAGATCTAGTAGTCTGTGGAAGTTTCACTCTGTATTGTTCAGGGGAAAGATGACTGGGAATAAGAAGTGTCAGTTTGATCAGATGTGTCTGTTTATCCTTAAAGTTTGTCTGCTTTTCACAGCCATGTAAGCTGGAGTAATGATTGAACAAACAAAGCTGTTCAATGATGTAGCTCTTCAAACTTGAGGCTGAAAGTAAATGCTTAGTTCCTGGATGGGAGGACTTCTAAGTAGTTGCCTAAAGTTAAGATCTGTATAAATTTTATTTTCTTTGAGATGAGAAATAAATCATGACACAGAATGTGATCTCTCTAGAAGAGTACAGATTCCAAATGATGTCAATTCTTCCATTCTTGCAGCAATGTATTATTGATGATAATACTCTAAAAACCCTTTCTTTTCTCCTTCCAAGATTCACAATCGATACGAAGGCAAAGACATCTCAAAGCACAAGCGAAACTTGGCTATAGCAGGTGGTGTAACCTTATCTGTAATTGTGTCTCCAGTTGTAGCTGCAGTAACTGTAGGTAAGCAAATACTACTATTTTATGTCTTGGTAGCACCTTGGAAAAAGAAGTACTCCTGAATAACACAGCTGAGATAAGCGCTGTAGTTTCCTTTTATAGGTGAAGGAACTGAGACAAGGAGGAGTCTGAGGTTATATATTTATTGGGGCAGAATGAAGAATACAGTACTTGATTTTGATGCAGTATTTCCTGAAGAATTAAAAGTAATTTTTATCTTGCAAATTGAAGTTTCCACATTGTTGTGTCTGGCTTTTAAGAGTGAAGTATTTAAAGGTTTTCTAAATGACCAAGAAAAAACTGTTTCCACAGAGTCTGTTTGTATTTTAGAAACTTCATATCAAACTTTTCTCAAAGCAGAACAACAATGCAGTGTCTCTTACACTTAGCGTTACAGTAGTTGAAAAATTTTTTGTTTTGCTCTGGGAGTCAGTTTGAATTGTTATCACATTCTTTCTCATGACAATTGTTGAGGGTAGCATTTGAGGAAAATCTGGCTGCACCTTACAAAATACTTCTCACCTTCTCAAGTAATTTCAAGATCACCATAAATCCAGATTTTTTTGGAAGGAGTGGACTTGCCAGGCATTGCCTTGCTTCTCTCCTCTGTTGCCTCACAGGCATCTTCACAGTTGCACAGTAAAAGCTGGGGTCGATAACTGATTCATACTAAGACGCACCACTTAGTTTTAAGCTGGATCAGTCTCCTGAACATGTGGTCGTGTCTGCAGTGTTCCCCCTTGTGCCAGAAGCAATGCTCAGAAAGGAATGAATAACCTCAGGAAGGCAGGGCTGCTTTTAGCAAGTGATGGTTCAAACTGGCCCCAAAGCTGTGGCTTTAAACAGCTTGTTATCAATGCTGGACCACTGTGCAAATGCAGATATGCCAGTCATAAAACCTGCTCTCGTGTCAGTCTGCATTGTTCTTCTGTAGCTGTGGTATCAGATCCCTGCTAAACACGTAGTGGGGCACGAAGTCTGATAGTTGCATTTATAGGTCTGCTTTACCTCATTCTTTCAAGCTGTTTCTTACTTCTGAACAGGGGGATAAATGTGGCTTTTCAGGCAAAGCAGTTGGGGTTTTTTTGTGGAGTTTTGCTCTTGCCCCATTGCTATTAACACGTGGTCTCCGGTCTCAGGGCATTATATGGCTTCCAAAATAATGAATATGGATTTTCTCCTGCAATAACGAGGAATTTCTAGCGAAGGGGAGTTCCTGTAATTGGAACCTTTATTTTAGATTAGACTGAGGAGTCTTTCTATTGGTTGTGCTTCTGTCCATTTTCAGAATGTGCCAGCTTGCCATTTTTCAGTCTGCCATTTTTGTATCTTCCATGTATTTCCATCAGCAAAGCCACAGAATGATTTAATTCATGTGCTAAAGGAGTAACTTCCACAGTCCCCTAGAAGCAGTGGAATGGGAGTGCGTGTATCTGTGTGCGCTTTAGCCCACAGTTCCTTTCCCTGGTGTCCCTTTACTGCTGCCACCCTGCTCCACAGAATTGTTTACTTTTATATTGAAGATTCCAGAGTAATAATAATGCTAAGTCCTAATAAATTGATAGCAAAGCCCTGTCTGCATTTATTGGATGCAAAATGAGCCCCTTATTAAATTAGTAGAGGTACTAACATTTTTAGTTGAATAATGTTTGAAATAGAGCTCTGCTATTTTTCCTCTCAGGTGAAACATTATTACAGTCCCCAGTGGAGCTTTTATGAACCTTTAAATACTTTAATTTTGTTTGTAAAAGATGGTATGGACATACTGGAAGTGTTAATTCATCAATCATTAAGCTTCCCTTCCTATCAGTGCTGACAGGATGTTCTGCCTGCTGAAAGTACTTTTCTGTCAATTCCTCCTCGGTGATTTACCAATATTTCTTAATTTTACTTCCTCCTGACCTCTTTCAAGTGTGAAATATTAAGTAATCATAGAGAATGAAATTGCCTTTATGAAAGGCTCTAAAATATAAGCCACATTTAATGAAAGACTGTACTTTCCTCTGTAGGTATTGGTGTTCCTATTATGCTGGCTTATGTGTATGGAGTTGTTCCAATTTCCCTCTGCCGAAGTGGGGGCTGTGGTGTGTCAGCTGGCAATGGAAAAGGTGTCAGAATAGAATTTGATGATGAAAATGATATAAATGTTGGTGGAACAAATGCAGCTGTAGGTAAGGAAATTCAGTGTTCCGTTTTCTGTAAATATGGAGTTTGTGACTTGTATTTGCTGCCTTAGATACTAGAGTAGTTATTTGCAGTTGGAGCTGCTTCTGCTCATTGCTGAAAAGAGCACTTCTCAGGTCATGGTCGTGTCTCTCTGTCATATTGGGCTAGGCTGTAATACAAGCATTAAAGCTTTTCTTGCCCATTTTAATCAAAGCCAGACTCAAGTCTTTTCCGTATGTAAAAGTTTCAAGATAGCATTAGTGTTGCTCTTTCAGAATTCTGTTGGTATTTTAAGCATGTGATGTCAGGCATAACCATTATAGCAGCTCCAAGAAAGGTGTCTCTTTTAATTATTTGTGGTTGGTTGTGGGGTTTGTTTGTTTGTTTTCCCCCAAAGTTCTCTTTTTGTGACAGTATGTTTTACAAATCCTTCTTCTCAGCACAATTTCAGGAACAGTTTCCATGGTTGCATTCTAGAAACAACTAAATGCTACTTCCATAACTGACGAGCCGTCTTTGTTTCTGTCTAGATACCACTTCCGTGGCAGAGGCACGACACAACCCCAGCATAGGAGAAGGAAGTGTTGGAGGACTGACTGGCAGCCTAAGTGCAAGTGGGAGCCACATGGATAGGATAGGAGCCATCCGAGACAACCTCAGCGAAACGGCGAGTACGATGGCCCTGGCTGGGGCCAGCATCACAGGGAGCCTCTCGGGGAGCGCAATGGTTAACTGCTTTAACAGGTGAGACGGGACCTTTTCACGCTGTCCTGCTCTCCATGGAGGCAGAAGTGGTATTGCTGGGTTTTCTGATTTTTGTTTTTTTGAAATTGGTTCCTATTAAAAGGGAACTGTCTCTGGGAGATAAACAGTTCATCCCTGACAGACTTACTTGATTTTCAAGAGATCCTGCCTGACCACAATCCTCCAAGAAAGGCTTGAATTTTGTTCAGGGTGAGTGAGGCCTGAGATCTTGTTTCCTGCTTCCCAGGAGAGCTACCTCTACCCAGGAGTCAGAGGGAGGCACCTCTTATGCAGTTGTGTTCTCTGGTGCATCTCGCCCCAAAGTCAGAACTATTGACTTGTTCAGTAGTCTACAAGTACCAAGCCCTGTTCTGTTGCCTTCAGAACACCTGGATGGAGTGTGGATTCCAAATGGACTTCAGGCAGGAGGGGAGGCAGCTGAGTATGTGGCCTTGCCCAGGTGGCAGCTTCTTGTCACTTAGTGCTCAATGCCTCCTGTGAATTTGGACATTTCGGCTTCTTGGCTCTTCTGCACCCTGAAGAGAAAGGGAGTGTCTAGAAAGGATTGTTAATGTTTAGGGTTCAGGGTGGAATTTGCTCCTTAAATCAGGTGCCAACACTGCTCATTTTGAGTAATTTGGCAGTCCAGTCTATATAGAATAAAGAGTGAAGGATAGTATCAAAAGTTCCCCTATGCTGGAGCACATGTTTCAAGCTGTGACTGCTGAGTGAGGTATACACAAAACAAAAAAACCCACTTCTATTTCACTGTTAGAACATAGATAAACAAGACATTTGGAAAAAAACTTGTAATCTGCTTTCTGGCTTATCTGCTCAGCCCAATTTAAGATTGCTGAGGTTTCTATTATTCCTGTTGCAGTTGATAACAATACAAGAAAAGCAGAGTACAGAACACAGTTCCCTGCATGTTATTTGATTAGTAATAATTTTGCAGCAGGGGAAACATGGGAACTATCAAGTCGTGAACTTATGTACCCTTATGATTGGTTTTTCCATTTTTGAAGTATAGTGCACTATCTGCAAAAGAAACGTAGCTAAACCTGGAAGTTGTCCATGTAAATCTCAGGAGGGAAAGAATCCAGAACCTTTGATTAAAATATAACATTTTGCTTTGTTGGGAAATAAATCTGATTTTGTTTGTTTGTTTGTTTTCAATCAAAAAAATAGTCATTTTTGACAGTGGGAAGAGAGAACCTGTTTCATAGTGTTGATATGTACATCTGTATTGGAGTAACTCATGAACTTTACTTACTACTGACTTATTATTTACTTATTTCAGTCTGCAAGATGACACTAGTTTTCAGCTACTGTGCTTTAACTGTTGTGGCAGTATATGCAACTCTCTCTCTTTCTCTCAAAGACTGGAAGTACAAGCAGATGTGCAGAAAGAACGATACAGTTTGAGTGGAGAATCTGGCACAGTTAGCTTGGGAACAGTTAGTGACAATGCCAGTACCAAAGCAATGGCAGGATCCATTCTGAACTCCTACATCCCTTTGGACAGGTAAGAGAAACGTGGTGAAAACAGAATATTAATAAGCCTTGCTTATTAAAGGATATTCTAAGCATGCCTCAGCTGTTCTACTTTAGTGATTATACTTAGAAACCATAAATTACAAATGGAATTTATGAGTGCTTACATTTTGCCAAGGTTATTTCCAATGAGGGGCACCATCACTGCAGCTCTAGTAAGTGTTTGGTCTTTCAGACTTAGTATTTTCCTTTGGGCTGTTTATTTGGTGATATGGTTTGAAGCTGGCTCCCTGCCGAGTCTCCAAACCTTACCACAAGAAGTCCCCCCCCAAACCTCAGGGAGAAGAGGGAGAAAAACAACTAAGAAAACCCAAAATGAGAGAGAGACAGCTAAAGTGATATATATATAAATATGTATAAATATATTTACACTTATGTTACAGTTATATACAATTGAAATACATACACTTTCACAAGGGAAAGGGAAGGGGGAAGGGAAAAGGAACAAAACCAAAATAAAATATATATATCCCAATTAGTAGCCCAATATCTATCCACTAAAAGAGTTAGCAAGGAAATGGCTCACTACTCTCCTTGGGACAACCGAGAGTCGCTCTGGAACGCTCACCAGCAACCTCTGTCTCCCAAGGTCGGCAAGGCCCAACCAGGCCTCGCTCCCCAGCACGGCAGACCCGACAGCAGGGAACCTGCACCTCCAAAGCCGCCGGGAGGAAAGAGAGCGAAGGCCTCTCCTCCTTTCTTCTTATAGTCTGGCTTACGTAAAAATCGTAGGGAATACTGGGTAAATCTGGACCCTTCCTTGGTTACAAACTGGTCACCAAGGAAGGCCTAGGCCAAACTACCACATTTGGTTAAACATTTCTCTAAAACGAGATACATCTCTCTCACTTTTGCTGTGTATGTTGAAAAGCTTTGAGAGTTTGTTTTGCCATGTTAGCTGGCTTAGATGACCACTTACACTCGTGGATTCTTTCTTGTTCTAGGGAGGGCAACAGCCTGGAGGTGCAGGTGGATATCGAGTCCAAGCCAGCCAAGTTCCGACACCACAGCGGGAGCAGCAGCGTGGAGGACGGGAGCGCTGCCGGGCGCGGCACCGCCGGCTGCTCCGCCGGCCCGCAGGAGGGCAAGTCCGGCGCCGCCAAGTGGTCTAAGGACAACACGGCGGGGAAAAAGTGCAAAGGTAAACTGAGAAAGAAGAGCAGCATGAAGATTAATGAGACAAGAGAGGACATGGATGCTCAGCTGTTGGAACAGCAAAGCACAAACTCCAGTGAATTTGACTCTCCCTCTCTCAGCGATAGTATTCCATCTGTAGCAGATTCGCACTCCAGTCATTTCTCTGAGTTTAGTTGCTCAGATATGGAAAGTATGAAAACTTCCTGTAGCCATGGTTCCAGCGACTATCACACTCGCTTTACTACAGTCAGTGTTCTCCCTGAGGTGGAAAACGATCGCTTGGAAAACTCTCCACAGCCAAGTGGAATCCCTGTGCCTGTTCCAACAGCCCCAAGCACTGATGTTCCACAGCTGAGTTACATTGCTGAGGAAAGCATTAATAATGGATCTTCAGCAGATGTAGATTTAGGTGTTGGTGAAGCACTGAAAGAAACAAACAACAATCATTCACAACATGCTGTGGAATTAAGCACTGCTATTCAGACTGAAATTTAAGTCTGTAAGTGCTGCAAAAATCTTTGCCACTAAAGAACCCTGTCTGAAAGCTGATTGAATTACAAGTGGCTTCCGTAAGTTTCAGGTGACCAGCAGAAAGGAAGGTTTTAATACAACTGCATTTTCTATATACTTGTCTGATAAGGCAAAATACTTCATATGGATCTTCAACCTGTGTGAAGAGGCGTGCAGGCTTTAACCAAGTGCATTACAGCAGTACAAATATGTCCATGTTTTGTATTTTTGCCACAACTTTGCTTGAAAGCATATACTTGGTGTATTTAGAGAAAAAATGGTAAATTCTTAATATGTTAAATGCTGAAATGAATAATATGTCCTGCACTGTTCACTTGGAAAATATGGGGTTTGGGATAAAATGGTATTAGCTGAGCATTTGTGACTTAAAACCACTCTTGTGTGAACTCTTAAATTTAAGGGAAGTAGAAGACCTGCAAAGACCTCTACAAACATACTTCAATAGTGAATATTCGGAATGATAATTTTGTTTCATAACTGGACACACCATATTTAGAGTGCATGTAGAATGAACTGCATATCTACAGATGGATGTAGCCTGTGTCAGAAGTGTTTGTATGTGTGTACACTTTGAGCAGGGTTTTGGCATTTTACATAATTTCAAAACAAAAGAATTTGGTACTTCATATATGGTGGAGACGTTACCTGGGAAGATCAGTGGGGTTACCTATTCATTCATGCAACCAATCATGCGGCAGGTAAGGCTACTATATAGTGTATAAAAACTGTAAAATAACAATCGAGTGACTTATAAACACTGTAGAAAAGCAGATGCAGTCACCTTTCATTAGGGGGAAAATCGGTGCCCCATCAATTCTTGGTGCCTTTGGAAAAGACTGGGTTTGAAGTGCCTGGTCGTTTGAGGATTTTACTGTAATGTTTTCCAGAATGTCCTCTTTGGCCACCTTGGATCACAAAAGAAAATTCTAGCGAATAAAATGACTGTGGTAGATATAATAGAGTTATTGGCCTACCAAAGACTCACTCAGGCTTTAGTGGACTTGACATCTCTTTGCAAGACATGCCTGTCTTCAGTCCCAGAATCTAAGTGCAGTGCAATGACTGCCCAAGTGCAAAGATGGGTTCCAAATATGCTGGCTTTTTTTTTTCTTTCGCACATGAAAGATACACAGCTGAACACAAGCTGAAGTTGGCCAAAGCGCCTGTACTGTTAACAGTTTTTTGCTAAGTAATTCACTAAAATGGAAAAAACGATTGTGAATCTCATAAACAGTTAACAATGTTCTGTCTTGTGTTTCATGTATTGCCATTATGGTGCTACTGGAAGTTTGGTTGGATAAAAAAGAAAATGCCATGAGCTGCAGTCCTCTTCCATGACTTATCCTCACCAGTTTCAGTAATAGGCTTATAACACTAGTGCCAGTTATGTTATTTGGTAATGCTTGTTACAGTATTTGTATATTTGCAATTCAGTTTTGCTCAATAATATGCGTGTAAACTGCATATCTGAAATAAATGTCTAAATACTGACTTCTAGTGGTCTGTCATTTAGTGTGCTGATCAGCCTTATGAAAACGTGTATGCTCCCAGCAGGAGCTTTTCTTCCTGCAAGTTGCTGACTGCTCTCCTCTCTTGTTGCCTTTAAACATTTTTATTTTATTAGGTGTTCTTTGAAAGTTGAATGCTCTGATACTTGGAAATGTAAGATCAAAAGTCAGTTGCATTTTGTACAAGACTTCAACCTCATTGCTCTTCTCTAAGATGAAAAGAAATCTGATCTGCCTCTCTGGCAGGCAGGACAGTAACTGGTTTTCTGAGAGGGATGCGGCTCTGGCATGAGCATATTACTCTTCAAACAAAACTGCATCATCTTGGCACAAGTCAGATCAGATTGCTGAGCTAAACTTCTTCTCTGTCTGAAGTGACGCTCTTTCAGTTCACATAACCTGCACAGAGTTTGCTCTGAAACACCACAGATTGGCCAGAGTTTCTGGGTAACAGCTGGTGGGTTTTGCTTGGCTGAACTGCCTGTTCATTGCATTCATTTTCTCACCTGCACTTACTTGGGAAGTAAGAAAGTAAAACTAATGGGGTTGCATTACAGAGCTGGATCTGCCTCATCTCAAACCCATATGTAAGCTGTACTTCCATCAGAGTGAATAACAAGAGAGTAACTCTTATGCTGGGTCAACTCTAAAACTACAATTAGAGCATTATTTATACCATTTCCAGTGACAGCTGCTCAAAGAGAGAATAAGAAATAGGGTAAGTGAAGCCACATACTCTAGAAAGTGTAGCAGGGCATTCAGGCAATTTTTGCCCTGTTGTCAGGGACTCTGAACTGGAAGTAAACATAAATCTTGTATTTTGTAGGGGGTTGGTGTTAGCAGTTCCTTTTTGTCCTTTGTTCCTGGTTGATAGTTTTTCCCCCAGTACGAACATTTAAGAAATACAATTAATGAGAAGTAGATGTATTGAATTAAGATCAGCATTAACTGAACAAAGTACTTGCTCTTGATCATCTGATGCCAGTTGGTGAATTCTGATGTAATTTTTCAGGCCTATATAGAAATTTCTCTTTTACAGTCATGAACTGAGGCATTAATTGGTTCTTTATGCAGAGTTGGAGAGTGGAACAGCAGTGACTCAGTGAGCCAGTCATGCTTCTGTCACTGCATGTGCAGACTTTCACCTTGGAGGTGAATGTCCTTCAAGACCTCCAGTTTTTAACCTCTGAGGAAGTGAAGTTTTGTGCAATCTCATAAGGCACTTCCATTAGTTTTCTGAAACCAGATGTTATTTGCTCTGTGCAATAGGGCAGAGGGTGAACCTCCCCTCTGGTTTTTACTTTCAGTTCAGTTTTGAGTCTGATGTCTTGTGCAGCAGCAATAAAGTTATTGCTGATGTCTCAAGCTTTGAAAATGTGTGATTTGGCTTTATCCAGTACACCCATGAAATGGCTCACACATCAATATGCAGCAGTGCAACCCAGTGCTGACAGCAGGGAACTGGGAGGTGGACCCATTTCAGTGAGTTTAAACCTAACTTTTAATTTCTCAAGTCAATTCTGCTGTGCAGGAAATTGGAAATATAGTTTACTCTTGTAAGTAAACTTTATCAATAGGTTAGCGTTACTTTCAGTCACTGAAATAATCTGACAGTTTTACATTCCACATTAAGAGATAACATGTAAGGTAAGTTCACTTTTGGATAAGTTTTTAGCAGAAAGCTGTTTCGCTGCTCTTTTTGTGACTTCTTTCGTTCAGAGGTAATATTTCATGTGTAAGGCAGTCTAAACAGCAATAAATAAAGCACCAATAAATTTAATGCACTGAATTTTATTTTGAGTCTATAAAAAAGTAGAAGACAGAACCCTTCTATTAATACACTAATGCAGGAGATGCTTCTCTTATTTATAGAGCTACCAGTGTAAGAACTAAAAAGGTACCTTTTTCTTTCATTGAAATAAACCACAGGAAAGATCAAGTTTACATCTGATTTCCCAACAGAGGGGTTCTTTCTTAGAATTTTTTTTCATGATTCCCTGGCCAATTTGACTAATTCATGTCAGATTGTGGATCTTGAGGAAATTTATTTTAATGTCTGCTATATCTGAGAATATTTGAGATAGTTACAATTTTAGATAGATAAAAGCCATCATAAAAGCTTTCCTCATGATATTTGCATATGCTTTTTTTGTAGTAAAGCATCTGGACTTGTTTATTCTTCCTTTCATTGAATCAATTTCACAAACTTGAATGTAGGAGCTGATTACTTTTTACTGATATGTAAACATTTTTGACTGACTTACGTCTCTTCAAGTCATTCAAATTGATTTTTAGATAGTTTAGATACTTAATAATGCCACCACTCTCATGGGTAATAATTCTTAATAAGGAAAATCAAGTAGAAGGTTGAAAAATATTAGAGTTAGTGAATTTAAAAAACATTAATATTCCATCTAATTCAGGTGAAATTGAGGCAATCTTGAGCAGAAACTTTGGAAATAACACTGATATTTATTTGGAATGCCTTTATGAAATTACAAAGGTCTGAAGAGCACTGTTACCGCCTTGACTGCTGTTCCTGCCAGCCTCGAAGGTGACAGCCCCCTGGTCTTTTCAGATTTAATAATATGGTGGTGCTGTGGGAGCAAAACGTTCTCCCCGTGAGTGGCAAACAACCCCAGGTCAGATCTTGGTGAGAAGCACAATCCCAGAGTGGTGACAATGTCTTTGTTACCCTCAGTCTCACAGGGTAGGAAAAACAGAGAAAAGTGGCCATGGGGTACCTGGTAACCAAGAAGCTTGTCTGGGAGGCACAGGGGGAGTTTGATACACAAACCACTGAACTTCTGTGCCCAACAGGCCCCCAGGTCTTGGAAGATGGCTCTGAAGATTGTAATCCTTTTTAGTCTTGATTTATGGTTTGTTGCTGTTCACATGATTATATATTAAGGATATAAGACACAAACTGGGGGTATAGACTGTGGACAGGTGAATGTGATGTTACATGAAGAGCTCCCAGATTTTCCCCAGGAAGGGGCACAGTCTTGTATGGTCCTGCTTGCCTGTGTGAAGGCTGCCTGTGCTACCAAAATTGTTTGGTTTCCTCAATGCCACTATGGGTTGCCATCTCCTCTTCTTTAGTTCTGCAAAACAGTGGCTGTGCAATACTTTCCCTAGAGAGGAGGAGAAGAGGCCATTCTTGTAGGTCTAGTTTATTGCCAGCATTATAGACACAGTGTAGTGTAACTTGTGGGCAGTCTCTTGGCCTCCAAAGAGGAGATTTTGGCAAGTATCTACCAGGTCATGCATAAGGCTTTGCAATATCTTTATAAGGAGATATAAAGTTTTCATGTAGGTTTTGAATGCTGCTGAAAGAAACTTGAGAAGGTGGAATAGCATCTGTGAGGGCATGAAACCATCTTGTGAAGATGTAATTGGAAAAGGTGCTGTGACAAGTCCTGGCCAGACATAGGTTCCTTTTTCACTTGAGCTGGAATTCAGTGCACAGCAGCATTTCCTTGGGCTGTGCTGCTTTTTATTAAGGGTTTTTTGGTAGAGGAACTGGATTGTGTGGTGCATTCTGTTGCTGTGAAGGAACACCTTGGGCTGTGCTGAAAGAGCTGCTTGGAGTAGCTGCCTCTAGATCTCCTCCTTGTCACTCTCAGACAAATTCAAAGTTATTGCAAAAACAGAGTACCATAGCAGTCTGTCTCATATACTTAACTAGATTGAACCATAGATATTTTAAAGTGCTGTTGAGAACTAGGGGCAGCAAGAGTTGTCTCTGAGGTTGTTCAAAATCTTAAGAGTCAAGACCCAACTCAGCTGTCAGGGAACTCACTGTGCAAAAAAAAAAAAGTCTTTTTTTTTGAGGAGACAGATTTTATGTTCATATTATTATATATTATTATATTATTATTTGTTTCTTTGTAAAAAGATTGCAACAGCTTTTCAGATGGAGTTTAGGATTTTGTGGTAGCTTCTCTGTCCTTGGTGAGAGGCTGCTGCCCAGAGGCCTTGGAGTGCAGCCACAAGCACAGGGACAGATGCTTGTTGGTGACCGTGCCCAGCTGTGCTCCCTCCTCGGATGTCTGTGCTGCTCCCTACCCTCTGTCTCCAGGGCTGCAGGCCTTGCCTGCTGTGGGCCCCTCTATGCTAAATCTGGCTTGTTTATTCCCTTCATGTCACTTTCTAATCCTGAAGTTTGGTTTCTTGTCCTCCTGGGTGATAGAGGCCCTGCTGCTGCTGAAGGTCGCTGTGGACAGGGATGTGCTGTGGGTCTCAACTCTGCACTGTCCCTCATCATGGCAATCCCCACCTGGAGCAGGGAAATGCAGTGTTCAAGGCAAGCAAAGGCTCTGCGCTGGGGTTGCCACATGACTTTGTTCAGCTTCACTTCTGCAGAAAGAACCTGAGGTTGTTCCCCCCAGCTCTCATGGAGCACAGAAAGCTGCAAGTGTAGAGTGGCCACCCAGGGCTGAGCTGTGCTGGCCCGGCACTGGGCAGGGCTGGGCACTGCGTCAGTATGGGGACAAGTGCAGGGCTGGCACTGCAGCAGCACATGGGAAGCCCAAAGGGAGTGGGACTGTACCACTGAGCAAATCTATCCTGCTGCTCCTTAGCTGTGTCCTGCACAGTGAAGTGTCCAAGAGTGAGTGGACAGCCACAAACAGACCTGTGTGCAAAGCTCCTGCTGTAGCATTCCTGTCCCTGTCTCCAGCTCCAGGCTGTTCATTTAACATGCGCTCTGTGGGGCAGGTGAAGGAGGTGAAGTGCCTGCAAGCACAGCTGGGTAAGAGCATCCCCTTGCTGGCCTCTGGGATGATGCCTAAAATGTGATCAAACTGCTTATCATTCCCTTGAAATGTTTTGGCCTTGGATCAGGCAGCAGAGGGAACAGGTATCCATCTGGCAGAAAATCCAGGCTCCTCACGACAGGTGGAAGCTCAACAACAAACATGAGCCTGCTGTTGCACCTTATTCATGTGCCAGGCCAGGTAACTGAGTAGCATTGGCATGTGACAACCTTGGCACCTGTCTGCACATCAGGTACCAGCAGGAAGCGTTTTGGTGGGCAAAGCTGACACAACACATCTCTCCTTGCACAAGGTCCTGGTGAGCCAGCTTTGACAAAAGGACTACTATGACTTACCATCTCCACAGTAACGACATTAAAATTCCAAATGGCCTAAATTTGAGCCGTTTTGTTTAGCCACCAGACCAGTGCTGATGGCATTTAGGGTGCTCGAGCTGCCCTTTCCTTGCTGGCTGCCTGCTCAAGACATTCCTGAGCACACCCTTCTGTGCGATGGGCACTTTATCCCTTTATAATCCCTCTCGCTTACAAGAAAATCCACTCTCCTGTTGCTGAATTTATTTACAAGGGTGGCATTTAGCAAGCACCAACTGAGAAATGGCACGGGGCTGCAAGGAAGTGACACTGACACGGGTGCCCTGCACTGCCACAGCTGGAGGCTGCGTCTCCACTGACGTGTTACATTCCAGTGGGGAGGTCCAAGGCAGGATAGCTATCCATGAGCAGGGGGGTCACTAGTTAGCTCAGCTGTACAGGGCATGTGCTCTGTGTGTGTGGCCATGCTGGGGACCACACTTCATTTGCCTGTCCCTGTCACCTGCATAACCAGTGGTCTCCTCCTGGTTTTGTATGGCTGTTGGGTTTGGTTGGTTTGTTGTTTGTTTTCACAATGGTGGATGTTAATGCTGAGGGGGTTATGCTGACAAGCTTGAGAAGGTAAGACTGTGCTACGATTTGGGTCTCTCTGCCACAAAGCCAGGTCAACTATTTGATGTTCTCTTGCTCTCTTCTAAAGACAAAAGGCTTTAATCTTTAAAGAATGTAAAAAACCAATACCAGTAAAACAGGGTGGGGTTTTTTTCCCCTCTTTTCCACTCTATTGTTTCTGAGTCCTGTGTTCACACCAATGTCCCACTCAGTGCCATGGTGAGCAGGGAACTCTTTTGGTCAGCAGCTGCTCATCCCCAATTCCACACCAGGGGTGCTGCTGCCACCTCTTTGCAGAGGCCACTCCGTGTCACCTGGCCAAGGACATTGTCTGACAGGTGACTCTGCATCTGCTGTTCAGCTGCAACTACTTAGGGCTGCAGAGATTTCTCCCTCTGGCTCTGAGGCTGTTCCCCAGACTAAGGCAAGAGGGACATATTAAGGCAGCCCTTACCTGCCAAACAAGTGGTTTTAGGAAATCCACACCTAAAGATATTCCCTTCTGCGCCCCATGCCCACAAAATTACTTTCAGTGATCTAATGCTGCCCCACAGAAAGGGCAGGTTTTGAAGCCTGGAGGCCTTGGCTTGAGGTGTTAGGTCAAATCAGCAGTACAGTCCCTAACATGTTTTATTCTATTTTTGTCTAAGTTCTGTGTTTTTAAAAGTTGTTCTGCCTGTTCCTCAGGCCCGCCTAAATGCTGTCTGAAAATGCAGTCAATCTCAATGAAATCTGAATGAGGACCATCACCAAAATGACTGTAGGCACTGCAAATCCACTGCTGTCCTTACAGATGAACAGCTCATGTCACACTTCTTTCATTTTTATTGTTCAGTTTCATGGACCATTTTTCTTACCTTTGAGAGTTGCCTTTTTTTTTTTTTTTAAGAAATATATATCTGACTATTCGACTTCATTTTTCAGCCATTACAACATTCAGTGGTTCAGTTCCTTCTTTGTTCCCTTGTACTTCAACATATAATTCTTTAACTTAGGAAGCTGAGGCCAAAAGTTCCTAGTTGAGACAGGTATGAGGGAACATCAGACAGAAAAGACTAGCAGGTAATGCAGCTTGACCTGATGTTTAAAGAAGAGATGTAGTAAAGGATTAGTGCCCGAAACTCCAGGGATCTGCTATCCATAGTGCAGGGTGTTCACAATTCCTGCATCAATTAGTGCCCAATGGCTTCTGCCTCAGCAATTCAGTGGGGAGTGAGGCACCCAACAAGGTGCTGGAGGATATTGGGACATGTCCCAGAGTGGGGCTGATGCCAAGGATCTGCTGAGATCACAAGCCCAGCCTGGCAGCAGTTTCAGGAATGCAAGTCATCGAGGAAGTGTCTTCCCCTTTTGGGATCACAGACTGGAATGAGTTAAATAAACTTTAAAAAGCAGCTCCTGGTATGGGACCAGGGCTGGGAACATACTGAAAATAATGAGACCAGTGTCAAGCCAGACTAGAGGGGCTACCTACTGAACAGCATTTGGGGTAGTTTGGGGGGGTGTCTATATACTCAATGAGCCAAACCTTCTGGTCTGCCTTAACCTGACAAGATCAGACACACAGAAAGGGGAAACCTGTTTATTGCCAGGTATTTCCTCAGGGCTCAGTATAAACTTTCCAGCAAATCCTGCCCTCCTATGAGTCTCCCTGCCACCAGCTGGGTAATGAGTTCACTTGCAATCATTGCTGCAGCTCTCAGTTTAGAACTTCTTAGCAAGGAGTAGTTTGAGGTTCTTGATCTGCAATCTCAGTCATTTTTACCTCAAACTGAATTCACTCTGTTTCAGCTGACACTCAAGGTGAAAGGTATTAAAAGAAAAGGTATCTTTCTGGACTACTGGACTGCTTTTCTGTGGACAACTTTTAGGTTTCTAGTTTAATCACTAGGGATTGATTAAAACTGTCCTAAAATTAACTATGATCCTGTATGTCTGTCTGTGAGCACCTATTTGTCTCTTTCTTCATGGACAAATGATTTGTCAAGAACCTTCCATTTCAAAATCTTTTTTTAAGCTGTTATCTCTTAAATAATGTCAGGTTGTCTCCTAAATTTACTAAATTATATTATGATTTTCTGCTGCAGACATTTTTATTTTTGTCCTCAGTGTCAAAAAACCCTTTACAAATGAGATACCTTCTAAGAAACAGCTGTGACTGCTGAAGTTTGTCTCTAAGGAGCATTTAGTACTTGGGGGGTTGGGTGGCACAGAGAAAGACTTGACTTCATCAAGAGCTTTTGACATTGGGCTCTTACTCAGCTACTGTTACCAAGCAATTAAGACTATTTTAAAACTACGCACCTAATTTTTATGCTCGCTTTTCTGAACTACAGTTGGACACATACAATGAATCTTCTCTGAACATACTAAACTACAGTGGAACAAAACTGAAAGACTGAAATCAGTAACACTGAAATGCATGATTGTGAACACTTTGACACCAGGACTGAAGAATGAAACTGGCACGTTGTTGCTTAACTGGATAAGACGAGCAGAGCAACAGATTTGTCTTGACTACAAGAATCTCATAAAAAGAGGACATTTAAAACCAAAAACCATTGGTTGTTCTGATGGTGCTTCAGAAACTAAAAGCTTTGTTCTTCGCACTCCAAGACAAAACTCACAATCCACGACAAAACTGTAAGCCTAAAGAGTATTGAACCAGAAAAGAGAATCGATAATTGTCCTTTTCAAGAAAAGAACTTTATCAATATACACCTGAGAAAAAATTTCATTAGAACAACATTCTTAATGATATTTCTGCAGTGCTTGTGAGTCTGATATACATTTATAACACACGTTATTTATAACACAAAGAAGGCATTGGGTATTTGAAAAATTTAAAAGCTTCATCTTTGAAGCATTGTCAGAATCAAATATAAAACATAAGTACTGCCTGAAATAAAAAAAAAATCATACTGATCCACAAAATTATTTTAGTTTATAAATATGCCTGTAAACAGAAACAGCTGATGTTTTAAATAATCCAATTACAAAACTCAGAGATAAATATTTCTATTGTGAAGTGCAGCCACATTTTCTTCTGTTTACCACTGTCACTGCAAAAAAAAAAAAAAAGCCAGGCAAACCAGCAGTCCTTCAGCACACACAGAAAAAAAAGTAATTCTCTGTGCACTAAAAATTATTCATTTGTTAAAACATGCCCAATGTTTAACAATTTTGTTTCAAAGAGTTCCATGACAAGCTAATATATTATTCGTTCACCTTTGCTACTAAGTTGTATTGTGCCAAAATATTTAAATCTGTTTTGTATAGACCAGGGATACCAAAGAAAGAGGTGGTCTGTAGTAGTTTATCTGAAAAGTGTTAATACTTTTTGTAAACTTATTTTAGCAAAACTACTGCTAACTGACCCATTTATCTCACTTCTTTATCTCAAGAACTTAGAACTCACCAAATGATATAACAAAAGATGACTAAAAGTATACGTATCTATTGCACCATCAAGATAATTCACATTATATATATATAATGTAAAACATATTTTTCTATATATAATTAATACAGTCTAAATAAAATCAGTATGCCAAATAAAATGAACTCTGTTACTGAACACAGGCATGCATTAAGTTCTAGAGATGTATACAACTACAAGAAAAGAAGAGCAGCAAGTTTTAAATGTGCATACGCTGTCAAAACAAAATAAAATTTCAGCACTCCAGGTAAAGACCCACTTGAACTCATTCAAGTCTGCAGATCATAGATCCATCTTTTACACATGAACTATCCACATGCAGACAATAAACTTTAACTTCTTAAAGTTCATAAACCTTTTTAAGGCTCTCAAGATCTTCCAATGAGTACTGATCACTCTGGTTTTCTGAAAGTAAGTCAAACAGTTGCTGCACTTCTTCTTTTTCATTTTTGCTAAGAAGGGCCAACACCACCTGAAGAAAAAAAACCCACAACAATTATTTTATAGTTATTTTATATATTTTGTAATTATAAATAGCAGAGGATGACTGAAAATCATAGTATCTGACAGAGATACAAAACCAGTGTATAATTTCCTTTTAAGCTCTGAAAATTTCCTTTAAGTTTCTGTGCAATTTAAGTACACATTCAGTCTAGGTTCTCACCTTAAATCTTTCTGCTTTGCTCAAGTAGAAAAGGTGCTGATATACAAGGCCAGGATCTTTTCCAGCTACATAATGTTCCAATGACTGGATAAATATCAGAAGGATTTCTCCTTCAAGTTTGTTACTCAGCAGCACTGGCAATTTTTTCGGATCAGTAATTGTTAAAAGATCTGCACAAGCAGCTTTATCCTTATTGGCATTCACTGCATTTATAATCTGACCAAAGTCATAGGCATTAGATGGTTCACAAATGCGCAGTTTCTCAGAGGACTTCAGTGGCACATTCTTTTGAACTGCTTCTTTGGAAGTAACGTGATCAGTCACAACATCATCTGATGTAGCAAACTGTCTCTCTTCCTGTTCATCATGTCCAGTCACCTTCACAAAGAAAATGGCAACAAATCATTTTAATGTGGTCACATAGATAACCTGAATCTTCATGAGCAGCATATATCCATCACGTCACTAGGTTAAAGCTGGCATTCTACTCTTCATAAAAGAAAGGCACCATTGTTCTTCTGTGTCCTATTGACCCTCAGAACAGCACCTCTCTAATTCATCTTTAAAGTTTCATAGTCAAAAGTGTGTGTTTTACACGTCTTTTCACCACTTGCCACTCCACTGCAGAAAGACGCCTGAAGACCACTGGGAGAAAGCTAAGGAAGAATGTATACATATACTAAATGTGGAGACTCCAGGAGAACTGGAGTCAAGGCACCAGACACCCATGTTTCACTTCTCGCTGTGCCTCCTGGACAGTACAGGTACATGGCAGCTCTATCAGGTTGCTCTTTGAAGTCTCACTGTGGAAGGAGAAAGCTCAGCATGGTTAACTGCCTGAATATCCACTTCACTTCTGAATTTGCAGCCTGTATCAAGTTTCATAAATCAGTTGCTAGAATATTAACTGTGGGTTCAACCACATTTGCTAAAATCTATTTCAAGCCATCAAGAGTTGTGCAATTAGTATAACCTCACTAAAACTTATTGAACAGGGTCTCTCAAAGGATGCCAAGTATTTTGAGAAGTCTGAAGACACTGTATTGTGTAGTACAGGGGATTAGTCATTTTTTGAAAATACTGCATTGGACTTACAGACATTTTCTTCTATTTTTCAACGATCCTTAAAATAAAGGGAGAAATCCTGACTGTCTTTTATATAATTATAGCTTGATTAAAATGGCACAATGATGATAGATCAATTTTCTAATTTTCCTTACTTTTCTCTGCAGTCTCTTTTCATGGAACTACTGTGTACCACAGCAGGTAAGACAGCATAGGCTCTCTATAGGGGGAGCTGTAATTATGACCACAAACATAAATGCTTCCTGCCCCACCCCTGGAGAAATTACCAGTGCCAGTAAGGTAGTCGGCTGGTTCTTTGAGCAATGCAGTCACTTACCAAACCTCCTCTAAACACTTTCCAGGTCCCTTTGTTTGTCACAACTCAGAGCTTAACTAACACTATACCCAGATTATGCCAATTATATAAAATTCCATGAACTCGTGACAATGTGAAGCATTTCAAGAAAACAAGCTTTTTCTGTATAAATAACTGCATTTCCATTATACCACTATTCTGAAATTACATTATCAAATTACACTATCACTGTACAGACTGGTCACTATGTATTTTAACTATACATTTTTAAATTAAAGGGGGGGAAATAAATTCTTAAAGGACCAGCAAAGCTACAATCCAAAAACATCAGATGACTGAGAAAATCCTTTCATCAGCTAATTATACCCCGAACTGTGCGAGGCTGACATTTTGATCCTCTACATAACATTACATCGTGTGTTTCTTTGATAAGATCCTACAGATGTTTTACTCTTGCTCTTCAAGGTAGGATTTCATTTTTCAGACCCATAACTGTAGGACCAGCACAGGAGCAGCTAGCACACCTATGGACCATGACCTTGGCCAGCACAACCCCAGAGGCTGCCTGAGAAGCACAGACTTTACGAGCAAAACTGCTACATGACAGCTGCATTCTGTAAAACACTTCATTCCAATGCAGTTTTTGTTTACAAGGAGCATATCCTCAAGTTTAGTGCCATCTAAAAGGACTTCTTCCATTTTTCCATATACTTCAGAGCAGTCCAAGCTTTATTATAGAATGTAATCAACACTGAAAACATCATATGTAAACATCCTCCAAGATGACCTCAAAATAACACAAAAAATACAACCCCGCCCCCCAAAAAATCTAGAGCTAAGATGGGCAAAACTAAAGTTTTAATATTATCTCTTTGAATGTGTGGTTTCTGTACTGTTTGCTTTTAAGAAATGAACAGGTGTTCTTACCTCTTGTATGGTTACTTTCTTCCTTTGCTTTTGTGGACTGCCAGCTCCAGCACTGCTGTCAAGGTGAAGCAGTTGGGTTACCTCCTCTAGTTCCTTTTGTGCTTCAAGAACATTTGGATCTATCAGAAGTACCTTGTTGAAATCATCAACACTGGCTTGATAATTCTGTAAGTAGAAGGGAAAATCCATCACTAGAAAAGTAAGTTTGAACTACCATACTGTCCTTTACAAATAGGAAAAGTAAAAATCCTAGGATCTGGACAGAAAGTAGACGAAAAAAATATCTAAATACAGACAATGTAATTTCACTAGAGGGCAAAAAAGGAAACTGAGTTTGAGTTAATATTTTGTGACTAAATACTCCCAATTAAATATGTAATATGAAATAATTTATTTTCAGAAGTATATTCCCTGTATTAAAGAACAAATTATTGAAGACTGCTGCTTTTAAGCATAATTGCTTACACTGTAACACTGCTTCAAGACTAATGTGAGTCCAGCAAGTTTGCATACTTGCTTTGCCAATAAAAGAGCATTAAATTGAGCTTTGATTAAAAATATACCTAATCTTCCTGGGCTTCAATCCAATAGACCATCTCTTACAGTGAAATTTTTGGTAATATTTGAAAAGATTGGGATTATATTATGAACTCTGGGATAAACAGGATTAGGACAAACACAGGGACAGAGTGGCATTAGGACACAGTTCCTCAATAATCAGTCTTGTAATTTGTTCAATGCTTTTATTTCCAATTTTTACACCAGAAATTAGTATTTTCTTAGACTAAATTTTCTGGAGAGACAAAGTTAATAGCATCAGTTCTGAGGAAGACTGGAATATCAGAGAAAAATATCAAGACACCCCAAGGGCCGGAGTATCAACAATATAGATGAAATGTAGCAGTAAACAGTAAAAGACCATGCAGACAGTAAAAGACCAACATAATTTCTTGTGTGAGGGACCTAGTATTTTTTTGTTCCCAAATAGTATCATAAGGTTACTGTTAAGTCGTTTGTATTGTCATGGAAAAAAATCCTCATGTACCAGCTGAGGTATTTCCTCAGCATCTCAACCGTAAGAAAAGCACTCCTGTACCAGTCACTCTCATTCCTTCACACACAGAGTATTTTGTTCAGTACTGCTGACCAGTATTCAAGGTCCAGAGATGCTGCACTAAGCCTGCAGGTGAACTGAAGCCTCTTAGATTGTGAAGGAAGAGTGAGAATGAGGATTATGCAGCCTTAGCAAATGAATGCAGGTTGCAGATCAGAAATCCACTACTAATTAAGCTAAACCATCTGAATTACAGATGCAAAGATTCACACCTACAGAGAAAAGAAAACAGTAACAAGGGTCAGCGAACACCCAACCCTCCTGGATTTAAAATTGCAGCCTCCCAGCCTCCTCAGCAAAAATCATACAAGATGGCAGTACCCAGACTGGACTACCACCTGTAGGAGATGAGATCTGGGGTCCTGTGTCCTATGTCACAGGCCTAATTCATCACACAAGCATGATACTTTCCTGATCTTCCCTTAATTACATCTTGGTAAATCTATTAAAAAACCCCCTCATTTACTACATTAAATTCCACTGCAGCTTTTGTGGTTAAATATCTGGATATTTATATACAAATAACACTTCCTAGCTTAGTTAGGTCTTTGCCAAACTACGTTTTTAGCTCTTAAAATTCTTCATTAGAGAGTCATTTGTCAACTTCAGATCACTTTTGTTGCTTTCTCTGGTTTCACAAATCACTCACATCCCTGGAATTAGCAATAATGAAGCATTTAATCCAACCACAACAAAACATTTTGGGAGTCCACAGCTCAGACTGTTCTGAAGGAATCCATGAACACTGTGTTTCAGGTTGTCTTCAATAATACAAAAAAGGCAGTTTTTTCTAGAATACTCAAAAAAGCAGAAGTTATTTCCCCACTTCTTGACATTCTTCATAAGTGTGTAATTCCTTTTTTGTGGACTGGTAGAATCACTACATACTCGTATTTATACTGATTTTTACCAAGTTCAACAACAAAGTTAGAGGTGATTAATTCCAGGTACCTTGTCACAGTTACAGAAAAAATATTACACAAAATTAAGGCTTTTCACCTTCTTTGAAAATTAATCAAACTTTCAGAATTTTATTGCTACTGTAATGGAGGACAAAAGATCCTCTGGTTCCTATGACTTGCATTTGGAATGACAACATGAGATGGGAATAGGCTGGTGCTAAGCACAAACAGGTTGTCCTCAGGTGATTTGAAAGCTGAGAAACAATAGGATAATTCTTTGTTAAGGCATCAAACATAATAGAAATTTGAGGTAAGTCCATTCATTTGAAGGACAATGATGAAATCTGGCAGACCTCCAGTAACAAAGAGCAACACAGAAGAAAGCACTTAAGATGCTTGTTTAAGGACACTTGTAACATTTAATACAAAGCAGATGACAAGAGCTGCCATCGAGAGCCAACAGAAGTGAGAAGCTGATAATTTAATACCAGGTAAGAGCTGACAAGCAGAGCAAGGGTTGCCATGAAAGAATTATGAAGTGTAGGGGCTAATTTAACATCACCAAAGAAGGGGAACCAACAGAGGGATGGACAAAAGGAGCAGTGTAGTTCAAGTGATAGAACATAAGAGTTGCAGTCACATTCAGGATGGATATGAGCAATCTAAGTCTGCATTTATGACGCTCAGGTAAAAGAATACTCTAAGAATTGTGTGTTAAGATAAGCACTGTACAGACACCAACATCACTGTGCAGATGGAAAGGAAAAGGCTGAATACCAACACTTCCACAAAGTACATTACTGACGAAGGTTCATAATGTCTTTGGGGAAAGAAGAGAGAGAAAACAAAGATAATTAAAACGCTGGTTTAATATGACAGGCACTTAAACATGAACAGATGCCCAAAGACAGCCTGAGATTTTAGTTTGGACAGATAAAGACAGACTTGGAGAGAATCCATTTGTCATCAGCAAAGTTATAGTAAACACCTTGACAGATAGAAAAAACTGGGATACTCAGGATATTAGGATATTAGAAGAGATTTGAAACTTGTTTAAACCATCTCCAGTCAAATCTCATTATTCCAATATTCTTGTGTTTTCTCAAATCATTACATGTCAACATGCAGGTTTTTATGTTGAAAAAAAATTTATATAATGTTTTATCTATGTTAAGTGCTCTACAAAGTAATAGATCATCACACTGTGTACTTCATTTGCTTTCACCCATCGACTGCAACTACCTCATTGCCTTTGAAGAGGATAAGCAAGTTTAGAGGTGCTTAAGGATACCTGCCATATTCTTTTTCCTCACCTGTAATCCTTTGTACGCTAGTGCTCTTCTATAAAAAGCTTTAATATTAGAATCTTCTATCTGAAGAACATGATCACAATCCTGCTTAGCCTCTTCATATTTATACAGTTTCAAGTAACAGAGAGCTCTAACACAGAAAAACAGAATACACTGCAATATAAGTAAATTCTACAGTGTTGTAGTGCTAACAGTATCTGACTCGTAAATGTTAATTACAATACTTCACACAATTCAGTCTCAATGTGGTATTTTTTTTAAAGTACATCAAAATCATTAAGAACATCACTGGACGGATTTAGAGAGGGCAATTCCTGCAATAAAAGCCAAAATTCAAGTATGACCAATGCTCAAAGTTAGGCAGATATGCAAGTATTTTAAAAGCAGAGGCTATGTTAGGATAATATGACAGTATAGCGGTTAATGTAAAATGATAAATAAAATATAATAAATAAAATTATAGCATAGTGGTAATACAGATTATTTTACAGTCATTCTGGGTAAAAAAGTGCTCTAGACTAAATAAACAATACTGCTTTCTGCACCTAATTATTACTTGGAAGTCTCCTATTCAACTACTGATCTAATCAAATCCTTCTTAGTTTGTGAAAGCTGATAAGATTACAGCATAAAGAATTATACTACAGAATTAGGTCAACCCTTAAAATAATACTGATGTATGACTGTGTTCCTACTTTTATTTTCTCAGAATGTACATTTCCTCTGAATTCTTACTCTTCATATTTGAGGTACTACTATTGCATGTTAAGTTTTTAATTCAAATCATGCCAGTATTCTCAAAAAATGCTGTACTATGCTATGCTAATTGTAACTTTTACTATTGCTTATTCTATTTAGATAAAGGATTTTAAGATATATAGCACTGACATGAATACTTCAAGTGGGGAAAAAATTCCTTCTTCACAACAGTTACTGACGGGATGTGAAATCTCTATTTGCAGTGAGAAAATATATCCCACAAAGCAGAGTTAGATTTTGGATCTTTACCTGTTAGTGTAGACCGTACATTCCTCAGCATTTAACTTCATGCATTCACTGTATTTATTTATAGCTTCGTCATATTCCCCCATTTTTACAAAATCATTCCCTTCATTTTTCAATCTCTTGAATTTCTCCATAGCTTCCTCACCTACATCACAAAGGGATCACAGTGTTACATAAGAAGGTCAGTTCATTAAGGGTAGCTGAATTATCTGTGCAGACTAAGAATAAAAGCCTGGCAACTGGAGTGTCATTATCAGTCTGCACATTGCCATTTCTGTCCCCTATCTCCCTGCTGCTCTAAGAAAGGGATAAACTACCATATCTAATTTGGCTCAACACATGCTTCCCCATGCACCAGGGTGAAAATAATGGGAATGCAACAGAAAGCTCTAAGCTTTCATCTCCTTCTACCTACCCCTTCTAGAGGGTAGAGAGGGCCTACCTATCTCCACTGAGATGTTAGTTTTACTTGCAATGGTGGAGATTTAATCATCAGTATTAAAGACCTTCTAGATCTCTACCATCATACCAAGGTGGCCATAATTTGATCTGATGTTCCTCCTGCAAGTAACTATCACAATTACTATGCCAATAATGACAAACAAATCATTGCATTAGTCGGAGTTACATCAGTTATATTGTGTTAATAACAATGTATAAAAGATGCTTTGAGGAACTTGGAAACACCTAACTACACTTCTTTTTATCAATACTGTGTTATTCCATAATTGCCTTTCATTCTTAACTCCACATCATTTGTTTCATATGCTTTTGGGTTAGACTGCGATCCTGACTGCGTTTCATGTCTCTGTTGTGAGCAAACAGGAAGTACCAACACAGCTCTAAGTAAATCATAATCTACTTTTTGCACCTTGCTAAAGAGTATAAGCCCCTTGCCAAGCTTCAGGTTTTCAACACTGTATATAACCCGTCAATTTTAACTAATAATTAAACTCACTGAGTTCTTTTATAAAAACATGGCAGTCTCCTGTGCCAGAAAACTTAAACTCGGCAAAAAATTAAGAAACTACATGAAACACACAACTAAATTACAACTCAAGTTGCACAACACACAAAACAAGACACAACTGTCGCAAAAAAGTGTCAGCCAACAGTAAGTTTTAACTGCTGACTGAACATTGTTGCTGGCAGGCTTTCAGCACCAGCTACCACTGTCAGGTCTCACATGCAGCAGAGCCCTGAGAAGGCAACCAGAACCTTAGAGTCAGATGTCCTTCAGTGAAGAAAAGAGTTACACAGCCTTCATTTAACATTTCTAAAATCAAAGCCTAACCAAAGCCTGCTCTATTTGAAACAGATTGAGACAAGCACTTAGAGGACATTCAGTATTGCAACAATGCATTGTGGACAGATAACCCCATCACTGTTACACATTTGGCCAATAGCCCAGTTATGCACTGCAGCCACCTCTGTGTTCATCAGGGGGAGAGTATCCTCAGCACTACTTTTGTTTATATTGAAATAAACTCAAAGGGAAACCAATCAATACTTGAGTAAAAATATCACAGAGTTAAGGCCTTTGCAAAAAGAATGTTTAATGTCAATAAAATATGAACCAGAAAGGTTCCTTCATCTGATTTATTGAAGAAGAAAAATGGAAACTGCAATGAAGAGAAAAAAAAATCAGGAAGGAAGTTAGTTTCCTAGAGTTTAGCACTCAATGATTATGTATAGACAAGTGCAGAACTGACATCTTTGAAAGATGACTCCTAAATGTCTTCTGTCAAAGTTGGATGTTTGTTTGGGTGGTGTTTTTGGAGGGGAAAACTGTTTTATAACTATACTATGATGTCAGACATATAACTATACCTGATGCTCATTATATGACTCAATATACTGCTGATGAGTATTTCTGCTGACTTTATACAATTTCAGAAATTACATGCTGCAAACTACATCACTTGGTTTAAAAAAATTATCATACCTGTGCTCCATAAAGCACATTAAACTCAATCATGTAAATGACAGTCATCTACTTCGGCTTTTCACAAAGGTCTCTGAAAAGTATTTTCTAAAGCAGTCTCTTTGACATTACTAAAACATATTCCATCTTTCAATTAAAATTATTTTCTTTTTTTTGTATATATATTTGCATTAGTTATACATACAATTCATTTCCAATTGTTCTTCTCTGTTGACATCTACAGTACTTTCTGGCTTATTCTCTGAAGTGAAGTTTCCTCCATCCCACCTGTGTAACTGAGCAGCAACTGGAACAGCTGGAATTGGTGGCAGTTTCTCCCTCCAACTGGGACCATCCTGATCTATTAAAGTCTTTGTTATTCTGAAAGAGAACAGCCCCACCAACATGACTTTTCATATATTTAACTCACACTTCAATAACCAACACACTAATTAAATAATGCAATGTTCTAATTTTTAAAAAACAACTGAAGAATTATTCAGACTAATTTAAAAAAATATTTTCACAGTTGTCAATGGTATTTAGAAGACAAGACCTGTTAATGTTTAAGCCAATGACTAATTTCTGCAACTAAGCTCTAAATGCTTCCTACCACATCCAGTAAAGAAATATGAAAAAAATGGATGTATTTATTTTGTTTATTCTTCTCAGCTGTTCATAGGTGTTATTTATAACAAGTGTAGATTACAATATCCTCAGACAAAGTGTCGTACCTAACTTTGCAAATGTCAAATGAAACAATAATTGTCTAAATAACCAATGCAGGTCACAATGTAGCCTGCATTAAGTGGCATTTTAGAGCTTTATAGTCACAAATTCATTAATCGATCACTCCTTATCCCCATTTAAAAATATTTTCATTGTATATAAAAACTATTCAGTCTTTCTTAAACCAACACATATATATAAGTCAACTATTTCAGTCCATGAGAGGCTCAATCCAAATTCCATTCAAGTGGGAGTTTCCCACTGCCGTGTTACATTTTGAAGACCTAAGTTAACACAGTAAGTGAAGCCACATGAGACTTCATGGTTCCATTAGAAATTTTGTAATTTTTTTTTTTAAAAAACCAACAAATTTAATTAATTATGAGAATAACAGTGAGATAAACATCATCTAATCTCAACATAAGCTTAAGAGTCAAGTTCAACTGGTCATAAGTCTAATACACACTTTAACAGAGGAAAATTCTGAATTGAGTAGCAAAGAAAGTCACATTGATACTATGGCAAAGAAACCTAAAATTTTTTATATCAGGTGCATTTCCACCTAACACAGGTGTAAAAAACATACTACTTGAATACAGCTATCTCATGCAATTTCCTCACTAATATTAAAGGAGTTGAGACAACTGGAATGAAACTTCCTTTTAGTAAGAGGAAATGCATAAATATATCCCTACACATTAGAGTTCCCGTATTTCTAACTGTGAAAAGCAAATAATAAAATACTCACTCAAGAGGAAATTAAAATACACAAAGTAGGAAATCCATTGATGTTCACAAAGCTAGGAAAATGCCACTAATTAAAAGCATGCTTGAAATGCAATTTCCAGTTACTTGTCACACACCATTAAAAGAAACAGTCCTTCCAATTTATCTAAAAAGTCACGTCAGGAACCAATAAAAGACACAATTCAACATCATCTAATAAACAAGATAAGCAAATAACTGTGTATACTTGTTTGTACTTACACTCAAATTATTTCCTTTTAATTGCAAAATGATCAGGTAAAGGCTTGATACTAAAAGTCTACATGTTTTTTACATGAGTATTAAAGATATGCATTTGATTCTAAGGTTTTTGGAAAGTCTGCTTAGATATGTAACCACAGAGAGACAAGCCTTAACATTGTTCAAGAAACCCACCCTCGTACACAAGTAGGATGATGAGTTCTTCCTATCAGCTTCCTACAGCACCACCATCCAACTTCCCAGAGGAACTTAAAAAACAAGAAATCCTCCAATATAAGCAGGCTGTTAAGACCTGATATTCTTAATATTAAAAAAAAAATAAATTACATTTTGGTGTTGTCCCTTTAAGTTAAAAGGCAGCACAGTAACTGTAATGTTTTATTAAAATTCGTTTTTAGAAAGGTCTCTTACTTTGGAAATTAAAATGAATACTTTGGTAAACAGTTTCAGTTGAATTCATAAGTGATGGAATATTAAAAAAAAATTATAGTAGAAGTTCAATTACGCAGGAGGTCTATGCTTTAGAAACTAACAATTTGCAAGCAAAAATGAATTACCAGCAGAAGAGAAGAAGGAAGAAGCAGCTGAAATAAGGTGATGGGTTGCCAGGGAGGAAAGAGTAATGAGCAGTGAAGCTAAAAAACATAAGGAAGGCCTAGAGAGGAGAAAAGGAAGAGTGTTAAGGGGAAAAAGGGAGATAAGCTTATTAGTAAGCAAGTTACAAGTCAAGGAGAAATATTAAAAGAATATCTGCAGATAAAATAAGCCAACAAGATTTTTAAGAAGTGTAATAATTACATAAATACCAGGAAAAGCAATTATCTCACCAATCCAAGTGCTCCATTATCACCATAGATACAGAAGATCAGTAACTATTTGTTGTGTTATCAAAAACAGTAATTGTAAGAGCAGATGATAAAGCGTCATGATCTTCTCTGGCCAAATAAGCAGAATTTAAAGAAAGATATTATGGACTTTTTAATGAAGTAATAGTGCAAGTGTTCATGGCCTTGCCTTAAATAGAAAAAAAAAAGGTACTAGATTCCATTGTTAAAAGTCGCATGCTTGTGTGTTCCTGCTCAACGATTAATGGCTGTTCTGCTTTCATATATACTTTTTTTTTGTCCATTAAAAGAAAAAAGGAAAGAAAAAGGAATGGAAAAATCCTATAATTCATACACTTATGTACTTACTCTGTGTTGATGAGAACACAATTACAATAGTGTGTACACTCTGATTTTATACTATTAAAATATAATTATACAAATTCAAACCTCTCTTGGCAGCAAGAATTAATGCTGGAAGATTAGTACTTAAGTCAAAGATAATATTCAATTATGTTTTTTACACCTCTGCAGAATACTGAATGATTCATGCTTAACATAAATCTTCAACTGCCACAGAAAGATTGTTAATATGAAAAGTAAACAGAAATGTCAGAGAAAAAGTATGGACCTTAGAGTATTATTTTATATGGTACAAAATACAAGTTAGGAAAGTGGAAGCACTAGTTAAAAAAACCCCCAACTTTAAAATATTACATTTTTAAAAAACAGAAAGTTACCTACTGCTGGCAGAGGAAAACTGTGAAATTATGGGAAAACAACTAAATGAAACAGTCAGTCCTCTAATATACTAATTGTGATGACAACTACAAGGGATACAGAACAGAGGGAGCATGTAAAACAAACAAATTTAAGGTCTACTTTTCTATTTTAACTCATATCAGAAAATTTGTAAGTGGAGTTACCTATTAGCACTATCATTTGCTGCTTGGATGCTGCTGTCTATTTGTAGGACTGTTTTATAATCAATGTATGCCTGTCGATACCGCTCCATTGACTCATTTGCCATTGCTCGTCGTAGAAGTGGCTTAAGGGAAAATGGCTGAAGCTCCAGAGCTCTGGAGAAAACAACAGAAAAATGCAGGATTGAAACAGAGTAACTGAAATAATAATAATAAAAATATTTTATAATATATGCAATTATACATAACTTTGTGATTTCAGATGGGCTTTCCAGTAACATAACTAAGGAAAATGGGACTAAGTGGTTCGCCCTAAATTCGTTAATACCCTAAATTACATGCAGTTTTGAAATGGTTAGTGCTTTTACTACAGCTTACTCTACTCTATCTGGAAAACTACGTTTATCACCAAGATATGCTTAATGTAATGGTAGTTATTTAAGCGCAAAAGCTATTTTCTTAAGACGTGTCTAGATCTACGAGGGTTTTGAGTATATGGTGCTTTCACTTACGTAACTTTCAATTCTTCTTCCTTACAGGAAAGTATGTACATAAAAAATACAGTCAGTAAGACAGGAATGTACACCTGTCTTTGCTTTTTAGGTTTTTGCCTGTCTTGTGTCTGTTTAGTCTTCTGAGTGTCTGCCTGGTGAACACAGAGTTCAACACTGTGCCATCAGAAGTCCTCCCAAACACCATGTGCTTTTCCAGCAACATGAAGAAGCAGTCCACAAAGGCTTTATTTCTTAAAGACTACTTTTTTTTCAATCAATGATTCTTGCTGAAGAGAAAGAAGGATCAGCTTTGAAATACTACTGCAATTAAGATGAGTCTAGACAATTAGATTTCATAGAGTCATAAAGTAATTTAGGCTGAGATGTCCCTGGTCCACCCCAGGTATGGTCAACTCCCAAGATCAGACAAGGTTGCTCAGGGCTTGACCCAGCTGGGCCTCGAAAACCTTCAAGGGAACCTCTGCAAAACATCTCTGGGTAATCTGTTGCAATGCCCCCCCCCCCACTGTTTATGGGGAGGTTTCTCCTAATACACAGTCCCAAACCTTGTGTGGCTCTATTTTTGTCTGTTGTCTCTTATCCTCCCACAGCACTGACAGAAAGAGCCAGGATCCATCTGTGGATAATCTCCTCATAGGAACTGGCAGGCTGCTCCTAGAACCTCTGGAAGCCATTCTCCTCTAAGCTGAACAAACCCAGCTCCCTCAGCCTCTCCTCTTCAGGGAATACTCCAGAGTCCACAACCTGCTCTGTGACACGTCACTGAACTCACTCCAGGTGATCACTGTCTTTCTTGTACTGAGGAAGCTGAAAACCAGAAGTTATCACAGTGTTGTCTAACAAGTGCTGACTACGAGGGGATAATCACCTCTCTCAATCCACTGGCTGTGCTCCTGTTAATAAGCGCAAGGAGGCTGCTGGCCTTCTCTGCTGTAAATTGGCTTTGCATCATTACTCCTTCTAAAGCTAGAGAAACTATGATTTCTAGAAAAAAACATTTTGAATTTCACATAAATACTTCAAATGTTCCATTTCTTTTATGCTGCTACAACTGCACACAACATCACAGCCCCTACAAAATGTCTGCAAAAATGCCTGACATTCTGTAACTCAGAAGAATATTAACACAATTTCAAATTTCTAACCTCAAGAATGAAGGAAAAAACAACCATAAATAAATTCAGTGGAAGACAACACTGCTTGAAGAATAGTGGGAATGGAAAACTACATATTCAGGGTAGAGTGCAAAGATGATAGAGCCAGGGACCAAACCACACAATAGTACTGAAGAAATTCACATCAGTACATAGGAGCCTTCTTTCACTCTTTGTAACAAGAATCAAAGGCACACCAAACCACAATCTTGAGACAAGAGATCCAACACAGGGTTTTTTATACAATTCTAAGCCCCAAATAGCTAAAACTCAATAAAAGATAAATTTTAAATACTTATTTTCATATCACAAGTATCAGCACTACACAATTTTTTACTTTGAAATCAAGTAACCTATTTGTAGATCTTTCTTTATGTTGTGTTGCCTAGGGAAGATTTGTTTGACATTGTCTAATTTACACGTTTGTAGTTTTGCATTCCTGCTTCCCAGTCTCTAAAATTATTTCTACCACTAAGCATCAGGGGTACTTGTGTATTCAGAAAATAAGCATGATAGTAAGGACACTATCATGAAGTAGTAAGAAAATAAGCTCCCAGTTGGTAAGAATACAAAACCCAAAACCATTTCAGCTGAAGTCTTACACACATCAAACCTCCTGGACAGAAAAATGTGATGGTTCTTGTTTTATTGACCACCTGACTGTAGTCCTGCATGTTTTAACAAAATATTGCTAATGAGTCTTTTTTTCAGAAAACTTTTTTGTCAGGTAGAATATATACAGTAAGTTATATATTTTGTTACTATGCAAGTACATGCTTATTTTATTTCTAGTTTTGGAAGCTTTTAGCAGCTGAGTTGTGCTGTGCAAAAACTCAACTGATTAATTAATATGATTTCTAATTGCTTTAGGATACTTTTTTGCACCTTAAGCCTCAGCATTACTAACTCAATCTATGAAAATGTTTAAAAAATATATATCAGAAATACAGTAATAATTTAGTGGAAGGTAATGTCTGGAAGTTATTGAAGGTACCTGATCTTTTCCAACTCCTGTATCCTTAAGAGCCAAAATAAGCAGAAAGGACTTCAGCTCAATTCCTAAACAGCTGTAATTACTGTTTATGACTATTCAAAGTATATATTAAAAAACCCCAAATCAAAACAACAAACCAAACACAGAGGACACACACATATACACCATACACATGCTTGAAAGCAATTTCCAACTCTGTGATGAGTATCTGGCTTAACAAAGCTTTTACATATAAGTTATTGCAGAACACCATTGTAAACCTGCTTTTACATTAAAAATTTTAATCTTGCTACGCGTCTCTATGTACACAAGAAGCTTAAAAACTGCCCTTACACAGCAAGACAGTAAGTTAAAAGTTACTCCTTCCCTAGGTTCCATGTGACTGTTTACATAACTGACAAAGATATCTGTCTTTTAGACAGGGAATCAGACCTTATTGATATTGTTCTGAGTCAAACTGCAATAGTAATATATCAGTTAAATGTTTGATCATCAGGAATGTTGCTCTACATGGGAGGTTTCAATTTACCTGTTACAATCCTGAATGCAGTCACTGCAGTTCCCTTCTTTGAGGTAACATGCTGCTCTGTTTGAGTACAAGATACTTAAATCATCTGGACTTCGTTCTCCTAAAAGAAGTTACAATTAAAATCAAAGACCATTACTAAAATGACACTCAAGAATTAAAGACTTGCCTGCTCCAAGTTGCAGTGCAGTGATGCAGTTTGCTGACACTGCAAAGCTGTAAGGAGCTTTTCTTTATCATGTCACCTAGAACACATAATTATTCAAACATAAATAAATGCCAACAGCTCTGTCTCAAGGAAATTAAAACATTACTTTTGTTCCTATATTTTCTGTCACATGAATTGCTGTCTACTGAAATGAGAATTTACTACACAGTAACTCGTGCCAAAAATCAGCAACAGACTAATTTAATTCATCGGTAGTTCCTTTAAATCATCTAAACAGTCCTGGATTTAAGTATAAGATATTACACTCACCTAGACCAACGACATATTCAATTGCTTCCGAGTATTTGAGCACAGCTTCTCCAAACTGTCCACTCTTAAATAACTCGTTTCCTTCACTTTTTAGTTTTGCTGCAATAGCAGGAAGCGAAGTAGGACTGGCACCACTAGCCCACTGAGACCCTGCGGTATACCATCTGGAGCTCCCAGACTCAGAGCTTTCACTCTTCTGATCAGTGTGTAAATAGCCATTAACTTCGCCTTCGTGGTCTAACAAATGCTTTCCTGGTTTCTCCTCTGCTGTGTCTTTTTTTAATCCGCTCTCAGTGGGCTCCTTCTGCTTCTGCTTCTCTCTGCCCTCCGCCTTACCGCCGCCTCCTTTGCTACGGAACTTTCTGTGCGCGTTGCCCATCGCGGGCTCCCCCGCCGCCGCCTCGGCCGCCACTGGCACAGCGGTTCCTGCAAGGAAGTTAATGAGCAGGGCTGGAGCTTGCATCACCGGAACGAACTACCGTCCTGACAACGGGGGGGGGCTGCCAAAGGACAGCGGGCCAAATCCTGCAGATATCCTAACGCTACCAAGATTTATCTGCTTCAGAAAACACTTCCAAGGACACAGGAAAATCCCTACTTACAAGTAATTTGCAATTGTTATTGAGAAGGTGTTACTATGAAATGTCATTTCTCCTCGCTGGGCGCACGGGAACCCCTGCCCTGTAGCATCAGAATGGTAGAGTTCACCTTGAATTAACTCTTTACATACTGGCTATTACAACACGGGTACTTCGATTTTCCATGACCAAATCAAAATGCTTGCATGCTAAAAGTAGATCACCCAGCTAACAAACCAGTAACATTGTACACTTCAAAACTCTCCACAAATACAACATACAATAGGGGAGATAAAAGCTTCTAAATCCTTATTGTGGAGTTTTCATTTAAACGTCATGTCAAAACCCCTCTTAAACGTACTTCTGATCGTTCAACTAGCACTATTACTCATTACCAATTTAATTAGGAAAAAATTATAGAACAAGGGTATCAGATAATAACATCTCCATTTTCCTTATTCACCTGAATCCCTACCAGATTATTATCACAGCATTCAAATAGAGATTTCTGCAGAGTGCCTGACTCTTGATATTAGTACTCACAGAAAGGCAACTCCGTGTTGTGGTACTATTAAGATGCTGGGGTTTCACCTTCCCTTAACTTGAAATATTTAAGTTTTTCATGCCTTCATATATTGGAGTGATACTTCCAGTTGACTCAAACAAAACATCTGAAGTTGACTCAACATGGGTGAATTTCAGGTTGTTACAAACGAATTTATTTTTTTAATGAGCAAAGTGTTACTGAAATCAAACTGAACAGGATGGGAAAGCATAAAAATTTTAAAAACAACAGATTCTCTAGTGTCCAACAGAAAAAAGCTCCAACTGCCCCTTCCCTAGCTGTGGTGTCTGTTCTGAAATACCATGTAGACACAATAATACGATAAATCTACCCACACAGACATTTTTAAAAAACTTAATTATTTATACATACATTCAACAAAACAGAAAAAAAATTAAATGTCACAGACAAACAGGTAATAGGGCAAGTTTTTAGAAAACACAGTGAAACACTCTCGAAAAGCATCCCAACTTCTACAGAAAAAGAAAAACCAAGGGAGGCAGATAAAATGGGATGTGAATGTCATTAACGTGACCATCACTTCCTGAATAGAGGAGAAAATTTCCTGAAGATGAAGTGCACAGAACCAGTCCTGAATTAAACTGGAAACATAGCATTTGGAGTGCCCTGGAAAATAGGAATACTCACAGTTAGTGAGTAGTTTAGTTGGTGGGTAATACTAATTGCCTAAATATTTCTGGACTGAGTAAACAACATGCACAAAACTGTACAGATATATTTCTCAAATATAGTTCTCATTGTCTTTCAGTTTCAGTGTTTATAACATAAACAAAGTTCTTGTATTGGTCTCTACAGAGAAATGTATTTGTGAAAGCAGTATTCTGGGCTAAAAAAAAAAAAAATCATCACTTATGAACTTCTCTTAAAAAAAAAATCTAGATGCATTATAAATTCCAAAGAAAATTTAAGAAAGTTATTGAGAAGTATGGGCAGAATTTTGATCAGAATGACAACAAATAAAATCTAGAAAGAATTTTAATGTATGTTACTACTACAGTAAGAAACTTAAAATGGAAAGACCATCATAAACCTAAAAAAAAAACAAAACCAAACTACTGAATACTCCAAAAGGAATATTTGCAGCTTGGGGTTTGTTTAATGGATGCCATTGTCTTTCATTTAAAATTAATTTCCAGCTACAAAAAGTATTTATCCTCCAGAAGCATGGCACGAGAACAACAGTGGCAGAATGAAAAACAATGTATCTAAGTTCAGTTCACAGTGAATTCACCTATTATGAAGCCCGTAAACATTTTCAGCTCTTTCATCCACTCTGAACTACCTACATATGAAGGCAACTGGAACGTTCTAAATCTCTATAGATGAACTTCTAAAATCTTAAAATATTTTTTCTTCATTTGCCACACACTGTCAGCAAGTATCTCTTTTGTATTATGTGTTCTTGGTTTAGATTATTGAGATTGTACCTGGATTTTTCTGAACCAGAAAATAAAACAAGTTTCTCAAATAACTCTGATCTCTCCTTAGGAGCAGTCTCTGTTTATAAAAATGAAAAATGACTGACACTGTAATTGAGGGGTTTTCTTAACTTCAGGATATGCATTGCAAATGCAATGCTAGAGTGCATTTTCAATATTGTCTGTTTTAACATGTACAAAATTTTCATATTGCAAGCTTGCAATAGAGCCTAAAAGCAAGAGGCTGGGCCCCACTGTGTTACACACTGCACAAATGAATTCTAAATAAGGGTTCCTTCTTCAGAGAGATTAAAATTCTACAAAAAAACCAAACCAACAATACCAAATGAACAAACACACTGGAAAGAGGATCATGGAATACAGTGGTAGAGAAGAGCAGAAAGCAATACCAGGAATGCCAAAAATACAACAGCAAGCACAACTGATCATTGGAGTAGTTAATTGTCTCCTATCAAACACACTTTGCTTCTCTACAAATCAAAAACTTTAAAATGGAAATCTAAGGCCATGGAACATAAACACAGTAGCTCTTCAGAGCTAAAGAAAACAAAAAATATTTTTATTTTCCCTCCCAATCTCTAAACTGTAAGTTTACTAAGAATGCATTAGGCTTACCAACTAGAATGTGAAATAAATGGGATTACATGACAGGACTACATGGACTACTGGACTGCCAGTGACTGCGTGACCAGATGTATAGAGAAGACATACAAGATGTTTAGTCTACCTACTGCTGTTAGGTTCACAGAACATTTTTGTTCATTAACTGAACTAAATTCATATCTGTTTCCAGTTGCACAAGAAAACACAGAGTAATCTATGCCAATGCTTGCCACTTAAATCTCAAAAACAGTCAAGTATTTCACATGAACACATATGCCACTGACGTCAGTTGACAATCCTCCCTATGTTTAAAAGTCTAACCTTTCATCAAAAGAATGGGAGTCTTCCTATGGAGCTAGAAGGCACATAGTCATCTGAATGTTCCCAATAGAAAGCAACCCCAAATTAACTGATATTTAGGCTAGGGACATGATCCATCCTTTCTTCCAGGGTTATAGCTGAGGAGACTTAGTGGACACCAACTGATTTTGAAAAGTATTTTCCTTAAACTTGTGTGCAAATAATGCATCATTATATCACACATGTACAGTCCAACATTCATGATTAAGCTGGAAAACCCACAGACTGATTTAATTTCAAGACCAAGAACTACATAGGCACAGAAAACATAGAAGTCACTGCCGTCGTGTCTCATTACCCCTTCATTAAAAACCAAAAAAAGATTGATAGTTTTCAAAACAAACAACAACAAAAATTACAGACCACTTGATCATTTTTACATCCTTTGATCCAATCAAGGGAAGAAAAATGCAGAATCAAAATGTGACATGGGAATGCAGGAGCGCTGTGTGAGAGAAGGATCTAAGAAACACAAAATATTCTTTAACACCAAAAAATATCTGTTACTGGGTCCACATCAAAGGACAGGTATAAAATTACACAGGGCCCAGGGAAGTAGGTGATTTATAGCAACGTGTTCCTTCTCTCTCTGTTATACCCATTACAAAAAGAATTCCAAAGATGTGTAATAAAACTGGATTCTAGATTCACACTTGGATCTACTTTACGTAGTAAGTATAATTCTAGTCTTCAAACAGGCAAAATTCTTCGAAAGCAAATATGGATGAATAAACACTGCAATGTCAAAAGCAATGTTTTTCCTCAGGTTAAACTAAAATAGGAAATGATATGACATTACTTTTATCTCCACCACTTCTTTCACATTCTTCTGTATTTTCCCCTCTTTCTTCATCACATTCTGAATCCTCTATCTCTTGAATAAGTATTCTTTTTCCTTTGCCTTGAATCTCAGATACAGGCTTTAAACCTTTCAGTTTCTCTTCAATCTCCAGCAGATTTTTCTAGAACAGAGAAAAAAAAACAGGAATAGCAGAAGCCTTTTTTATTTTGTATATAAATTATTATTTATATACAGCAAATACGTTCTATTAAATAATCCATGTGAGATCCTGAAGAACTATCAAGATGTTACCAATATAAAAAGATAGTAAATAAATGTGAATTTCCCAAGAGTTGGTATCAAAACCAAGATTAACACTTAATTTCTGTCTCTCTCAGAAGATATCACAGAAACAAATAAGCATTTTTCTTGAATTAACTGCTTAAGCAAAAAAAAAAAAAAAAGTTGAAAGAAAAAAAAGATTTACTATTCTGGCATCTGGCATGATCTACTAAGAAGACACATGTAGAAAACAGGCTCTCTAAAAAATTTCCAAAATAGCCTAAAGTCAAAATCAAAATTTATGCTACGGTGAATCTGATGTCTGATGGGGGAATGTAACTGATAAAACTAGAACCAAGAGATGACCATGTCTTAACAGTGTAGCAGAAGGTCACAGCTGAATAATGAAAGGGTTTGCTCTTCTTGTAAGAGCTACAATTAGATGATCAAACAGCTTCTCATTCCATAACCTTTTTTATTACTCAAAAACCCCCAATTTTGACTGCACTTAGAATCATAGAATCATCAAGGTTGGAAGAGACCTTTAAGATCATAAAGTCCAACCATCAACCTGCACTGTCACTGTAACCCTTAAACTCCTAAACCACTTTACACTTTCAGAGCAGAGCAAGATACATCCAACATTATGCACTATTCTGAATCTAATTCAATGCTGTGCAAGGAAGTGCCATCTCAGTACTCCTGTCTCAAGACAAAAATAAGAACAGCACCAAGCAAAGATTCACATGGACAAAGTACCTTGAAGAAATCCAGTCACTGACAACCAATTTACTTTTCTGTTAGGGATTCTGAACATAAACATACACTCTGTATATGTTCCATACACTCCTATTTAGCTCGAGAGAGTTTTGAGGATCCTCCAAGCAAAGAGTAACTTGAATAAAATGCCCTGCTAAGCACTTGTCATTTCTAGATGTGCCAGCCAAGGCATAATAGCTGGCATGGATAAGGACAAAGTACAGACATCTGCTCTGAGCTACAAAAGCATTGCTCAGCAAATGAACTAATGCATTTACATCTCTGGAAGAGTGTACTCAAAATGAGTATTTATGTCTGGTATTGAAAGAAGTCTCAGCACAGCCTGTTTGATACAACTTTTCCCAAAGACTGCTGTGGAGTTTTTCATCACAGACTCACGAGCTATTTAGTGATTCACTCTTGTAAACAGAAAAAAAAATCCCAAATCTCTTTTAGAAACTCAAATCTCAAGACAGATGTAATTCCTTGGTTAATGTGAAACTCAGGAACTATTCTGGAGAGGAATTTATCTCCAAGAACACCCTAGAAGGCATAAATGCTGTGTGTGAATTTGACACAACAAACCTGTACCTCTCTCACTAGGTCAAGCAATAGCAGTGATCAAATAACTCCATGGAAAGAAGCTTCAATCAGCAGCTGCTGGCAGCTTACACTATGCCACCAACAAGAACCTGACAGAATTCAGGTGATGAGACAATTCAACAGCATTCAGAAGTCATAAGCAAAAAAAGTGTGTGGGGGGATCAGTATGATGGAGTCATAAATAACAGAAAAAGAGCAGTTAACTATCAAAACTGCCCAGTACTGAAGATGCTCAGGACATGTAGAGTCCCAGTGCAAGGACTGTGTTCTAACCCGCCAAACACCCCCAAGATACCAATGAACAGACACAAATCAATCCTCTCCTAAACAGCTGAAGTAATAGCACAAGGATCACATCCTGACCTTGATTTTCAAAGAAAGCATCTGGCTTTCTTAGATCCAAAATTAGATAAGAATGGTCCAGATTTATCAGAAGGTATCAAAGGTTTTTCATTCTAGCCTGGAGGTGAGACATGAGGATCATGCTGAAGCGAGGACAGAACCCAGGTCCTCTCCTCCTGTGTTGACTTTACCACTACAACAATAGAAGCTTGGCATCTCTGTTGAATTTTTCTTTTGATTATGTGTCAAACTTAAATGCACCTATCCCAATGGATCTTTTTGAGAGAAATTTCCAAGTAATTTTTATCAGCTAAGACACTAATACTGAAAGCATATTCAACAGCAAATTTTTAGGCACCTAAATTATCTAAATCAACAGAGATTTTTTTTTCACAATTAAGTTGTGACCAGAAGATCTGATCACAAGTACCTAATGTCCACCACCTGTGGTCTTGGGAACTGATCAATGGCACAGCAGCTTGAGTGGGTCCTGAAAACTCATATTCAAATGAAAGAACATAAACTGTACTCACTTTATGCTACAACTGCAAACAATCTCTTTCTAGCCATATTCAACTCACTGATCTCTACCTTAGCTATAGGGTTTTCTGGTTCAACACCCAACACTTTATTCAGATCCTCTATGGCTGTTTGATAATTCTGCAGCTGACTGTGTACAGTGGCACGGCGCAGCAGAGCTACAAAGGAACAAAGTGTATTAGTTATGTATTTAAAGCATAAAGTGGCTAAAAGTACACTATTTTTTCTAGACATATTAAGTGTCTATATGTTTTTTTAAATTTTGCATTTACTTCATAATGACTCTATATTCGTAATAACTGTTCTCTTGATAATTTTTAATAATGCAATTTCACATGACATCTTTTCAGATAGCAGTTATGAATTCTGAAGCATCTTTTCATATTATTAAAATCTTTTCCCTACACCCATGCAAATACAGGTAGCTATGTTCAAGTCCTTGCCCTCACAAAGGATTAAATCAGCAACTTCCATTGTTTTCATGTTGCTTTTAAGTTAATTAATATTTCAGTGTGGGCATTATGGAAGTATTACACTGCACGAATACAAGAGGGCTTATAGTCATTATATAACAAAGAGTTAACCCCATGCTACCACATAAGAATACTCATTACAGATCAACAGGATGAACTGCATAAAACGTCCCTAACTCCCCAAAGAAATGTTGAAATTACTTTTAGGAGCTACACTGTTTCCTTAATTATACTTGGACCTAATCTAAAGCTCAACATGAATGGGTATATACCATCTTATTTGCTAGAGAAAAAATAGTACAAAGAAGGGTAACTTTATGTTCTACTTTACCTTTTATGTTGCCAGGTTCCATATCTAGTACCTTCTCACAATCCTGCAAAGCACTGTCCCAGTCCTGAAGTTTGATTTCTGCTTGAGCTTTGTTGTTATATGCAGCTGCAGTCGGTATTACTGATATACTCCTAAAAAAAAGGGAATATTAACCATGGTGGGCTAATAATTCGAAAACCTGAATGTAGAAACTCTTCACTACTAAAAGCTGAAAACAGTATTATAACAATATTAATACTGATATTCTAACCACAGTAGTGGTTAGAAACTCCCTCCTGTGAAACCAGAGGCAACCATCCACCACCTAGTTTACTGTCTTCAGAGGCCTATTGCTTGCCAGGGCTTAGACCTGAGATGTTGCACAGAAGATGCCACGGCTTATCTGTCACTTAAACTAATCCCTCTTCCTGCCATCATGTAGGCTCCAAAAAAACTGTCAAATGAAACCTTTGAGAGTGTCAAGAATAACCACAGAGCTCTGCAGGTTATGGTGAAGAGCTTGGGGGTTGAGGTTCACCAATGGCCTTCTCCTTGATCTTGCTTGTAAAGGGGGAAGACTCTGGCAGCACTGGGTGCTAAGATGCACATGACAAAGGGGTGCATGAGAATGTTTGCCAACACCCTTGCTAACTCAGCAAGGACAACTCTAAATTGAGTTCACTGGGAAGAGTGGGCAATAGCAAGTGGTGGGGGTACAGCACACTGGGATACTCACACTTCCCTTATAAAAAAAGCGTGACTGAGGAGGGACAAGATCAAGTGTTTGCACACAAATGCACAATGCATAGGGAACATGGGGAACAAAAAAAGAATAAAAGAATAAAAGGTCTGTCTCAGTGGGATAAGAGAGATGATGGGATAAGCTGTGCACTCAATTCCATTCACCTTGGACTTTTCTGCTTTTGAAACAAATACAACAGAGGTCCTGTAGCAACAACCTCTACTTACATAAATAAAGCCAAAGTCTGAATGTAGTCCACTGAGCACTAAATTAGACGAGCACTTTTTAAAGGTCTTATTTTTATTAATCTTATGTTCACACACTTTTTTTTCTGGACTGTTACTAATTACAGTGTTATGATGAAGCTGCAAACAATGATTTTTTTCATCTCCTAAGAATAGATTATAGAAGCAATTGTACTTATTCACGCTTGAGACAATCCTACCAATGAGACAATCCTACAAAAACGTTTAATTACAATTAATTTAGTTTCTCAACACACTGCTTATCCTTTTATTTTTGTAAATATGCCCTTGAATCTCAACTGTTTCGAAAAATCTGAAGAAGTCTGTGACACCTGTAGACTGCATTTCATCACTAGCCACGTCTCTTCCTGATAAATAAAAATTAATACCAGTATGCAACAGTGCTTTAAGTATTTTTCCGTCAAATCTTTTTTGCCCTTTTGAAAATAATCTAATTGTCATTAGTTACTTCAATTACATTGCTCTAAACATAATATTCACAAGTAACAGTCATCAAAATATAGGAACACAAGAGTATTTACTCACCGGGTGTAATATGTCACTGCTTCCATATAATCGCCAATGGCAAAGGCTTCATTGCCCTTTTCTTTTTCACGAGTAGCAACAAAGATTTTCTCTCTCTTTGTCATTCCTAGCAAAAAATATTTCTACATAGCAACAATTAACAACTTGTGCAGATGTAATCAAAACACCGTCAGCTAAAATATTTTGAATGTTATAATCTGCATATTATTTTTAAAAAGCACGTGGCTTACGAAAATACAAATTTGTATTTTATTTTTTGTAGTAAAACCTAAATTCTTCTGATAGGCATACAATTCAGAGTGCTAGCTGAAAGTGGTTGGCTAACCTCTACCATTCATTTGTAATACCAGATGTATGCTTCACTTCTTTACCTAGAGTTCTCAACCTAAACACAATATAAACATTCTAAATGATTATTAACATCAAGACTAGAATTTTTTTGAATATCGCTTCAAGCTCAGTTGATGATCTAACAACTTCCAGCATATCTAGAGGCTGAAAAATAAAGACACTAACTATATGATATACCTCTTCAACTTGTATTCATCCTCTACAACACATTATTACAATTAAAGACAAATTATGTTTCTAAGACATTACCAGTTGTGTCTATTGTATTTTTGATAATAGGCAGACTTGGTCTATTGAAGAATCTTGATTTTGAGTTACTTTCTTCACAGCTTTCATCAATTTTAGAACATTCCTTTTCCACATCAAACCTTAAATTAACAAAAATGACAAATTCAATAATGCTGCATAGCAAGACTCCTTGACTAACAGAAAGTCATATTATATGTCCATTATAAACCAAAAGAAAAGGAATAAAGTGATCAATTACGTGTGACTAGTCAGGAAAAAGACATTTAGTCTTAACTCCCTCCTTTGTGGTGTACTTTCTGTGCTTCTGTTTATACATTACCTCCTCCTCTTCCTCCTCAGAAAAGTCTCTGCCTCACCTCCTCACTATCTCCCCAAAAAAGATAACATTTAAGAATTAGTATCATCAGGCTCAATCCCAGCCCCATCAAACATCTCTAATAACCTTTGCCAAAATACCTAAGAAACAGCTTCAAAGCAATTTCTCTCAGTAAATCTGAGAGAAATTTCAAAATAGTCTCAGACACTTACAAAGCTACTCTGAAGCAGCTTTTAAAAACAGTGGTTAGGAATTTATATAAAGAAATATTGCTGCCATAGTCCTATAAAACAATTATGGTAATAACCCATTCCTACAGTAACTAGAAACACTATGCTTGATGGTTTTTTGTGTAGGGTTTAATGAAAAATAGCATTTTCTTTCCACGATGATCTTGACAATACAAATAAGTTCTATCTGAAATAGAGATGCCATTTTGAAAATTTAACCAAATCAAAACCTTTTCAGGTAAGGCTAACTGCACTCCATTTTGAATCTGATCTTTTGCTAGCTTACTTTTACCTTTTTATTATAAATTAACCACATTTCAAGTAAATGTTTTTAAAATAAGAAGTTAAACTTTTTGTTCAGAAATTGCCTCAAGAATTACTTGAAAGTTTTGAAATTATCCACAAAATGTTTTGAAAACATGATATGCTTCAAATTGGAAAATTTCTTTCAAACAACTTCTGTTTCAGTATACTCATAATCCAAAATAAATACATTATAGGGGAAAATTCACAAACTGTAGTATTATCAGCATGCTAAAGCACTTAAAGATTGTGTATATAAAACTGCAAACAAAATCCACAAATGATTACTTTGGAAATTTGGATTACAGTGGAAAGAGGGATGAAAGAATAAATTGTTGCAGAAGTTATTCTGATAATCTATTTTCTTTGTCCACATTTTAGGAGGAAGGCCTCAGTACACACATGAAAATAACTGATATGCACAACTGTTTGTAAGAACAACATCTTATGCAGAACAGGGTTTTTGTAGGCATTTTGGGGTAGAGTTTCATTACCCAACCCCCCAGTACCTAGATTTAGGCTCCCCATCTACAGCACTGGAAACTTGTGCCTCCTCAGTCTGATTCTACAGCATCATATTCCAGATTTCAGGAGCTCCAGAAACACTTCTACCATGCAAAACAGAGAATTATGTGCTTCCCCCCTCTGCGTTCAAACAGTTTAGCTATCAATCTGTCATATAACTTGGGATGGTAATACACCACCACTATATGATGCAGAGAGTGTCTTTATATCAGGGCTCCATCCACTCTCAAAACAGCTGCTGTCCAAATCTCTATTATGTGTAATTGCATCTGAGTAAACTGATGCACCTGCCTGGAGCTCATTCTTTGAGGTCAGCAGGTCCAGTGCAGGAGTAAGTATTCATCAGTTTTGTTTTTAATTTAGAATTGTGGCTTTAGGTATAGAGAAGATCAGATTTATAAGCCCATGTAAAATAACCCTAGAATTGCTTTCAAAAAACTCAGTAATTACATTAATTGCAATTCCTTGCTTTTATGTAGATTATGTATAGATTTATATCTTTGATGCTGAACAGAAAAATTAAATCTGAAAAGAGAAAAAAAGAAAATCAGTCTTTATTTTTCTGATGACTTGCTGTACTTCACGCAGCTGGTCCAAAAGTATAAACTAACTTGTTCTAGGTGTTAGCAACACAAAGCATCATTTGCATTTTAACAGAATATTTATTAAGAAAAAAATGAAGTTTCATAGAAGTGTTACAGTTCCCTGAAGTGCTGACCTTAATACTATGTTTCTGGAAAATACAACTGTGTTCCCTAATTAAACAAATAAATAAGCTTTAATAAAAACTTAAATATAAAGGATTTAACATACTTTTCCCATTCACTGTAATCCCGTGGAATGTTCTTCTTGTTTCTTTGTTTGTTTTGCAGTGTCCTGTTCTGAAAGAGAACCAAACAGCCAGTAAGATAATTTTTTGCAGTAGAAATCGCAGAGCCTTTTTTTTTTAGTTTTGTTTCTGCAATGCATTCTGAGTTACCAACGCTATTTGTGACTAATCTCAGCACAATCTTGAAAAAGTAATTTGTGTTGCTTTAAAGAAAATCTTCATGCATTTCACATATCATTGTAATCTGAGGAGTTCTTCAGTCTCACACTCTCTCTCCATTGCCCTATTACATGTCACAGAGGCAACGAACAAAACTTTCAGACAGACTGCTCTTTCCTAATTAGTACCTTGTGATGCCATCTTCCCAACCATCTTTTCAACACAGCAAGGGAGAACTCAGTTTTGGGAAAATCCAGCCTTGTGATGAGGTGTTTCACATGAAGATTGAATCAGTAACTTTGAGGTATGCCTTTTCCAGGAGAATGCAATGCAAGGATTTTGATAGTCCCTGGAACCCTCACAACAAACTTACACATTATTGACTCCAAAATAGTGTCTAGACTTCTTCTGACTATTTATGACTCCACTAAAGCTAATTCCTAAGATGATTTACTTTCATTCTAGCTTTTAGATAAGCTCCATCACTGGGGTTTGGCTTACCTAAAATTTATCTTTAGGATCTTCCTGCAACAATCATCGCAATAACAGATCTGACTGACTTGTATTGCAACCCACCTCCTACACTAATGGAACCTATTTCCATAACTGTCACCTTTGGCATCAATTCTGCTTCTTTCATGAGACTTTATTTCTGATATATCCCTCCCTGCTTGTTGACTTCAAAATACTTAACAGCAAGGTGTGGTTCCCAACAGGTATTTCGCAGTGGAAGAGCCAGTTCAAAATACTCCCATCTACTCTGTCCTGGCCATTTTGCCCTTCTATTACCTTATGATCCATAATTCACTAAGTTAGATCACTGTAATTCTTTGTAGAGTTGCAGATTTACAATTTTCTGGATTCAAACAAACAATAGAGATCACAGTACAATCCCCACATATCTGTACGAGTTCAGCTGGACCAAAGAAACAAGCAGCAGCCTCTTAAACTTGCTTTACCAGTGGTGACACTGTAACAAGGACATACTTCTGTAGTTGCATGTAAACAACTCAATTTACATAATGCAAATGTCACCCTTCCTGTAAACACTTCTGACTATCTATAATGTTAGGTTACACAAACTTTTATAGTATATAACTTCAGAATTACTCTTAATGTTCTTCTTTCAAGAAGCCTGACAAAATGACAAATTCTGTCATTTAGAGATCAGAGTATGTTTGGAGGAGGGAACTCCTAAATATGCCTTCCTGAAACATGAGTTATCATTATGTATGCATCCTGGTGTATATTACAAATGTACTAATTTAATAAATACCAAATCTTTTTTTCAAACCAGAAGTCATTAATTTAAATGAGCACAAAAATATTGAAACTGTCAGAAGAAAATGCATAAGGTACTTACAGTAATGCAACTTCAACTTTGGGCGAGAACTACAGCATATATTTTAAAGGAATAAGGCAAAAGAATTGACTCAAAAAATCACAATTTTAAAAATTCTAGGCTTCATATTCTTGAGACAATTGTAATGAAGTTGTGGTTCCAGCAGTCAGGAATTTCTCCATCATGCTGTGGGACTAAAAAAAAGTAAAAATCTTTGTGCCTGTCGTTTTTCTTGCCAGAACTCACAAGGCATGGATCTCATAGGTTCTGCAGCCCATTAGACACTTTCAATGGGTCAAAGAGCAACACAGAGACTGGTTGTTCAGGTGATACAGAATTTGTCCTTGGTTCTCCTGTGGGCCCTGCATGCTGGTCTAAGACACTACTATAACGTGTCAGCCAACAAGTATTCTTTTTTAGTTCAGAATATCCAAAATAACATGAGGGCTATATAGATCCTATCACAGTGAATTTTTATAACACAGACCTTGGAATGCATGTTGCATCCCCTGGACAGTAGCATGAGGAGGTATCTGAGGACAGAAATCTTTCTGGAATAGTATTAGGAAACCACATTTGGCAAAAGAACCTATGCTGAAATCCCTACTTGAACACGAATATCTGTAAACCCATGATCTAGTTCTCTCCTGGAAGAAGTGAGGCAGTGTGACAGAAAAACAGGGATGTAAGACAGAAACTTCCTCTTTAACATTGTGTTAAAGAGGAAAATATTGCATAAACTTAACTCTTTCTATTAATTTTTGGAAAATCTTGCCCATGACTTCACACCAATAAAAAGAAAACACCATATAGAATTACAAGCTATCAGCAGTGAACTGAAACTCTACCTACATTTTGTATTAGCAAGAAAATCTGGTTATAGATAAAACAAAATGCTTCCATTTATACAACTGGTATCCATTGGTGCAATCCAGTGTTTTAGGGTCAATAAGGATTTCCAAAATTGGCTTAATTGAAGATGCTGAACTTTTTATGTATCAGATCAGAGGAATAGTCTCCAGTCAAGCGATAACATAAAATTACAGAAAGGTTTGTTCATTTCTTTCTAGCAGAGAGGAGAAATTTATCATGCCAACTTTAAACTTGATACCACTTAAGAAATTATATGATGCCAGTCTGAAAATTAATTAGTCCTAACTGATTAGCAAAACATGTTTAAAAATTGTAAGATTACAAATAGCTTTATCAGAGAGAAAGAAAAGAAAAAAAGCTGATTATGTACATTCAAATTTTTTTGAGATTTCATATCACAAATATAAATTTAGTGTATGCTGTAGAAACAGTTTCTTTTTATTCAGTAGTGATCTAGTAGCGATGTAACTGTACTGCTGCAGAAAAAGACTGAATTCTAAAACTCAGTTTCAGGCCTCCCTTCTCTCTTCCAGGACAGGTTACAGTTATTTCAGAGGCCCTTTGCTTGGACAAAAGGAATGGAAATCACATGCCACAGATAAAGTGTAATGCTATATCTAGGTTTCCTGAGTAATACTGCTAACACCTAAACCTTGTATGGAGAACAAAAGGTGAAGAACAAAAGAACAAAGCTTGACCTGAAGACTGTTGCATGGTTTAAAGTAGGAGAAAAAACGTGAATAAATATTTTTATCTTTGAAAGGAGAACACATCCTCTTTAGTAAAACTGTGTATCCTAGATTTCAAGACACTTTCCGTTATTTTATGCTTACATTCTAATCTGGATTCACTGAGTTCACATGGTATTTTATTTACCATTTTCTGTTGAAACAAGCACTCATACAGGACATGAATCAATAGTAAAGCTACAGTGGCAGTCTCCATCTCAGCATAATGGGATAGTCAAGAGGAACATATATTGCAAAATGTGAAAGAATACAGATTAATGACATAAAACCCCACAAAATAAACAAAACAAAAGCATGCCTCAGTCTCAATACTAAGTGTCTTGCTATCCCAAATGTCTTTGTCCAATGTCTAAGTACTAGCTGACAACAAGAAGTAGTTTCTGACAACATAGGAACAAAAATCAGGCATTTACTAATACATAATTATTAAAAAAAAAACCACCAAAACAACTAATAAGAAATATCACATGACCTGTAAGGATCTTTCCATAACATTTCTGACTCCCCAACATCCAAAAAGAACAATACTTCAAGGAACTTGTTACAGCAGTGTCCCAGAATTTCAAAGAAAATTTTGAGAATCAGACTGAAGTGATCTATGAAAACACCTGACAATTCAGAAAAATCCCGTCCCATACCTATTTGTCTGCCAGTCCCTCCAGTAGCACTACATTTAGTATTAACAAGAAAAGCCAGTCACAGACAAAACTGATTTTAGGCAGATAAATAAACTGAAAAAAAAAAAACAACATAAGGAAACTAATACCTAGGAAAAATGTAAGTATTTGTTCTTAATTCTGAAGATTTGTTAAGTGTGCTTAATGGCTAAATTAGGAAGTATGCTATATGACTGCAGTGGGAATGGCAACTCAAGGTATTTATTTTGGACTAGCTCCTCTCCGGCCCCATGGAACAAAAGTGTACTGGCAGCTGGAGAACATCTCCTGGCATAATTTCATCCAAAAAGAACCTGATTCATATGCTTAAAAACCATTTTGAAACATGAATCAAAGATCAAAAAAGGGTGTTTAAGTAGATCTGCTCCAGCAGTGAATTCCTGATCAGAATTAAAACATTATTACAAGACACATGCTAGTACAAAGAAAGTACTTTTGTTTAAGCATTGGTCTCTCACAAGGGAGCTTAAAGGTTTTTATTTCCTGGTTAACAAAATAAATCTAGTAAGAAAGGCTCAGTGATTGGAAGTTTGTACATATAAAATTTCCTGATTTTAGAAAAACATATAATTAACACACATTAGAAAACTGGAGATACCTGATTAGCAGGAAGACAGCTGCTGGAACAACGAATGGGAGGCAAGTTATCTTGATTTTCATTTGGTGTGTCTGTTCTCAGGAACTGTGATTTCTTATCATCTTCATTCATTTCTGTCAGCCAGCTCTGAAAATAAATAAATAATACATCTGTACCTTAAGGTAGTAGAGAAGATATACTTCACAATCTACTGTCACCCTAACAACTATACTTACAAAACATTGCTATTAACAGGGAAAAACAATTAAGAAAAAAAGCAAGTGGTTTTTTTTAATACAAAGTAACCTACCAAAAAAAAAAAATATGTAAAGTTAAAATAGGCACTAAAGGTTCAGTGACATTAACTCAAGAAAACAATTAAAAAACCAAAACATAATCCTTTGATCATTTCCTCATTCAATCAAATAATTACATTCTATTTAGGCACAAGAAGAGGAAGATTGATACATCAGAGTGATAATATTATGGACCATTATAAATTAAGATACTGTACCATCAGCTCATCATTAATTGTTTCCCACTCCTCAGCTGTGAAATCAGAAGCTGTGGCTGCAGGCTTATCTGTTCTCAGGGCTCTGCTCTTTGGATCTAAATGCTCAATACGCTTTTCACAAACATACGTAAGTTCAGGGTAACATCCCTCTTCACCAGACCTTTCAAATGCAAAGATATAAAAGTTAACAAAAAAGAACTAAACTGCACTCTGTCCTCCATATTTCTCTCCATCTGTAGTCACTACAGTGACTGCAGAGGACTATTTCCCTGTTACAACTCAACTTTACTGTCATCTAATAACATTTCCATCAGAAAATTCCAGTCAACCCTCAACCATTTTCCAATGTCCATACATATACAGTTCAAATTATCATCACAGTGCTCATAAAAATTTTTTTGTGTCATTTTCAGCAAAAGTTAAACAGGTGTGGCATCTGAAATTACCAGAGTCAGGCAAGATGGATCATAATAGAACCAAAATACAGTAGCAGTTTTGAGAAAAACCTGACATTCAGTTACTCAAACTTTTTCAATGGTTAAATCAGGACTTGGAATTCTAGTGCTATCATTGGGACACTTTTAACATGATTACTTTAACTTTGTATTTTAATTTTTAAATTAGAAAGTCACAAAAAGGTTCAGGCAGATAAGGGTATTTAGATAAGGGTTCCCTCAAATTTTACAGAACAGGAATATAATTATTATGAAGATAAGAAAATACATTTACCTTAATACTCTGAGAATCTTTTCCAGGTGCTTAACATCTGTGCATTTTTCAATGAATTTGTAGTCCAGATGACTAATAGGTATTTGATATGTTTTAGTGGTTCCTTGGTCCAGCAAAAATGGTACTGACTCATCACCCATAACTAAATATTAAAAGGAAAAAAATTTAGTGATCCTGTAGGCACTTAGTTACATTTTGAAGCAATGTCAATTTAAGGAACAAACCTGCTCATGCTACACTCTTTTATGCAAGTAGATCTATTACCACAAAAGGAAAAATTTCAGATTTGAATATCTGATCATACGAGCTGTCCTCGACAGAGTTCACTGACAGAAGTATGGTTGTGTATGAGAGATGCTTTGTATGAAGAGTATGTGTAACTCTACTGCTTCTGCAAAGCAGATCAATTCAGAAAGACTGCTTAAAGAAAAATTGCCAATTTTTGCCTACCACGTTCTCAATTTTTCTTTAAATACATTATAACATTAGCTATTTAAGCAAGTATGATAAGCATGAAGGATAAGATGGTGCAGGACACTGCTTTCTTCAGAGGGAAGACATTAACCAACAGTGTATCTAAAGAAATAATAACCTTTGCCTTCTCTGTTGCAAAAATAAATCCAATTTTCTTTGCTCACTAACAGCATTTTCTGGCTCTCTGATTATATTACAGTAGTAATATAAGCCTGTTCCAGTAAGTAGGTAACTGATGAAGTGAGGGGTTCAAATGGGACACTTCTGTCTCCCCATTCCTTTGATCTGTTCATCTGCATCTTTTTCTGTTTTGATCCCAAGCTCTATGGAGCTGAAATTCTTCACTCTTTCCCCATTTACATAGTGCATAAAGTGATAAGTTATTTTTAACAAGTACAATAAGGGAAGGTAGCTAACGTGTGATGACAACTATGTGCAAATGTAAACCAGTTAAAATAACCATGTTCCAATGTCTAGCATAACTACCTCTTAATTTATAGTTGCACAAAAAACGTTTACAATACAGTATCACTTAAATAATAACTGGTCGTAATTAGGTGACCATAATAGAGATTCTGCCCCAAGACTTTACAAGTTTCAGTACTGAAAAAGGAACAACATGCATGGAAAGCCGTACGAATGCAGTAAATAATTAAACAGGAGTAAAGAGCTCATCACAAATCAGCGTTTTCTCCCGTTTCAGTATTCCCACGGAGGCGAGGGAGCTGCCCAGGGCACGGCGCTGACACGGACACCGCGGCTGCTCGGGGGCACAGCCACAGCCCGGCGCGCCCCCTTCAACACACCTTCCACACATCCCCCTTCCCGCGGAGTCAGGACTTCACCTTGGGAGCGGCACCCACCGCCGGGGCCCGGGCAGCGCCGCCAGCCCGACCTTAGCAACTGCTGCTATGTACAACATGGCGGCGCGGACACGGCGCTGTCCTCCCCAGGGACACCCCGGAGAGGCTCCCACAGAGCCCCGCCGAACTCCAGCGGCGACATCGGCGTCACCTGCCCGACTCCAGCACCCACCTGCCCGGTGCCGCCGCCGGGACACGGACGCCGCCCGTCCCTCGCTCCAGCCGGGGCCGCCCGACCCTCGCTCCCCGCCGCGCAGGCGCGACTGCGGCCAGGGCTGAGGGGAACGGCGGCGCCCCCCACCTGCTGCGGGGGGGCAGAAATACAGCACCGGGGCGTGAAGGTTCAATAAACGTCACTTTCCTGTTTCCAGTGTAGTATTTTTACTCAAGCAGTCCCCTTCCAATGCCGGCGTCCCCCCGTGCCCACACCAGTGCTGCCCGTCGGCCCTGCAGTTCCCGGCGCTGCTCCCTACAGCAGGTCCCCGATGGCAGAGGATGCTCTTCTCCATGTCTGGTAGAAAGAAGTACCCACCGTGCCCGCAGTACGGCCAAACCCGCCCCTGAATCCTGCCAAACCTTCGACAGCACTGCTCCTGCCCTCTCCTCCTCACCCTTCTGAGCAGCCACGCCAGTAGCGACCCTTCTGTCTGTTATGCAGGCATAAGGTGCACACTGTGCAGGCCAGGTTGGTGCAGCAAAAAGGTTATCATGTATACCCGAGTGTATCTGGTTTCCCGGAAAAACCTACTCTTAACAGCAAAGATCAGTTAACTAAGAAAATCTTAACCAAACAGCTCCAAAACATCATCTCCAACTGCTTTTCTTTATCCCGTATAACAAGCCACTGCAGCTCATTTATGAGCCACTATAGTCATGCACACCTTAACAAAGATACCTTATCACAGTGATCAGTTAAACACAGTATCTCAACAGCATCATTAGCACCATCCAAATTGAGATCAAGCACACACAGTTCAGCAGTATTTTGTAGCAGAATTTAGTACTATTACATAACACACATTCCAAACAGCCAGATACAAAAAGTTTTGGCTTCTCGAAACAAAATCACCACTTGGATCCTTCTTTTACAGACTCCTGAGAAGTCATATGAAAAGCAAAACAAGATGCTATTTTAGTTTTGGGATGCTACTCAATTTATCTTTGTAAGACATTTTTTTTCCTTGAGTACTAATTCTTTCCTTGAGTATAAGTCAAACAGCACTTCCGTAATTTGTTTCCACATTGCTTCTTAATGTTTACCTTGCCTCCCTCTCCCTCTTCTTTCCCAAGAGATGATTTTTTTGACACTTCCACACAAGACATCCATACTTTTAACATATCCACAATTGGGTACTCTCAAGTCCCTTGAGATTTTTTCAAGAAATCCAGATCTGTATTTCAGACCTAGCCTTGTGTAGCCCTCTATTTATTTTCAGTGGAATTTATTCAAACTACAGTTATTTTATGCAATTCACAGAAGTCCAAAGAACATTTAACAAAGTAAAAATGCAAATAAAGTTTAGATGACAGTAATGAAAACACAGTTAAGTCAAAAAGAATACAAAACGGCTGAACTTAAAAAATACTGCATACTCTGACAATTTAAACAACAGCCTTAGAAATCTATTGCTGGAAGATGGTATAGACAAAATTTAGTATTACAGTAAACTTTAATAATCTCTTAAAACACAAATAAGAGTGTGCATTTGTACACAAATAGTTTTACAGAGAAAAGTTATCAGAGAGATTAAACTGCATCATGAAGTCACTGTATCTTCAGCAGATATCATCGGGCATCAAAAACCACCACTGGAATAGCTCAGTTAAGGACAAAAAAAAGTGTCGTGGTTGAAAAAAAAAGATGGGGAGAGGAATAAAAGAGAGAGAATGTCTAAATCTAAGGTCACAACTACATAAAAGTATTTCAAAAACTATCTTTAATAAAAGGCTGAATAATATCAACAATTCACAGTACATCACCCAGCAGACTATCATAACTTATTATATCTTGTATAGAAAATGGAAAAAAAGAGGGAAAGTGCCAGGAAAGAAAGGAAGGTGCCAAATCACTCTGCAGAGATTGCCTCATAGTAGTTTGCTCTCCTGCATTGATTTTTTGCCTTGAAGGATTGTTACATAATTACTCAAATCTTCCTTTCTGTTTCCCTTACATACCTTATCTCCACCCACAGCTTCCCAAATGCTTTCAAGTGCACTTGTAAAAGGATACGTCTTTTTGTCCTTTTCTTGTACATTATTCTGTAGCCACATTCTCTGCATCTGATAGGATCTCTTGCCTTTATTTCATTTTCTGTATGACATTCTAATGTTATAGAGGAAGACAAAGACAGTGGGCAAACAAAACCAGCATTGTTAATGCACAGATAACTTTCAAAAGTCAAAATAATCAAATTTCTATTTGTGGTAAACATAGTAATTGTAATGAATCTGTATCAAGAGCTGAATGATACCAAGATACTGAGAAAAAAAAAGAAAAAGCAAGTTTAACTTATATTAAGGTCAAAGAGAATCTTGCTAAAAATGACCAAAATATTACTGCACAGAACACATTCCACTCTTGATACTAGACTGCCTACTAACAAAAATTTCAGCTCAGCCCTCCAAAAGCCCACAGTTTATTTTCTTGAAAGACAAAATATTTCAGAGATTCCTGAAGTGCTGACACAAAATCACCAATTTGTAAGTTGTTGACCTATCTATCGGTAAGAGAGAATTTGACTACCGTATTTCAGTAAAAGCTGAGTGCCCATATAGCATTTTCAGTAAAAGACTGAGATGCACTGAATGGAAGGTCCACTATTTGCACCACAAGCAGACACTTAGAGAAAGCATACTCTGGAGATGGAGGAGCTCCACACAGCAACACAAGACCTAAGGAAATTACTTCCACGTCCATATCCATGTGGTAACCCATACACGTTACCATCAACGTGTAAAGCTTTAAAGATCATTGTGATGCACACTGCAATTATTTGCATTCACATACTCTTCACTATAATGGCTTCATTATTAAAACACTAAATCTCCAGTAACATGTAATAAAAAAAAATAAATAAATCACTAATGTCTTTTCTTTACCTCCACAAATGTAAATCATTGGTTGCTGCTTTGGAGGCTGAACATCCTTCTGTGAATCCATGTTCTAAACAAAAAACACACAATATGCACATCAGTTTGGATTTTGGTGTTTGGGATTTTTTTTTCCCCAAGATATACACAATCATTTCAATATCTCAATTTAAAGCTAACAGAAGATGAAAACTCTTCCTTAAAAGTAAATACAAACAAATATAGTTTGTATTTGATACAGAGGACATGGGATAATTCAGGTTGAAACAGACTTCATAAAGTCATCTAGTTCAACTTCTGAAAAGCAAAGTAACATCAGGTTTCTCAGAGCTTTACCAACCTGCTATAGAAAACCGCCAAGGACAGAGACAGCACATTTTTCTATTAAGCAGGATTTTAAACACTAACACCCAACAAATAGTATTCTCTTTCCTTCCTCCTGCCAGTGTAAAGAATTTCCTTGCTGGAAACATAAAATTCAATAATTTCTTACACATCACTCATGTAACAACGGTGCCATCAGAAACAAGATAAGCCTTATTATCTTTTCTTCCCCTCTGACACACTAGCTAACCTAATCTACCTTTTCACTGATCTAAGGTATTAGAAATCTTGGGAACAGACTGTGGGTAGAAGAATAATAGGAAGAGAAGAAATTCCACCCTTCAAATCCTAATATAGATGTGTATGATTACCAAATCAAGAGTAATAACTCAATGCTATTCTTCAATCACCTCTTAATGCCCTGTAATGGTTTTGATTTTTCAGACTTACTTGGAGACAAGTATTCCTTCACAGCATCAGACTAAATAGTTACATATACTCCACAAACATTCTATCAAGCTTTAAGTAATCCTATCCTAACATGCAAATGTGCTTGAAACCATGAATTTTAAGGCAGTTACTCTACCACCAAAGATATAGTAAACACTTTTTTTCCCCACCCAATCCAAGTCTAGACCAGAACATTAACATTTCCTTGTAATTTTTTTGAGGCTGCCATTTTCTGTACTGTTGTTCTGTCTGACATAGAAGGCAAGAATTCCTAACCTTTATCCCAGTGAATAACGTTTTTGAAGCTTCCTTCCATGAGAATGGCTCTTGGATGCTTTTGTTTAATATTACTGCAAGGATTATTAACCTGATCTTCACAGTTTGTTTCAGTATAAACTGAAGTGGGAAAATTATGGCATTGAAAACAGAAGGATAAGCTTGACAGTTCCTTCTGTAATAGTCTGATCAGCACTTGACAGACCACCTTGTTAAAATTCCCACTGTGTTGGTCCATTTAAGAGAACTGGAAAAGAATTCATTACACTCTACAGCTTTCAAGTATGCTGTACCATAATCATAGTAGCATCTTAATCCACATGTGTTACAGCCTTTTTGAGTCAGTACATTATAGTAAGATATAAGAAGTCACCCATTAGCACTAGGAAACAGCAGCTCTTCTAAAACACAGAGCTGAACTAAGATGACAGTTGTAGCTAAATAACTTGAGTTTGTGCTGCTCGTGCAGCAAAATAACATCGCTGCTAAGATCAGCAGTGACCCAAGTTGTGTGTCTTGCAGGGAGGTGGCCTGGTTTAGCTGTCCTTCACGTACCCTGCAACCCTAAATGCCACCGGGCTGCCATTGCCACCAGGCACAGCAATGCACCGACACACACTGGGACACACACTGGAACCCCGCAGAGACACGGGATCCTCCACGTGCTGAGAGCACCACACAGAATCACGGCATGGGGAAGGCTGGAAGGGACCACAGTGGGTCACCTGCTCCAACCTCCCCGCTCAAGCGCGGTCGTCCTAGAGCACGTGACACAGGACTGCATCCAGATGGTCCTTGAATATCTCCAGCGAGGGAAACTCTACAACCTCTCTGGGCAACCTGTTCCAGTGTATGGTCCCTCGCACAGTAGAGTTCTCGCTCATATTCAGGTGGAACTCTCTGTGCATCAGTTTTCGCCCGCTGCCTCTCGTCCTAGTGGTTGGCACCACCAAGAGGATCCCAGCTCCATTTTCTTGCCACCCTCTCTTTAGGTGGTAAGGTCCTCTCTCAGTGCGTCTTTTACGCACCCGTAAGAGACCAACCCGTTCCTTCACGTCCCGCAGAGCCGACGAAGAAGGACGGACAGCCCTTCTCACAACCCACCGGGCAGCCTACCCTCCAGCCCAGGCTTTCCATCCCGCCACAATTCCGCACCGAGACCTCCCGCACCGTCCCCCCCCCCCCCCCGGGCCTCGTACGAAGGACCGAAGCCCACGAGGCTGGGCCTGGCCTTTCCCTGCCCGCCACGGCCCCGCCACCACCGCCCAGCAGCGTAGGGACCCCAGGGTCGGACGGGAGGGGGAGAAGCCCGAGCCCGAGCCCAGGGGGACACTCAGCCCCTCTCCCGCTCGCCCTCCCGCTCACTCACCGCCAGCCCCGGCGCTGCCCGGCGCACGCTGATGACGCGCCGGCAGAGGCGGGCCCGGCATCGCCCAGCGCCAGCTCCGGCACCTCCCTGTGGAACAGTTAATTAGCCTGGGAAAGTAATAAGTGTTCAGTTATGAGTGTTAACCAGCTGGGGGGAGGAAGGCGGCAGAAAATATTTGGTAGCAATTTTTAAGACACAAGCTTTCATATAAATAGCAGCGTCAGTTTCCCATGAAGAAAGCAGGCAGCTGCGTGGTTGGGTAAAATCAGCCCCAAGGTACTCGGTGCTTTTATTTTTTTATTTGGCTGTACCAAACCTACTCGAGACTCAGAATGCCCTGTGCCAGATCTGGTCATATGGCTGCGGGGTTTTAAACCGCCGAGGTGTTTCACCTCGAGGACCGGTCTGTTTTCAGAAGTGTTTTCCCTAAGATTCGTGGGTGAAACCCGCATCTTGATATTTTGATGCTATACCCACATGAAGCCGAACTTACCTACTCCAAACATATATGCTACGTATTTTCAGCGTATTACGAAAGAAGTTCCGATGTAGGTGATTCCCCATGTACTGAAATGAAATAGTGCAGACAAGGTTTGAAACGACACCAGTTGCTCTCTGTCATTGGCCCCGCCTCGCTAGCGGTAGGAAATTTGAATCCTCGATTGGCATTTTGAAGAATTATGTATCTTTGCTTTATTCACGGAAAAATTGTTTAACGAATACTGTGTTTTGTGAATATGACAATTTAAATTACTTCATCGATAAAAAGATTCTGCAGTTTAAGGAAAGTTCTTTCTATTTCTGAATACTGAATACTATTTTTTTTCCTCAGCACCCAAATGCCTTAATATGGACGAGGTTTTAACAGTCGTCATTACTTGGTGTTCTCCTAGCAGCAAATCACCTTCCTACATGACCTATATCTTATCTAAAATAAACTTGAGGAATAATAAATAGTTGTGGTTTTCCTAATTTTGTGTTTAAGTTAAACGTAATGAAAACACAGTAATGACTTTAGACTTGCTTCTTCATACTGCTGTGTACGAATAAAGCTAAACAGAACTTTTAGGGTACCAGAATAAAGCACATGCAAAAAAAACCGGTGTGTGAAAGGCAGAGCTATCCATCTGGATTCTGACTTCCCTGCGTCCTCTCCTCCACCAGGGACCTGTGGGTGTGGGTGGGTACCAAAGGTTGAAGCAGAGGAGAAAAAAAAGCCTGAGCCCTACTTTTCCTGGTAAACGCATGCTAAGTAATTATCATCTCCTAAAAAAGCAAAGAAAAAACAATTGGTATTATTTCTCTAGGCTCATTTATATTTTGAAAATGCGTTTGTCAAACCGATAATTTTAAAAGGACTTAGTAAAAATACCTCCATGAAAAATTCAGTTAATCCTGTGAAAGTAATGTCGCCAATATTAAGAAAGTGGTCATGTAATTGCTCGATTATTTGCATCCTTCAGCTGTTCTCTTGGAAAAATAGAATGTTTAACCAGATGTTAAAGCTTCGGTTACTTCAGCCGTTTCCGACAAAAGCCGCCCCCTTCGAGCGGAGCGCTTTAACAGCAAAGCCCCCTTCCCTCGGGCTGATAAACTCTAGCCCTAAAGATGCCTCTTGGATTTAGAGTAGCTGAAAGCGTTGCGACTATGTGGGAGACCTCCACTGTCCCGTAAAGCTCTTGGGAGATTGGCAGGAAAGCTAGAGGAAAGGCTTGTGGGGCGAGGTGGGGCGGTACAAGGGGTACAGGTACTTTTGAGATGGGAAGAAAATGCAGGCGTCGCCGAGTGCAGCGCGAGTGTTGCAGAATATCTTAGTTCATTTTGCTTGCTTAGAAGTAATGTTCTCAGGTTTTGATTGTTTGTGTCTTTTTGTTTGGTTGGTTGGGGTTTTTTTTGGTGGGGGGAAAGGTGTTGTTTAGTTGGGTTTTGTTGTTTGTTTGTTTGCTTGGGGGAGGTCTGTGATGCTTTTTTTGTTAAATCGCGCTTTTCTGGTGTGACGCTTTTGTGTATTCAATCAAATGCCGCAATTACAACTTGTTACGTTTCTTGAATATTTTTGATCCAACTCGCATAAGTGAGTTGAGGCTTCACTGAATGAAGACGCAGCTTTCAGCTCTTGTGTCCCACTAGCAAGCTGCCAGTTTGACTCAGAAGATAGTTTATTTTATAAATAAATACAAGCATTTGAGAAACAATTTTATCCAGTTCCCGTGAAATAGATGATACTACAGAAAGCACTTTTAAAAAAGTTTTATTACATTCATGAAAGTTTCTAATGTTTTCTCCTTTTAAAAAAGGAAGGGGGAGATACCCCAAGAGCCTTTCTCTTTTTAGCCACAATTGTTACCTGGTCACATAAACCGATATTCTTTACATAAAAATGTCGGTTTTCGCCGGCTCTGGGTCGGGAACTTTTGAACCCATGTTTACTCGAAACCTTCTCAGGCTGTCTTATATCACCGTCCGGAGGCTGCGAGAGGCTGGAGGAGCAGATTTGCCAAAAGGGAATGTCGCGAACTTGCCCGATCTCATCTACAGGGATTACATGACTTAATTTCGGCGTTTCTTTTGAAAGCCTCGAGTTTGCGCTTCTTTAAATGTAGGTCTCTCGTTCGGGTCTGACATTCCCCATCCCGCCAGTGTGAAGCCAGCAGGTAGGTGAGACTGCCTAGCTCCACGTTATCCTTACCGAGCCCAGGAAAAATAGGCATCCACGTATTCGTGGGTTTAGTGGGTTTGTGTTTGTTTAGTATGTTGGGGGGTGGGAGGGTTAGTGTACAGAAAAACTAAACCCACAGCAAAACCCAGGCGCCTTCACGGGGCATCTCCCACCCGACTGCTTTGAAGGCGATGCACCTGAGAAACGCTCAATGATTGTTTCGGTCCTGGACCGTCGGGCACGAACGTACTAATTAACTCGAATTAATCAGCACCCTTACAAGTCAAGCTTAAAAGCTGTGGTGCAGATAAAGGTCATTATCTGTGAAAGCCACTGCCCGGCCGCGATTCACGCGCGTCCCTGAGCCGCCCCTCAGCGCTGGCGCCCCCTCCTCGCAGGGAGCGAAGCGGGGAGCGGGAAACCCTCACCCACACCGGCCTCCTGAGGAGAAGCACGGCAGGGGCGCTTTAACAGTGGGCTGGGTGCGGCGGGGCCCGCGGGGCAAAAGTATAAAGCGTGAGGAGCGAGGCGAGCCCGCTGGGTACCGTCTCTCGCCTCGGAGGAGCAGGCAGGGCTGTCCCGGTCTCCTCAGGCTCCCGCCCTGCCCCGGGCCCGCAGCACGGAGGGGGCGGGGAGGCAGCGGTTGGTGAGGGCGGGTAGTTCAAACCCGAGCGAGGGAAAGCGGCGGCGGCCGCACGCGAGGGGCCGGTGTGGGTGGGGAGGCGAAGCGGCTCCTCACCGGGGGCAACGGGCCCAGGGTCGGGCGGCGAGAGCTGCTAGGGCGGCACCGGCCTCGCTCCTCCAGCCTGCCCTCAGCCCCGCTCGGGGGGCCCCGCTGCCGCCTCAGCCGCACCCCGTGGAAGGGCGGCCTCCAGGCTCTGCTCCTGTGCCCAGCGATTTCCCAGATGAGGGGGTGAAGCGGTTGCTTTGCTCGCGTCCGGCATCCCAGGTGGATGGGAGACCCTCGGGTGCTGGTCCCTGGGTAATTAGGCGTTGTGCACATACATAGATGGACTGAAAACTGTGCCTCAGCTGGGTAATGTTTGTCTTACACCTCTCTCTTTTCTCTTCACATCCTTTCTCACTCCAGGTTATCAGTAGGGGCAAGCAATTCTAATACAGCACATTTACTGTGGAAGATCTTGAGTTGCTTCACAAATTAGGGTAAGTGGCCCACATAATTTGGATAGGACTTAGCTATGTCATCTTCTGTATTAATATTTTCTAAGGTATCAATGACTTCTCTGTTGTCTCAGGGAGGTCAAGAACAGAGTCTTCAGATAGTCAATTTTACCACAGATGTGGTATGTTTAAATAACACAGAAAATATTCTTGTATGACCAGGATGTTGTCTTTATCTGTTTTGTTAGCAATAGTGAACAGTGATAAACAGAGTCAGAAATCATCTTGTTCAGGGTATAATTGTTCAGTGTGTGTTACTGGGGAATGTAAATTAGTATCATGAACATTTTAGAACTTACGTCTAAGAGGCACTGTTGACATTGCCTTCTACTTACCAACATTTTTACCTCTTTGGGGTGCTTTGTAAGACTAACCTTGTTAAAAATGATTTTTTGTCTAAATATGTGAATACCGTCCTTCAGCAGTGCATTTAGTTTGGGTCAACTTAGTTTATTTTGTCCCGTAAACTTCCAGAAATTTTGCAGTTGATTTGTAGATCAATTTGAGAACTACAAAATTAATAATAGAAATGGGAAATGCATAGAGCACCTGCACTTAGCAGATACGGATTTTGTTACTTGCTCTGTAACTGACTTGTTGTGCAGCCTTTTCTTCCCTGCACATCTGTTTGACGGTGTCTAAGACAAGGTTAACAATATTTTCAGGAACTACTTCAGGATCCCCAAACAAAAGGGCTTGATGTTATGTATCAAATCTAGGAGACAAAACTTTTCTCCCAATAAAAAAGAATTGCTTATAGAAGTCAGTCAAGTTTTAAGAAGTTTTATTAGGCATCTCTTATGAATATAAATATTATCTTATTATTATGAGAGCTGTTTGGCACTCTGAAAGGCTTCCCATTTTGTACTGTATTTGTAAAATGAGATCTTGTGTTAAATTAAATCTTAATTTGTACAAGTAATACATTTTGGAAAAAAAAATTAATGCATATACTAGCTTGAGCTGTATACTGGGATTTACAGTAAATCCATAGAATGATTCAGGTTGGAAGGGATGTTAAAGATCACCTAGCTCCAAACCCCTTCCATGGGCAGGGACACCTTCCACTAGACCAGGTTGCTCAGAACCCCATCCAGGCTGGCCTTGAATGCTGCCAGGGATGGAGCATCCACAACTTCTCTGGGCAACCTGTGCCAGTGTCCCATTGCCCTCATAAGGGCCCTAACATCTAACCTAAATCCGCCTTCTTTCAGTTTAAAGCCATTACCCCTTGTCTTATCACTAAATGCCCTTCTAAAAAGTGCCCCTCCAGCTTTCTTGCAGGCCCCCATTAGGTACCGGAAGGCCACAACAAGGTTTACCTGGAGCCTTCACTTCTCTGGGCTGAACAACTCCAACACTCTCAGCCAGTTTTCACAGCAAAGGTACTTCATCCCTCTGATCATTTTCACATCCTACTCCAGATTCGCTCCAACGTGTCCATGTCCTCCACATTTTGGGGGCCCCAGGGCTGAACGCAGTACTCCAGGTGGGGTCTCACAAGAGCAGAAGGTAAAGAAGTAAAATTAAGTATAAAATAGTATGAATGAATGAAGAAGTATAGAATGAAGTGTAGAAAGGAGGTGAAATGAAGCAGTTTGCTGGACATTGTTCATTCGGTGTCTGTACTGAAGTGACAATTTTATTTATATTATCCTATAATATTTTGTAATGTCGATAAAATCAATGCAATGAGCTCACAGGCTCCCCCTGCCGGACATTGCACTATGCACAGCATATTTTTGGCTTCTGCGTGAGTTAACAGCATTCCTTTAACTCCACTACTTTGATCTCCCTTACAGCTGCAAAAACCTTGTTTTGCTGTGATTTTTATGTTACTTGAAACACAAGTTTGATTAAATTATTTTATACTGTAATATTTTAATTTTTTTTCTACCCTCAGTTGTTCAGAGTTATTAGATAATTTCTCCTATAGAGTGCCTGAGAATGAAGCTGCAAGCATGAGTTTTTCCTCTTGTTGTTTCTTCAGCCTGCTGCCTGAAAATTAATTTTCTAAAAGTCTGGAAGCCTGTGGATTTTGTTCGATGTGTGATTAGTTTGACTGTGACTGTGTTTAAGGAAAATATTAATATTTTTAAAGGTAAGTGTGGGTATGTGATTTCGTATTATTTGTTTGGGTTTGGTATGGGATTTCTCTGGGGGGGATGTCTTTTTTTTCCAGTATTGAGATTTTGAACAGCTGTCTTTAAGTAGCATTCAGTTTTAAACCTCTGTCCATCAACATTTTTGGAAGGAATATCTACTGGCAACATTTGCTAACTAACTGCAGTTCACAAAGTTCAGCATAAAAATGAAGTCTCTATTCTTTTTGTAAATTACACAAAGACAACAGCATATTGTTACAGCAGGTTTCTTACAGGTCTTCCTCCTTTTACAAAAGGAAGAGCTGTGTTGGTGTGGTCCTTTGCTCATAGCATGACTAATTCACTGAAATGCAGCAGTGCAGTGCCCAGGGACTTCATACCTTTAAAAATATAGGAAAAAGTTATTTTCTAGTTCCTGACACAGCATTTTCAGCCTATTGCCTAAAATCATAGAATCATGGAATGGGTAAGTGGAAGGAACCACTGGAGAGCATCTAGTCCAACCTCCCTGCTCAAGCAGGGCCCCCCCAGAGCACATTACTCAGAACTGTGTTCAGGCAGCTTTTGAATCTCTCCAGCGAAGGAGAGTCCACAACCTCTCTAGGCAGCCTGTTCCAGTGCTCTCTCATCCTCACAGTAAAGAAGCTTTTCCTCATGTTCATGTGGGACCTCCTGTGTTCCAGTTCCTGCTCGTGGCCTCTTGGAATCATAGAATCAACTGGGTTGGAAAAGACCTGAGAGATCATCAAGTCCAACTCTTGATCCAACACCGCCGTGGTTACTAGACCATGGCACTGATGCCACATCCAGTCTCATCTTAAAAACCTCCAGGGATGGTGAATGCACCACCTCCCTGGGCAACCTGTTCCAATGTCTGATTACTCTCTCTGCAAAAAATTTCTTCCTAATATCCAACCTAAACCTCCCCTGGCAGAGCTTAAGATTGTGCCCTCTTGTCCTACTGCTGGTTGCCTGGGAGAAGAGACATTTTGCTTGGCACCACTGGGAAGAGCCTGGCTCCATCCTCCTGACACTCTCCCTGCAAATACTTACTGACATTGATAAGGTCACCTCTCAGTCTTCCCTTCTCCTGGCCCAACAGGCCCAGCTCCCTCATCCTTTCCTCTTAACTGAGGTCCTTCAGTTCTCTCATCAAGTCCATAGCGCTCCTCTTGACTCTCTCCAGTATTTCCTTGTCTTTCTTGAACTGGAAAGTTCAGAACTGGCCACAGTGCTCCAGGTGAGGCCTTGCCAAGGCTGATTAGAGGGACAGGATCACCTCCTTCGACGTGCTGGTAATGCTCTTCCTAATGCACCCCAGGATACCCTTGGCCTTCTTGGCCACAAGGACACTGTGCTGGCTCATGGACAGCTTGTTGCCCACCAGGACCCCCAGGTCCTTCTCTGCAGAGCTGCTTTCCAGCAGATCAGCCCAGCCTGTACTGGTGAAGGGGGTTATTCCTCCCCAGGTGCAGGACCCTGCACTTGCCTTTCTTGAACTTCAGAAGGATCTTCTGTGCCCATCTCTCCAACCTGTTGAGCTCCCTCTGAAGGGCTGCACAGCCCTCTGGGGTGTCAGCCACTCCTCCAAACTTTGTGTTGCCAGCAGACTTGCTGAGGAGGCATCTGCCCTTTATCCAAGTCATTGATGAATAAATTGAACAATACTGGGTCTGGTATCGACCCTTGGTGGACATCACCAGTGACAGGTCTACTAAAACATTGATAAGTGAGGTAGATGAAATACTAGATGATGTTTGGAGTTGGTCCTGCAATGGCAGTTATCCCTAATTCATGTAAGCACTAGCTTAAAGCTATGTCCTCATGTTTCCTGTTTGTGCTGTCATTTATTTCACTGAGTCAAACAGAGAATGAGGAAAAAACACTGATGAAAACAAATGTGAAAATAAGGTACTTGTAGAGGTAAATGAGGGAAGGAAAGGAAGGAGGCCAGACTTCAGACCTCGTTGTTGTCTTGAAATTATTTTCACGTACCCTTCTTCCCTGGAAGAATTTTTCTCAGTTATGTTGGTCTGGTTTTTTTTGTTTGTTTGTTTGTTTAAACCTGTTTGTTTTCATTCTGATATTAGCAAGATTGTGTAGGTCTTTATGCTAAGGTGTTACTGTCTGCTGTTTAACATCTTGTTCCTTTTGAACTTCTATATATTGCTGTCTCCTTACAGTAGAAAACAAAACAAAGCATTTCCTATATGGCAATGGTCTAAAAAAGTGCCTTCAGCATGGGTATAAAATGCTAATGGTTCAAGGTCATCAAAGAGTAGTCCCCCCCTCACCTGTCTCATGCAGTCTGGGTTCCCACTGCTTGTATTTGGTGGCTTAGGGCTTAACTAAGTCAGGACTGGTGGGATAATAGCAATGTCTTAGTATTTGGTGTTTAAGCCAAATTTAAAGATTCCTATTTTTGTCTGTTTTGAAAGTCCACTTGCTATTTCCAGGCTTTATGTTCCAAAATATCAGTTATGGAGGCCAGTGAAAGGTGCTGATTCCAACTCTGAGAGTCTTGGAGTGTTGAGGTGAATTACTTTGTTGTCCGTGAGAACAACCCTCCTTCTGCCATTACTCATAACATCTTTTATACAATTGTTGTGTCTTGTGTGCAGAAAGAAATGACCCAATGTTACTGTGGTTATGGTGGAGAAACTCTGCCACCTATGAATTGCAAAAAGTAAGCCTGTTTCCATGCATCTTTTCCATGGCTAATGTGTGCATCAGCCACTTCTAACTTTTCTAAGAAAATATATAACAGCTCTTAAATGATCTGTACCTGGTGAGTGTGTGAACAGTCAGTCCATTAGTTTGTTTAAAGTGTAAAGCTTCAGAACACTGTTTACCCACAGAGCTGAGCAAAAGCAGAGACCTTCTTTACAAAATAACATTTAAATGCTGAGGAAGACAAAAATGCACTTTTCACTTTGAAATTTATTCCCTTGAGGGAACTGTAGGGATCTGAATAATAGGGAGACTTGTAGACTTGTGACTTCATGATTAATCCTCTTATTTTACTTAAGGAGAAAATGCCTTTTGTCTAAACTCACCTATCATCAGAGCTTCTGCTCATTCTTGAGGACTGAACTGTTAGTGTTAGATAAACCTGTCCTAATAAAAATCTTGGCCCTATTGGAATGCTAGAGGGTTTTGTTGCCAATTTCAGCACCAATGAGCCTCTAGTTGCTGTGTTGCTTATTTGAAGTGTTCTTCCACAGATGAGGACTGGCACATCAATTAGCTAACTGGATGTAACTTTGAATTTGCCTAATAGTATACTATGCATTTTAATCACTCGTTCTAACCGTCTACTTGATAGTAATTTATATTTGTGTACATTTATAAGCAGTTTCTACCAAGACTAATGAAAATACTTTTGTCATGGCTGCTATCTTGATAGACTCACACAGGGCTTTCTCATGAATCTGAGGATGTTTTAGTGACTACTTTGTCGTTTGTTTCAGGAACAACACTGGTATCTTCTTTTACAAAGCCGAAGTGTCAAGCAGAAGATGTCAGACAGTCATTCAATGAAGTTCAATGTTCTTAAAAGAAATAGATTAACATCTCCCAGCAGCAATTTTAAATACTCAAATTTTAAAGACATATGTTGCACTTCAGCATTTCTGGACAGCAGATACAATGAGTCAGTAAAAGATCTTGATGCAGAGCATAAAGAAGCACCAAGTGTAACAAGTATTTCATTGCTACAAGGGCATTCTGAGCACATTCATCCAAATGCCTTCATTCCCGTGTCATCATCTATCGAAAAAGAACTGAATTCTATCTCAATATCAGAAGAAAGAGAAGCAACTGGAAGTGCAGATGGTTTTGAAAGTCCTAAATCAAGTAGAAAAAGCTCTTCGCTACGCAGGAGACTGCTTTTACCCAAGACTGTTGAAGCTGGCACCACTGTAGAAAGCTGTGAAAGGCAATCTAGTTCTTCAGGAAGCATCAGGAAAAAAAAATTCTCTTGTGTTTTGAACTCTGAAGAAAAACTTCCAAAAACTACTGCAGATTCTTCAAAAGATAAAAGTTACAAAACTCTGACAACTAGCACTTCAAAACCTGAGGGCTCCAATCCTCGTTTTCCAAAACGGAGAATTTCCTTTTCACAGCAAAGGACTTCTACAGTAGATGAGTCCCAGTGTAAGGACCCCTTATTGCTAGAATCGGAAAGCTTATCTCCAATTCAGTGTAAGGATGTAATTGTCAGTAATGCTGATGAATTCAATGGAAGTGTTCTTATGAGAGTTGGTGATGGGGTGCTTAGGACTCTTACTTACAACGAGGCCAATGAGAGTAAATTCCTGACTTCTATCAACAGTCCTGTAGAGAACTTGAATTTTGGACTATGTGATATAAACTCTCCCCCTGTTAAGGTGGTAAATTACCCAGATCTTTCAACACCTGAGGATAGTGGATATAATTCACTTCCTTTGGACAAATCAGGAGACTCATTGTCTGATCATGAGGGATCTTTCCAAGAGCTCTTCCAAAAGCACAGAGAAGATTCCAAAATTCTAGATAATAAAAGAAAGACAAGAAAACTTGAACGAGTTAGAAGGTTATCTACTCTTCAGGAACAGGGTTCACAGTCAGAGACAGAAGACAATCATGGCAGTCCTACTTCAATGCATATATTAACAGAAGAAAGAAATTTTGTCAGGGAAGATCATGAATTAGTTCTAAAAGAACAACCTAATGGAGACCTGGTTGTAAGTCATGGAGATCTCTCAAGAACTCCAGCTCTGAAAATAGTTCATGAAATTTGCTTGCAAAGACAAAGATCGGACCAAAAGCAAATATCAGAGAATATTGATGGAACAGAAATATTTGCATTAGATCATGTCCTTCCTGGACTTATTGGCAAGAAAATGGGCCTTGAAAAATTAGATATTTTAACAGAATTAAAAGACAGAAATTTAAAACATGTTCTTGCTATAGTTTTAGATGCTTTGACAGTGGAAAGTCTATGCAGGTAAGTACTATGGCTTCACACTCACCCACCCACCCACCCACACACAAAGGCAAAAATATGTGCTCCTGCAAATGAATTAGAATAACTTTTAGAATACCAGGTGTTGTCAATATAATTCATTTGGTTTTGAGGAAATAAAAATTTTTGTCACCATTGATCAAGTAGGTCTTTCTGTGTAGTTCTAAAAGTATGAAGGAATTAAAAAAGCAAAACAAACATGAAAATTAATAAACTTAAAACTAAATCACAGTACTTGTAAACTCTGAAATACATTAAAAGTTCCTTTAAGCCTAGAAAGTAATTTATTCTCATTACAAGTTCCCCAATAGTGCACAGTACTCAAAACACGTTCTCTATATTTTTTTCTTGTGCATTTTATTTCCTTAGTTATTTTCAAGCACAAAAATGCTCCAAGAATTTTGATTCATGAGAAATCTTCTAGATTAATTTATAATCAATAGAAATTGTCACATTTCAAAGAAATCAAGAGTGTCATGTGTTGTTAGTTACAAAGGGAATGGGTGAATAGGTGGAAGTGTAAGGGCATGAATCTTTTTAGAACATTTCACACAAAAACGTGACTTTAGAAACAATCTTGGTAAGTGGCTTGGTAAGTGGAGAGAACAAACTGGTTTAATTTTCTAAGTCAAAGCTATGCTCTGTTATTTATATTGCAGTCGTTCTTTAGACTCTTCTGTTATTCTATAGAATGGTGCATGACAATATGAGATCTGTGTCTCAAAACAATATCATGAACTAGTATATTGCAGTAGTCTGTAAAATTACCAAAGTATATGAAACTGCAAAGGTATTTACCAGGTAGTCTTACTATCGTGACTTCTGCACTACTTGGAAAAATGTGAAAGTGAATAATTTTTTTTATTAATTTGTTCCAGCATTTGGAAAGTAAGCAAAAACTGGCGTGAAATTGTTGTGCAAGATAAAATGGCAGATAAGAGGAGAAAGTTGTACATAAAACAGCAGAAAGAAGAAGCTGGGGTAAGGTGGTTCTCAAAAGTGATATTTTTTTTTTTAAGCATGAAAGAAGACAGGTCAAAGGAAAGAGGAAACATCTTGTAAAGTTACAGAAAGGGAGCTAATAGAGACAATTCCAACATGAGTATGTGAAGGATTCTAACAGGAGAATGTAATGGCTCTTACTGCTTTTCAGCTGTTTGCAGTTTGACTACTAGTTTTTCAACAATGTAAGACTATTTCTTTCCCCCTTTGGCCCTTTCTTGAGAATCCTGTGACTGATTTTGCCTTTATATTTTTAAAACCTGTTCATACCATTGTTCCCTGCTGTTCCTTATTTTGCATTTCACTCTAGTCTGCAGTGCTGTAGGACCCACTCTAGAATACTTCTGGATTATTTTCAGGACTGCTTGTGGCTAAGCATCACAGTGTATTTGTGAACATCAGAAGGACATATAGAAGTTTAAGGGGTATCTAGAAGAGTAAGCATACTAATTGCAGTATATTTTTTTCAGATCCCCCACATGATACACTCACACGTCAGTGGAACCTTGCTTTAAATGTGACAAAAACTGTGTTTGCTGTTTCCTTACTTGCTATTGAGATGTGTCTTAATTCAGAAACATGAGGACCAGTAGAGTGTGCTAAGAGACAGTTGGCTTTTTACTCTGCTCATGGGACTGTTTTTAATGATTCCTGTCTCTTTATTCCTCACTAAATATAAACATTTAATGGGAAATATTTGCGCTACACATAATTTCCATTTCTAATGTGTTGTTGCAGAGGGGAAAAAAAACCAAACAAGCGAAATCCAGCTGAAAATACCAAATGAAATAAAACCCTAATTTTCTCCCTTTTTTCTTTTTTTTCCTTTTCTTTATAATTATAAACTAACAGGAATACTTATTGAAGGCTGAAGATGCTGCCACAAGGCTTAATATTCTCAATAGATCTGCTCTAAGGCCTGTTCAAGCTCAAGCCAGAACTCCTGTACTACAAACACCACCTTCATACACTGAAATTACACCTAGTAACACTAGTTACTCAGCTAGTAGACAGGAACAATACCTGAAAGTAGGTATCTAAGAAATGCTTCACTTTTAGTTTTTAGGAAGTTTTCATTTACAAGAACTAAGTAGCTCTTTTCTCCCTCCTCTTGCTACAGGTTGCTAAAACTCTGTTCACTGACGAAGCTCTAAAACCCTGTCCAAGATGTCAATATCCTGCTAAATATCAGCTGGTAAAGAATCGAGGACTGTGTAGCAGAGAGGCATGTGCATTCGAGTTCTGTATTTTATGTCTGCATGCATTCCATGGCTCAAAAGAATGTAACAGTTTATCTGCAAAACGGAAGAACAAAAAAGATGCTCCTCCAGGAAGCGCCCAAAGCAAAAGAAATTTAAAAAGACTCTAAATTTGTAAGGCGTGCAACTCCTTACATTTAATTCCTCTTCCCCTTCTCATAAATTCCTAATCTTGTTCCTCTTCAATATATTTCATTGCTTTATATTTCATATAAAGATATGCATTTTGAAAGTCTCATTCAATTTGTTCTTGCTGATTTACCAAGGTAACTTCTCATGTATATATCTTAATCAATGTAGTATATTTTTATTTTTTAAAAAAATAAGCATTTAAAAGTATTTTGTCTTTTTACTTGTTGAGTAGTAGCTAGGCACTTACTAACATCTTAATTTTTAAATAAATATTTATATGTAGTCTGTATTATTTAGCTTACAACACCTCTTAGATGTTTAAAAATGTGATTCTTGTCTTAAAGACAAATTAAAGAAAATTATTTCTAAAAAATTCTTTGCTATTGGATTTATTTATTCACTTTAAATTACAGTAACTGTTTTAAAAATATCTCAAAGTGGGGCACTATGTACATTTGCAAAAAATACTTCTATTTGTATAAATAGTGACACCTAAAAGCCCATATTAGTTGTCTGAATTTTTTATCAGAATAATTAATTTGTTGTTCTCTTAGCCTCTGTAATGCAAGTCAATAGAATAGTAATTTCTAAACCAAATGGATGCTGTGTGAATATTCTATTGTACTGCTTTTTACAAAGTTTTTATCTCAAAAACTACAGGTGATACAGTATATATTCATGTATCTAAAAATACTGTTGTGGACTTACCTTTACACCTAATCTGACTTTACTTCAGCTCCCAGACACTAGGTCATCTTTATACTTCTGCTTGAGTTAAAGGATTATCTACAGCTAGAAATCATTCTTTATCTGTAGATTTAATTAGGGGAATTCACTGATTTTGCTCTTGAACTAAATACGCTGATCCTTTACAGAAAACTAGCTCAATCTTCCCCTTGGACCTCAAATAATTTTTATGTGTGTGCTTGTTTTGTTTTGCTTTTAAACCTCCTAGCAATTATAAAGAGCTCGAAATACAGGTGACAGAAGTGGACACAGTACTTGTTCTATGAAGATATAATACATCTACATCTACAATTGATATTGTCCTACTTGTCCTTTCTAAGAGTTCGTTTGTAACAAGCATCTTGCAGAACACTTGTAGTCAGCTGGTGGTTATTCCCTGCTCTCCCTCTGATGCTGTCCTTTGTGCCTTATTTGTGATGTTGTTTTACTGTGTTACAGTTAGGTAAGCTGTAACACTGAGCTATTTAAAAAGCAGTCTGATTTTTTTTAAAAAAAAAAGAGCTTTCAAGTAAACAATAAGTTGCATATTTGCCTCTTTTAATATTTGTTCACACATCCCTTTATTTTAAATTTTAAGATTTTTTTCGTTCCTTTTTTTTCCCCTTTATTTCCTTTATTGGATGTTTAAGACAAATGGCCCAGGACAATTCACTTCAGGATGTTCTTGAAATATCACTTCTTATTTCTCATCTCTAACTGTTGTGATTTGTAATTTGGTTAGAACTTCTAGCATTCTTGGTTTCTGGAATAGTAGTTCCACACAGCATTTAGAAGGATGAGAAACAACATGGCAAATAGAACGCTATAGAATTTTTAGTACTAACTCTATTTAACTGAAAATGGTATCATGAAAGAAGGGATCAACCCAATATATCTGCCAGAAAATCCTGTTTATTGCATGCCTACAAGTATCAGCACTTTAATTCCAGACTTATTTGTATTTGCTGAGTCTTTGCCTCATTCTTGTGTCAGGTTACACTGGTAGGACTTGGACTTGAAAACGGTTCTGTCTATTCTGAGGGAACAATTGAGAGGAAGGATTTGGGGGCAAGTTAGAGAATAGAGGTATGTGTATACAGTTTTGGTTTAGGAAGAATGACATTCATTACAGAGGAGGAGATTGCAGTAGGAAAATGGCTAAATGACTTGATTAAATATTTTCACTTCTCTAATTGTTTAGAACTTTGTGTTCAAGGTCTATTTAAAAGTTTTAATAAAGGTCAAAGAACCATTGGATTTGTTCCTTTTTTCTTAGGTATAAATTAAGGAACTATACATTTTTAGAAATGTTTAATAGTTTCTATTAAAGGTTAAGCTGACATGATGAACAGCTTTCCAGGCAGGAAGTTATATTACACAAGAATCTGAATATATATAGTTTTTAATAACCTAATTTGGATTAGTTGTCTTTCCTGTTGTTGAACTACCAAATAAAGTAGGGTATGTTAGTAACTGCAATGCAGAATAAGCACTGCATGTCATAACATTTCAGTCTGCTATTGACATCGCTGCATTTAAACTCTGCTAAATAGCATTACATATCTCTAAAATGTCTCAAAACAAAAAATAAGCTTTAAATGCATTCTTGAAATTGATGGGAGACTTATGGCAGACAGTGAGAGGATTTAGCTTGCCTTCTGATGTGGAATATTGCAGTGCAGTCTAGAAATGCATGAGGTGCAATAGTTCTGAAAGTATTACTAAAATAGGTGCACCTTTGGATGGAAGACCATATAGGAGCTCAATTTTCAATTTAAGAATAATTTTTAAGTGTCCTTTCCATTTGAGAAAATCTGGTAAGAATTGTGTGACCTTTTCCAAAGAGTTTGCTTTTGCTAAAATCTGAATAATTCAGGGAGAATGGAGTAGTAAATTGGTTTTCTTATAGGCATTCTTTGTCTTTTGAAGGTAGTAGTCTCTTTGACGTTTACAGTGTCTATTCAACAAGGAGTAGCTTGAAAAGAAAAAAGTACTTGAATCCTATTTCACAATTTTAAACATTTTTCTCCACTTTCAACATATTTGAAAGTTGTTTTTTTTTTTTCTACTAAACCTGTCTCACAAAAATGTCTTCTTGAATCACATGTCTCTTGTTCAGTTCAGAACACCAGTTCTCTGGTGTTCAGAGCATATTCAGAAATGTGTTCTCTGCTGTCATCCACTGCTACACCAGAGGTAGGGAGAAGTGAGAAAGCCAGATTTCTCATCTCTGGCTAGTGGTCCTCTCTGACAGTGATTTTCAAAAATTTTTTTTAACAAAATTAGCTTTATGCCTTGGCACAAGGGAGAAACAAAACAGTATATAATCAATGTGTGGGTAAAGAATAACATAACTATACCATATCTTGTGTTCTATTAGATATCTAAAAGCCTCTAATAGTAAGAGTGAAAGGAATCAAAACTATTTCATTATATGATTGCTTTATGACAGAAATTAAGTATTTGGGGTAGAGGAGTGGAAGTAACTTCTTTTGAAATGTTAGAATATTTTTTTCTCTATGCTGTATCCCTCAATTAGTCTCTATCAGATACTATAAAGCTATAGGAGTCTGAACTTGAATGAAACAACAAAAAAGAACGTAAGGTCTTACTTCATAAAAAACCCAAACACTCAACACAAAACCAAACAACCTACTCCCCCTCGGAAACCCCAACCCCCAGACCCCAAAATAAACCCTCCCCTTCAACAGAGCCAAAAAAAAAAGGTAAGAAGAAAACAGCTTATGAGTGTCAGGGAGCCTAGGGATTCATACCTAGCATCTTTCTTTTTCTACTAGGCTGAATTATTTCTTGGAGACCTGAGGTCAAGCACTATCACAGAGAAGAAGGATGCAAAAGTGGTCTTTAAGTAGAAATGGGAATGGTCAAGTGTTTTCTAAAATATCCAGCCCATAATTATTCTCCAGCTCAAAAATTGTTCTTGTAATTGACAACAGATTGTTGGAAAAGGAGGAGTGAATTTTCTTTCATTCTGGAATATGAGAATAATGTTCAAGATACTATTTGGACTGCTGAAAACCTTATTTTTGCAATACTTACTTCCCTTCAGGCAGACATGACCTATAGTGGGAGAAGTGATATTGCCTGCAATTGCCCAGGGAATGAATTTAGTTTTCTGAAGATGATGATTTCAACCAGACCTGTGAATTTAAATTCTAAAATAGAATTATTAGAAGTAACCTTTGCTGCTGACAGAGGTTGCTGCAAGAATTGTACTTCATAAATCTTTTTTTTTTTGGAGCAGCAACCATAAACTTCAAGTGGTTTGCGAGAAGGAAATTGAGGTTACTCAAGACTCTGATCATTCTTTCCTTGGTGACAAGTATCAAAGAGCTTAGGCAAAAAATTGTTATAAATCTTTTTAATTGTTTATAGGCTGGAGAATGTTAGTATGTTTTATCATTAACTAGCTAAAAATTTTGTTAATTAAATTAAGGATCTCATCAACATACAACAGATTACTTCCCTTTTCCACATATTGGTTATTCTTTAGAACATCTTTGGCAATTTGGCCTTGTTGGTTCATTTTAATACAAGAAGTAATTTCTTTTCTTTCTGTTTCATAGGCACATGAAGAAATACAGCAATGTCAGATTAGAAAGGGACTCCTGGAGTCTTGTGCCAACCTCTTATGTCAACTCATCAAGTTCTATCTTAAAACTAGATAGAATACTGTCCAATGACTGTGTCGGTGACTATTCCAGATTGGTCTACTATTCACTTAACCTGTTGCCTTTTTTTTAGCACTACTATTAAAATAGCTCTTCTGTACATCTGATTCTACCCTTAGACTTTTTGTTCCTCCCAATGTTATGATTATGTTATTTCACCACCAAAAACCTCAGAATTTAGTCTCATCTCTTAAGACAATCCAACAACAGATGTTGTGTCAAACAACTCCTCACTGTTTCCACTGGAATTTATTCTTTGAATCAACGCAACAACTATTCCAGGTAAAACCTCCTCAAGACCTTGAATAACATTGAGGCTTTCTTTTCTCTACAAGAAAATACTTTGACCAATGCATTTCTTTTTTATGTCTTTTGCACAATCACAGTTTAATCACTTGGTGTAATAGTCCCACTTTCTTTCCACAAATTTTGAAAAGATCCCATTTTTCCCCCCATATTTCTACTGAACCTTAAGTGTGTAACCTCATACTTTGTACTGCTAAGCTTCAGGCTTTTTTCTTTCTCTGCTTCAGTCTTGTGATGATTTAGTATTTGATGTAATATTATATTTTTACAGGTGCAAATTTTTTGTCTGTACTGAATCTTACACGATTTTTTGATGCAAAGCATCTAGCAGATTCTGTTATCACTTGTCAGATGCCCCAACAGAATCTGACTGCTTCATGGGAATGACATGTTTATTTTTAGTTAAACAAAAACAAAGCTTACTTTCACTTTCTGATTAGTTGAAATTCTCATTACAAAAAGACTTAACACATTTATTTTCCTCTATGACAAGCTTCTGTACAGTGTTAGATCCTACCCAAACTTGTCAGAAACCTAAATGCTGCTAAGACCTTACTGAGCTGGGTTACTAATGGCTGATTAATAATGAAACAAACTTTCAACTGAAAATATAGATGGCATGGAATTTTTAATGAACTTATAAACACTGTTGAACACTGGAAGTTTTATATAAAATTAGATTTCCAACTTGGAGACTGGAGTTTAAATGTTAAAAGCCCCTCTAATTTTTCCCCTCTGTGCCTTAACACTCATTCTGAAAGCAGTTCTGCAAGGGTTATTGTCTTGTTTCTTAATTCTGTAGGCACCTTTAATCTCTGGCAAAAAGATGTGGAAACTGTGCATGTATTTTAATTGCTGCTTTTCACTCCGGAATCATAGTGAAAAACCAATTTCCATAAGCTATTTAAATTTAGACATTGTGCCATGACTAGAACCAGCTGAAATGGTAGAAGGACAATAACTTTTGGGAAAAGAGGGACAGCTAGTTGGTAAGCAGTAGTTCACTAGATAAGCATAGTAATGCTTGCTAAAAGTTATCATTTGGAGCTGGAAGGTTATTGCTGAATTACTCAGTTATGCAGTGGTCTTCCACTTTAGCAAAAATGTTAATTATCATTCTAAAAGTGCTGCTGTTGCCCAAATGGAGGACTTCTATCTCATGTTCACTGAGCAGACATTAGAATTCCTGAAGTACTGAACTGGGTCGAATAGATTATTTAGGGCCTAAAGAACACATCTCCTGGAAGTCTTTTGTTCTGCCAGGACTCAGTGGCTCAGTACCCAGCCTATCTGTAGACCACTGGGATACAAAATTAATGAATCCATCACATTTTCCTGGTGCACATTTTGATAGATTAGATGCTACAAAAACTTTGGCAATAGCACCTTTTTTGGCTTTTAAACATGAGTTTTGCTTGTGTTGAGAACATTCTCCCCTCTTTGGAAAAGATTTGTCTAAAAGCAGCAATCCCATGAAATACTGCAATTTCAGGTTTAATTTTCCTTTATCGTTTTCCTGCTACGTATTCTGTTGTGGTGTACAAAAAATATCATTGGGATGTAATAACACTTCAGCTGTCCTCTTGGAAGTGTTTCTGTCAAGAAAATGTTTGAGACTCTGTATTCAAATATGCATAATAAGAGGGACTATGATGGATCCCGTTTTGTGCTCCAAATGGAAATGCTCACTGTTAAATTCCTGTTCTGGACTTTTTCCTTGGTTTAAATAATTGTCATAAAAGGAGAATAGCATACAACATAGAATGGATAGCAATAAAACAAACTAATTCCTGAAATGCTTTGCTCAATTAACTTACTTAAATGTGAAACTATATTAAGGGTTGAACTGTTTTCTCACTGAAAACAGTCTTTGATTTCAAATGCTGTTGATAAAATATTTTCATCACAAGAGGGCAGCAAAGATTTTTCTTACAGAACAGAAGTTTAGTTGTTTTTCTTCTTGCTTTAACCCTTGCACGCTAACTCAACGTTATAAATGCAAAACGTTTTGAGTGCCTTAAAGCAACAGTGGCCATAATTCCTGCCCCCAGGAGCTGCATACCAAAATCTACGAGAGGAGTGGTATCCTGGGAAGTAATTCGGATGGTATTACTTCTCCAGGGCCTCCTTTACAAGGTGAAGCTGTGCTGGGCGCATAGCCAGGTCCTACAGCAACCAGGCAAAATCACAGAATCACAGATTGGCCTAAACAGTGCCTCCAGGCTCAGTTCCTCTCTCAACCATGAACTTGGATTATCCAGCAACCTCCACGCCACTCTGGGGTTGGCTACAAAACATAACTCTCCCATGAAAGTGTTGCAGTTAAATGTTTGAGAATTGATAGTTTCAGGACTTTATTCCCTAAGTATGGAAAATATATTTGATAATAAAATCCAATATGGTTTTATGAAGTATGAATAGTGTACAAACGCTTCTTCTATCATGATTTAGAAATGATCATAGGAAAAATATTGCATGCATTCTGTTCATACTTACTTGATGTTCTGAAGGCTTTAACATTAACTTTTTTAAACTCAAATTGGGAAGAGACTCATTATTCCCATATAACATATTTTAAACAATATCAGAATGGCAGTGTTTTTGTTTGTTTGTTTTTATTTTTAGTCTGTTAAATGAAGGCTGGGTGAGAATTTGGTAACTTAATGTGTTCTTTATTCTTCACTTGGAAGCTGATGAACATGAAATATTTTTCTTTTTTTCTTCTGTTTTTTTTTCTTTCCATGGGATCAGTTCCCCAACCTGGTTAATTATGGAACTCCAGAGCAGCCATGGCAGTTTAACACAAAAAGGTGGTAACTGGTGGTCAGTAGGATGTTTTGTCACAAACAGCAGTGCTGCTATCCCCAGGGTTGATGCATCAGTAATATCTTACATGGTTAACTTAGTTGGGGAATCCTGGGTTTGGGGACTGCTGTTGACACCTGTCTGATAGCAAGACTGGGAAGACATGCATGCATTTATTGTTTCTTATTGGGTATATGACACCAACTGCCAGGAGATGATTTGCTAAAGGAGTTTGACCCTATTGGCATATGTTATTCCTATCTGCTGAAGCTTCTTCCTATACCTCTTGCGTTGGACCTTTAGTGGACTGGATCACCTGCTAAGCCAAGATCAAGAAACTCTCCTGACTTAAGCCAAGCTGCAAGTAACCCCATAAAAATAAATTGTCAGAAATTTACTTGCCCAACTAAAAGTAAGAAGTGGTGGTAAACTTGAAAAGCTTAAATTAGTGGAGCCAAATGTATTACAAACTGTGACTCCAGTTTATCTACATGAAAAATAGATAATAGACAATAACAATTCAAACTTTTGTACACAGTGCAAAAATTTTGGATGCATCCCCTGACAGTGAAGTCTCTGTGAGAAATAACTGTCACAGTTTCTTCTGATCTGCATCTTATGTTTCAGCGGAAAGATATGCTACATCAGCTCTAGTAGGGCTGCTAGCAAAAAACTCTCTCTGCCTTGATGTAAACTTACACACCATGCCAATGTTTTTATCTTGTATGTGGTTTGATAGCTGTGGTTCTAGTAGTTCTTTCCTAATTTTCATATTGTCTTTGCAGACTGACTTTAATACCTTATTTCTAATAATTATTTCTAAATAATTTATTTCTATGATTATTTCTAATAAATATTTCATAATCTTACTGAATAGTTTTTGCACTAAGTCTTAATGCTCCTTTCCAAAATCAGAAGAGGCAGCGTGATATTCTCCTAAAGTTCTAGGAGTTATGCCTTAAGACACTAATACAAATTTATGAAGGAATTAAATGTCTGCAGTTATGAAGTAGGCAACTGGCAGGTAGGAGGTAATAAGAGTACAAGTGTGTATCACAAACTGCTACGTGGTCCTTCCAAATTTTGGTTCACTTTCCAGGTATGTCTCTCTGTATTCCCTTTATGTTAAAAAAAACCCCTTACTTAAAACCAAGACCCATGTTAGGCAAATGGAAATCAAACCTCACTTAAAGCCTTTAATGTGATAAAACACCTCTACATTGTCCTGATAATATAAAATTGTTATAGGAATCCTTGGGCCATTGGTGGCATGGAAAAGTCAAAAAGTATTCTCCAGTGACTATCCAAATAAAGACTTCTGTAGAGGTCAAGCTCTTTGGACTTCCCTCTGAAACTCTCCTCCAGTAGTAAAAGGTTTCTAATGTTGATAGCCCAAAGATGTCACATTTCTTCCTTTACCATTTCTAGAATCATAAAATTCTTTAAGTTGGAAAAGACCTCTAAGATCATCAATTCCAACCCTTAACCTGGCACTGCAAATTCCACCATTAAACCATGTCCCTAAGTGCCACTCTACGCATCCCTTAAATACCTTCAGGGGTAGTGACTCAACTACTTCCTTGTGTAGCTTGTTCCAGTGCTTGACATCCTTTTGGTGAAGATTTTTTTCCTAATGTCCAGTCTAGACCTTCTCTGGCACAACTTGATGCTATTTCCTTTTGTCCTATTGCCTGCTACCTGGGAGAACAGCCCCACCCCTACCTTGCTACAACCTCCTTTCAGGTAGTTGTAGAGAGTGAGCATCCTCTTCTCCAGGCTAAACACCCCCAGCTCCCTCAGCCACTTCTCATCAAACTTGTGCTCCAGACCATTCACCAGCTCTGTTATCCTTCTCTGGACTCACTCCAGCTCCTCAATGTCTTTCCTGTAGAGAAGGGTCCAGAACTGGACACAGGACTCAAGGTACAGCCTCGCCAGTGCTGAGTACAGGGGGACAACCACTGCCCTGGTCCTGCTGGCCACATTATTTTTGACACAGGCTGGGATGCCATTGGCCTATCCTATTTTATTTTTAAACACTTTTTTCTCTTCACCTAGGCTATCTTTGGGAAGGGTTTTTTTTCCTCCTTTTAGAATTCTTTTGACTGCTTGTATATAATAATTTCCTCAGGTGTTCGCATTAACCTTTTCTGACAGCCACAACGTTGCATTAAACTGTGCCAGTAGACTAGAACTATCAGATTCAACACAGGCTGTACCATCACAGGAGGCAGCCTCTGGTATTTTGCCAATGGAATAATTTAAGGCATTTCAGGTCCAACTGTATGACAATAAATTTGTACTTCCCTCTCAGTGTCTGACTCCCATTTTTGCACTTCTGCAGTCAATATTTAAATAGGTTTCCTAGTACCTGTTTTCAGTTTATGAGATCATTACTTTCAAATGCAAAGCTAAAATCTATGTGTTAATCATCCAAAAAAAGAAACAGTAGTTACATTTAACTAAAGTTGGATTTCTGTAAAGATATTTAGGTATTAAAGATATCACATGAAGAAATGCCTAGTTATGTTTGAGATTGGGCACTTCTATTGAAAATTAATAGCTGTCTTTGAGAATCTCTCCAGAGGTGTATCTGCATTTTTGTTAGTAGTATTTGCTTCCTTTCGAATTAGTAATTAATTACGAGAAAGTTCATGATTTCATTGTGACCACTGCCAGGAATCAAACACTGTTTCACACCTAAAAATGCAAGTGTGCATTTGGATTTACTAAAGCAATTCATTTTATGTCTTATCTTTATTTGCACAAATCCCAAGGAGATTTGCTCACCCAGGAAGCTGGCATAGCTTATACGTGTGGTTCTTTGAGTGCAAAAAGTTCTCTCAGCAGTTTTGATCTGTTTTGCCTGGGTGATATTTTGAAATGCTCTCCCTGATAAATGGCCGAAAGTATGAATTTCAGAAAATTAAAGAGGAAAGAACAGATTTAAATCTTGACTGAAAGTTCACCTCTCCAAATGGCTCTTCAGTAATGAGCAGGGGAGGAAGATGCCAGCAGGTATGAAGTGGACCAATTTATGTTTTCCTTTCACTTGTCTTCCTGTGCAGATCTCTTCCTGTGCAGGTCTTTTTCTAGATTACCATTTTCTAAAAAAATCTAACAATTTAAGACATACTTTTACTATTTTGCCTTTCTTTGTCTAGTATTTTACTGGTATCATCTTTTTTAGAACTTATTCTCCTTCCCACCTAGCCATTCATTTTTTTCTACAAGATCAGATGTGTTTTGGGATAGATCATGGCTTTGACTACATTTATGAAACATTCTGTGGGCCTGCACTTCTGCTAAGATAAATAATAAAAATTAAAAGAAGAGCATGGAAAGAGAAAAATGTGAAAAATGAGGAAAATGAGCTTAATCTTTATATCTCAGCCTCTACAGCTGGTGAACTTTCAACTGGCAATATAAAATCAGGACTGAAATGCATATACACAAAGTATTTGACCTAAGTGTGTGTTGTTAAGTAAGATTATGAGAAAGCGATGACAACTGCTGACAGCTTCTCCATGAGAGGGTACAGTGTGTATTTCCTGATGAGCTTAATCCAAAATGCCATCTTTGAAGCACATGACAAAAAGCATAAAGACCTAAGAGTTTTATACTGAAATATAATAGATGACAGAAGGAGAGAAAAATGACCATTTTATTTTATTGTATTATATTTTATTTTATTTTTAATTGAATCCTTTACAGACTTCAGTTGTATCTAAGCTGACTTGTAGCTTCCACTTCTAATTAAAAAAAAAAAAGGCATATTCAGTCATGTTTCCATTGTTTTTTCTTTGAAAAATACAAGCAACTAGGGAAGTTTAGGAGAAAGTTATACACTGAAGGCCATGTTTATGTCTACATCAGAAAGAAAAAGGGGCTGGGGAAAATGAGTGAAGTCAACATTAGCCTAAACTTAAAATCATATTAAGTAGTTTGGTTATGAGACAATCCAGCCAGATGATACAATGGAGTACAATTCTTCTGCCTGTTGCAAAGGTTTAACTTTACCTTTTATGGGCTATCTTGCAAAGCATATTTCTCTTACATATACATTAGGTATACCTATTTGAAATATTTCATAGTGACAATAGAACATGTCCCGATATATAGCACTAAGAAAGTGTGTGTATGTCATTAAGCATTAAATTACTGTTTGTCATGTCTTATTGAATAGAATCCACATACAAAGAACTTAAAAATAGTTAATACTTCATCAGAGTAATAATATTTAAACTGTCCATAGCTCATTTGTTTGAATTTTTATATTTTATTCTTTGCTTCTCTTGAATATGCTCTTCACATATATACAAAACTTTTGACTGAAATGTGTATCTTGACTAAGACATTATTCAGCTAATCTCTTAGGTCTTTGGAAATACTTTTCTCCCTTTAAATGAAAAAAACCCCAAACCCAAACCACCCTAAAAAGCTGATCAGACACCTAACAATATTACATGAAGACAATTAGAAGTATCATTCTGACACTTAGCAATTAGAGCAGTGACTGTGGTATTTGGGCAGGCATCCCCAGGAGTGGGAAGACACATCTGGAGTAGAGGGTGCAAAATATCATTTGTTTCTAGGAGATGAAGCCATTTTCCTGCCTCAATTATATTTGATTTGCTGCTTGTTCACTTTGAACAGCCATCAATTCCTGGACGTTAAGTTGCAGTCCCTGAGCATGTGCAGTTTTTACTTAATCATGAATTCCACCAAAGTCATGTATGAATTAAAATAGAACTTTTTTCACAGCTGAGGTATATGGCTGGAGATACTGTACTATTCCATGAAAGGGGGCACAAATGACAGATTTTGCCAGAAATGGGAGGGTCTTGGTACATTTTGGGCACTTCCTGAGCACAGTGGATGGATTAGGCCTCTCAAAGGAGCCCTTCACTTAACTTGCATACATGACATCTTGTACAACTGATCCAGGCGGGATTTTTGCTAAGCTACTAAAAGCAGTGCTGGTCTGGAAATAAGCAGCAGTGGAGAACCTTTGAGAGAACTTTCATGCCAAAAACCCCTGAAGGATTTATGCAGTTCTAGTATGAGATACTCTCTAGGTAGGATGTTTATCAGGTCCCAGCTGTGGAACACCTAAAGCCCACTGAAATCCTCAAACAGGAGCCTGAATTCCTTCTTCGCACACAGCTTTCACTGACCATTCCAGAAATGTGCCTTTTTCTTATATCCTGGAGTTACCCCCTCGAACCAAGGAAGAAACTAACATTCTCGGAGAGTTTAATTTCATTTCTGGCTACAAGTATCCTCAGATTCATTCCTGGTTCTCAGGCACCTCCTCTGGGACGGTCATCCCCGGGGCGCTGGGCTGCGGCTGAGGCGGTGCCGCCTGCAGCGCCATGGCAACCCCGCCGCGCCGCCCGCGGCCGCCGCAGGCCCGGCCAGGCCCGGCGGTGCCGCAGCTGCTCCTGCTGCTCTGCCCTCCGGCCTTTCACCTCCGCGGCCGAGGTCGGCAGCCCCAGGATGCAGTCGAAGAGGCTCACCACAGGTACGTCGCAATTTCCACGCAGGGTATGGGCTGGATCCGTGTCAGACGAGGGGTCTGGCCCCACGGTGACGGCCCCAGGCACAGAGACGTGACAGGGGTACAGACAGACACAGAGGTGGTGACACAGAAAGAGCGGGATTTTGAACTGCCAGGTTTAAACTTGCCCATCAGAATTTATTGCTCTGCAGAGAGAACTTTGCTGCCTTCAAATAGCATCACAAAAGATAGGATATTCTCCTAGAATGAGTGAGATTTGGTTATCTGGGAACATTCACAATTGTATCTTCTTAATTTTATCAGATATTTCTTAATATTCACTGTTCAAAGCTCCAAGAGTCTCATATAAATCTGTATTTTCATTAAAACCACCTAGCTTCTAGTAATCAATTTTGCAGAGGAAAAATTTTGCTGACAAGAAGTTAACTGACATGTATGAGAAATAACATAGTTAAATAATACTTGAATTATATTTAAATAATTCTTGTGGTAGTTAACCTTTTTATGCATGGGTCAACATCTTGAGTGCATGTTTTTAGTTTATTTTATTTCCTCAGGCTAAGTAATTTTATTTCAGAATATCCAGGAAAGGGTGTCATGCCTCAATACTTTTTGTTTCTGTATTGTAATCCTAGTTGAACCAGCTTGACTGTGTTGCTTGGATAACATACACTATTTCATTTATGTTTTTCAGAACCTCCATGTATAACAGAAGAAGTGTTTGTAAGTATGCTTTATAAGGCTTGATCATTATTTTTGTTGTGCAACTATAGAGCAAAAAAAGCAACAAAACCATTTGGGAAACTGTTGTCTCTTTTCTCATTTCTTTGCTTTGTAAGTATGGAGTACTGAGTAATTTCTTACAATTTTCTCAGACAAAATAATACTTAATTTTAAAATAATTAGGAAAAAGAATAACAAGAGACTATGGAGAATAAAGATGGAAATAGAAAAGAAAGACAATCAGGATGAAGGAAGGAAACAATCAACTGGAAGGTTCAGCATGATGGATTTAACAATCTCCTTACTTTGCATTTTCTGGTCTTTGCTCATAGCTCATTTTAGGAGTTCCCTGATGTTTGTTGTCTTATTTGAAAGGTATATATAAATCTGTAAATCTGTAAATATATATATATAAATACGTAAATATATGTAAATCTTAAAGGTAGAGGAGCAGGCTTTCCCCATATGCCAAAAGACAAGCCAGGGGTGAGAAAGGACAAGAGAACTTTGACTGGAACTCAGTGAGAAGAAGGGATAGGCAGCTCAGGAGTATCACAAGGATGTTGTGAGGTCATGCAGGGACAAAATTAGAAAGGTCAAATCCCAGATAGAACTTAATGTGGCCACTGCTGTAAAATACAACAAAAAGTGTTTCTACAAATACATCAACAACAAAAGGAGGGCCAAGGAGAATCTCCATCCTTTGCTGGATGTGGGAGGAAACAGTGACAAAGGATGAGGAAAAGGCTGAGGTACTTAATACCTTCTTTGCCTCAGTCTTTATCAATAAGACCAGTAATTGTCAAGGTACCCATGAGCTGGTAGACAGAGACAGGGAGAAGAATGGAGCCCCTATAATCCAGGAGGGAATGGCCAGTGACCTGCTATGCCACTTAGACCTGCACAAGTCCATGGGGCCAGATGGAATTCACCCAGGGGTACTGATGGAGGTGGTAAAAGTGTTCACTGAGACACTTTAAATCATTTACCAGCAGTCCTGGTCAGCTGGGAGGTCCCAGGTGACAAAGCTGGATTATGTGAAGCTCCTCTATAAGAACGGTTGGAAAGAAGATCCGGGGAACTACAGGCCTGTCAGCCTGACATTGGTGCTGGAGAACATCATGGAGCAGATCATCTTGAGTGCCATAACGCGGCATGTGCAGTACAACCAGGGGATCAGCCCAGCCAGTATGGGTTTAGGAAAAACATGTCCTGCTTGACAAATCTGATCACACTTGGCAGAGTGACTCATTTAGTGGATAAGGGAAAGGCTATGGATGTTGTCTACTTGGACTTCAGTAGCGCCTTTGACACCATCTCCCACAGCATTCTTGTGGAGAAACTGGCTTCCCATGATGTGGACAGGTGCACTGTTTGATGGGTAAAAACACTGGCTGGATGGCCATGCCCAGGGAGTGGTGGTGAATAGAGTGAGTTAAATCCAGTTGGCAACTGGACATTACTGGGGTTCCCCAGGGCTCAGTACTGAGGCCAGTCCTATTTAATATCTTTATTGACAACCTGGATGAGTGGATCAAGTGCACCCTCAGCAAGTTTGCAGATGCAGTTATTTTTCTCCCAAGTAACAAGAAACAGGAAAAAGTGGAAATGGCCATAAGCTGTGCCAGGGGAGGTTTAGGGTGAATATTAGGAAAATTTTGCCACCAAAAGTTTTGTCAAGCATTGGAACAGGCTGCCCAGAGAAGTGGTTGAGTCACTATCCCTGGAAGTATTTGAAAGACATGTGGATGTTGCACTTGGAGACATGGTTTAGGGGTAGGCTTGGTAGTGCCAGGTTAACAGTTGGATTTGATGATCTTAAAGGTCTTTTACAATTAAACAATTCTACGATTCTATGATTCTATACATAAAATGTATCTGACATATATAAATATGTACATGAGAGCATCTCCTAACTGCATATTTAGATTGCATTAAGCCCAGATTCTGCAGGCTCCTTAATATGACTAGATATGTATGACTCCAAGTGAACTTCACACGCAGGCATGAAGCTGTCAGAGTTCTATTTAGTATAGGGTTTTATATTAACTTTCAGCTTTTGACATTTAAAGATGTCGTGTTTTATATATTTGTCAAGGGTGGAGAGGTATTTATCGTTTTAGTGGGTGCTGCAACATGAAATGCAAATCTTGCAATATAGTGCTACTTTTATCCACATTCAACTTCCCCTTTAATGTCTAATAATATTTCTGTGTTTCTGTACTTTTTCATGATGGCAGTAATAGAGAAAGGTATCAAATGCTGTAGATAGAAGTCATTAGGTTTGTTTCCAGCAAATACCTAAGAAATGATTGTATACCATGCCAAAATGATTTTAAAATTCCTTTCAGTGTTAAAAGAGTGATAGAAATCAGGCTCAGGATATTCCTATTCATACAAAAATTGCATGAAACAGTTTTGGACCAATTTTTAGCACACCTTAACCTCCAGTTGCAATTCTTCATGAAAGGCAGCTCTTTATAGTCATAATTTAGACTGTGCAACAGGAAAGATGAAACAAAATGCTTCCTGACACAAAAATCTAAGCTACAGTATTGTACATGCAACTCCAAAACTTATAATGTGCAAATATGAAAGTGCAACTGTGATTTCAAGTGAAAATAAGACTGTCTACAAAAAACCCTCCAAAACCAGAGGAAAGTTTGTTGTGTATAGATGCAGTAAGATCAGTGAGTAGTAAAGCTTGCATTAATAAGATCATAAACATTTTATTGATTAATCAACCACTGTGTTTACATTTCTTGCTGTTATATGGAACTACAGAGAATTATATCCTTGGGAAATTAAAAACACATGTTACCTGTAAATAAATCCTGTTTAATCAGTGCCCAAACATCTCTCGGTGCATGGTACTGCAATTGCATTGGGCCACAGGCCTGTGGTCCAAATAAAGCACGACCTCTGTAATGCAGAAAGCCTTGCTTTCAGCGTTGTCAGCGTTTTCTAGGGAAGAGCATGAGCTAACTTGCCTGTCCTGTATCAGTCACAGGAGCAACCACAAATACTAAGGAATAAATGTTGGCAGATTAGGGCCAGGCAAACACCATCAGGTCTGGTTCTGACTTGTTGTGCAGCAAACAAGAGCCTTCCTGAGTTCATATTAAAGTATGTTAGCTCAGATTTCTTCCTTACCTGAGCCTGAGCTGTCTCTGTTTATACCAGTGGGGTTTAGATAAAGATACTGCCTGCCTACACTTGATATGATGTACACTGTGCATAACCTCTCTTTAGTGCTATTCCTCACTAGTGCTATTCAACTCTATGAACTTAAGAAAGAGAAAAAAGATTTGTGTCACAAGACCTTTGCTGATATTGGCAAATACATCAGATTTAGGTGCATTTTCTTTGCCTTGCAAGGCAGAAATAAGAATATTCTAGAAACTATAAAAAATATTTAGGTGTCTTCATTATACTGAAGACACATATCTGAAGACCAATGGAATAATGTTCTACTTTTACCCTCTATTGAATTGAAATGGGGATGGTGGTGGTATTGAGTACAGCAGAAGTAAGATTTGGATCCATAATTTGGGGTTTGTCAACAGCAAAAAAATTCAATTTCTATTCAAAATTTTTTGAGTCTTGTTAGCAGGATTTAAAATGCAGAGGTCAGAAAGGATACAAAAACACCTGCAGATGCAGTCTTCACTTCTGATGAGATCAACAGGAAGCCTCCCAGTTCTGTCAGATTCAAAGTATGGCATACACGGCTTGCTTGTTAAGCCAAAATATAGGTCAGAGAACTCCCTTTTGTTCCCCAAACATCCCCAAGCAGCAGTGTGAGAGCAGAAGGTGGCCCTGGTGGCCCTGGGTGAATTCCCCTTTTTTCCAAGTGAAAGAGAGAAAGGTACAATGTAGGGAATTTCTAGACTGTGAGCTTATGCACGTTTTTTTCAAAAATAAACATCCAGATTTTCAGCATTTAGAAGCTGTTGGGTTTATGAAGGCTTTATCCGTAAATTTATTGACATAAGATTTACCTTTGTTTGTGTTTTTTACATTGCTAAGGATCTCAGGAGTGTGCAATGGTTGCAATATAACAGTGATGCAATGATTATATTCTCAAAAGTGGGAAATAATATTTTGCAAAAGTTTCCATGTCATATCTCATGAAAAAAACATTGTTTGAGGGAATAGTGCATTCAAACCATATTAGCACAGATTACTACAAGCCTTGCTTTGTGGTTTTGTCTTTCTATAGGAAGAATGCTTAGCCACAGATGATATGCTTGTGGACTACTTTAATGAATTTTTGAGTCTTCCGGTAAGTACCTTACAGAAATCCCTTGCAAAATTCAAGAAACACTATACTAAAATGAAGAGTAACTTAATCCATCTTAGAAAATTTTACATTTTGCTGCTTGCTAGTTAAATGACTTTTACAATATGTCTGTGTTTCAATGGTAGCAACTCTTACTGCTCAATTTTATCAGTATCAGGAAAAGTAGCACAGTATCTGGACTTCTGAGGACAGATTTTATTTTGCTAAGCTAAAGAATCACAGAATCACTGAATGGGTAAGGCTAGAAGGGACCACAGTGGGTTGTCTGGTCCAACCTCCCTGCTCAAGCAGGTCATCCTAGAGTACATGGCACAGGATTGCATCCAGACAGTTCTTGAATATCTCCAGTGAGGGAGACTCCATAACCTCTCTGGGCAGCCTGTTCAGTGTGCAGTCACCCACACAGGCAAGTTGTTCTTCCTCATGTTCAGGTGGAACTCCCTGTGCACCAGTTTCTGCCTCTTGCCTCTTGTCCTATTGCTCAGCACCACCCAGAAGAGCCTGGCTCCATCGTCTTGACACCTTCCCTTCACATACTTACAGACATTAATAAGGGCCCCTCTCATTTATCTGTTCTTGAGGCTGAATGGGCCCAGTTCTCTCAGCCTTTCCACATAACAGAGATGTTCCAGTCTTTTAATCATCTTTGTCACCCTGTGCCTGACCTCCTTCAGGAGCTCCATGTCTCTCTTGTACTGAGGAGCCCTCGTGCTGCTGGCAATGCTCCTCCTAATGTACACCAGACCTTCTTGGCCACAGGGACACACTGTTGGCTCATGAACTGCTTGTTGTCCACCAGGACCTCCAGGCTATTTATGTATTTAAATTTATGTTATTAATTAATTATTTAGATCACAGTGCACTAAAATAATAAAATAGGAAATGAAAAAGACACATAAATACTTATTTTAAAAGTATAAGGAGTCCAGTCCTATTCCAGTATCACATCATGATGATATAACAAATGTTTGTCCTTTTACAATCTTGTGGCAGTGCACTCAGTGATTAATATACATTTAAGCTCAAAACCAACTCTATTTCTATTCACGGCTTTGAAGGCCTCAAAGTTGGCACTTCCCTCCTCTTCCTCTCCCATCTGCAGCTAGAAGTGTGCAGGCTTACACTATAATCTGTGTGCTGATCCAGTTACAGTTAGACTACCATATCCAGTGCCCTATTTTTAACTAGTTGCCCTATATTTTGCTCCTTTTCCCCATCAACTATACTGCTTCCCCACATTCTCATGAGAGTCAAATATATGGTCCTGCTCCTTCAATATGGCAACATCATCCAACTTCATCTTTGTAGTCTTGGCCTTGACTATCCCCATTCTCTTCATCCCCACAACTTACACCCATACTCACTTGCCAAGTGGCACAGGTTTTCCACAGTGTCACTCGTGGCTCCCACCCAATGTACCACAGAGCTGTCCCACAGCCTGTCCCCCTCCTAAGGCACTGTAGTCCAACAGGCTACACACTACAAGAACATATACCCATTCCTGCAACTCACTTGGTAGGAACCACCACCAGTGTTAGGAAGGGGCAGAATGTTTCTTGATGCTCCTTGGACCTCATACTCTGGTGCAGCCATTAGTGAAATAAATTCAGTTATGATTCATAACTTAATGATTTGGCTTACCAAACTGAACTAGACATAGCTGTGCTCTCTAAGCCACATCACAGGTTTGTGTAAATGTACACATATAATGGAAATTGCACAACTAAAGGTGATAGAATGGGCTCCCCATGTCAATTTTTAAGCTTAAAATAGAATCGGAAGATATTCAGATGTGTGGATTTTGTGCACAGCACCAATACTAACTTCTCTCAGGAGCTCAGCCTTTAGTGCTTTCACCACACTGCAAGATTCCTAAGAATAATTTTTTCAAAGCTGGAGAGACACAGATGGAAGAAAGTGTGTGGTGAGAGGGGCTGGGGCTTTTTCTTTCTCCAACATCCTCCACCTCCCCCCTGCAGCTGCTCTACGATATCTGACTAAATCCAAGCCTAACTATTTAGCTTTTAAACCCAGGCCTCCTTCCATGTGCCAGATTGTTCTTAGCGCAGGAATACCATCCTTTGTGCCTTTGCTGCTTATTTGGAAACTATGCTTCAAGTTTTCCCCAAATCTCAGAGGACGGAGTGGGTAAGAAGTTCAGCTTGCTTAATCTCTTGGTATCCTTGGACATGAACAGATTTCAGGACATCTGTTAGAGGCCAAAATTCTCCTTGGCCTCAGAGGGCTCCTCAGCCCACAGTCCTGGCGCAGCTCAGCAGCTCTAAACCGCAGCAATTGTCCAGGCACTCCTGATGGCTCTGGAGCCCACAGAAAAGAGTTCACAGTCACTCCTGGGTAAACACTATTTTACGCTGGTAATCTTGGTAGCTTCTAAGATGACACATGGTCTCTCTTACACATATTTACATATCTTCATGAAAACAGATGCTCTGTTATCTATTTTTAACTGTAATGTTCTCATAATTGGTTTTATTTTCTCTTTGATCTTTTCCTAAGTATTTACCCTCTTCAGGATTAATTTCTTTTAATGCCTTGAGTTCTGTGGCTTGAATACCTTACATTCCCAATTTTCCTCTCCTTCTCAGAAGGCTTCTACTAAAACACCGCATTGAAATTTCCATTGCTTTATTCTTGTTGTGCTTATATGCTGTTGCCTGGGAACAGTATTACCCAGGTGTGCTAGTAGTTAGGCAACAAGTTAAACTAAAAATATTGTGTGACTTGATACAAGAAAGCAGGGGTAGCATATGCTTATTTTAAGAGGCTGCCTCTGCATTGATTTATGAGGCACCATTAGCATACGGAAAATTGTATCACTGGGGACTTGCTATAGCAGCAGCAGATTTTTCATGGTTTTTTTTGCTTTGATTTACAGTGTATTCTTTAAGTGATCCACTTGTTATAATGATATTTAATACAATCTGACATGAATATCTAAGTACTCCAAAGATCTGCACACTGTAATGAAGGATAGTTTGTACAGAAATATTTCTGAAAGATGTAATACAAATAACCTCAAGAGGGCAGTTATTGCCAGTAATAGTGATTTCACAGTAGTAGAAACCAATTACATGACACACAAACGAGTTACACCTTCCTTAGTAACTAATGTAAAATGAAAGATTTAAGAGAAACATTGGCCTTGATACATTTCCATTACTGGTGGTCAGGCAGCCCTAGAATTTGAATCTTTGATCCACGTATTAAAAACATCCAAGAATATGTTTAGTCAGGAATGAAAATTCATTAGTCAGAAATTGCCATCCAAGCTCAGCATTGAAAGCAAGCGTAGTAATGTCAGCTTGTTTCTCCTGCACTCTGCAGGCTGCCTGCTGCTTGTTCCACCCCAAGTCTATGCTGGGGTCTTACCCCTCATTTTCCAGTTAGCAGTGATCCTAAGGGAGGCACGCTGCTCCTCTTTGAAACCTCAAGTTGTTGCACTAGAGACAAAATACCTAACTGAGCCTCAGTTGAAGCACATCCAGGAGATGATGCTTTGGTTGCAAGTCCCTGGCTGTTGGTTTCCCTAGCAGCAGTAATCTGCCAAGTGGCCACAATATTATCAACCTCAGATTTGGTAGTTGTTCTCACTATATAAGCTCTCCACCAAGTAGTCTGGGATCCAGCATTTGCTGCAGGTGATAATTCTGAAAACAATTAAAGTCCAAGTAACAAAGCTTGGGCCTGTCTTTCTGAAGACAGAATGATCCTGAAAACCTAGTGCTGTCAAGAATAAAACCAGACCTGACTTACGAGTAGCAGATGACAGAAAGGGCAGAAAGCAAAAAAGCAATCCACTCTGCTGCACCGTTCAGGCCCTTCACTGTTTTGAAGTTGACTTTGAATAATTCCATGCATCAAATCATCAAATCAAGGCATCAGTGCATGCTCAGTAGTTTTATCTTCTCCAGGTGTGTGGAGGGAGGCTGCAGATGCCTCCCTGAAAAAGGCTTTGTCTTAAGTAAGGCCCTACATGCATGTTATGTTGAGACTTACCCAGGATTAAAACTTGTTCATGTTTTTGACATTCAAGGAAGCAAATGAAGCATTCCTGACTTAATTTCTTACTGATAGTATGTTTACTGTAAATATTCTTCTCTCTTAATTAGATTGTGATATGTGATTGTGACTTTTGTCTTGCTCATCAGCAGAAGGGAAAGGCTGAAGTTGCTAAAGTCAATGGGAGATTTGCATTGACTGTGTGTAGTGTGAATTTTCCAGACACTTCACATTGCTGCTCAAATTCTGGTCTGGACTCTCACTGACATTTATTTATGATACAGACATACCCGTCTTAAGGAAGTTTTGGCAAAGTTCCTGGGTGAGATCTCTATTCATTCCCACCCTTAACCTAAGAAGCAGCCAAGCTGTGGTCATTCTGTTTCTCTTGGGATCAAACTATGTTATTTGGGTCTGAAATGGGGTGAGCATATTTACACACTAGTTAATGGTATCTGAAGTTAAGTATATCTGAAAACTGTTAAGGCAGAGAACAGTGAGATTTATATGTCTGATATCCTGGCAACGTGGTGATGGATGCTGTTTTGGTTTCTGTTATGGGAGGACTGAGAGAAATTTGTCTTGCCTTCAGTTAAGTGTATAACTTCAGGTTTCAGAGTTATGTATTCTGTTTATTATTCAGCTGAAACTATATTAAATGTGTGTTTGACAGCTAAGAAATTTCTTTACTGTCAAAAAAGTGCATACAATTGTTTATTTATTTAATAGTATTGCTGTACCACGGTCTGAAAACAGCTTTTTTTTATTTGCTTGGAGATTTTTTCCGAAGTTGAGTTTACTACACTGAGTTACATTGGTCATACTGGGTTCAAGAGGAGAATTGCCTGTGAGTAAAACAGTTTGCAAAGTCTGTAGACTTCTTATTTGTTGGCATTTTCAAGTCCTTGATCCTATTTATTGTGCTAAATTGATAATGTAGGAATCCCAAGCTTCAAGGCTCCTGCCAAACCTAAAATATTTTTTCTTAACATCTTGAGGTATAATTTGGCTCTGGAGTTTTCCCCTTTATCTTCAAAGCATCGAAAATTGGCCCAAATTAGAGAGAATGATACATTTAGTCTTTTGTTAGTGTATTTTACTTGTCCTTAAAAAACCAAAGCACTTGCCAAATGTGGAGTAAGAAAGACATTTCTTAGTATATTAGATTGGAATGGATATTTTTTTTCCCTTTCCTTTTTAGTACAGACTCTCATCCACTCCATCTTCCCTGAAGAGATTCCTCATTATTGCAGTGACCTAGAATATTGGTGGTGCCATAAACCTTTCTTATTATTGTCCCATGAAACATTGTAGGATTTTACAGCAGTTGGCTTCTGTGGGAAAGGTTTAAAGTTTTCTACAGAAAATTGAACAGTTTTTTATTGGTTTTTTTTTTTTTGTGGCTTGTAATGTGTGGGAATGGTTAGATTGTGTGTTTTGATCCAAAGTTCTTTGCATACTGAAGGGAAAATTGATTGTCTGATCCTCTCTCCTGCACTGCAACTCGTAAAATGTTTCCTACGAGAAATCAGTCTTGGGGTTTTTTTTTTGCATGTTCTCAATTGATTTTTGTCATAACATTATCACTTGTTTTTGTGGTGGTGATGAGTTAAAAAGGTCAGGAATTACCTCTTCTTTTATTATGCTTATAAAAACATTCTGATTTATCATTCTAGTTTTCTTAAGTAAGCAAGTGAAATTTGCTTTTCCAGAAAGGTTTTATCTATTCCAAAATGCTTTTATATATTAGTTTGAGAGATAGAGATGCTCTATTGGGTAGAATTTGGAATTTGTACAGAATCATAGATCACTCAGTCTGGAGGGGGCTTTGGGGAAGTCTGTAGTCTGGTTTCTTGCTCAAAGCAGGGTCAATGCTTTAGTATTGAGACCAGGTTGCTTGGCACTTACTTCAGTTGGTCTTGAAAACTTCCAACAACAGATTCTATAATCTCTCTGGACAGCCTGTTCCAATGCTAATCATGCCACAACTACCTTTTTTTTTATAATCCAGTTCAGACTTCTGCTGTTTTCTACGAATGGTTTCTTATCCTCCTACCGTGCACCTGCATAAAAATCCTGGCTCCATCTTTCAGTAATCTCCTTAAAACTACTGTAAGACTGCTGCTGGGTCTTCCCAGAGCTGTCTCTTCTTCAGGCTAAACAGGCTCTCCTCACAGGGCAAGTGCTGCAGCCTCTGACCATCTCAGTGGTCTTCTGCTGCACTTGAGTATGTGAGCATCCTCCTCGTACTGGGGACCCAAAACTGGGTGCAATATTCCAGATGCAGCCTTATAGTGTCAAGTTGACTGCCTACTCTCTGACTGATACAAGATGTGTGCATGCCTTTGATGCCCCTGGGGATGTGTAACTACATCTTAGTCCAATACCCGAAAATCTGGACTTAGAACCACCTTTTTTAGTCAAGTATGTGGTGTATGAAGTCTTAACCTTCCTATCCCTTCAGTGCATTGTTCTTCTGCTCCATTAGTATATTTGTCTTATAAATGGTTGGTAGTAAGACTCCCAAAATAGCAATACACTTTACATTTTAAAAATTGTCACTAGCATCTGTTTCACTACATTAAAGTTGCTGTAGTTTTCTGTTCCACTAAATAGAATATGTATTGAAAAAACCTAGATCTAGAATAAGTTGCAAAGGATTAAATAAAAGTAGATGCATGTGATAAACTGATATTGTATTTGCTTTGGTTTTAGTTTGAACAGCATGGAACTAAAATAATCTAGTCATGTCTAATCACTTAGCCCTATATTATAAAATTTGCCTTTTGTTTAATTTTTTTCTGTGAGCAAGAGCATTTCGAATCCTAAGAGACTGAACTACCATGTTTCTTAGTGCACTTTCTTCTGTTTCTTTTTTAAAAAACATGAGAAAACAAATAGGGAAGAATACATTTGGAGGCTATTAAGGTTGCACAGTTAGTCACTTAAAAGTTGGTAGCAGACCAAATTCAGTTTGAAAGTAAATGAAACATACATGTAGCAAACTGGGAGGAGGTCTGAATGTAGAGAAATTTTCTGCACATAGAAGGCTTTTTAAAATGCTGTTCAGTCCATCTGGAGAAAAAAACAGATGCAGAGTGTGCTGGAGAAAACTAATGCCAAAAGAGGCACAAGGTGTCAGAGAACAAAAATCAATGTGTGATTTCTGCTGAAGTTAGGTAACTGAACAGACCTGCGCGATTCAATGCACGGCTCTGCGCAGTGACGGTCTGATGTCATAGACACTAATCATACACTTAAAGCTCTCACTTGCTTTGTGCTTTGCCAGGCTGAGCCTCCACAGTGAGACATTATGGGATAAGTAGGGAATGTTAAAACCACATGTTGCAGCCACATGGTTCTGGGCATTGCTCTACGAGACGTTGATCAACAAGGGAGCTTCAACCAGAAGCAACAAAATAGCTGACGCTAGCATAATTACTTTGGGTTTATACAGGTGTGAAGAAGAATAAAATTGGTCGGTAATATATTTCTATATTATATGTAACATGTATTCAGCATATGGAGTATGTCTATGAATTATGTCTATGTGTGCATATATGTGCTATATGAAAAAATTCAAGGAAATGAAAAATACAGTGTTTGAAAAAATAAAATAATCTTATTAAGTGCAGAGGAATGACAACTGTACAAACACCAGGTGGGATACTGTCTGGAACGAAGCCAAAATGAATTTTGGCTCTAGGTGTAGATGTGGCCAATAGTTTTTTGAGTCCTTAAACACAACATGCCTTCTCGTCTTCCAGCTGAGTGTGGAGATGCCTATATGCTCTGATTGTATATAATCTCATATTCAGAACTGTCTTGGGTATCCTCCATTACTTCTAAAAAATCCATCCGTATTTTCCCTCTTCAAGTAAGTGTACTTGAAAGATAGTTTTTTAGGGACATACCTAATACCAGAGCTTGAAAGATGAAAGATGGCTTTGATTTAGTGTGTACATATGCAGTGGGTTTTTGGAGTTGACAAAAGTCAGAATTGCATAGCTGAAGTTTGGTCTGTCTCCCATATTATGCAGTATCTGACTGAACTAGTGAGATGTATAATAAAATTTACTGCAGGCCATGGGTTTTGGTAGTTGTTTGACCTACAAGTAACAATATGGTGAAAAGCCTTTCCTACATATGAAACTCTTCAGATTTATCCTCCTCAAATGCATCTCAGATTTAAAAGATCAGCTTCATTGCTAATATTTTCAGGCCTTGATTGTTGGTAATAACAAATGGGAGAATAACACTGGAGATCTGATCCTGTAGGTAAGTTGTTCCCTGCAGAACAGTTACTAAAGTCACTGTGAATTACATGTCATAGACATTCTTGTACTGGATCTATTATTTGCATGTGAAAAAGAATTGCCTGTGATCTAGAATGATTTAAATTCTTTACAATTAAGCATAACTGAGAAAAAAAGTAGGAATGCTTTGGAAAGTTACATAGCAGAAAGACTGAAGAGCAAATATACAGAAAAAATACTATTCCAGGCCCCAAGAGAAAGAAGCCTCATAATACCAGCTTGTATTCTGTAGGATGCTTATATATTATAAAAAGTAACTTTCTTAAATGAGAGTTCCCTTATTACAATGTCATAAACTTTCCAAACTTCTTTTGTAGACTTTTGCCCAGCCAGTGAAGTTTAACTCAGATGTTGGGGTTTTTGAAGTAGTTAATTATGCCCCACGATGCCTGGAAAGCCAGCTGAAAAAAAATCTACATGATCAGAAACCTCCAAATCCCATTTATGATGTTCTAAGGAAAGCAAAGAATGACGGGCAGCTCTCCAAAATGCACAGTGCTTCTCCAGCCTTCAATATGGATCCAAATTACAACACTATGGTAAGCAACTTATAGCCCCTGAGTTTATATTTAGATCTTACTGTAGAGATACTGGCAGTAATTATTGTTGTGTTTGGCTTGGTAGCTTGGGAAAAAATGTTAATTTATGTTAGGAAAACATAATGATGGGCCAAATTATGCCCTGTAATGCACGTGTCTAGCAGACAAGTAAATGGAATTACAGATGTACATCCTGTAGCACAGAATTTTGAAGATTCTGTAGGGCAGGATTCAGCTGTGTGGTCTGAATACTTTTTAATATTAAAAGAAAAAATATTATGACAACAGTTACTTTACTAGTGATCCCTGGAATGTGCAAATTGACTGAAACTAATGCAGCTCAGTCTTTCCTTATTAATTAATTTCCTTGTGTGGCTATGAGCTCATCTGTGGTCTGGCAATACATAAGTCTCTCTTCCATTTATTCCCAAAGGATTTACATAGTTAACATCAATTGAAATGGCCAGAAAAAATAATTATTGGCAACAAGAAAGCTAAATTAATGGAAAGATGGATTGGATTTTAGAAAAAAAATCTTGTTTCATACTTGCTTAGACAGTATCAGTTTTGGTATTCTTACCTGCCTACTTTCAGGGCGTCTCTTCGGCACCAAATTAGGCAAGTTAAAATCAGGAGTCGAAGCACCAGAGAATACAAGTTGGTATAATTAGATGTGGGAGTTTACCTTTAAACAGTAGCTTTGGAGGAAATAAAATATTTCACTAGGATACTTGGTTTATTCCTTTCTTGCTTACCTCACATTGATGTGACTGACATGACATCATTTCACTCAAGGCCAGTCCAAGGTCTTGCTACATTTTTAGCAGTGGCTGCTCTAAATTATATCATAGCTGAAAAGCTGAGAGAAGAGCAGGGAGTTGTAACAAACTGCTGCTTTGCCCAGCATAAACTTAATGATTTTCAGAAAAGAAAGAGTGTTGAGAGAGGTCAAAAGGCAGTGGTGTTTAACAAAATGATACTAAAAGGCAATGTTGTTTAACAAAATGATACTAATGTGATTTGCAATTGTTTGCACTGAAACTGGACAAATGCTACAAAAGGACAAGGCCCACAGACATCCCTACCATGTGAAATAGTTTTTTTCACAAATGCTTTGCTTGGGAACACAAAGGCAGAAGAGCTGTTCTCAATTTCTTATTTTCTCTCAACATTAAACTGAGGAAATGCTGTTAGCTTGTGTAAGTGTTGCTAACATTGCCTCTTGGATAACCTCACATCATTGCCACTGGGCATGGCCTTTCTTGACAAATTCAAAGCCATTTCACTGTTACTTTCATCTTTCATGTGGTTTGGAGCAACAGGGCTTCTGCATTAAGAATCTGTTTCTTTCCCTGGGCCATTTTCCATAAATGGGGAAGCATTATGGCCTTCTGAGGAGCAGTGTGCCTCAGTACCCTTTCTTCTCTGTTGGTGGGAAAGGGTGATATTTGTTCTTATTTTTGACTCCTCCTTTACTGGATGGGTAACGAAGATGCCTCATCCAGTTCAACTTGGCATCTAAAGTCTGAGCTGGAGCAGAATGGCCTGTGAAACTGTGCCCAAAATGGTTACTGCAAATACATAAGGTAAGAGAAGATAGCTTCATTCATTGTATTACAGTGACTGATCCAGAAGAAGCCACCCCAGACCAACTACATCAAGTAGTTCAGTCCAAATCCAATAGGATTTGATCTTTCAGGCATCGGGTGATGCTGTCTGGTTTGCTTTGGCTGCCTTCTTCACACTGACCAAAAAGATGGCAGTTGCTTTGAATGTTACGTTGCTTACAAAAGGTCACCTTGAGTGGCCATCACTGGCAGGTTACTTATGAAAAGGAGCTATGATTGGAAAGTCCTAGTAGGCCTTTCAGGGTACAGCCTAACTTTAAGCACATCTTGCCTAAGAAATACATGCGGTGGTATTTTGCTGTATATTTTACTTCCCTCTCAGACAGTTACAAATTTACAGATAAGCAAAAGTTCTCTGCACGTGTGCTTGCACATTTGCAAATCATTGATATGAAAGTAAGTATCTTCTCATCAGTAGTGAAAATCAGCTTTGTGTAAAATGCATTGAGGAAAAAAACCTGTGGAGTTGGGTAGAATTGATCACAACTATGGAGAGAAACTGGCTGGCATCCCACATATCTTACTTCAGAGAAACCCCAGTTCAGCAAAGCACTTAAGTATGTGTTTAACTTTAATCAAGGGAAGTTAAACACATGCTTAAACTTAAACACGTGCTAAAAGCTTTGCTGGATTGGGTCCTAGCAAGGCCTAAGGCTGACTGGGTAAGGAAGCTAACTAAGGTAACAAACCCCATCAGATTAAATGTAGCATCTTTCTCTGGGGATAGGGAAAGAGCAGAGATTCTTTCCTTCTGATATTACATATAACTTTGTGTACCAGCCATTTACAGACGTATGTTATGAATCATTCAGATAAAAAACTAGGCTGTAAGTCAGTAAATACATAAATATTAAATGCCAAAATAAAGAAACTATCTTCTGTATTTCAAAAAAGTTTGTCAGTTGCCAAAAAGAAGCATACACTATGTGGTTGGGAGTAATTAGTCTCCATCTCCACAAATTACATTGTATGAGCCACTGCCAACATAAGCTTTCCATATTTTGAAATATTTTCTTCTCTCTAAATGAAACCACCCACTTTCTGAGTAATTCAGATTTTTTTAATCCCCTACAGATATATATGAGGCAGAAATAACCCTTGCCCCTAATGGAATATTAGCTCATAGAAAGAAAATTTAAGCTGTGATCTACATAAACTGATTACTTGATATAGCAAGTAGCATCCATCCTTGCCCACACTTCACCTGTTTTTATGGACAAGGATGATTACTGCATTCTTCAAAATCATTAATCTCATCTTCACTAAAATGAAAAATAAACCTCAGATAAATAAAACAGGTCATCGCCTAAGAGTGGAAAAAGTATGCTATTAAAAAAAATTAAAGTGTGCTGTGTGTCATTTCTAAGGGAAACCGATATGGAACACTGTGGCCTATAGTCAGAGATCTTTCTCCCTGCGTAAGTTCCTACACATGCATTCTTGGTTAACTGCCTCTGTGTAGCTTGCTGCTCAACACTCCCTTTCACTCCCCAAACCACTCTTTGGAGGCACCTTCCTTTCTGCTTTTATGAGGCACTGAGGTTCAGGCTACCTGAGCAGAAATCTGTGGTGGCTCCAGGTCCTAAGACACTTAGGTTTCCACTATGAGAATTGCTGTGTGCAGTGCAGTTTTGCAATGGTCAAACATAAAAATGCGAGAGGCGGTAACTGATTGGATTTCTATTTGTTTGATTTTGTTTTTAATATCCACAACTCTGTCATTCTGGGAATATAACTTAAATTAAGGGTTTCTTACTCTTCAAATTCTAGAGGAAAAATGCAATAGTTAGTTATAAAATGTGATAAAGTCAGAAAAATTAGCAATTTGCTATTGTGGAAAATTTATGTACGTTTAATTTGCATTTGGAATTGTACAGTAAAAGCACAATTCTTCAGAAATTATTTCTGAAGAAGAAACACTCATGATTTGTTACAGAAGTTGTACTCTAATAGGTGAAATCAGATTTAGACCTTTTTAGCTTTTAATAGGAAAGTAAATTAGCTCAATTGTCCCAGCATGAAGGTGATGTTCACTGTATATTTATCATACCGAGACAATGCTTCTGTAGAAGGGGGATGGAGAGAAGCAGTTACATGGCCAACAAAACAAGAAAATCAGGATTACTGCAAATTTTGGCATTTCTTTTTTAATAGTGTCTTGATCGAGAACAAGCAATTCAGTGGATTAAGAAAGAAAGGCTTCCAGCATTTCTAGGAAGTGACTGTTACTTTGAATACAGGTATTGCAATCTTTTATGCTCTCTTTCAGTTTTAAATTTGTACATTATCCTCTTCAGTTTAATTAATCTTGATAGTACTCTTAAAAAGTTTTTACCCTCCTCTCATCCTGTTTATTTTAGCATTTTAGTGATCTGGATAAAATAAATTCAGTGACTTTTTTCACTTGTCATTCTGTAATTTTCCTTGAACATGAATTACATCCTATACTTCACCATTATGAAGAGAGTAAGAAGGGGACTTACTGATTTCTAAATTGCTGTTCCTCAGAGATATCATGGTAGCAATGCATCTTTTTTTAATCAATATGTAAGCCACATAAATAGGAGTTATGAATCCATGAAATCCATTTGGAAAAAGCACTGAGTCCTTTTCATTTCCATTATTAGTTTTGTGTCTTTGGGCCCACTGTCAGAGTTCCTTTAGCAAAGTTCTCTGTGGGATGCCATGGCATAGCTGGATGATTTACTGTTATAAACTTGCTATATTTTTCCAGATGTCCTTTCAGCAGATGTTCAGGAGGTTTACTGTACTTTTTGGGAGGATCTACCTCTGTATCCCTTAAGGTTGAGTCTAGATGCTGCTAATTGTAGTGCCTCTCCAAAAGGAGAGGCAGGCTGGCAGTATGGTTTACAAAACTCATGTTTGCTGATTGTAATGACAGGGTAGTTACTGGGGTATAGACTTCTACAGCAAAAATTTCAAAGTGTTTTTTATTTTCTATAACCTGATGACTGCACTTAAGTTCAAGGGGAAAAGTGTGCAAAGAACAAGGAAACCATGAGAAAGTTCCATTTTACCTTTAGCAGCAGCTGCTTTATACATATCTCAGCCTCATGAAACACTAACTTTTGTCTTCTGCTATAGCAAACTATTTATTTGATCAAGCAGAGTTGCCCAAGAGAATTACATAAAACTAACTTAAAACACGTACCTAATTTCAGTTGCCATCAGTGGTTCAAATGCTTTCCTGAATCAGAATCAGGATAAATTTAGATGCTAAAAGGGAAACTTGCATTTAAAGATGAAGACACTCCAACCATAGAATTAAATCCTATTTTATCTCAAGTAGTGGGCACAAATGCAACTGAGTATTCACTTGGTTGTAGGCTCAAGCATAGGCTTTGTCTTTCTGTGTTTATGTACTTCTTTCTAACTTAATTAAGTTCTGCCCCAGTTCTTGAGCTCAGAGCATCCTCACTATCATCGTGTGATTCTAAGGTTGCCTTTCCTGAACATCACCAGGTTCACACTGACACGAGGTAGCACTGGAGTGCTGTTCAGTACTGTGAAATCCTCATACAGCAGCCAGATGAACATGAGAGTGCCAGCTGTCTTGGTATTGTCTGAAAGTTCAATTAGTATGATCAATGCTGTGGCATTACTGCTGGAAGAATGTTTGTATCAGGAACTGGAGATGTAGGGTCTGGTGGTAATACAGGGCTTCTGCAATCTGGGAGAGTAGTTTTATTTTAGTGAATAGAATGTTCACAGGCTTCTTGTCAGGGCTTGAGGCTGCATAGATACATGAAAAATCATCCTGACTGAGGTCAGTTTTACTGGTAAAGCTTGATAATGCAAACCCACTATCTGTAAAGCTGGTGAATTGAACTATACATTGGCAGTACTGGTATTTACATATGTAACAGCAGGTGAAGGCTGAAATAATAAGGAGTTGGACTCAATGATCCTTGTGAGTCCCTTCCAGATAAGGATATTCTATAATTCTATTACTCTAGGAAAAAAGCAGATATGAAGTTCTCTGTAAAAATTCTATTTTTAGATGGATCATGGTTTTTAATTACCTATTCTATGGAAAAATAAACTGTTTCTCTGATTAAGAGCTAAAATTAACTATTACCTCATCTCAACATTTAATTTCAGACTAGCTAAATTGATATCCCAGGTAGAATGGAGCAAGACTGGCATGAATTTCATTATAGATAGTGACTACTATCCCTGGATAAGGAAGCAAGACCTAAGTTCCCCCCATCCTGAGGAACACGACACTTCACTGACTATGAAGAAGTTCTATGTATCACTTGGCCAGGTAAAATAAACACATTTAGTGTTTATTACACATGGTTGGGTGTAACATCAGGATAGATTGAAAACATTGGGTAAAATTATTGTAACTGAGGTCACAACCTAATGGGACAACTGATTCCTGGGCAACCTGGTCTATTGGAATGTTCCCTGCCCATGGCAGGGTGGTTGGAACTAGATGATCTTTAAGATCCCATCCAACCTAAACCATTCTATGATTGTATGATTCTCTGAATAGCTCTTATATTCAAAATTCTTTGCAGTATAAAAGGAGGTCTGAGTGTTGTAATACAGCTTAAACAGGAGCTGTGTTACAAGCATGCTCAGCTGCTATCATACAGCTCTCTTCACTGGCAACTATCCTTACAGAAGTCTACACAGACTGCACAAAATCACCATGGACAGTAAGCCCTCTGGTCTCAGAAACAGTGCAATAAATAGAGAAATTTGAATTGTTCTATCATTTCTTTTCCTAGGCTACGGTTTCTCAGGTGAAGGATTGGTTTACATTAGCAAAAGAAGGTGATTCCACGAGAACTACAGATTCATCTACACACCCTGTAACTTCTAGTCAAATTCAAAATATTCAGCATGAAAGAGATGAATCATTAAGTGAAAAAGATAGCCTCCTGGGTAAGTAACAAGTAACCCTATGGTTTGTAATACAACTCTGACTAGGTGGAAAGAAAAGGCATTCCAAGGAATTGTTGCTAATTCCACTTATTACCTTCTGAGTATCGCATGGTATCTGAGGCTTCAGAACAGCATTTTTAATTTCTGTAGCTACAACATTAGGTGAAAATTTGATCTAGTAGCTAAATAATTTTGTGATAGTAGTAGCTTCTTTTCTTACATATGTCTATGTATATATATATGTTTCAGTTGAGGGCTTTTTGGTTTTGGTTTTTGGGGTTTTTTTCCATTTTGTGTGTTTAGAAAGATATCCTTGTCTAGATTCTTTGGGTATTTGATAATGTATAATTTGTGTTGCAGCCATCTTCTTAGGGTATTTATGTTGGGCACTTAAGAGTCTTTTGACTGCCAATTTTTATGAAGCTTATAAAATGTAATCGTTTGGATTCCTGTCTATCTTCAAATTTAACTGAAATTGTTAGCAGGCTTCAGAGGTTCTGGGAGAACGATATGCATACAGATGCACATATGGACATACACCTGATTGCACAGCCTTGCTTTTGCTTTTTACGCAGTAGCAAGATGAACAGAGAAGCCTCAGCTCATATGTTAGGAGCTCGCTCTCCCATTCTCAGAGGAAAAAAGCAGCCATTCCACTTTGAGACTTGTACTGCTGGGACCTTGGAGTCCAATGGCTGAATGGAAAATTGGAAGACATGATAACCCCAGAAGTCTGCCTTCTTCCCCAAACCATGAGGATCACCCCAGAAAATATATTGCTGATGTATGGATTATTAATGAAGTTATTCAAGTCACACTTGTTTGCAGCTCATGACTCTACCACTGTTTTGGAGAGGTCACAAACGCACAGTTCTGCAGACACAGTCTGCAATTAGAGTTCAATAGCTGAAGGTATTTGCTTGGACAATCCAATCTAAATTCCTTCTCATTGCTTCAGTTGGATCAGGGTTATCAACTAATTCTTGAACAACCCCTGAACCACTTCACTTTTTATTGCTCCAGAGCTGTGTATCTCTCCCCCCAATTGCCCCAGGTCTCCATGTTTCTATTTCATAGACTTGTGTTGAAAAGCTATAATTTTTCTTTGTCAAGTGAAAACATTTGAAATAGTTTGGAAATAAGAAAAGATATTTTAATCACACTGATTTTTATATTAGTATCAACATATTGTGCCATAGACACTAAAGAAATTAGGTAAGTGCAGAGGAGGGGATCTCTATGCCATGTTCCTAATCCAAGTGACTGTCTGTGACAGTGACCAGCACTGGTTAGACGTGGCTTATTTTTGGAAGAAATTGAAAGGAACGTCTAACTGCCATTGCCATTTATTGACTAGACCACCATAGAAGGTTACACAGACTGATAACATTACAAATATGAATTTAGTAGATCTGAGAGGTTTAGCCCTTTTCTTTCACAGCCCCATGTGGTGCATGTGCTCAGAGGCTGTAGCAGTGTCCTCACTGTGTTTTGCCTTAGTGATGCAATGGAGCGTGAAAGTCTACAGCTTAGCTTTAGTGACATACAGAAGATGCAGATTATTCTGTAGTTTAAACGCTGTATTGATAGATGATATGAAGTTATTGTAAAGTCTCAATTTAATTATGACTTAGATGCACTTTCACTTAGATTCTGCTGCTGTTTAGGATATCTGTACTTATTCTGCTCAGTTTTGCAGAACTGACTTGTACAGTGAGAGCAGCATTAACCTAGCTAAGCAGTGTGTACAGTCAAGGTCATCTTTGCAAACATCCTTCAGAAAAAATCAATTTTCTAACAGTCTGGCAGAAGTAGAAAAGATATTTAAGCAAGTTAAAGCAGTAAGTTTCTTTTTTAGTGACCAGGATGGCATGGCATGCTTAATGGCACAGGGTTGAGGAAGGGTTGGGTAAAAGGAATTAAGTAGAGGAGTGTAGACCAAAAAACCAGGGCTGGTCACTGTTCTGAACTTCTTAGTTATAAAACATCTCTAAATGAAAAGAAGCCATTTCTGGGTGGCAGACTGGACTGTAGGATTTTTAAATGTTTCCAGAGCCCTAGACATAATTATTTGTTTAGTCATCCTTCTATGTCAAGAGTTTACCCTACTGACACAGATGTTTGATTTGCAGTAACCACAGAATACTCTGAGTTGGAAGGGACCCACAAGGATTATTGAGTCCAACTTTAAGTGAATGGCCAGTATGAGGATTGAACCCACAACCTTGATGTTATTATCACCAGGCTCTAACCAACTGAGCTAGTCTCAGGATCAACATAAGCAGATAAAGAATCATCATTTATTAGCTTCCTCAGGCCTAAAAAAACCCCTATTCTGCTATATACTGTGGCTTTGATCAAACTATGACCAAATGCTCAGGAAGGAATCAGGCTTTGCAGTACATCAGTGTGGTTAACTGATGTTGAGGAGCTGGGATGTTTAGCTGAGCTAACAAGAGAACTGGCTCCAGAGGGAGCTGTTCCTGAACTCTGCTGCTCTGCTGGAATTCAACGGGGAATGAGTTTCTGAGTCATGGGGCTGAGTTTCTAGGCAGATAGCAATGGGAGAAGCACCTCTGCTATTCCCTCCTCTGCAAAATGAAATGATGTGATTGTTCTGCAGCAGCAAAATATAAATATGTTGCATTTTTTAACTTGGCGATGTTGATATGCAAGAGAATAGTCCTGAATCAAAAGGGTGTTCAATGATCTTTTCTGATTTAATGCAGAAGCAGGTTCCCTGTCTGAGGAATGCCAACAACAGAGTTTCCTTTCCCCTTCGAGGACTGCATCCACAAAAGCTGACGCTGCTAATGAGACATCCAGCAAGGCTGAGGAGGGCTCTTCTGTGGCCATTTCTGAACCTCCTTCCCACGGGCAGTTAAGAGTTTATCTAGACCCAAAATGGGACAGTGCAGCAAAAGAAGTAAATGAACAGGAAAGCACAACTTTTCAGACACCAGAAAAATTCATGCCAGCTTCTACTCAAATTGTAATGAAGGAACCCATTTCAGAACTGACTCACCAGCCAGATGCTGACGCTGTTGCCTGTAGTACTGCAGAGTCACTCTTTAAACAAAGTTCTTCTCCACTTACTGCCTTGGACTCCAAGGGAGAAGTAAGAAAAGGAGATCCTGAAGAAGTAAGCTTATGTTCAAGTTCTGAAAGTGGTGGGCCAGACAGCAGGGCTGCCTGGTGTCTTAGTCATGGGACTTATGACACTGGCAACAGACATGAGTTTGAAAGATTCAAGAAGTTCATTAAAGGAACACTTGGGGAAAGGTACTGGTGGCTCTGGATGGATATTGAAAGACTAAAGGCTCTTAAGAACACTACGAGACAGCAAAGGTATTTCTCATTATTTAACAGTTATCCCTATTGCTTTAACACTTGTAACTCAGCTAGATTAATGCAAGTTTTGAGATTTCAGAGTAAATTGTAATGTTTGAATAGAATAGACACAATTAAAGTAATCATGCGTGTCCTGACAAGGTATGTCTGGAATGACTCTGCTGAAGCTGATAAAACTCTTTTTGCAGAGTCAGGTTTGCAAAGCTTGCAGACTTGCAAGTCAGAATTGCCATATTATTAAGGCTGTTTCAGACAGAGATTTGGAAAACAGATGGCAACAGAAAAAAAAAGAATAAAAGAAATTAAATTCACAATTAGGGCATTCAGTATGACAAAGTGCTTTAATGAAAGGGTCTGCTGTATTCAGATTGTCTATTCTAAGGCACTGTACATTTTATCTTATACACAACCTGTCTCTAATTTGCAGAAAAATTGTTTTGGCTTCTGCCACTTGCAATTAAAAACATGTTGCATGACAGCACTTTAATCAGTAGGATGAACTGTACTCAGTTCTGTACAGCTTCTGATACATGCTTATGTGACTATTTTTGTTGACTGCAGGCATCTCAGTAAGATGAAAAAACTGTACCTGCTGAGCAGTGGAGACTATTTCCTCAGTTCAGAAGTATTACTCAGGCTTGATCTACTGCATGGAGATCAGTGGAATATATGGCATTTAAGACAGATTCAGCCTGAAGTAGTGAAACCTCTACTTCTTTACTGGTATGAATAAATGGACAGGAATTAAAATTCTATTGTTTAACTAATTTCCATTTTCTTTGAGAAGCCTATTAGGTTTATTTCAGCTCACTTATCCCATTGCAGTTATTGGAAGCAATGTCATTGTAACACATGAATTTTCAGTTGAGCCTAAATTACACTGCAGTCTGCTGGAATGCCGTGTAGATCTGCCTTACTGAGCCCTTTGTATTTTTCTGATGGAGCATCTGCACTGCTCTGTGTGTCTCAACTAAACTTTAATCTCTAGTGTAGGGAAACCCCTCCAGGCACAGAAGGTAATTCTGTCCTAATCTATTCCCCTTACTGCTCTTCTCAAATTTCGGAGGATGCTCTGTATATATGTCTATGTGGAATTTGACACTGAGACTTTACTGTTCAATGTCTGTCATAAAAAATGCCTTCTACATATTTACAAGTTAAGTGAAGATATAAAATCTAACCTATTTCCAAAACATAGGCTAAATTTTTGAAGATGTTCTTTCCTCCCCGAGGGGAATCAACAAATTGCAGGCATAAACTAATACCTGCAATTATGAACTTTGCTGTGGAGCCTCATATGGCTTGCAGTGACTCTGAGATTAGCTCAGTTGGTTGGAGCATGGTGGTAGTAACAGTAAGGTTGTGGGTTTGATCCCTCTATGGACTATTTGCCTAAGAGCTGGACTCAATCTTTGTGAGTCCCTTCCTACTCAGAATATTCTGTAATTCTGTGGTCTCTGTCCTGTGGCCTACAATCCTATTCTTTGCTGTAGGATGGATGGGGCATATCCTACTGCAGACTCATAGAAAGGCAACTATGTCATGGTGCATATATATTTATGTATGTTTTGCTTTTAAATTTGGAAGCGTGCAGTGTCTAAACATATCTTTAACACTAACTGATTTTTAATTCTAGGTACATGTAGCACCGTATTTTGATACAGTAAATGACATCACTGGGAAAAAAAAAAAAAAACAAACCAAAAAAGAAACCAAATAGCCCAGTGTTTCATGGTTTTGGAAAGTTCTACTTATTAGCATTTTTCTCCCTAGGGGCCCCAGATTTTGTGTCACTCATTCAAGAGCAATAGAGGCTGCCAGTGCAAAACTGAAGTTCTGGCACACATGTCAAGAGAGACCGAGAGTGGACATTGATCCTTTCCCACAAATAGTGTCATTGTTACCGTTGACCCAAAAGTCTTGCATACCTGGGATACAACCTTCCCTTCTTCAGGTAAGTAGGATCACAACATTGAAAAACAAAGCTTTATCCATTAAAAATAATGACAAAACTCCTTAAATTCAATGGAAGAAGAATATGGTACTTGGTTGTTAGGAAGTCAAGATTTAGCAAGCTGGTATATTGGAGATCATTACATATAAAAATGCAATAACATTTTAGTATGTGTTATGCAACAAATTCCCATACATGGAGTCACCTTATCTTCTCAGTTACATCCTGGCTATTTCATAAGTCCTTTGGATAGATATTTTAGCTGAAAATTCTCAGAATTGAAAAATTAAGTATCTACCAGTGCAGATTCTGCCCTTGAACCAGGCTTATCTTAATCCGGAGTCATTCGTACAACTTCACTGCAGTTCCCCTGAATCCATCCTTCATGTCTGTGAAGAGGGCAGAATTCTGCTCATTTTCTATCACGACAGCCCTTCAATGAGCCACATGTGGTTTTTGCTTTCCACAGAGGGTCATGAGCCATACAACACAGAGCTTTTCACACTGTGTAGCTTGCAGGTGGCCAGTTTAGTTTTGAATATTTTCTTCCTTGAAAGCCTGAATGTGAGAGGTAACTGCAATGAAGGTTTTCAGCAACACAGTGTTAAGCCTTGGGACACAAGGTACTTGGAAAATGGGAATTGAAACTGTGGTTCCAGTATCAAGAACTGAATGGGCTATTCCATAGATCTGTTAACACACACGCCTCTCTTACTTTGAGTTGGATAGTTTTAGGCTGCAGTTATTTCCTTTGAAATCTAATTCATGGAGATAATGGAGGAAAACAGTGTGACAGATTAACTGTTCAGAAGAAACTGGGTTCAGGAGCTAGATTCCTGTTGCTCACAGCAAGAATGGGAGCAAGAAGCACCAGTGTCTTACAATGACCAGTTCCAGCTTCACAAGGTGGTCCTGATGACCCAGGACTAGCTGTAGGTCAGGCAGACAGGATCCTAACTCTGCAGGTTTTCTATCCCCTGTTGAATTCAGCACTTGACAAAAAATATAAACTGACACCACTGACCTCACAGAATCAGCAGATGGCCCATTTCTTGCTCCTATTTTTTTTTCTGTAAAAAATTTTGACTTTTGGATCTTGCAGTTACTCTGTGCTTGCAAGAGCTTAGAAAGAGCAGCAACTCAGGGTGAATTTCTGAGGGCACTCTGAATGCACCTGGCATCTCCAAGAAGTCATGATTTTGTTCAAAATAATCAGTGATGCTGTGGCAGAATGCCCCCTTTCTCTCCAAGTCTGAGTGATTGTTTCTATTTTACAGTGAGGTAATAGGTAAGGAAATCTTTGTAGACTTTCACAAAACATGTTCACATGCCCTTCACCTGACATCCTCTGTAATTTTATATAAAGTCCATGTAACGTATTTCTACCTGTTAAAAATGTAATTTTTAAGCTATAGTGGTTATTAAGTTATGCTGAGAAATCTTGAAAGATATTCAGAGATTTTTGCAATTTGAAGTTTTCTATATTGTGATTGACAAGGAAAAACAGTCCTGAAAACCCTTGAATGTTTTTGAACAGTTAATGAGAAGACATTAAGAAAACATAAAGCTGGAAAAATAATCAAAATTGCCTTATTTTTCTGTAAAGTCTTTTAGAAAAGTAGAACAAACTCACCAACAACTTTGTTAAAACTAGTTAAACCAAATTTCTCTTTGAAGAGATCATCAAGATTACCACCTACCCTGACATCAAGTCAGAGTACCCAACAGGATGACATTCCTAGCAGTAGAATGTGGTAAGTACAAGTCCCTTGTATATCTTTCTGCACACCATTATACCATTATACCAATATTTATGAAAGTATGAAAGTATTTTAGATCCTACTGTTTTCATGAGTACTTTTCTTTAATACAATAATCCGCTAAGTGAAGCACAGTTATGGTACAGATTGTATGCATGGAGAATTCCTCCCTGGCTGATTATTTTCTCATTTGTTTGTGCCACAAACAAAAATAAACCCACAAAGGGGTTTATTTCCCCAAATACAAGTATTTTCTCTTATGTACTAGTTGATAGTCTCTACATACATTCATATTCTTTTAACCTGTTTCAAGGACTAGCCTAGCTCTCAAATTCATGCTGTGCCAGTGATTTCTGCAAGGCCACATGAAAAAGTGTTCCTCTACATTTTTTTCCCCATTTATTATAAATTTGAACTCCACGTACTTTTTCCTCAGCTATTCACTGTGTAATTCTACCTCTTTTGTGCCCCTTCTTATTTGTTTATTTTATAAGCAGTCCTAGATTTTTCTTCAATATACATTGAAAAATTTTTGTTTGTGATCCAGGTCAAAGTCAGTGAGCACAGACATGATTCATTGCTTAGCTTTGGATGGCACCAAAGATTCAAGGTACCAGGGTTATAGAAAGTACACCTATGCTGAGTTGCTCCGTGTGAGTACTACTTGAAAATATAAGTTGTCTTGAATCATGAGTTAAAACAGTTTATTCTGCAGTATTAAACATGAAGTAGTCAATAATGGGGAAGAATTGTTTTGATTATATGGATGTCAGTGCTTTATGCAGAGGTATAATTAGAACATCAGCATTTTCTCTGTGGTATCTGTCACCTATTTCATAGGAAATCATGGCACACACAGAGGTTTGTTTTCATTAGAAAGCGTTGATCTTCTCCATAGTGACCATGTGTTCTGTAGGCTGTTTTAGAGAACTCTGGATAAATGCTTCAGTGGAATTGTTGCCTAAGGAAGTATACCAGACTTAGAGTGAAAACTGAACCTGCCTTACAAAGTCATTAAAATAGTAACATTCATAAGAGGAAAACGTTTCATTTGTACAGTCCCTCCTAATTGCTTATGTATATCATTCTTTTCTTTGTTGAATTATTGCCTGCTAAGCAGATCCTCAGTCAGACAAACCTCAGGAGAGACAGGCTGCGCAGAAGAGCCTTTTCTTAGTAACTGTTAAAATGCTGACAAATACAACATGTGAGATGTCAACATCTGGCAATCAAAAATATATCCAAAACGTTTCTTGTTTGTGGAACAGTCTCAAAACAACCTGATATTTCATGGTGGTATTGATACCCACGGCTTCACAATTAAAAGAAAAAACATATTATGAAATCTGAGCCCATTTACATATGCATGGAGTTTGCTGAGCACTTGAGCACAATGTTTGTTTTACACATCAAAATAATACTTTGCTTATTTCTTCACTGCATTCATTTTACTTCTTTGTTAATTTTTACAGGAAACAAAAGGCTAGCCTTTGCAATTAGGGGACATTTTCAGTTAGAAATGTATATACAGGAAATGTTTACTTCATGAACTATTAGTTTTTAGGCATCATCACAGAGGGAGGAAAATACCATCCATTTACACTTACAGGGCTAGATTGGAACTTACACTCAGGACCCCACAATTTGCCATCACAAATATAATGCAGAGGGGAATGCAGGGATTAGTAGTTCAACTTCATACTGCAAAGGGATATCTACCCACTCTGCTTGAAGCAGATAGGTAGATATCCCTCAAAATATCCTTCAAAAGTCTGGCTTCTTCCTGCCCTTCTCCATCCCTGTTATTGTTTTGAAAGAAGCTGGTTGCCAGCCACCACACTCATCTGTTTCCACTTCTGCTATCAGAGACAGCAAGTCAGCCAAAGTTTCTCTCTTGTAATCATCAGAAGCTAATTTACTACTTACAGAAGCCTCTTCTGGCTTCTCTATGAGCACTGACAAAATGGATGTATTCTTCCTCAAATGCTCTAGGAGCTTGCCACAGCAAAGAGCATGGATTTCTTGCTCCCTGAATTGCTCATGATTTTGTTGATGATATCAGTGATGTAACCCCAGAAGACATCTTTTGTTCCATGATAGTTAAATGTTTTGAATCTTGACCAAATCACCACCTGTTAACTTCTCTTAATTCAAAACACAGTAGCCTGAGCTGAGACAACTCGTCAGCTAAGATTGCATATGTAGTAGAAAATGGAGTCTGGTTTCTTGGGATGAAGATGCTAACTGAACACACTGCATGGCTCTCCATTGCAATGTACTGACATTTGAAAATAATGAAAGCCTGTTATTTGTTGCTATATAACTATGTTTTATTTGTCTAGGGGAAAAGTGCTGCTGGCAGTGTTGTCTTAGGGGGATCAAGAATGGAAAGCATGCTGCAGTCTCTTTATTTGGAGAACAGAGCAGGCTACTACTTCACAGAATTCTGTGAGAAGTCAGGGAATAAGGTATGAACATTTTCCTACTCTGTGATAATTTAGTCCACAATTGACTGAATGCCAAGTTATAGAGGGCAGCCAGACTGAAAAAAAAATGGAGAAAGAAAGATTGATGACTGGATGAATTATTACTTGTGAGACTTCAATCCCTCAACAACAATAAACTGTTCATATGTATATGCAAACTAATGACAGGTCTTAACCAAGCTGTCAGATTCTCACTGTCTCAAACCTATTGGAATTCTGATTGTACCATCAGGGATAAAAAAAAAGACTAATAATTTTTAAAAACTAGCCTTTAACTTGGCAGAAAAAATGAGGTCTTAACCCACAAAAACATTTTTTAAAAAGATGGAAAATCTGCTATGCTATTACTCACAATAATCTGCTTCCTTCTTACTTGTTAGGTTAGTGATGTCCAAAATCTCCAATGTTTTAAAAACATTCTTCTGCTTCCATGAAGCTCCTTGGATTTCTGAGAAACATAACACTATTTCTTCTCTGCAGTCAGCAGATCCGTCATTCATTGCTGGGTGTAAATTGAGGATTGGTTGGAACGAGTGATGCATCTGAGTCAGTGTTTAGTGGCTTTGCAGAAAAATTGAGTCTTTAGGGGAGATTTGAATGCAATCAAGATGGACATCTGTTTCACCGCTGGCACAACGCAGAATCCAGCAGCAGTAGCTAGAAATGCCTTTGGCTACTACAAGACAAGAGCCAATGTTTCCAAAGCCGAATACCTTCAGCTAAAAATGTTAAATGTGTATAGATAGAAATCTAAATAAAAGAAACTTACTTTTTCATTGCATCCGCCCTCATATCCTCTAGCCTTTGCAGGTGCCAGACTCCTTTGAAAATTATTTGCTTAAAGTTTTCTCTTCACCTGTGGAGCCTATTTCAACCATATGCTAGGTCTGGAAGGCTGCAGTTTGTGGAGAAAACTTCCCTACCCTTGTCTGTTTGCAACACATTCTTTATTGGCTAGCCATGGGGGTTTCAGGGTATTTTTAAAGGCTGAACCCTATAAGCACATGATTAAAACAGAGGACTTGGGGAAAGATCTAGACTTCTGAAAGATCTTTTGCTGTTCGAATTTATGAAATGAGGCCAAGACTCTGTGTCTCAGAAATGCATGTAATAAAAATGTAATGATAGTCTCAGTAACATATGTCAAGTACACAGTATTTAATTGTTTTGGTTATTGCTGCAAAATGCTATTTTACCATGGCACAAACTCGGCATGTCCATTATCAGGATTTCTTCTTTAGCACTGGCTTTATGCCACTGAAATGCAGTTACTCTTCAAATGTTAACTACAATGTTAACGATTTTAATGGCCAATTATGCATAAAGGATACAATAAAAGAGTATCACAGTGATGATATCATTAAATATGTTGTCCTTCTGCCAGTATGCAACAGAAGATTAAATTCATCTTAAATTGAGCTTGATTTATGATGACCCCAAGGGGTTAAATAATACTTGCATTGGAAAGTCAACCTTTTATAAAGCTGTGATATTTGGGTAGCAATAACTTACAATATTTTTCATCTTTAGTTGTGGAAGAACTGTGTGTACTTTTGGTTCGACCTACAGGCTTATCATCAGCTTTTTTACCAAGAAACTCTTCAACCTTTTCAAATATGCAAGCAAGCTCAAGTAAGTTGTAAATAATGTGTTTTCATTTCACAAATACATTTGCTCATTCCCTTCACAAATACATTTGTGCAGTGCAAAGTCTGAAAAGAAGATAGAAAGTAGAAAAGTTTCCAAATCTTGACAACCCACACCAAAGTAGATCTGGGCTGTGGACAATAAAAGAAGCTCTTTGGATTGTGTCCATAGAATTTCTTGATTAGAATGTTAAACATGCATAGTTTAACTTCTAGGCTCTGCTACCTGTTCCCAGTTTTATCTATTATACTCAGTTTACCTAAGCTCCCCTTTGCTACTCTGCATCATATTTGGAAACTATCTGCTTGGTGTTAACATCAGAGGTAGTATTTTTTTAAACCATCTAATTGGGCTGTACCTTTCTTTCCATCTCCTATGTGGGTTAGAATTGCAGATCTCACAGTCGAGACCTCAGATAATGACCTCAGTAATGAAAATGGATCTTTGTCAGTCTGGTTTTAATTATTATGATTGTCAGGGTATTATTATTATCTTTTAACGGTTGTCATCCCCCAAATAGATATTCAGATCCTTATTTAATGTCATGTGGAACTGATAGTTCCTATAAATGAGTATTCTTAATTGAGCATGCACTTTAAATCAGGGAATAAAACAAAATTAAACTGCTTCACCACAGTGGTGTTAATGGCTGTTACTGACAGGAGAGTAGACCTATTCCGTGAGGGAAGGAACCTGCAGCAGTGTGATATCATTAGAAGAATTCCAAGGAACTTTTCAAATCACTTTGTGAAACTTTGGTCTGATTTTCCTCTCTAAACCTTGTGTAGGAGTATATCCTATCTGAATATTTCAATATACACTATGTAATAGAGCAAGCTACTTCACATGCCATTGGAACAAATATCTGTGGAGAGCAGGTGAGAATAATCTTTTGGTATGGCTTGTGTTACTAAGCATCTGAACATCCTTGAATTTGTTTTCTTTTTCTTTTTGGAGGTTTTACTGGGACAAATGACAGAATTTTGCATATTTGTCCAGAATTCTCACCTGAATCAATGTTATTTGTACAGAAACTCCAAGCAGAGGCTGACACATAGATTCTTCCTTCTCTCCTGTCTGGGTAAACTGAACTGCTACCCTATTTAGTTGTTTTACCCTCCAGCTCTATTTTTGGCATGAGGCTGTAGGCAACTGAATGTACCCTTAAGTCTGACTGTCTCCTGTATATGCCCAGGTGTGTGTGTGGTGAGGGCCCTGCTCACAGCAGACATGCGAGTTATCTAGACTGTCACCATTTTCCTATGTATTTTGTTGCAGGCCAAATCATTGTTTCTGCAGTGGTTGCATGGCTGAACATTAAGGCCCAGGATTTTTTTACTTATCTTATTTCCAGTGCTGGCCTGGTGGTGACAGCAGAACATTGTACAATCAGTGTTACCAGGCAATTGCAGAGAGTGCGTACGCATAGCCATTAGAGTAAATACATCAAAACGAAATATGTGAAACTGTTCCATTAGCATAACTAACAGCTGAAATGTAACATAACAAATCAACACATGTGCTGCAACATTTGGTATCATTCTCAAGTTTGCCTTTTAAGGCTGCAGAAAAATTATACTTGTTTTTGTTGGAACACGGTAAAGAGTCAAGCTGCAACCAATCTACAGGGTCTGCTTGGGGAAGAGATGCCTTCCCAAATTCTGCGCTCACCTTTGGCACAACAAAGTCATTCCAAATACTCCTAAGAGAATGTGGATCAGATTTGCGTGACACATTGTCATATATATTTTACTATTTATTACAGAAAGAGACGTGCAGAGTATTCCGTATGGATTCTGCCTGCTTCCTCATAGAAACAAGGACAAACCTGGATTGCTGTGTATCTACTACTCATAGTTTCGTTTGTTGGGCATTGTTATCTTAGCTTTATGACAGAGTAATAAAATGCATTCCAAGGTGTATATGCATTCAGCCAGGGAAAGAAACTACAGTGAGAATGAAATCTGATGGATGAGAATAATGACAAGTAATGACGGGAATCATCCAGGAACATATATGGTTTTTCACTATAAACATGCACAGGAGTGTAAAAAAAATTAAAAATAAAAGCAATAAACCCCCACATAACACAGGTTTTGATTTTAAAAGGAGTTATTTAGAGTAGGAAAATTTAATACAGTTGTGAGAAGTCCGATATTTTAACAGTAGAATCAGTTTAGATAAAGGTGGTTATTATTGCTGTGAGCTTTTAGGGTCAGACACAGGATTTATATTAGTGGGAAGTGATGATGGAGGTTAAGGCAGTTTAACCTCTTTGTTTAAGACCAGTCAGTGCATTGCATTCTTCCATCATATGATTCTGTCAAGCAGCTACACAAGCCCCTCTTTTAGATCAGAGCAATATCCATGCCTCTGGGCAGCAATACAAAGCACTTTTAAATCTTTCTTGCTTCACACCAAAGCCTGTACGATCCCTGATTTCGAAAGTCATAAATGAGGCCAAAGTCTTAATCTAAATTTTCTAAGCATTTCATGTATTCAGGTTTGTGCCATTTTAAGTAATTTCAATATACAAACTGACCAAATTTCCAGATACAGTTTTGGGTTCAATCCATCACTTATTCTAATACATTTATAGGAAAATTTATGGCTGGCAAGTAGAACAATTCTTCATGTTTTTCAATAGGAACAAAGCAAATAATCAACAAAGTATGATATGTACTTGACATCAAATGCTTCAAATTTTTGTATGAATGTGTTAACCTATAAGTTCATTTAATGTGATTTTTCCTGTTAATCCCTTAGGAGATTGGCTAATACAATAGTTCCAATATTCTACTGAGATTCAGAAAATCACAAGAATTCCATGATGTGGGAATCAAAAAAGGCTATGAATATTACTTTTTAAAGGATAAAATGTATCTTGCAAATTGCATTGCCCAGTGTTGAAGGCTGTGAACACAGACAATTTTTCATTTTTTTTGGCATGTCTAGAACTCTCCTCAGTTGGTTTTCCTGCAGTCCTTGCAATCAAATCTGTGCAGATCTACAGATGCACTTCAGCAAGGGACACGAGGATGAAAGCTCCTTCTCATTTCTCCCTTATCTGCAAGTGCATGCATTCACTTTGTCACTTTGTGATGCTATCTTTTTACTAGGTCAAATCCCATAGCAATGGATTCTTACAAGAATTCAAATAAAGAGATGGCATCCTTCAAAGTGAAGAGGCCATCCTTATTACACCACTGAGAGCCTGATTCTCTGAGTTGGAAAAGTGCATTCCTATAGTTAACCACCTCTAAATTTCTGCTTCATATGTATTGCCTGCCCTATTGTTTCTGGAAAAAAATATCTGTCTCTACTATGCTGTGGTTCTGAATGTGAAATTACACAGGACTGGGGGCAGTTCTGCAGGTAGAGCAGTGTGCAAAGGCAGTCCCTAGAATGGCAGTATATTATGACAGTGTTTATGTCAATAGTTTTTGGCCAAAGCTTCCTTAGTCTGGGCAATTTCTGATTGCAGGCTGATATTTTTTTGTCAGCTCTGAAGAAGACTAACAAATATACTCATTAACCTATTTCATACAAAATCATAGGGCAAAGGAATTCTGCCTGAGGAACTTGTGGCATGTTTGTTTTAACTTCATTCTTAAAATTATGCAAAAATGATCACCCAGTTAAGGAACCAAGTTAGATGTGTGTTAAAATATTGAGGACATATTTTTGAACCTTTTTACCAATTTACAGATCCCTTGTGCAATTTTATGAGACATAACAGGTGGAGCAGTGTAGTCCTAATGACAAACAAAATGGTTAACCCCTCTTTAAAAGGTCTATTTTTAAAGATACCACATCTTTATATCATTGGACTTGTCCCTTCTAATTTGTCTATTTTATACACTAACTGGTTTTGATCAGACTACAACATGATTTAACTTTACTAGTGTTAGGGCTCTTCGAAATAGCTTCCAACTTTTTAAATTGCTGTGAATGTAATTAATGCTGTCTCTGTTAAATTTAAATGTATTTGGGGACTTACTGAGAAGGGCATAATTTAGGATAAATGTGGTCTTTGTCTTCAGCTAGGAGTCTTCCTGTGGATGTGCTCTTTCTCTGACCTTACCCTTACACTTGTGTATCTTTATTGCACTGATAATGTGGGCCACAATAGCCACAAAACATCTTTGTTTTCAGTGATTAGATCTATGTAGAAAGGGTCTGGAATCCTGCATAGACAATAAATATGGTAATTGTAACAAGTGCTAACTGAGGGATGGATGTCAGCCATCGAAGCCCTGTATTTCTCAGTGACCTAATATCAGGGGAATCTAAAGGGTTTGTTTCAAATTGTAAAGGTCCAAAATAATGGGGATGCACACTAGTGCTGTTGCTATTTGAGAGAAAGAGTCTAATAAATCAGAATTTAATTTAAAACAAACAGAAACATAGTTATTTAATGTACTCAAAATTCTCCCCCTGTGTTTGAAATCTAAGCACACCAGTGTTTTATTACTGCTTGAACACAGAGTAAATGTCTTATTTTCTTCTTTTCTATTGCTTTGTACATCTGCTAGTTACAGCTGGCTTTTTGCAAAATGAGGAAAACGAGAATTGTTATATTCCTGAATTCTTCGTTGCCAAGCCTCTGTGATAATAAATAGTAAAGATGGACTTGTCACTGCCATCCTAGGGAGAAATTTTGATTTACGCTACTAACCTGATCCCTGACTGTATGTTTGAAAATGAGTTGGACTTTGAGAATATGAAGAAGAGAAAATACTTATATGAAATATATTATGGCAGCATCTTTATTTCAGTTGAGTTCCTAGCTGCAGTCAGACCCATGATGTTTTATAAAGATATTCTGGAATATCCTCTTCCAAGATATTTCTGGAAGACAGCGTTTTTCTCAGAGTTTTCAATGTTCATTTTCACATTCATGAAACCTTTAGAAAACAAGAATTTTACTTAGGGGATTAAGTAAGTTTGAAAAAAAAATTGAAATAAATAAAACATTCCTCTATGCTTAAAGAGTCATCATCATGTCATGTCATGGCATGTGGAATGGCAAACTCTGTATGCGTCAGATAAAAAGCATGTTGTAAACCTTTCTTTGGTAAGGATTTAGACCTCAGTTGTGCAGTGGAATCTCCTGCATGGACCCTGTACTGTGATGGAGTCTCACCAATATCAAAAAACTATATAAGAGAATCTTCACACAGAATATCATGTAGCTTTTCATTAATTTTAACCTTAAGTTTACAAATTACTATCTATTCAGAAAAGTCAGATACCTTCACTAGTTGGCCTAGCACATATTCTGCAAAACAACGTGACTTCATGAGCAGCACAGTTGCTGTAACAATTGTAGCTATCTGAATCTAAGAATCAACCAGAAATCTCCAAGAGAAAATTGTGTTAAACATTATTTTTTGATATAACCATTTTAACAAGTAGGAGTAAAAATGGCAGGGGGATCCGTTATGGCAATAACTGAATTTTGGACAAAGTAGTAATACTGGTAAAAAGTAAGGTAGTTGTAATTAGATATATATTCAGAATATACAGCAGGGCAGTGGGGGACAAATATGCATTAATTTCTCCTTCAGCAGTGTGTGACCATTGAAATGAATGATGGCTAAGAAGCAGTTTTCCTCTCTTTTATTTTAGTTCCTTTATGCAACTTACATTGCCCCATCTGCCAGTATGGACATTGGACTTCATCAGAATAAGAGAAACATGATTTATCAGAAAATGGACCCAGCTTTTGAGGACCTTTTTGACCCAGCAGAAGAATATATTCTCACTATTCTCCTAGAACCATGGATGAAGATGGTGGAAGCAGATAAATATACTTATGGAAAGGTAACAGATCTGGATGACACCATGAAAAAGTCTTATGCCAGGGAATAAAATCACAAGAACCTTCATATGCAATCCTGTTATATTTATAGTTAGGAAGGGAGAAGTATTACAAGATGTTTTGCTTAGCCACTCCTTTCTATGTTGATATGTGGTGTAGGCTGAGCTTCTTGTGGACTTCATAGACTCCTTGCCTGTGAATTAGAGAGGAATGCATCTTGCTATGGAAAAATTTCTCTTTGCACTCAGCAAACATCATGTTTCTGTAATCTTACCATTGATCAGAAGTAATTTTCTTATGATGATTGCCCACAGATGCTCTATGTTTTAAACGTAAGCACACAATAAGCTGTGTTTCTACAGTGTCAGTGCAGTGATACTAGGTCCATATTAATTGTATCAAGAATGGCATCAAGTACTTCTTGGTGTTTAGAATGTAAGTGCAGCTACTGCTTAGCATAAGAAGATGTGATATGGTGATCCAGTTGTATTTGCCCCAAATATTTTTTAGATCACTGCTCTGCTGTGTAAGGGCTAAGTGTGCTTTGCAGGCCTCCTGAAGTAGGTGGCTCAGAGGTGTACTCAGTTCTAATTCCAGAAAGCTCTGAAGGCTTGAATTGAGCAAGCTTATGCAGGTCAGAAGAGGTGGCTGCAATCCTGACTTCCTTTGACAGATAAAAACAAGAAATGGTGGTGACAGTGGTCGATGCTGTGGCTTTCTGTTCTTTGTAAACTTACCTACAAGTTGCCAGCTGTAGGTCAAACTTCTTTTGGGCGTCACAATATAGGAAAGATATAAAGCTATTAGAAAGTATTCAAAGGAGGGCTAAGAAAATGGTGAACAGCCTAGAGGGGAAACCTTATGAAGAGCAGCTGAGGTCACTTGTTCAGCCTGGAGAAGAACAGATTGGGGGGAGACCTCATCATGGTCTACAAATTCCTCAAAAGGGGAGGCAGAGGGGCAGGCACTGATACCATCTCTCTGGTGATTAGTGACAGGATCTGAGGGAACAGCATGGAAGGGAGTGTCAGGGGAGATTTAGGTTAGATATTAGAAGGTTCTTCACCCAGAAGGTCATTGGCACTGGAACAGGCTCTCCAGGGAAGTGGTCATGGCCCCACCCTGCCAGAGTTCAAGAAGCATTTGGACAACACTCTTATGAACGTGGTGTGACCATTGGGGTGGACCTGTGCAGGACCAGGAGTTTGGCTTCGATAATCCTTTTCAGGCCCTTGCAGCTCAGGATATTCTGTGATTCTGTGATTCTAATTTCAAGTCTTTAACATCTCTCTTGGATATGGAAGGAGAAACTTATAATGAGGAATCAGGAATTGGAGGGCAGGAAGTTAGTTCTTGTTCCTGTTTTTCTCCACTATGACCTTAGATGTAGCATCTCCAATTTATAGGAAATATCATCATTTATTACTGATACTTCTGTCAACTTGTAATGAGAACATGCCTGCATTGCCTTGTGCAAAACGTTTTGAAATCCTATTTTTGGTGCTATATCATGCATGCATGTGTGAACAACTAGGTGAACAGATACCTAAAATCAAGGTTGATAATGGTTTTCTAAGCCTATTAGGTGATGGCTAGTATTAAACATTTAAGAATGGAGTATAAGAAAAGAAAAAAAACCACATAGCAGTTATGCCAGCTTCATCACTTTGCAACCAAGGAAGTTCATGGAGCAGAGATCTTATCCACATTTTTGTGTCTAATAATCTTTAATAAGGGTTTTTTTGCACATGGGTTTATGTAAATGTGTCTTGAGTGATATATCTTCAGCCTCACTGTAGAAGTAGGTTCCATGTTTTAGTCACGCAATAGGAGAAAAAAGTCCTTATCTTAATTTGTTTGCAAACCCCTCCCTGGTAATTTCCCCTGGTGCCCTAGTTTTATATGTCGTGAGGAACAAGTGAACAATTGTTATCTTGTCATATTCTCAATGTTGTTATGCTTTTACAAGTTTCTGTTGTACCCCACTTCAGTTACACCTCCTTGAAACTCAAGAGTCCTAAACTGTTAGACTTCTTCTCTTACAGAAGTTCCATACCTTTGTTACAGTTATCACCTCATCTTTGTGTTATTTTACATTCTTTTGATGAGATGCAAGCAGTACTCAAGGTCTGGATGCACTAAGGATTATCCAGTGGCAGAATCATGTTTTCTGTTTTTCTCTTTGTTCTCTTCCTAATTGTTCCTATCATTCTAATTGCATTTTGACTCCTGGTGAACTTTGAGTGGCTGTGCAAAATGTAAGCTAATAGCCATCTGTGGTGATTCCAAGATCTCCTTCCCAAGTAATAACAACTAATGGAAAGCCCTCATTTGGAGCTCATTGGAATGACTTAATGTTTATTATCATTGAATTCAGCTGTCCTTTTATCATGCAGATGCTAAAGTGTCCTGAAATCCTGCAGCTTTTCACAGTCCATTTAATTTTTTTGCTCTGTGAAATCATTTTGCAAACTTTATTGTCTCCTCACTCACCTCCTTTTCCAGATAGTTTCTGAATGTTTAAAAAAACAACCTCCGTGCAGATCCCTGTGAGACTCTAATAAGAACCCCACCCTATAATGAAAGTTATTTATTTCTTTGGTTTTGATTTTCTACCTTCTAATTAATTCACAAGGGGACTTTACTTCTCATCCTGTGATAACATAATTTCCTTTAGAAACTTTGAAAGTTTGAACACTGATAAAACTTACTAAAACGAAATGTACTAATCCAATCTGCAAAATATTTTCTTCACTTTTCAGCATATTTTCTAACTTTTCAGATAAATTATTTTTTCTAAGCTATTTCAGCTGTTATTCTTTATGACCTGCAAAGCACTGTGTAATTGATTGCTACTTCTGTGAATGTGAAATTTTATTTACTTTCTATCAGACTAGTTTTAGTCTTTTGTAACTGTATATTTTCCATGTGTATTACCAATACTAGTTGTCTAGTATCTACTGCTGGTTCTCACCGAGTCAAATCATCAGTTCAGCCAAGTATTGTTATACATAATTTTTGTATGAAAGAAGTCTGCTTTTGAGCTCTCTGAATACAGAATTGTCACTGCTTCTAGAGGTGGAAGGATTCCTCTGAAGTAAGAATTGAAAATATATACTTTTCCTTTAAAGTTAATATCTGTGTCAGTTTATGTATTCTGGAGTTAACCGAGGATGCGTTGCTTTGCAAATGTAGTTACGTGCAGACTTCTTAGAGCTCTAATAACACAAACATCTTAATAAGGGCACAAAACCCCAGAACTAAGTACTTTTGACTGTACAATACATGCGTTTGTGAAGAGTTATAATACACAGACGTAAAACGACCTGTTCTAGGAGGCACTAGAGTCTCTTTGTACTAGGCGCAGGCTGATACTTAGGCACACTCCTTCCTAGACAAGGTCTGCTTTGTATTTTGTTCAGTCCCTGGCTCTACTCTTCCCCTTTGTTCTACCCTATAGCAGGATATATTTGGCCCATAATGAAACAAGATACTTTGTCAAGAATTAGGTGAGTCCAAATTTGCTTATTTGGGACATGGTCAGTATACATATTTACATTTTTTCTTTAAATGTTCTGAGTTATTGTACTATTTACTTTTAAACTATGTTTTCTTTTAAGGGAATGAATACCCCAGAGCACTTTATAAGCAGTGGAACAGAATTACACTGAGCCTGAAGACATTTAGATAACACAGTGATTAGTGTGGTATTCACATTTAGATGAAAATGTGATGAATATAATCTAAACTCTTCTCTCTCGCACATAAACTCTTGTATAAGACAACAACAGCTTTCTAATCTTTGTAAGGGGCATGCTAATCAGTATAAGGCATTGGCTCAATTTTGCTAAATATCCTAAAATCTGAATTTGAATGGTTTAGTCAGCTGAGAGGTCACTAAACTATCCCTTGTGCAGTTACCGATTGTTTGCACATAACATGGAGAACTGCTGTAGTTATATACATAAGGCTTGTAATTAAGTTCAAAAATGCCAATACTTCATGAGTTCAAATTATGCACAATTTATTACTTAAGGCATTACCTGGTATAAAACTAAGGAAGGAGACAAGACTGAAAGTCTGAAAGCTTTCACCTTTATTGTTTAGATATTAGAACATCTTTCTCATCTTAAATTTCTTTTTCTGGAAATCTGTGGCACTCTGTCTCTTTGACATTTTCCATTGACAGTCATAGTTTTAAGAACCGATTTTCTGCTTCTCAGTGGCACTTTGACATATGATTTGCTGGTATAGACAATCAAGTAAGTCTGACACAATATAATATTTATATATATAATATACAGAATGTATTATATAGACAATATAATTTAGCAATTTTTTTAATACAAAGTTCTTCTCTTAAATATATAGTTAGATTATTCAGTGATTTTTTGCAGAAATCTACATCTGATCCTACAAAGATAGGAAAATTTTGTTCTACCAGAGCTTTTAATAGAATTGTTTGTCAGAAAAATGTGACTTCTAGTGTCTTCTAAACATCAGTCTCATTACTAGCAAACATATTCTTTTCTATCCACTGTCACTGGCAAAGTGCCCACACAGTTCTCCATCTTTCTATAATGTGTACTGCAGGGATGATATAAGATATTATTTTTATTAGGTGGAGTTGGTGGAAGAAACTCAACAGCTGGACTCTGTGTGCTTTAGAAAGCTCCAGGCTTTGCATCAAGTGAGTGGTTCCAAGAAGGATGAGGTAAGACAAGTACCTACTAAGAGAAACAACCCCTTTTTCTATCAGGGAGGGTTAACACTTTGAGTATTAGCAATGAAAGCATGACCATATGCCAGTTTGGAGAAGCAAATAGTCTGATTTCTACCATTCATTTTGGGGACTGATTGACAGGCACTGTGTTAATTAGATATAGAGGTCTTCTGTCAGTTATATCAACATCAGACCACCGTATGATTGGAGTCAATGAGACAGTTTCCACTAAAGTCTGTGGAATATATTTTGGGCCCTTAATCTTGAGTAAATACCTCAGTTTCAAGTAAATTACAGATATATATTGGTTTATTTGATTATGGAACTGGCACACACTTGTATGTTTAAAGCAAACATAAAAGTAAAGCTGACTAGGCGCTGGAGCCTTAACTCAATTTATTTCCTCAGCAACCAAAAAGCTATTTTACAGAGACAGGTTATCTAATGCAAGGATTATTAGACTGAGCAAAATATGGAGATGAAAAAAGCAGTTATGCAAACAGAAAAATTTCTTCCCTCAGAGTACTGTTGCTGACACTGGTCTGCCATCCTTCCCTGATGATCAATACTTCCGTCAAATTCCCAAAGGATTGGCAGGTCCTAATCTGTCTGACCTGATCCACAACAAAGAGAAGTTAAACCAGTTCTGGGCTTTTCTTAATGAGCATTCTGCTGGGTATGTTCTTTCATCATCATTATTATCATTATTATTATTATTATTATTATTATTATTATTATTATTATTATTATTATTATTTTACCATTTCTAAGTTCAGAAGAAATCTTTGCTGGGGATCTTTGCTATCTAAATGTTCACAGATTTTAGTGTTTTTTAAAAATGCATTTGCATATTTAGGAAATACACATGCACATTGTTCGGACAACTGAATTGTCTTAACATTTTGGGGTAAAAATTATCTTGTCATATCATGTTTGTATTACACTTTTGCTTTCTGTTTCTGCTTTGATTAGTGGCAAACCCCTGAGCAGAGCAATTAGCCTTTAATGAGTAAAAATTTATAGTTTTTGGTGCAGATTCAATTTATTACATTTTTAAAATTAAACCTGGGTATTATAATAATGTACAAATAGTAGAAGACACATTATTCTCACAGTGTGAGAACAACCACAGTTTTGTGTTTGCTGAACAGATTTAAGTACCAGCCTGTAGCAGATACAGTTTGGGCAGGTTTTTTGAAAAAATGAGCCCATTTGTTTTTGTTTTTTTCTTTTTTTGTCCTTAAATTATCATTTCCTTCCTTTAACCTAAGTTCCCATGAGCTGATGCTTTGCATATTGCCTAGTGCTTCTAGTCAAGCACTGCTATAATTTTAGATTGGATATTGTCAGCTTTTTCAAAAGTGTCCAGAGATGGGCATCTGGCACAGAAGTCCCCTGGCCAAGACTCAATGTCATCACTTCTGCTTATCATCAGAAGGTTCCCTTTGTAGTCAGAGAGAGAAATACCCACTTCTGGACACATTTCTTCTAATTCTGAAGGTGACATCTAAAACCAGTTTGGATGGATCATTCCTAAGATGGCTATTTCTTCTCACTGACTACAAAAGGACTGCAGGTAATCGATATTCTCATGCTGTGGGTGCCTGCAGTCAAGTCACTTCTGAGTTAGTTGTCTAGAGCAGTTGTCTCAAAACTTTTTTGATCATGCAACTCATCAGTAAAAAATTTTTGAACATGGACCCTCAATATATGTATATTTAATTTTTTATACATTATACACATGTGCTACTGAAGTTATAATCTTTTCTTCCTGCCCCTTAACAAATGATCGAACACCTCCTGGCTGCACACACCCCACTGTGGAAACTACTGGTCTTGAGATACTCTCTAACATGGGAAATGGTAGGAATCACCAGATAACAGGTCACTGGCTAGGATGAGGTCCTGGACAGGGACACTGAATTTCCTCAGGGATTTCCTGCCTCTCTGTTGATCACAGACAAGTCCCTTCTTAAGTGTTAGAGCCAGGCAGAAAAATATTAAATTTATGGAGAAATTTTCTTTCGTAAAAATTCATAATGAAGAAAAACATTTGAAAAAGTCTCACAAAAGTGTTTTAGAGCTGGATTCAGATGTAGTAACTCTATAGTCCAGTGGGCACACCATAGTAAAGATGCTTAATGGTACTATAAGCTGAAGGGATCCTAGAACTAATGCAGTCTGGAAATTTTCAGAAAAAAACAACAAATGTGCCATTTACCTTTTCATCAAAATTTATGGTTCTGATTTTTTCAACTATAAGTGATCCAAGTTTCAGGAAGGACAGGCTTCTAAGTAGCTGTGCACAAATTCTGGTAAGAAACTAAAAGAAGTTTCATTAATTAATATTTCATTAAATATATAGAATATATTCACACAATTGCAGGACAGTTTGTGTTACTTTGAGTTAGTGGGTTACCATTTGTTAGTCTCGCCAGACTAACTGATTATGCCTGTGCTCCTGATCTGTTGAAAGAGAAAAGTGCAGTAAGTCAGGATAAGCCACCACTGTATATGGTTTAACTAACACACTTTAAAATGATATATTGTACTTTTAAAATAAGATGCACATATTTGATCAGTTGTCATAGGTAGATGCCAAGGAGTTACTCCATAAACCACAGTAACTTGGAGCACTTGCATTTGAGTAAACTTATTCATGTTGTGATGAACTAGCAAATGAAGGAATTTCAATAGAACTTAGGGCTGTAAGGGTCTCAAAAGATTTCTGAAAGGAGAACATCTGTTCTTAAATCAGTCAAATGCTTTTGAAAGTTTTACTCATAGATTAATACTTTGAAAAAACCAGTTGTTAGCTGAATGGAAAAGTGAAACAGATTTGCCTGAATTTAATGTTTCATATTTCCTGCTTCAAATACAGTGAATGTCCTAATTAAAATGCTCACAAAACTTCAGCTACGATGATACCATCAGAAAACAGTTATATAAATTAAACTGAAATTGTAGGTATGTCAGTTATTCTGTCCTCTGATTTAAAGAACAAAACCATTCTATGAAAACAAACTTCAATTTATAGTGTACACTGAAATGTTATGAAAAATATATAGATTGAGGATTGCAGATAGAGATTGTCACTGACTATGAATAATTAAATAAGTAGTAGAATCAGTAATTTATGAAAAAGCATCCCACAAAAAGCTCTAGAAACAAATTTTATCATAAATTGGTTTTGTCTGCTTGACTGCAGACTGACTTAAACTCTAGCATTTCACACGGAGTAGGAAGGGAGTGATTTTTGGGGCTGATGTTCCCAAGTGTCATCCATGCTCCTTTCTCAGGCAATATGACAAGGGGGCAGAACAGGAGGCGTCAACTTGTCTTTCAGTGGCTCACAGCCTCAGTAGTGATTCAAATTCTCATCTGTTTAATTTTTCGTTCTCTCTGTGAGCTCTACATTATGGCTCTGGTTCACAGTTCCTGCTGGATTTAGCAGTGGCATATTGAGGAGGGTACTCCTTTTGGGGTACCCGAAAAATGACCCTAAATGAGATCCCCAAGATGTATGTTTGGTCTGCCTGTTCAGCAAATGCCATGGTCTCACCAGATGGTACTTAGCAAAGAAAAAATGACATAAAATTTCAGCCCAATCTGACCTGGTATTTAGGTCTTGATTACTTTGGTGGCTTGTGGTTAAACAAATAACTCCCTAGAATGTTGATGATATTTACTCAATACTGAAATAACATTCTGTAAATTTGTTTGTAGCATGGATCTCATGTGTTGGCTTGATATTGAAGAGTTCAGAAAGATGCTCCACAAGGATAAAGAAAAAAGTGAAGAAAAGTCTAAGGACATTGAAAGCAAGTACTTTAATGACGAGTACTTCTTTGGACCCAACAGCCCAGCTACCAGAGAGCAACAAGAAAAGGTACCAGTTACAAAACCATTTATAAAGAACAATCACACTGAATGTCACTGAGATAAAAGTCCACAAGAGGGTTTGATTCAGCTTTTCCCCATGCTATCTCCTCAAATCTTACCTATATTTTTGGCCAGAAGTCTAGTTCTGTTCTGGCTATGGGGGTCCCTTCCTTCCTGTTTGAATTCTTCCTCCCTGCTCCTTATAGAACATCTCTCTTAAACCCTGATCTGAGGCCACAGCCAGAGCATGCACAACACAGCTCAGAAAAAGTGTAAAAATGGCTTTCAGGCACAGTGACTTGTTCCAGCTTTGTATTTGGTATGTCAGTAAAGCCACAGACAGTAAGTCTGAGCTGTGGTACTCTGATATATCTTGATACTTAGGCAATTTACTTGGTCAAGCTGGGGTATTATTTCCCAGAGTCTGTGTCCTATTATAGATAGGGACAAATGTAATCTGTTCCCTTTTATGAAAAGTACATGTGAGCCTTGGGTAAGCATGCATTAAATGCTTTGCTTACAATTAAGCTCATGCTTTGCTAAATCAAGGATGTGGAGAGATAAAGGACTTTTGGTATACACAAAAGTTTATGTCATGTGTTATTGTGTTTGGATTGCTTAGCTAATGCATTCAGGTGGAGGAAGAAGACAAATCCTTCATGATCAACTTTCGGCAGCAGTTCTGCTAGAAGTTCAGCAGTGCGTCCAGAAGAGATTAGAAAAACAATGGCTGCCATTGTTCCTGGCAGATGAACACCGTGGGGTGGAGGGACAAGCAAAGGTAATTTTTTAACAACAGCAACACATCCAGGCATTGTTTTTTGTTTGGCTCATAATTTACCATTGGGATACAAAGGTTCAGAGGAAAAGCAGCCCACAACTCTCAGTTTACACTGAAAGAGGTGCTGTAGCATGTACAGGTTGAAACATTCAGCTTGATAATTGTGAAGGCAGTTGCTCTGAAGGCTTAGTTTAGCTGACAGTATTATTGTTAGATCCTAAATCTGAAGGAGCAGGTATTAGCTCTGCTGCCAGGCAGGCTGCCAGGAGAGTCAACTAATCTTTGCTGTAGTGCTACACTCTCCATATGCCATTTTGCCCTAGCCATACAGTTGTGCACTGAAGAAATGCTGCTTTGTGTAAAGGATTTGCCCAAGGGCACCAGAACACAAGCAAATGAGTGGGCTTCCCGTGCTGTAATTCTTTCTCTCTCTTATGCTGTCTTCATTCTCCCATCTGGAGCTGCAATGCCTGTAGAAATTACTTCAGGACCTGTGAAATTCTGCTTAGTGGGGAGGTTAACTGCTATAAGCATTGTTCCAATTGGTTACTTCAGAAAGTTGCCAGAAAACTGGGAGTGAGGAGCCTTTCACTCCTGCTGGCTCATTAGAAAGTCTGAAAATCTGCCTTTTATGAATGCCTCTGTGGCTGTGATCTGTGTAAGGAGATCATCCTGCTGCTGACAGATGCAAAGAGACTTAGTTTTTTGCACTTCCACAACAGCTCTGACATGCGAATGTCATGGCAGAAGGCAACTTCACAGTTCCACCAAGCAGACACATATGCAACTGCATTGTTTAATACAATTTGCTTTCTGTCATCTCTGTAACATCAAGAAGGTTGTCAGAGGTGCTATGAACTGGATCCTTTCCATCGGTTCAGAAGACTAAGGAATGTGAAAAGTATAGGTTCTGATAAGACAAATTGTAATTTTAATGATTATGTAACTAAATTAAAATTTTCTCTGCCCTTTTTAGCTGAACTCTGCCTCCTTTACAAGTCCTGGTACAAGACTATGCAATAAGGCTAAGCTGCTTCCAGGTCTGGAAGCTAACTCAGGCCTCCTTGCACCTGCTGCACTGTGCTGGCAGGCAGATTAGCCCAAGTAGCTTAGAAAATGTTGTATTCAACTCAAATAAACAGTTTACAGGAAATACATACTTCTAATGAGCTTTTAGTCTTTTCCTAACTCCATTTATGTTTTACTGCTCTTTTCTCTTTCTTATTGCAAATTCAGAGGATGAAAAGGTCCTTTGAAGAAAGTATTTTAGAAGAAATGAAACCAGATGACATTCTCTATTTGGCTTCATATTTCACAGTGACCAAATACTGTGGGCATGCTATGTAGTCCTTATTCAGAAAACCTGCCCTTGATTTGAGGTGTATTTTTGCTACAAAGAAGTTGCAGGATCAAGTCTGTATTTCTGATACAGCTGTCCAGAGGAACTAAAAACATTTCATACTGGGAAAAAAAAACAACACCAAAATTTGTTACTAACATAAGTGGTCCCTCATGGGTAGAGTAAACCAGTGGAAGTGCATAATTTGACTGCTATTGCTTCTTGTCTTCTCTAACTTTGCAGTCTCGTTTATAGCTGAAGAAGGGCTGGCATTCAGTGTGGGTCCACTAGTTTCAGAGATAAAATCCAAACAAAGACATAAATTATTCTACCACTGTGGTCTCTATCATTAGAGGGCTGAACAAGAAACAAGAAGAGTTTAAAAATTTAATTATAATCTACTTTTCAACTGTAGATAATGGACATAACTGAAGATCTTTTACGCAAAGACCAGCAGAAGACAACCAGGATATGGAAGGCAAGTGAAATGTACCATATCTCTTGTGTCTTCAGTTTCACCGTCTTTTTCATTTGGACCTTGCACATTCTTCATAATTTCTCTGTTGGCAGTGTGAGGCCCAAATGTAATGCTGTCAAAAGCAGACATGATTGTATTGGCTAGAGTGGACTGATTACTCATATTACTCCTGAATTTAGCACCCTGCTGATGTTCATGGTAAATTTCACTCCCTTCCTGGCTGGAGAGGTCATACTTGATAAAAACATGTCTCTTGTCTTGGGCTTTGGAGCACTCTTAACCCTCCTCAAACTGATATTGTACCTTTAGTTCACATTTATCTGTATTTTGCATGCAGTGGACTTATTGGGACAAGCTGTTCATTCCAGCATCTGGTAGTTTATTTATTATTGCAAGTGGATTACGTGCAGACACAAAAGGGAATGTGAAGTATGCAGTGGAGTGGGCAGGTTTAATCATATCTCACAGTATCTGTTTCATTTAGAATTGTATTTTAATCTCACAGCACTGAGATAATATCAAATTTAAACTTCTTAAACCTTTGTAATAATACATTTCATCAGATGTTTGCCAGTTTTTTCCTCTTGAAGAGCAGTGAACTTTTTGTGATTGCCAACATACAAGTTGTGTACATTTGTTCAGTTGAACTTTTATTGTCTGTTGAAATCAAACTGGAGACCCGGTCACCAATTATCCATGCAAACCATCAGCACAAAAGGGATCCAAAGTGCATATGGGTTCTGTTAACTGAGTTTTCCCTTTGTCTGTTTGTCAGGAAGATGGTTATTTTCCATGATCTGCTTCAAGGTTGTTGACCCATAAAATAAGCAGTTTGTATATTGGTATAGGGAAGGAAGCAATGTTTTGTTCTTCCTTTCATGAATATGACCCAGAAATAATTTTTCCCAAAAGTTGTCTAACTCCTGGTCACAGGGGATAGAACGTAGTAGGAGAATCAGACAAGGGCTGAGAAGATCCCACTCTACTGCCTAAGTTGAGCTTACTTTATTTTAACCAAAGGACCCTCTGGACAGCCACCACCCTCCCTCTCACAAGGTAGGCTCTCACCCCAGCAGGCTCTGTGGCAGGACACTAAGCATAACCCCTGTTTAAGAGCAGCTGCAGAAACTCTTTCAGCTTAGGATCAGGTTAGATTTCCAGGACTGTTGGCAACAATTAAAAATGTTTTTGTCCCATGCTGACCATTGAAGAGTACTCCATCCCTCCAGGACTTCAAGAGGTTTAAACCACTGTTAAAAGATGGTTTTCATTCATCCATCTGATAACAAAAGGGGGTTGTTTGGCTTGCTCCTCAGCAACAGTACAAGAACTGTTTGTTCAGGAAGACAGGCCAGCATGAACTTCATTTCAAACAAACTGTCTCTGCATAAGCCATCTTTCTTTCTCCACCCTTTCCTGGCTGCCTACTGTTTTGTGCTTGGCAGCATGAGGATTTCCAAAATGTCTTGATGACTCTAAATTCTGTTTTACTATTGGTAGCTTTATTCCATAGAGGGCAAACTCTCTGGCTTCTGCTGGTGATCATGGCAACACATTTCAAAGCTCATTTTGTTGGTGAGATCCCTGTCAGAAGCATTTTACAACTTTAAGCTATGTGGTTTGTCTGTTCCTTTTTCTTTGTTGTTTGTTTGCACAAAACTCAAACTGTTCTCTAGAAAAGTAGCCTCTTGCCATAATCAATAACAATAGCTGTTTCCATATTTTATAGTATGTAGTCATATGGTCTAAATCATTGTCAGTCATTTCCTCTCCCATCATGTCTTCCAAAAAATGTTCCCTAAACCAAACTGAAAAAAAAAAAAGAAAAATGAAGGAAAAAAAGAAATGAAACCTTGCCACATTTTATTGTATCCATGTCATAAAGTCATAAACTACTGAAAGTTAGGGTCAGTGGAAAGATAAGAATCAGACAGTTTACGCTAACTAATGGCTTTGTTATTGCTTTTTGAAACAAAGTTTATTTGGTGCATTTATTTCTTTTTTTTGACAGCACATGGACAATAAGTGTGTTTCTTCATCTAGTGAAATAATTGCTTTCCGCAAAGCACTGTTGGATCCGGTGACAGCAAATCTGTTTCAACGCTTTGTGTCACTGCAAGGAGACCTGCTGGGGAATGGAGTGCTCTTTTGGCAAGAAGTGCAAAAGTATAAGGTACGGTGGTAGAATGGAGCCGGGGGAATAGCAATCAGTTTGTAAGCAAATGCATCCATTCCTGCATATTAGGAGAATTTTAACAAGAATGTCTACAGGCATTCATTCTGTTGTTCATAGTAAAACCTCTTTCACGGTTTAAACCAGGTTTTTTTTTGAAGAAAACCCTCACTTCTTAAGGGTAGCTATGTTTGACTCAAATGTATAATCCCTATATTTCATTATGCTTCTTCAAACTGTAACATTCTTCTGAGTCCCTAAAGGGACACTACCGACTAGCTAATGCCCAGAGTTTGGTATACATCTGTTGAGCAGTAGAAAATATGCAAGTGTTAAAATGTTCATTCTGTCTTTATAGCTGCATACAGTTAAATAATGGGATTATTGCTGAATTTGGTAATTCCTCAAAAATCAGAGATAACGTTTAAATTCAATCAAATCTATAGATGTAAAGATAGTATCTACCCAAAAAGCCTATATGTGCAATGCAGACCCCAAGTCCCTTGCCCTTTGTAGTGTCACATTTGACTTCAGCTGAGGATGGGACCAAAGCCAAATGTGATGGGGAAGGTCAGCAGGGATTATCTCTCTCCCAAATACATGCACTTTTGTGAAATTGCTGCTGTATGGGTTGAAAAACAGTGGGAAACCTCTGGAGTGAGCCTTTAAATCACACTGCAGCTTCCTAGTAGCACCCTGGATTGAATTCAGGGACACCACAGATCTTTCACTTTTTCCTCTTTCCTTTTGCCTCTGGGATATTCCTGATGCAAAAGTGCTACCAGAGTGCAGAACCTTTCCTGGGCTCCTGAGCACAGCTTGTGTGCACATGGCAAGCAGGGAGCAAGAGGTTAGCTAACATGCTCACAAGTTAGGAGGTAAACACAGCTGATGCTGCAGTGGTACTTAGAGATCTTTTGCAGGCATTTGGGTGTATTTTCACTGTTTAATTTTATGAATTTGAATTTTGGAGTCTGCTTTAGAAATTGAAGCTCCTCTGTTTCCAGGGTTCCATCTCTCTTCCTCACAAAGGCTCTGATCCCCAAGTAAGGAATCACTAGATGAAATGCTCTCTAGGGGTGCTCCTTTCTTTCTCTTGGTTATAAAGTGACTACCTTACATTAAAAACCTGATATGAAGGCACTTGGTGTTGCATGACATAAATCCTTTCCAAAATATTTGAATTTTTTTCAGATTTGTGACTCTTTTTTACTACATTATGGAGGACATGGAAACTTTCTGCAAATTAATGTGCAGTGTAGTTTAGACTCTTTTCCCTGTAGATCTGCTCTCTGAAGAAAGCCTTCATTGTTTTTTTGTCCCAACCCCTCTCCTGCATTTATGTTAATTTTATTTGTCTTCTTATCAAGAAAAAGTACAATCTGACCATATTTCTCCGTGCGTGTGATTTGTCATGGTTGGCAGTTGACGCTCTTTATAGAAGCAAAGGGCTGGAGTAGTAGGAGTGTTGTGGGTCAGGCTGAACTGGAGGAATATTGCCAAAGGCGTGGGCAGCACTTTGCACAGTGCATACTTGTATTGTCTGAGCCCTATCGTGCCATCAGTTAAGACAGAATTCCCTTCAGGAGTCAGTGCTCCCCATAACCCATCAGGCTGGCGGCACATCTTGGGACAATCCAAAACCAAGATTTCTTTTTAAACAAATATGAAGAAACATAAATCTGTGGATCATTTCCATCTGTTCCTCTATGCTCAGTCTCATCTCTCTTCATATCATATGGCTTGTTTGTCTTCCCTCTTACTACAGCTCTCTGCCTTCTCTTCTATGCTAGATGAACAAAGGAGTCCATAGTATATACTTAGGATATATCTAATATGTTTTTGTATTGCCTTACTCTCTTTATTATAGCTGTTATCATTCTTTTTTTCCTTTTCAAAACTGAAAAGTATTCATAATAAAACAAGCCAGCTCTTTCACATACCACATTTCTGGTTAAAAGCCCTGTTTTAAATTTCTTTGCAAAGTAAATATCTAGACTCCTATACCAAAACTAAATGCAGATTCTTCATTTAGAGGGCTCTCTTCCTGAACATTCTCTAGAGCACTCATTGTGACTCTATTAGATATAAGTGATAGTCTCCTAGTATTATAGAAATTTCTTGATGTTTATGGATTGAGGGAAAGTTCATGTTTCAAAGTGTTTGGAGGAAGTTCTTTGAATTATTTTTCCTTCATGTCAAAATCCAATGGTAGCATTGTCAGGGCATCAAAACACAGTAATAACAGGTGTTCCGTCAGAACAGTAGGATCACTTTAAGAAAAGTAGAAAACTCCCAGTATTCCTTTGTGATCTCACTCCTGTAAGTTCAGGTCTGTTTTGTATTCTGTTCTGCACACAGTTATTTCCAACCCCAGGGTTTTGGGAAACTGGAAAATCCTAATGAGTGGTGAAACTAGAAGATTTCAATGAATGGAAGATTTTACTGGTAGCTAAAACTGTCCCCTTTGTACCAACATTCCTTGTGCCCTCTAAATATTTCCCCTCTTTTGCTGGAGCATTTAGAGCATTTCTTTGTATTTTGGTTACCACGGCTAAGCTAGTCATAGCAGGCTTATTGTGAAAACCAGTGCATTTCACACCTGTAGGTGTGTTTCTCTTTTCAGAAATGCCTATTATTTGCCAGTAATGCATCTGACCATGCAGGCAGAGATTATAACTTAAAAGCCATGATTGCTATACATCTGCATTTGCAAATCAGAACTCCCACTCACGTCTTAACTATGGCTTTGACCATTCACATTTGCTATGAGAATTTTGTCCTACATACTGAAGGAATCTATCGTATAATTTTTTTTTTATATTTTTGACTATTATTTTTTGATCACTGGGCCTCTCTAAAGGATCTTGTGTCTCTCTCTCCATTGACTGAAAATGCTATTTTTCATCTTTCAGGACTTGTGCCATTCTCATTGTGCTGATGCCATAGTCCAGAAAAAGATCACAGCTATTATCAACTGCTTTATTAATTCTGCCATACCCCCAGCTTTGCAGATTGACATCCCACCTGAACAAGCAAAGAAGATTTTGGAGCGCAGGAAAGAACTAGGACCTTACATTTTTAGAGAGGCACAGGTAAGAAGCTGGGCGAATCTCTGTAATAGGTCTGGCCAGAGCCTGCATGTCTGATTTTAGGAACAGTCTTTGTTGCTTATGTGACAATTAGGATTCAGATATATACTGCTCAATAAAAATGATCTCTGACAGCTATCTGATACTGGAAAGGTGTTATCTAGGTCTGTGTTAGGAATTCTGGCAGTAGAAATTAAATCTGTCTGTGTTCTTCATTGCTTGTTCTTTACCACTTGGTTAATGTGAGAGAAGTAATTTGTAGTTAAAAAGTTTGTAGTTTTCATGGTTTATGAAAAATGCAGATGTGAGTAAAGCACAGAGACAGCTTAACTTGCTGAATGTCTTTCCCTTCTTTATTACAAAAAGTGTGTTTTAAATGGCTGTAGACAATTTTCTCTCTCATCTTTGTACTGTTCAGACTGAATAGCGATTTGTGAACTTTTACTTCAGACTTACTCTTTTCTTGTCCCTTGATACTGCCTTGTCTGTCTTATCTTCTAAGCCCAAGAAAGCTAGTTTTTCTTCTTTTCCTGTAAAATTGACACCAACACCTTTAAACATCAACTGTGAGCCCATAAAGTGTTTGGATGACAAAAGATGAATGTTTTGTCAGAGAAGAGGGTTCACATAGGTTCTGAGGGAAACAGAAGGTTCATTTCAGCCTGTGTAAAACCCCAGTGAACTCCAGAAATGTGGCACAAAACCAAAGGAAGAACTTGGCCAAAAAACTGTGACTGGAACCTGACAGTGACTCACTTGTCACTTTCAAGTCCATTGAGCCAGAAGCAGTGAGGTGCTGAGCATGCTTGGCAATTTGGAACCCAAGTTTCTCAATGAGAATTAAACATCTAAATTAATTGAAAAATGTGAGCCTTGGTACGTGCAGCAACAGAATTTACTGAGCCCCTCTGTTTGCTTTTCTAAAATTGTTTTCCTTATTCTAGTTCAAAAACGACCCTATGAGAGATTATATCATTTAAAAATTATCCAAGATTTGCTCATAGATCTGTAATGTGGTTTAAGAGTCTTTCCAGAGGCAAAAAAGTATTTCCTTTCTCTTAAGGAGGGAAAAAAAAAAGCCCTCTCCCTAATGAACTGAATATTTGAAATATTTGAGCAGAACAGTGGTGCAAAAGCAATTCTACTGGTGTATATTTTATCAAGAATACTTGTAAAAAATGATGGATGTTCTCATTAATGCAAACAATTGTTTAGGGAAATATAAAAAAAAGAAAGTGCCTTTTAACTGTGTTTTAGGAAGATTTCTCACCAGTAATAAACATACTGATGAAAAGCATGTGCCGAGCAAATCTGGGCTGAAATGTCAGGACAGAGTACGTGGGAGGAACAAGGCTGTGTGTTCAAAAAGAAATAGTTATTTCATTCACATGGTAAACTACATTTTATTTTACAGTAAATTGTTTTCTTAATACGGTCAAGATTGACTTTCTTTTCTTCTTGTGCAGATGACTGTTTTTGCTCTTCTGTTTAAATTTTGGCCAGAATTCTGTAAGTTTCAAAGCAATGTGGATAGTGAAAAAATTCTACGTGCCTTGGAGAAAGAAAAGGAAAAAAAGATGCGAAAGAAGGAAAGGATAACAGCAAAGGTAAGGCTCACAAGGTTTCAGGTGACATCTGACGAACTGCATAAAAACTTCTTCATGAGCAAACGTACATGAATTAAAATATCCCTTTCTCAGCCTGTTCCAAAGCTACCAAATATTTTTTGTTAGATTTCAAACTTCACATGTGACCCAGTCCTAGGATGATTAATTCCCAATCCTGTCGATGCATATACTTAGGTTTAACTTGAAGCAGATGAGTCAATGGAATACTCCTTTCATTAAGAAGAGGGAAAAATGTATTTTAGTCATCTTTTATGCCAAGAGAAGAGCAAAAAAGAAGGCTGAATTAAAAAAAATAATTTGTGTACAGTGGGTAACTGCAGACCTGTTTGCACTTTCATGATGTATTGTCCTATATTAGAATTTATAGTTCTGGATTACTATTGAAAGCAAACCAAACCAAACCCAAAATTAATTTCATATCTATTTTTCAGAAGGACCATTTGAAAAGTCTGCACATTATTTTAAAAAATATTTATGCACTGATTACTTTGCATAGGTTTTGCCTTTTCTTGAATATTTCTCATCTTTGACAGTGAAATTGTTAGACTGTTCACAGTGAGTTTCCAGACAGTTTCAGCACATTAACAGAACTGTGACCTCTACAGTGGAATGCTTGTTTGTAAAATTGTTTTTCTTGGACTTTTTTATTAAAATGTAATGTATTTCTTTTTCCATTGATTATAGGCTTTGAAACAGTTTATTTTTTATGAAATACAATTGTTTGGCCAGCTTTGGGAGGAGAACATTCTTTTAAGGGCAGAGAAATTACTGGACTTGCAAACTATCATAAGTAGCATTAAAAGAGCTTTACATATGTTAAATACCATATACACGTGTGTTGTGATGTTACTTATGATGAGAACCACATGAGTACCTGGACAGATAAAGACATATGCCCGTAAGAACATGTATACATTGTTATCCTCCTTTAGACACATGAAAGCTGAGGACCAGTGAAACATTACTCAAGGCCACACACCAACGTCAAGGGAAGCCTAAAATCTAAGAACTCATGTTCCTTTCTCCAAAGCATATTGTCTCCATACAGATATGTCTGGCAAGGCCATTGGCAATACTTATACTGCAAGAATGCAATATTTCAAAGTAATGCACTTTTGCGTTTTCACAGACTTATTTTTTCCATCTGTTTGTGGCCTGTCTATAAGTTTTCTGATTAAGATCAAGGAAGTAAAGAGAAAATCTTGGCCAGGAGGGCAAAAGCCTAGCTTTTATGGAGAACAAATGGGAAAGGTGAACTACCCTTCTAGGCTGGGAAACAGAGTAAGAAATTTTAGAAAGTGACAGGCAGAGAATGCAGTTCAGTAAACAGTTTGCAGACTATTCTTCTCATGAAAAAAATGATCAGTAAACCGGTTACCTTTTAAAATTTTTTGAATGAATAGGTGGAACAGATAAATTTTTGAAATGTTTTTGAAACCCTTTCCCCTTTCTGCTATTGTTTAAAGAAATTGCCATTTCCTGTTCTCTTGTTTGAGATTTCTGTCCTCTCAATGACAATGTAACTATTCAAATAATTCAGTATCCCTGAAGGATACTGATAAGGTTCATCTAACATAAGCAATAGCAGTTCCACCAGCAGCTTGTGGAAGGTGATGATGTCTTGGCATTGAAAATAAGGTCTATGCTCTTCTGCCCCACCAGGCTCACGCTGAATGAGAGGAAAGCTCTGGCAAGGGTTAGAAACAACTTTTCGTATATATATTTCCCCTCCACTCCACAAATCAGTTGCTATTTTGGGTTTATGTCAAAATGAACAATCATAGTCCTGGGAGAGGAATTTGCTTTCTTTTTCCTCAAAAATGTGTCCCTGGGGTGCTCAGTCTACTTAGGCTCACCTCAGTTTTAGAGCTGAACAGATAAGTTGGACTTTTATGTAGTATAATTGGAAAAATGGTCAGAAAAGGAGCTTTTCAGTGAACAATTATGCATAACTTGGTATTATTTGACTATCTCAATATTTTTTCCGTGTGCCTATTTGTTATTTAGGGGGCAAATTCTATCGAAGGCTTCCTGGCAATGGACTTGTTCCTTTGTTAACTGCTAGAGGCACATGCCACACACTTTAAAATATATATTCGTCACTTTTTGCAGACTGCCTTGATGCCAGTGCTAGTAATTTGTTATATACATAATTGCATTTTACCTCCAAAGTAGATTTTGGATTTTTTTGCTTTGAAGTGCACAAAGCAGTTTTACCTTACCCTATAAATCTGTATTTAGTCTTTCCATACCCTTAGCAAAGAAAGCCATAAACATTATTTTCCTTTTCCATGTTTCTGTCATCTCTCTTTACGCTTCTTAGCAATAAGCTTATTTGTTAGTTAGTGGTGTAATGTCATGGGATATGACATTGCCATAACATTGCCTAATTTATTATGAGAAGACATTATTAAAGACCTCACTTAATTCACCATTTTCATTGAGAAAGCCAACAAACATAAACTGTAGTGCATTAGTGTACATGCTACCTCTGTATTTGCTTTGGCATCCCTGTTTCATCAACTGAGTGTGCCACAGAAGTTACTAAGCCTGTTCCTGGAGAGAAGGTGAACATCACACTGCCTGGCCAGTTCTGTACCCGAAAGTCACTCTTAGAGCTGATGGGTTCATAGGACAATGGGGATGATGAGGAAGGAAAAGGCACTTTATGAGGAAGGAAACAGGATAGTTTGATCCTTTTCCAGATCTTTCAGGGACTTGCTAAGTGACTCTGGGAACAATTTGACCTCTTTCCATCTCCCCTCCCCTTACTTTTTCATTTAACATGGGAGGCTTATATTACTCAGCTCTTGGAGGTGTTATGGGGTTAACTGTGTGAGGTCAAGTATGAACATTGATTAACATTTATAAAGAATTTTGAGATCATCAGACAGAATGTGCAAAGGTGCAGCCTTCATAAAACACAAAAGCAACATGAAAATGATGAACAGTTAATCACCAGAGCATTTTACGAAGTGCTACGATGCCTTGTTCTTCATTGTAAATGTTTTAAATCAGATTGCCTGTTTTCCTAACTTGTATACTGTAGTTCATTTGCAGCTACTGGACCAAGATGGAATTAATCACCACAAATCCTACATTCTTCATTTATACATGAGGCCAAATTAGAGGCTCACAATGTTCTCTCTGTCCTTAAAATATGTTCTGTTGCAGATCTGCCCTGTCACTTAGCTATATTTTGGAGCAGGTATTGAATCTGAAAGGAAGATGGTCTGCAGGACTGTAGAGGCCAGGAATCATTGACTAGAACAAAGAAATGCTTTTAAAAAGCATTATCTTCTGCTATTTTTTAATACGCCCAACATGATGTATTATGAAACTGAGCATTACAAAACATTACTGCAAGTGAACCTATCTCATTTCCAATGACAGTTTTTGGTTCCTCAGGCCTTGCTTTTAACTTTAGCACCGTAATTATTGTTCACATCTAATTATGAGTTTTTATTATTAGCAGGGTAAAGAAGCAGAGAGAAAACTCATCAACTTGACTCAACTGTCAAAGAGGGCCTTGACTCAACTGCAAAAGAGTGCCTTGACTCAGCTGAAAAAGAGTGCCTTGACTCAGCTGCAAAAGAGTGACTTGACTCAGCTGCAAAAGAGTGACTTGACTCAAATGCCAAAGGGTTCCTTGACTCAACTGCCAAAGGGTGCTTTGGTAGATACGATTGACATGAAGAGAGGATCAGCACCATCTTTAGATGGATTTGGGTGGGAGGTGAATAATACACGTTTCTACGGATCAATCATTCAAGAGAGACAAAATGACCTTGGGAGAGCAAGAAGGGGGAGTTAGGTTTTGAATACTGTTGTCACATAGTTCTTCAATAACTGTTCATTCTTCCACAATTAGCTTCGCTGTTTTAAGTTTACCTACCTGACAGCTGATTTTTTTTCCTTCTTTCTTGATTTTTTTTAAGATTTAGGTACTGAGTACTATTAATGGCTGACAGCATGTTAAGCTCTTACGGTGTATAGATTAAAAAAGAATCTGTTTGTAAAGATAAATTGAAGAAAAGATAGTTCAGTTCCGGAATAAGAAGCTTTTCATTACTTGTGAAATTCCTGTCCTGAAAGAATTCAGTTTGAGCTAGAGTTCTGTTCTGTTCATATGTCAAAAACTGAAGCAGAACTCCTTCAGGAAATCTAGGTATTTGAAAATCTGACAGCAAATACTACTTTAGGACTTCTTCCATAACAACTCTCACTATGCATCTAACCTATAGTGAAAAGTTAACAGACATTTGATTGGAGAAATGGGAAGAACAGACATGCTACCTGGGGCATATGAAGGGATCATTCATGGCTGAGTTGGCACTGCCATAACATAATGGGGAATCTGTGCAACCACATAATACCAGCTATGCTGTGTGACAAATAAAGTAAATCCCACTTTAGCCACTGCTTGAATTCTACAGAATGCTTCTCGTGGCATTATGTTAGTGATGAGCAGAATATAGAAATGGGCAGTCTGAAATACCCCCAAAATCTGAAGCAAATTGCATAGTTAAGCTTACACCCTTGTCCCTTAAATGGACCTTTTTACTTTTGCTCATACCTATTTTTTTTATTTCTTTTTGTTTTTAAATTGAGTTGAGCAAGTCAGTATATCCATGGCATACGCTTAAGCCCTCAAGAAGAGGCAAGTAACTACAGAACAAACAATAATCTTTTAAAGGGCAGTTTCTTTTTTCTTCTCCGAGACCCTTTCTGCTATAGGAAGGTGCTAGGAGTTCTACTGAGTTGTGATATGACAAATTGGCCCCAAACTTCTCATGCTGTAAGGAAAAAAATTGGGTCGAATAAAAACGCAGTTCCCAGCTGTTTTAGGAGAGTGACCTAATATTTACATGTAACCTGAACTGTGGTTGTTGCAATGCAAAGAGCAACATTTGATCCTTAGAAAAAGAAAGGATGATGTTTCCAGTTGATTAGCCTCTAGTGGTAGTAGCATTCTGCTAGAGAAAGCAGGCAGAAAGAACTGAGAGGCTAATGAGACCTTCAATGATTTAAAAAAGGACATGCTCAAAGGATGTGACAGGGAGATAAAATCAAATCCTCAATAGCACAAATGGCAGATATTTTGGGAGGGGAAAGATCTGCTGTATTTAGGTTTAGAAGATGAAAGGAGAGAGCGAATAAGACAGACCAGGGATGGAGAATAAATGTAAACATTGCATCTGTCAAACTTGCTTAAATCATGGTGTTTTGAGATTTGCTTATTTGAAGCAATACTATTTTTCATATGATTCCAATACTGTAATGAAAAGAATCTTCTTAATAATTGTGGTTATCCAATAACAGGGTTTTAACATAAACAAGTTTTTTATCTCACTGTTGATATGAGCCAGGAACTACAGTGACGTGTTCTGAAGGCTGATGGTGTTTAATGGTTCTTGCAGGCTTCCTGGTCCTATTCCAAGTACATAGAAGCCTTGGAGCAGGAGACAATACTCATTAAAAGGGAAGAAGATCTGGAGGAAACCTCATCATCATTCCTTTCAGGTGATTAACCTGTAGTTTATTAGGACAAGCTTATAGCTTAGGTGAAATTCTCTCAGTATAAGGACTTTGCTTACTCTTCTTTTGAGTTTCATACATAAACCTCTGCCTCTCTTTTGCTGTCCACAGGGGAGTTGCTCTCTGCACCATACTAGTGAGTGATAAGTTTTCTAACAAAGGGTCAGTAAAAGTTGCAAGGTATCAGCATTGCCTTTACTGCAGAGGTCCTACTGAAGAGGGGGATTCAGCCATCCTTCATTTTGCAGCGTTGTGGCAATCACGCACACATTTCACCTCCCTGGCTTTTTGTGCTTCATCAACTTACATACAAGCAGATACTGAAACTTCTTTCTACCAGTTTGTCAGTATGTTTTTGGGGGATGTGAGAGGCATTGCTTCATCCTGGTTTCTGCCATGAATATCCTCTTAGGTCTTCCCCAAGGATATTATGACCTGTTTGCTTATTAAATTCCTGCATTTATCAGTAAGGCTAGCAACAGCACTATGTAATGTTAAACTCCTTCGGTTTCACATAATTTTAATTATTTTTTTCCATGTGCAGATTCCTTGTCTGTGTCCTCCCTGAAGCCTGAAAGTTCTATGAAAGCTACCATTTCTACAAAGCGTAAACTCTCAAATGTTCCCAAGACACAGGAAGTGAGCACCAGACTGCCAACAAGTGTACTTTGAAATGTGGATTCTTAAAAGCTAGTTTTCCTGCTGTCAGTGCTGATGCTCATTAGTAGCAAGTTATTTCACCCCAAGTCATGTTTAAGTGAAGCTCTACAGCCTCAATGTGAAGACAAGATTATTTTTCATTTCAGCCATGGTTAGCGGACCTGACGTTGACCTGATGGAATTTTTTTGCAAAATGGTAGTATCTGAAATGAGGCTATCTAAGCTTTCCAGTTCAGATATTTTAACTAGGAACATGAGGTGACTAGAGAAATCTCAGACCCCATGGAGTTACTGGCAAGAATCTGACACAGAACTAGCAATAGATCATCTCTACCAAAGCCAATTAAATATTAGAATAAGAGAAAGAAGTAGGACAGCAAAGAGATCTGATAAAGACAGAAAAACATATTTTACTTCAAAGCTTGAATTCCTAGAAGGAATAATATCCCGGAGGTTTTGTTTTGTTTTTTAAGCCTATGCTGAAATTATGTGGACTTAAGAAAATTAATGGAACTTGGACTATTGCTTCCCTTCCTTCTCTGCTCCTCCTTTCTCTTCTAATTATGTACTAAGCACTGCTATTTTAGGCAAATTGGTGTCCTGCCTTCACTAGTCCTCCTGAATTTCCAAATGTCTGAACATAATCTTCCTGTGGCAGCATTTTCTATATGTGACTTCAGAGAAAACTGCAGCATTCCTTGGTCTTCCCTCACATTCTCTTTCTGCCCTCTTATCATGTCCTCTAGTTGCAGTTAAAGTAATCCAGCTTCACAGGTGTAACTATATTTTGTATAACTCTGCCTTCTGTACCACTGTTCTGCCCCCCATGTCATTGTGGGGAGTCCTGGCACAGGGCCTTTGCTCCTGCTCTGTGGATGAGAAACCTCGAGGTGGGCCCTGTGCAGTCCTTGCTGCAGACCAGCCCAGATATCCTGTTGTTCCAGACCTGAGAGCTGCATTCTTGCCAGGCATCAGGCTGTGCTACAGGCTAATGCAATAAGAAATTCAAGGTCCTGAGTGATTTGAGAGGTCTCCCCCACCAGCTTCAGTTGCAGCCCATTCTCTAATGCCGCTGGAAATTTGCCTGCCCTGCTCAGTCCCTCATAATAGCTCAAGTGTTCCTACTGCCTTTGAGTGGTTTCCTCTTCTTCCATCATGACCCTTTGGGCATTTGCCTCAGCTGTGCTACACAAGACCACTGTTGCTCTTGACGGGCAGCTTCCCTCCAGTTTGTTACAGAGGTCACACCTTGTCTGTTGGGGATAAATGGCAAAGTGCTGGCAGGAGGAGGGCTGTGAGCAGAGGCCAGGGCTGCCCTGTTTCAGGCACAGCCAGTTCCAATTGGCTCCAGTGGACTTATCATAGGATATGGCTGCTCCCCTCAGCCAAGATGGTGGCAACTTGGGGAAGTACATTTTAGAAAGAGCAAAGAAATCCAGAGAGGGAAGGATGGAATAAAAAGAGTGATAAACAACAGAGGGAATACCAAGGCCAGAGGAGGAGGTTGGGGAGGAGGTTGAGGAGGAGAAGGTACTCTGTGTTGGAGCAAATATTCCCTCAGTCTGTGGAGGACCCAGGCTGCAGCAGAGGAAAAGAGTGAGAAGGAAGAAGGAGCTTCACAGTGCCTCACCAAAGGGACTGAGGGCAACCTGTGGTGATGGCAAGGAGGGGAGGAGAAGTGCTTGGAGTGAACTTGAACCTGGGAAAGGTGGAGAAAAAGTGTTTTCTCTAAGTGTGTAAATGCTAGTTTCTTCTTCTCTTCCCCACCTGAATCAAAAATGATTTATTCTAATTGGCAATACATTAATTTCCCCAGTTTAAGGTTTTGTTTTGCCTGTAACAGTAATTGGTAGTCTATCTTCCTGTCCTCACCTTGACCCCAAGACCTTTCTCTTTTCTATTTTTCCTGGTTTTCCCCTTTGTCCGGTTGCACGGTGGTGGAGGGTGGAAATGAGTGAATGAGCAGCTGGGTGGGAGACTGGCTGCTGGTGAGGGCATGTCCCACCACACCTTGTCTCTCTCTTTTTGATGCATTTATTGAAGAACTGTTCTGATTATTTCAACTGGCTACAACACAACAATGACATTCTGTTACCTTTTCAGGCACTTTAAATCTCTCTGAGGAAGGGAATGCAGAGACATTCAATGGAGGTGGCCAGGAGACATAAATATAATGTTCATGCAAGGTTTGTTCTTACATTTCCAGAGCAAAGATGATGACTTGGAATATTATTAAGAACCATGGGATAATTATCAAGTGTAGAAAATAAACATCTTCCAATGTGTTCCATACCAACCTGACTGTGATACTGACACCTTGAGGCTCAAATCAGAGTAAGATTCCACTGAAGTATGCAAGGCACACACTACTAGGTAGTCTCAGTCTTAAAGATCCTATAATCAAACCCAGTTTTTCAGTACTTGATCTAATGAATAAGTAAAACACTGCATTGAACTGACAACCCTGAAGCAGTGTGTCTTGGCACACTACGCTCTCATTGTGCAATTCATGCAACTTCTGTTCATCAAGGATAACTCCTGAGGTCTGTGAGTTATTATAAAGTCAAACACTGTTGTGGTTTGTTCCCAGTTCAGTTTAATTCCTGGTCCAAAGTACACCTTCTGCCTCATTTCTGAGTTTTGATCCACAGGAAAGGCTTAAAATCTATCAGGACACAGATGGGATTGAGAATTTTTCTAAAATGTCATTTCACCCAAGGCATTACTCACCAGACAGTTGCAGGAGCTCATAGCTCCTGTGTAGCTCTCTCTATTTTTAATAAGTTTTAAAAAGACTTGGGGCACAGTTGATGTTGGGACTGAGGACAACGGATTAATTGGGGATTAATTAAAAGAGGGCAGGGGCAGAATTAACTGCTAGGCAAGGGGAAGGATGATGATAGACCTTTCCACATTTTTCATACCACTTTAAACCCCAGTCGCCAGCCACAAAGTTGTTGGCTCCACTTTTTCCTGCATGTAAAAGAAAGGCAGGTTGCTGAGTTGCTGAGGACTAGCCCTGAGTTAGGGATGGGACTGTGTTCTGCTGCTTGTTCCAACCTCTTGGACAAGAAGAACAAACCATGCAGCCCTGTCTCCTTTGTCAGAAGTAAAGGTTCTTCACTTGGAGCTCTTAGACCATGCTGCTAAGGACCGTTCAAGAGTGCTTTCCCCCTCAATGAGGAGTGGCAACTAACATCAACTAACAGTCTTTTGCTCTTGTCACAGTGACCAAAAATTGTAAGGAATTTCCGTTGGGTGTTGCTACAGACAGGCTGGCAGGGAAGGAAGACACTTTATTTTATGGACATAGCTGCCCTGCACATATATTCTCACAGAAGGAGCAAGGGAGATCACTGGTTCAGTTCCTGCTTCCCCACAGTTCAGAGTTTGCTTCATGCATGCCATGTTTGGGTTGTTTGCTCATCTGACATTACCTGAGGAAGATACCTTGGTTGGAAGCCACAAGAGAGTAAAACATTAAACACTTGTCTCTGTTTTTTATGTTTTCCCAAATTTCACAAATGCAGCAAACTTTAGTGCTCAGTACATCTGAGGAGGGTGGAACACAGCATCTTGTAATGAGCACAGCACATGTGGTACTGTGTGGCCTACCACTCATTAATGTGAAAGGCAAAGAAGATTCATGAAATGCCATAAATGCACTGATGTATGTCAGTCTAAAAAGCATGTGGAAGGCAACCTTCTATTGCTGTGGTCAGTACAGTACACGCAACCAAAAGCTGAAATGTGGCAGGCAGTTTCTGTTTTGCTGTATTCTTGCCTTCAAGGCATTTTGAGGCAGTTAAATAATGTGTAGATATTACTTATCTGATGCTGGTAGTTATGATTGAATAACACTTCAATTACTTAAAAAATTAAAAATATTATCCAGATACTTGTCTCCTCATGAATATGTTCCAGCCTTGCCAAATTATTAATAAAAATTTACCAGCAAATTTACCTCAAGCAAAAACTACTGTCCCAGACAGTTATTATGATTTATACCATACATCCCTATCAAACTTAAAAAAACCCCAAAAGAAGTACTTAGTGTACGTCAGTGAGTGAGTAGAGTTTTGGCCCTATTCACTCAAAGTTCTGCAAACTGAAGCTTACTCTCAATCCAGTTTGCAGTTCTGTCTCCCTGTTAAGTGAAATATGTATGTACATACACACACATGCACTAAGTACCATTTATAGGCCATGTCTTTGGTATGCAGTTAAGAAGGATCATATGTATTAGTAATGCTAGAACTACATGTAATGTAATATCATTATTTCCATTTTATATGTTAATTTTAAAGAAATATTGGGCGATTGGACAGGGAATAAATTAGGAGACAGGGACCCTTTAATTTCAGTGTTACTGAATCCAATCTGATGCAATGGCAGATAATTTGGAACTGCTACTTGGTGATACACCTGAAATGGAATACTGGTGTTAGTCTCATCCTGTGGGACCAGTTCCAGCAGAGAGCCTGAGAACTAACGAAATGTTATGACTCTAAATGATGATTCTGTATCACTTCAGAAAACTTGCCTTGCTATTGCTTTTGTTTTGTTCTTCACATCTATTCTCCCTCAGATTGCTGATCTACCACCTCTATGAGCTCAGCAGTTTTAAAGGGCTTGAAAAGTTTTTCTCAACAACCCTAGCACCTCTCCCTTTAAACAACTAAAATTTATCCCTTGTTTATTTGAAGTATGTATACTTTGAAACTTTCAGAAGTCTATGTGGAGTTTACTGCTCCAGACAATAAAACCAATCATCTTTTTCAGAAACCTGTAAACACAGAAAACTCTTCTGGGTAGATTTATGCTTTAGTGTCATTCAAAATACACAACCCAATCATACTCATTCAGCCTTGCTTTTGTGGTTTACTTCCAAATAATGCAACATATGAGGACTATTTTGGAATTTTTTTAAACCATCTTTTAGATTTGTAAGTACTTATATTAAGTACTGTGTACTTCACTTTTCTCCCATCAGATATGGCATATTTATTAAAACATTTAATAATCTTTGAGAGTGCAGTTCTGAAGTTGCTCATTCAAATACTTTTGATATCAACACAAACTGTGATTATGCACTTCAAAAGGAGCTTTATACATTTTGTTTTGACATCTCTCCTGCTACTGCATGACACAAAATGTTAGACTATGAGACAAATTCCTGAAAATACCTAGTGCTGCATTATGTTATTAAGATGCACACTTACAACAGGTTGCAAGAATGGTAGTGGTCATTACCAGACCATTTAAAAAGGGCAAAATGCTTTTTCATTTGTGTCTGTACTGCCATTGTGTCTGCACTCCTCATGATCCCTTTTGATTGGCTGTTTCTTAAGTACTATTAATGGGGAATGGTCTTAGATGATGAGCTGTGGCTTCATTTGTCTCCTTCAAGGTGTGGAAATCTAGTTTTTAATCATCAGACATTGAGATCAGAAATGGAGAGAATGGTGCTGTGCAGATACAGTAGTAGACCTGATTCAGCAGACCCCGTTTCTGTTACTGATTCTCTTATTATACAGTAACTGGTGGCCAAGGCCAGACTGGTTTGGGCCACAACTTCTACATCTTTTACATGAGAAGAATCATTCTGACTCACTTGCAAATATGTTTGACTTCAAAAAAAAGAGAAACATGCATTAATGATTTACAGATAAAAGCATCAATGAACTGAGTATTTCCATAGATTTGGGACCCTCAGTTTCCTCTGTTGAGAGCACTGAAAAATGGCAGGTGTCCCTTCATTGCTCCTTGGGTGCCTTATCCAGTGTAATGGGGGACATTTTCTATCACTTGCATGCTTATGAAATGGCCCACCTCAGTCCCACCCAACACTATTGATCCAGTCAAAAATGTTGACTTTGGCCTGTGTGTGTAAAAGGTACTGAAAAGAGACCAGATGTTTCAAAGTTCTGTCCCAAACTTGGAAAAGAAAATCCTTAAATTATTTATGTTTCTAATGTTAAATACTGGGCCAAAGTGATCACTGTAAATCTGTATTTGGCCAATGGAGATGTAATCCAGCTTGAATTTGACCTATTTAAACTGTCCCACTACATTCAACTGATGATTTTTGTTACTAGAAATGTTTTTAGCCAGCCACTGAGAATCATGAGAATCATATAGCTAAGATGGGGTTAACTGGTATTTTTTCTTAAGCTTATGGAACGCTGTTGGTTTTAATATATTCAGTAGTTGCTGTAAAAATGTTATGGAAAGACAGGTTTGAACAAAAATTTTAGATCCGAATGTGTAGTTACAGTTCAAACCTACCTCTAATGGCCTGATTTGGAGCATTCCCAGGATTTCAGAGAGTTATAATTCACATCTGTGTTTCTAACTCCTTCATGCATGATTGTTTGAATGTGCACTTTTGGAACAGGTCCACGTCTAATAGGCTAAATTGTAGTTCCCAAATCAGAAGCCACATGGTATAGCTATATAGTTTTTTATTTTTCCTCTTATAACATAGTCTTCAAATAAGGTTCTGTTAGTCCAGCACATTGGATTAATACAAAACACCAAAGTCTACACTTTCTGCCTTACCTGCTAATGAACTCGCACATTTTGATTTCTACCAATGATTTAGTAAAGCATTTGTGCAATGGCCACAATGGAGACTTTTCTACCAAGTAATAATTTATCAGAGCACTGAAGCAGATTTGAATCATACAGTACGACTAAGCTGTCCTAGTATGGTAAAGGGTAGTCAAGGTAGACATGAGATTCTCTTGTTTTTAATACTCATTGAGCCAAGCTAATTTATATGTCAAGCACAAGCTGCATTTACTCGGATTTTCCTCTATTTCTCTACTAATTAAAATATTTTAGTTTTGTGGTAACATATGTGAAAGCGCTGACAACAGCATTGCTTATTCCACATGTTAATTATGTATTTGCTCATAGCATGCTGATGAACTGTGTGCATTTCTCACGTTAAGATTTGATTTTATATCAAAGGAAAAATGGAAGTGTAGTAAGTGGATTTGTGCTTTTGATTTTAGATATTTCATTTTGCTCTAAACAATCTTGTATGATTCCTCTGTACCACATGTGTTTGAAAATCTTTTGTTGGCAAGAAGTTAAAGAAGAAAGTAATACTTGCTTCTCAGAATAGGATTTTTGAACAAAGCAAGGCAATTGTGCTATTAATGAGAAAGCTAAATGAAACAAATGACAAGGCAAGCAAAAAAACCACACAGCATCACACTCAAGGAATTCACAGGCACACAATAGCTTATGCAATACTCCTCATCTGACAAAGTCAGTTAATACAGAGATTTCCTTGGAAATATTCATTGCAAAAGGCTGTGGTGCCTATGGTTCAGTAAATGCATTCAACAAGCTTACAGCATTCTTAGTAGTTTTCACCTGTAGGCAGTTCAATGAATTTTATCCCAGCTGCGAGCCCCAAGTGATCAGCACTGGGTTTGTAAACCCCAGACCCTGATTGGCTTGGATACCACTCATTCCTGAAAACAGTACTTTGGGAATTGAATCTGTCACATCTCTAGAATAATTTACACCTTTACAGTTTTGTGTGTGCATAAGTGTGTACAGGCATGTAGGCGTATATATACACACACAATACACAATACAACATATGCGTAAAATTACCTTGTTTGGTAAACTTCTTTATTGTCATAATCACAAAAGGCTTAAGTTTGATGTGTATCATCTTTTTCCTTATGCAATATTCCAACCATTTTCTTCTGTGTATTTTTTTTAAATGAAGGTCTTTGTTTCATTAAAATGTTTGGGTTTGTACTCACTTGCATTTGAGAAGACAGAGCCATTACACTTGCTTTGTTGAGGAGTATGACTCTTTCCAGGGGGCTACACAGATGCTGGAAAGAGAAATAAATGTGTTTTGGGGGAGTTCTTTTTCTTCTAGAAAGCATATTCAAGAAAAAAAATTAACTTTCCCTGTGTTTTTTCTCACAAATGAGAAAGTAATTTACAGCATGTGTTGGGCCATTCACTAAAGACTACAATAAATGATTTACTATTTTCAAGCTAACGAAGTGAATACTTGATCTAAAAAAGGAGAGTGTGTATGATTATGTTCATTTTCCATTTATGACCTTCCAGTTCAAAGATCATCTTAACTTCTGGCTGCCTGATCTCTGTAATTTGCTGAATGTATTGAAACTCGTTCTCTTAATTCATGTCTCCAGAGGTGCTCAGCACCTGGCAGTAGTAGGCCTTCAGAAAGCTGTCCAAAGGACAAAAGCAGTGATTTTTTTTTTTTTTTTTTGAGTGAAACACCAGGAAAGGATGGTTTTGTCACTGCAGTTCCACACAAAAGTATATTAAAAAAATAACAAAACAAAATCAAACCACAGAAATACCTAGTTTTGGTTGGGCTTGTCAGGGTAATGTAGTACTAATGGAAGATTGTATTACAAGACAATAGTTCTGTTTGGAAACAAACTGCCCAGAGAGCTTTTGGTATCTTTACTGTCATCAGAGGGGCTCTAAAAACAGATAAGTTATGCACATCTGCCAGGAATGACTAAGTATTTTCGGACCCATATTGGGGCAGGCGAGTCAGTAGATCAACTCTTGAGGGACTTATTTTCTCTGAATCCTTATTCAGGTTGTTCTGAACGCAAAAGCTTAGCCTCTGCTAAGGAATCTTACGAGAGTCAAGGGCCGTGACACTTCATTTGCTCTGCACCCGAAACTCCCACTGAAGCCAATTATTCAATCTAATTTAACAAAGACCACAGCTTCTCTGGCTGTGCAATTGTTGGTAACCATCAACAAACTGATTCATCTACAATTGGGCCAAATGTTACAAAATCTGTTTCTGAGTTCTTGTTTGTACCTCCATCATAAGATTACACCAAAATTAAAGCATGCAGTACTTGAACTAACTTCAAAGGCTTAGCTTGCACTTCTAGCTAGTTCAGCCTTTTTATTGGTTCATGTTTTCCATTTGGCTTCAACATTCTGTTCCTTACTGATGCCCTTCTAGAGTTTCATTTGCAAATATTACGTCCCTGGTTAGTGAGCCATGCTAATTAATACTGTGGTGGAGGCTATGGATTATAGTAATCTCATGCCTCTTGCTTGGAAAAACACTGCAGTTTTTCCAGACGTTTACATGTAATGCCATACTGAATATGGCCAAATTTGTCTCAGAAAAATGTATCCCGAACTCATTTAACCAAAATATATTTAAGTAAGGTTGCTTATGCTGTTATCTATTGCCAGTTTTGTTAATCATGAAGCTCAAAAATTTCAATGCTGTAGAAACCTGAGACCCACAATTTCCTAATTAGATTATTTCAAACAAAACATTAAAGTTAAAATAGGCTCATTTAAGTATACATATTTTTAAAAGTTTATGCCAATAACAAGTTTGTTAAAAAAAAACATGAACAGATGATTTGTCTACTTCTGGAAGCCTCACACCTTTGACTGTGCCTCACCTTTCAAACCTGGGACCACAATCTGACATGGATTTTAGCTCCAATGGGGATTTTGTAGTTAGAGACTGCCTGAATTCTGGGACTTAAAATGTTGCCAAGGTTATGATTGTAAAGAAAATCTATTATATTTGCAGTACCATCAAATACCAAATAAAAGCTGTGGAGCCTTTACAAAACATAGCAATCCTGTCGATAGATTATTCCAATAAAGAAATAAACAAAAGAAATGGCATTTTTTTTTAGGAAGAATCTCTTATTAGACCAGGTAATGTAATTGGAAACAATGAACAAGCTTTCAGGCTCACAATTTTTTCACCAGATCATAAAGAGGTCGAGAAATACATCATCTCTGGGTTACTTGTTTTATTTTGGGTTTTACTGTGTTCATTAATTCTCTTTTCATAAATGGACATGATTCGGTCGACGTGACTGAACTATGATGAGACAAGGTACAACAAATCTGAGACACCCCTCACTCCTTCTAGACTCTAATTTCAGACACAGCAATGAAAACTTGCCAGCATCTCGTAAGGCTTACAGTGTCATCACCTCAATGTGAATTAAAACAGACTAAAATGAGATGTTCAGAAATCTATGAGAAAAAGTCTAAAAACTTGTCACAGAAACCAATTGCAAAGTGATACTTTATACATAACCTGAGCCAATCTTTTTTTGTCAGAATGAGCTCTGTGTTGTACTAGGTAAATCAAATAAATGGCAAAGATATCTCTAGGTTAAATCCTACAGTTGTAAATTTTTAGGTATCACTCTCTCAGGGTGCAGTCCCCAACCTGAGCAAGACCCTTCTCCTCTCTCTGCAGCTCTCTCCTCTGAGAGGAGCACACTGAGCCAAGAGCTGCCCAGAGCAAGTATGTTGAACCTAACTAAGGACGGGGCAAATGTAGTGCCCTGTGGGGAATGAGTCCAATCTTCCATTTGAAAGAGACTTTCCCACTTTACAGCCACTGTCTTACACCCTTGGAGAAGTTGTTCTATTATTTTCTGTGAGAATTTTTTCCTTGAACAAAATTATAGCTGTGTGAACAGCAGCAGTTGGCCACTTTCTGCTTTCCTGGAGGTCTGTTGATCACTGGTCACATCTAGGAAAAACAGAAGCTAACAAAGGGTCTGGCCTAAACCCTATTACAGTATGAGGAACACTCCTTGTTTCAATGGCTTTGGATTACTGAAGGGTACACATGAATCTTCTGCTCAGACTTACTGTAATGCATCCATGATCAAGGAGGGAGCACTAGTAAATGTACCAGGTGCTTGTGTGTAGTATTTGCCTGTAAAGATGGTTTAACTCCACATGTTCCTGGAAAAACAAGGATGAGGAATGAAAATATTTTTTCAGAGTAAGGCACCTCTACTCAAATACAGAGCAGTAAAGGAACAGGATAAAAATGTTCTCTTTGACGAATTTATTTCTATTGCAGACAGGCTACATAACGTTTTAAACCACAAAAGACAGAAGAATCTTGACATCATTAAAAGGGCTTTGAGCAAGGAACAGGAACCGGAAGGAGGTGTTTCTTGTGGGTGTGGTTTTGGTCTTTTCTAAGAAAACAGATGATAATGTAGAATGTTTATGGCAATGAATGATGAAATCACACTTGTCTAAGTTCAGCTTCTAGGTGAGAATGACACATATAGGAAGTTCTATTTGTTTAAAAACTGAGTTTATCTAACCAAGGGTTTCCTGTTGCTAAAATAAGCAGTGTATTTATTTCAGATAGTCCGTCTGAACCTGGAGGACAGAGTGAGAACAATTAATGCAGAAAAATACTCCAGAAAAAGTGGGGGGGAAAGTGTCACATCAGTGTTAATGTCTCATCTGTAGAACCTGGTGTGTTTTCTGGTTCTTGGGCCTGAATACAGCCATGCTGGGAACTTGGGAAATAGCTATTTTTTTAACAGTATAACTCATGATGTTACCAAACACAGGATCATTCGCATAATTATATCATTATTTCATGTGTATTGAATATACCAAAATCTGTCTATTTACAAGTGGAGCAAAACTTAAGAAATCACTTTTTTGAGATTTTTCTGTTTGAGAAACATGCATACAATCAACAAAGGCTTGTGAAATCCCTGCCTGCTCCATTTATTGTGATTTGAACATTTTTTTTCCTGTCCTTTGTTTATAATGCTCTTTTGGAAGTACAAAAATATTTTCCTTCCCCCTACTAATTTTGACTTTTTCCATTTTGGAATTATTGATTCACCCTCATTTTTTTGTGCAGCTGCCATTCCAATTGTGTCAAAAAACTTCTTGTGCCACAGTATCTTTGTTTTTTTCACAGCGCCGTTGGTTTAGGTAGACACAGCTGTAGCAAGAGAGTATTTGATTAGTTAATTTCTGGCACACAAAGGGGAGGAGGAGCACAGATATATGCATTTTCATATGTGGCACATAGCATTGTTTAATTTCTTTTTCTTTTTTGATAGAGAGGTGTATTTTATATTAAACTAAACTATTTGGGAATGCAGCTGGCTCAGGGGATTGCTGATGTCCCATGTGATCTTTCTCCAGTAGATTTTTTGTTCTAATTTGATCCAGATTATGACTATCTGAAGACTTTTTGTGGCATATGCAAAATCACTTGATTGTCACAGTCCTATTCCTAGTTGGCGTCAGTCCACACCACAGAAAGTACAGTCCTAAGTATCACAGCTGTCACTCTTTGTGGAAGAGACAAGGATTCACTGCCTAAATTTGCTCTCACTGAAGTCAGAGGTAAATTTTATTTCAAATTTCAGTGGAGCACAAGCAAGAAATTATTTAGCATTAATGCCTTCCTTCACTCCTCAAAAGGTGATCCCTTTCAAGGACCCCATGGAGAAGCGTAAACTGTTGCTGGCACTTTGGTATTTCAGAGAGGAAAAGAGGACTGAAGATTCTACTTTGATAACTGTGGCTCCTTTTGAGCAAGCAGTCCAAAATTTTCCCAATTTTGTCCCAAAAATTGTCCCAAAGACAGCTGGACTAGGTGCCAGGGACCTCAGAGACTGGGTGGACTGGGAAGGAAACAACTGCTGTTGTCTCTGTATTATATGCCTTTGTGTTTTCAGAAGGTTTATTTGCTTTCATGCATTTAGATGCAGAGAGTCCAGTCAGGTCCAAAACCACATTCAGCCTTATAATCCATTCAGAAACTGAGTCACAGGAAGCAACTCTGTGCACTGACTTAATGGAGCTGATGATCTCTGCCTTCCTTCCATTGCTCTTCCTCCAGTGTATCCTCAATCCCTTTTTTATCTCCTACTTGCACAGTCCCTTTACACAGAACAATAAGGAGTTGGCTGTATATTCCACAGTAATGACATCAAAGAATGATAACAATTAGCACTTCATTTAGCATCTTAACTATAACACAAAGATGCCTAGCCAGCAGTATCTCAGGCACATGGGAAAACTGGTCACACAGAAAAGAATTCAAGGACCTGGCCAGCCATGAAGTAAGCTATTGAAAACAGCAATCAAATTTTTTTTATTTGCAGACCTAGTTCCATCCACCAAACTACCCTGCCTCCACAAGACTGATGTTTATAGGAAAGTTACTCGTATATAATCTGTGATGAGAGTAGCCACAAAACCTGCTATGCTTTTATTCCAATTAATTTTGTATCCTCTTTTTCTTGAGGTCAAGTTCAGTAAAGAATTTCTTTCTCATATCTAATCTAAACCTGCCCTCTTTCAGTTTAATTCCATTCTCCCTTTGTCCATGTTGCTACCAAAGATGTTAGACAGTGCTGGTCCCAGTACTGACCCCCGAGGAAGGCCTCTCCTCACTTGAATGTAGACCATTCAAGTGGTCTACACTTGAATATCAAGCCGTTGACCACAACTCTTTGAGTGCAACCATCCAGCCAATTGCTTTAGTCCTTATCCACTGAGTGGTCCATCAATCAAATCCATGTCTCTCTAGTTTAGAGACAAGGATGTTGTGCAGGACAATGTCAAATGCTTTGCGCAAGTCCAGGTAGATGATGTCAGTTACTCTTCCCTCATCCACCAACATTGTCACCCTGTTGTAGAAGGCCACCAAATTTTTCAGCACAATTTGCCCTTGGTGACATATCTTGCTATTCTTTCTGCATTACATCATTAACATTTGGGGTTTTGTGTTAATCCACATGGGGGAAAACTGTTGGACAGACATTTTTCATTTTGGCCTCAACTATTGTAACAAACTTTTCTTCAGTTTGAGGAATGTTGTCCAAATTGTGTCTATCCAAACCACTCTTGCAAAGACCATTCTCCCAGCTTGTAGCCACAGCTGTACGAGTTCCCAATTTTCTACTGACACTTCCCTCTTAATTCCATCATAGGTAAAGCAACTTCTCTTCAGTTTTAAGGGCCCGTCTCTTCTGTCATTTTATGTCAGGATCTGCTGCCTTTGGCAAAGGAGTGAAAAGCTTGAATAAATACCTCATTGCACAAGAGGGACTTGTTTTTTCAAGGCAGGATTCCACAGCATTTAGTGTAAATCCCACAAAGATTCCCCAGGAATAAAAATGACAATTCCACATGCAGGTGGTGATTATGTGGAAATCATGGGCAAAGCACATGTGCCTCATTTCCAAGAAAGGTACAAAAACTGGCTAAGGGATATCAAGAAAGGATTAAAAATGGCTTAATTTGTTTCTAGGCTTGGCCAATAAGTCCTGGCAAACTCTATATTAAAGACTTGAGCCCCTTGGCATCTTAGTGTCACCCTGGGCATCCTTCAAGGGGGCCAGCACAGTCTTCTCCTATGGCTCTTAACAGAATCACAGAATCACAGAAGGGTTTGAGTTGGAAGGGACCTTCAAGACATAAAAAGGGACCTGAACATGAGCCAGCACTGTGTCCAGGTGGCCAAGAAGGCCCATGACATCCTGGCCTGTATCAGAAACAGTGTGGCCAGCAGGACCAGGGCAGTGGTTGTCCCCCTGTACTTGGCACTGGTGAGGCCACACCTCGAGTGCCATGTCCAGTTTTGGGCTCCTCACTACAGGAAGGACATTGAGGTGCTGGAATGAGTCCAGAGAAAGGCAACAGAGCTGGTGAAGGATCTGGAGCACAAGTTTGATGAGAAGTGGCTGAGGGAGCTGGGGTTGCTCAGCCTGGAGAGGAGGAGGCTCAGGGCAGACCTTATGGCTCTCTACAACTCCTGGAAAGGAGGCTGTTTCCGGGTGGAGGTCGAGCTCTTCTCCCAGGCAACAAGTGACAGGACAAGAGGGTACAGTCTTAAGCTGCACCAGGGGCGGTTTAGGTTGGACATTAGGAGGAATTTCTTTACAAAAGGGTGATTAGACATTGGAGTGGACTGTCCAGGGAGGTAGTGGAGCCACCGTCCCTGGCGGTGTTTAAGGAAAGACTGGATGTGGCACTCATTGTGTGTTTGACACGGTGGTGTTCGGTCACAGGTTGGACTCCACGATCCCAGAGGTCTTTCCCAACCCATAGGATTCCGCGCCCCTGATTTGTCCCTGCGCGGGGCCGGGCGCTCCGCACGGCCGCGTTTGGCCCGCGCCGCCCGCCGTAGGCCGGCTCCCGCGCATGCGGAGTGGCGCGGGCGCAGCGGGAGCGCGGGCGGCGGCGTCAGGACCTCGGTGGGAGCGGAGGTGAGGCCGCGCCGCCCGCCCGCCCGCCGGGCCCCCGGGCTCCCTCTCCCCCCCGGGCTCCCTCTGCCTTCCCTCGGCCCCCTCATCCCGAGAGTGCCAGCCGCCGCTCCCCCCTTGGTCGCGGCCCCGCGGCAGCGCCGTGACCTCTGCGCGTCCCTGAGGGCGGCGGGGCTGGGCCCTGCGGCGGCGGCAGAGCGGGGCCGGGGTGCTCCCGGAGCGGGGAGCGGCGCGGGGCCGGGCCCAGCCCGGCTCCAGGATCGCTTAGAGTGTCTTCTGACCTGAATTCCGGGACAGCAGGCCTGGAAGGGAAGACCTTGCAGGGAGGGGGGATTTAGTGTGAGCAGCGAAGGCCAGTCTTGATTCCACAAATAGTGGATGCAAGGAGTGTAAAAACTGATTTAGATTCATGTCATAAATAGGTTGCCCTTGAATGTTGTCCCTTAAATATTGTCATTGGAAGGTCAAATACACGGGAGCACTGTTGCTTATCTTGTGAAGATGATAATTACACCATACAAAAAGCACGATCTCGATCTAGAAAATTGTTTCAGTAGAGCTGCTTCTCCTGCAACTCTCTTTGTCTCCTTTTTTCTTTTACTTTTCATCTTTTAGGAAATAAAGTCACCATGTCGTCTGCACTGTTGCCCAAGCCACAAATGCGGCGCCTGTTGGCCAGAAGGATGAAGTTTCACCTTTTTGGGGCATTTTTTGTGTCAATAGGATGTGCAGCTTTATACAAGGTGGGCTCTGTAGTCATTCAGTTACAAACTGTGCTCATTGGAGTGTTTTAAGAATTCATAATATTTTTCTGTTGAGATTCAGTTGAGCTGTTTATCAGAAAGGTTTAGTAATGTATTTTTGTAAGCATGATTTCCAAAAAATAAATAAATCCTGCTAATCTTCATTTGAAGAAATAATATGAATAACCTGTTGCTTTAAGCTGTGTGGTCAAGATCACGCAATTTGTGGCAACTTAACCTGGAGTCTCTCAATCCCATACTGCTCTTGATCGTCCACACAGTTGATGCACATGAACTCTGGATAGTTTGTGTGTCTCTCTGTCACATTTTCCTAGACTCAGAGTTGTCAAAGCCTTATTTTATCTCTTGACTGATTTCAGAAAACTAACTCTTAAGCAATTTGGAAAACCCATCCTTCACACTAAAGATATCAGTGTGGGAAGGGGTGGTGTGGTCCTTCTGTCCTTTCTTTTGAAGTATCATGTGGAAATGGACCATTACATTTCCAGAAAAACACACTTAGAGGTTGGTCTTCTGATAAAGATAAGAGCAGTAGTTGTTCTTGAGTGCCTTTAACTAAATAATTCTGGGATCTCACACACGAAGCAAACAACACAGTGTGAATTCCTGGGGAAGAACAGGATCTTGGTTTGCCCATTGAACTCACACATATACTATTTGCAGCAGAAAGCTGTACAAAGTGACTAGAAATGAAGGTAATTTCAGGTAATTCACAAAACTTTAAACTTCTCAGAGCAACAAATGTCTATCAGAAACAATAAGCTCGCACAGTTAAAGCTCAACATGTACTCAGTACATCTGTTAAGAGGTAGACAAGCTTGTTTGTGGTCAGAGTTAACAATATAAATTTTTTAATATTCTCTGGGTGTATCCCTTTTTTGGCACCCCCACTTTAATACCCTGGTAAGGTGGCAGACCATACTTAGAACCAGTAACTCGGATCTCAGTAGGGATTTACTTTGTTACTCGTTAGATACTGTTGTACAAACCCACCTTGGACTTCTCTTCACGTTTTTGGGGGATTTTTGAACATACTCCTGTGCTTCAGGTGAATGAATATCCAGGGAGTCAGGATTGTGTCTTTTTATGTTGGTGAGCTGTCAGAGTGGCTTGGCAGTCTTGTAAAATTTTACCAGGCTTCTGAAATTGACCTACGATGTAAGTCAAATGTAGCCAAATTTCAGTTTAGGATGCCATTTTATCTGGAGTTACAGTTTTGCAGCTGCCCAGAGGCATAAAATTTGCAATAATGACATGGTTTATGTATAAAACTGTTAGCAGGGATGGTGTTGAACACATGAGCATCAGTATAAATGGAGCAGGTTTGGATCTTAAATATGCGATGTGCTGCTTTGTAATGTACCTTCTTTTTAAGATTTTACTTCAGACATTTGTTTTCCTGACCAATGGTCAGATAGCCCGAACTCTGGATTTTAACAGGAAAAAAGTAATATTTAATAATTTCAGCTAAAGGCCTTTTAGACTAATATCCACTGATAGAAATCATAGCACTAACCAAAAAAAAATTCTGTTAATAAAGCTTTGCAAGCTTTAATTTTCCGTGTGTTACTTTCCAGTTTGGAATCGCTGAACCCAGGAAACGAGCTTATGCAGAGTTCTATAAAAACTATGATGCTATGAAGGACTTTGAAGCCATGAAGGCAGCTGGTGTGTTTGAGTGTGCACCACCCAAATGATGGTAAGCTGCATTTTTAGGTAGTAAGCTACTCTGTGTTAGTGCAGGAGTAAGTGAGATTGTTTCAGTGGGATGTTGTGCTTCTGTTGGGAGGTTCTTCCTTTTTTTTCAAATCGAAAGGGATTTCTGAAGAAAAAGAATACAAATTGCACTCAAGAGACCTCTGGGTAATAAAAATGTGAAGAAATAGGGGAATTGAGGGCTGGGGGTAAGGGCAGGATAGGAGCTCCTGAGTAGCTTTTGGGTAATTTATTTAACTCGTATGATATAGGAGACAGAGTGGTGATGCCAGGCCTTTGCCCTCCTTGTGAAACCATGGAGAGGAGACAAAGTTCTTGTATTAAACTCCAAGTCTTCCCTGATTCCACTGTTATGTTGATGCTGTCACATCTTGAACTGCTTAACTTGGGGCTGTCTCTATGTACTGCTTACATACTTGTGGTGGTACAGTGAGTGAGAAAATGGAGAGGCTGTTTCTCTCTCATAGCTTGCATCTTAATGTAAGAAACAGACAGCTTCTGCACATCCTTTTGTATTTTAAAGTTGGTGAGAGGGGGAAGATAACTAGTCATGGGGGAAAATACATTCATATGCACACACACACATATATATATAAATCGCAGTGACGTACAGCTCTGTGTTCTCCCTTACTTGCAACACCAGGAAAAAAGTCTTGATTTCAACTGTGCTTTAATTACTAATAACTGCACAAGCTCATGTGACAACTCAATAAAGAGTTTCTCCACCTTTCTTGATGCAAATTTTTTACATTGAGTTCTCTGCTTCTTCTAAAATTACTTCAGACTAATCCAGAATGATAGCTTTTTCATTCTTTTGGAATGTTTTCATATTGTGATCATTACGTGATAATCTGTGGCTCTAATTATCCTAGCCAGCTGGGTTTTCTCAGCCTGTTTGTGTGAAGCAGCAACATTGAATAAAAGACTTGTACTTAACACTGTTAATACTATATTCTGTTTTGTGACAATCTGCAACTCTGTGGTTTCTGCATAACACAATTACATAAAAAGCCCAGAGCTCCATCTCTTCTAAAAAATTAGAGAAAAAGGAAAAAAAAAACTTTGTCAGTCCCAAACTACCAACTCCCAGTTGGTTTTTTTTGGTTCGTTTTTTTTTTTTTTTGTTTGGACAGTGGGATACTGCCACTCTTTAGCTATGAGTGCAATGAAGATAAATAATGAAATTATAAATTCACCTGGTTTAAACCAACCAAGGTTTAAATCTTGGTAATTCTGCCTCTGGTTTAGTCCTATTGCTAATATATAGTCACTTTTAAAGTTCCTTAGACACTGATTGCATTCTTTAGTCAGGTGGCCTTCATCAGTGTATTCTGAAGGGCCATCTGGTGGTAAAATCATTTGAAACAAACACTGTCAACAAGGATGCATGTTGAATATTTAATTGGAATCATGAGCAGGATTTTTTTCAATGCAAATAGAGCTGTTAGCTTGTGTTCCCATTTGCAGATTAAAAATAAAAAGTTGCACATTGTGTGCACCTGTTAAAATTAAATGTTTCCTAAACATTTCTTCCCTTTTTTAATTGTACTGGCTCAAAAAAAAATGTGAGAGAAATCTTTTTATGTGATTTTGTTTGAATTGCTGATGCTTCTTATTCCTTAGCCTATTTATAAAGAACGTATTTTTCACTCTATAGTAGAAAGATGTTGTTTTTTGTTGTGCCTGCACATTAATGCAAAAGTAGAAGGGGAAAATGTTCTGTAAAGGACAAGTACACAAAACAGATGGAAGACATTTTTGGTTGCCTCAGTAGTTTAAATCTTAGCTATGGAGGTTGAATTTGATGTCTTTTTTTTTTTTTGGTAGAGTTACCTAAAGGGTACAGTGGTCATGCACACTCTACATCTCTTATTTTGTTGGACTGTGTTCTGTATGTGACAGTAAATACAGTGGCTTAACCTCACTGAATACTCACTCTGGAATCAGTACTTAGCCCCAAAAGGGTAGGGAGGCACCTTGGCACCTCAGTGTTTCATCAACTTGGTGTGGTCTCTCTGTGGTGATCCTGACAATGGAAACTAAGTGCACGTATAAATCTGAGGAGTGTCCTACCTCTACCTCTGCTGTGTGCTCAGTCATAGAAAAATGGGGCAAGCTTGGAGTTTGGTGCTAACCACTTGCATGACTCTTGTCATGGAGCACAGCTGGTCTTGGATGGTGTTCAGTATAATAGGGAGAAGCAATTTGAATTTGGTTTTCTTCCTTCCTTGGTAGGCTGCCTGCACCACTTGTTTCCTCTCTGGCTCCTATCCGAAGGCTGCATTCCTTTCTCCTGCAGTCCCTCAGCAAGATTGATTCAGTTACCAGTGTAGCATGTATAGAGAATCTGATGTGCTGTGCAGTGTTGTTCCAGCTCTTGATTTGTTCCATGTTTCACTTCTGTTTGCCACATGAAGGGTGTATGAATCTTAAACCATCAGGAAATAACAGGGGGAATTCCTCTAGACTAAACTACCACATAAACATGTCTCTCTGTTGCTTTGCATTCATACATACTAATATGTTTACTTAGAGCATGAAGTTTGTCCATCATAACGTAATTTTTTTTTATCTTGCAGATCCCATTTAGTCCAAGGAGACCTGATGACCGAACCTTATTTGTTCACTGAACTGAGAAGTGTAATGCACTCCAGTGCATGGCACACTCTAATGTAACTAAATAAATAAAATACGTATGTCAGTGGCATTTAGTTGTCTTCATTAATGTAGAAATGCTTAAAGGCTCAGATGCTGGGAAGAGTGGTGGAAACTACTCAAGTTTGCTCAAGGTGGTCAGAAACTGCACAAGATGACTAAGTCTAACTTTTCTTTCCTCCAGGAATTATTTGCATCTCTGTTGTGGCCAAATTCCACATTTGATAACACGACATATACCTAAGCATAGACAGCTAGGTTGTCCCAGCTGCTGATGGGAATATGCAAGAGGACAGATGTTACAGGAAGGGAGAGGACAGATTTCTGTAAAGGTCTGTGTTACCTCAGACTTCACAAGGTGAGCTGATCTTGAGAAGAAAGAATTTGGAGAGCCATTCTGGAAATACACTAGCCAACCTTCCTGACTTTTTTTGTTGTCATCACTGTATTGCCTTCCTTACAGCAGCAAACTGCTATAGCAAGCCTTACAGACTGCAAATGCCTATTCTTATACATGATATGTTAGTTACTCTAATTGGGAAATGACTGTAAACTGCAGGCATGTTCATGTGTGTTTGATGTATGAGGGGAAAGGGGGTATGGGCAGACAAAATAAGAAATACTTCAGTATATTATGGTAATGAAAATCTTGGCATGCTGCTTTTAGACACGTATCATCACCTTTTCAATATCTGGAAGTAGTCAGCTAAGCATAGTTGAGATCTCTGCTACATTCTGTGCAGTCTGAGACCTGATGCTCTTATGCCACGATACCTGTCAGTGAGGACAGGCTTTGTCACTGCCTGTTGCTCAGGAGAAAGGAGGTACTAGGACTGCAGCTTTTGTTTGCTGCATGTGGGTACTAGGAGAGCAGTCAAAAGCTGACTGCGTGAAAGGGGAGGTTTGGTAGGAAGCAGCATGACAAATTAGGCCATCTGTGTTGTATTTGAAGGTCTTCGGTTCAAATCCTGTTTGGAGTAACTCTTATTATTTTACATGGATCATTAACTACTTAACACTTAATAGGTATCCTTGAACAACATTTGGACTAATGAAAACACGTAAGTAATGTATGTGATCCAGAACACTTTTTAGACCAATGTGGGATTTTCTTTGAACTTCCCATACAGGCAGGCAATGCTTCCTTTAAGCAGAGAAAGAATTTGACATTAGTAGTGCAGGGGAAACCATCTAGTAATCAAAATACCCGTTCTCCTATAAATGTAAACCAGAGCTTAACAATAGCAAATGATACCCATTTATCTTCCCAATGTACAGTATAAACATTGTATGCCATTAAGTACTGACTAACATTTTCTCAGGCCTGTGCACGCTTAAATAGCCAGCGGTCTTCAGTCATACTGACAGCTTCAGAGGCAAAGAAACTTGCTACTGCCAGGTGTGCAGGCTAATAGACATGACTTCCCTTGCAGTTCTAGTCCCTCTGTTCTTCCCAGTTGCTATGAATTAATTTACTTTTAAATTCTAAGTTTCTTCTAAACTGTTGTAGCAAGCAGCAGTTACTGTAGTCTGTTCATTCACTTACCAGCACATGTTGATTTAAAGGAATGAGTTTTGTGATTGAAAGCAGTTTTTGACAATACAGCAGAGCTCAGTGTCTCTGGCTAAATGTATTCAACAAAGAAAGGTGAGCTCTAATTTTCATGGCTGTGCTTTGAGAATCTGCAGGCTGTAATCATTGTTTTCTGTACACATTCTGGTTTCACACTGGATGCAAGGTAAATACTTCCCTTCAGCAGGCAATGCCAACCAGCCCACAGCTTGCATTCCTTTGGAGTAGGGACAGCAAAGCTGGGTACCTAACCTGCTGTTCTGAAATCAGCACCAACCTACCAGTTTTTCTTTTTTTTTTTTTGCCTTTGTCAGCAAGAGTTCAGCTAATTCTATCTTATAAAGAACGGGAGTGGGACTTAGCATAGTACAAGACCTGTGAATAAGACCCTAATCAGTTGCTTGTTACAGGGTCTGGCATGCTGTTTCTAGGAGATGCAGGGCTGAAAAAACATGCTTGTCTGCTCTGAGACCATCCCAACTGTCTAAAGGTTTTTGCTGTATTTATGTATGAAATAATATATAAAAAGGAGTTATTTGACCTAAACTACTTTGGGAAAGGTCTTTCTGTGTATAAGCCTGACCATGCCTTCAAATTTTTTGGCTGGCTTGCTTTATTCTCGAGTGTTTGAGGAGTGATTGATTGTTCTGGAAGCAAACTAAAAAGATAGATCTGAAGTTGTGAGCTCTCCAGGTCTAAAGAGCATTATGAGAGTAGGCATGTTTTAAGAGTACACATTGCAGTGCTTTAGCAGCTAAGTACAGGCAGCTGCTCTTTGGACAACTTTGTTTTCATAGTTCACGCAGCTCATATGTAGGAGAGGCTGATTTATGTGCCGTCTCCACTCGTTTCCATACATGTGGTTAGAAGGGGGAGAAAGAACCTGTCTAATGCAGTAAAGATGCAGCTCAATTCACTGAAGAAAAGTGTAATTTAAGCAAGTGTTTATTCCAGGAGACTGTAATTCAGGAAAAACAAATGTATTTTAAATAATAGCTGAAATCTACAAACTTTTAGAAATGAAAGTGCTGTCCCTCATTTTTTACAGGTGTGTTTGCATCCCCTTGGCTTGTCTGTGTATTGCATAAATAAGGAACAGATTGGTTTAACTCAAATGGTGACTACATTCTGTCACAAAAGCATAAAACTTTTCAGTACACATTTTTTGGCAATCTGATCATCAGTTTTTGCTTCCAAAGCATTGTCATGATCTATTGCATTTTCTGGTACACTACAAAGTCCAGTGACCAACCGGAATCTAATGGGGTCCACATGAAGTTTGTACGTCAGTATTGTCATTGTTCTGCATCTTGTAACTGAATGACCAAACACCTCACAAACCCAAGTATTACAGGAATAGCTTTATTATCTTTAAACAATTCCATTATATTACAATTTATCCATCAAAATGCAAAATTAGAAATATTAAACAATTTCCATAAAATATTCAGGAACAAAGCATGGGTGTGTATATACATATAGATTTTTTAAATAGTGTTATTTAAACAATGACTAAGTTATTAAACCACTGTATGAAATGTTGATAATGGATGGGCTTATTTCACAGTCAGAAAAGGATAATGCAGACCCCAGGCCCCAGTATTCCCAGTACATGAGAGACACGGCTTTTAGAAATACCTTTTAACAAAACAACTCACATGAAAAACATTGCAGTTACTACATTCTTATTTACTGTGCATTTGGTCATATCAAGTATGCATAGAAGTTATTAACTCTAAAGCATATGCTCCAAATGGTGATCAGATTTTATTCCAGTTCTTGTCTCTGACTCCAGCCATATTCAGGAATCTCCGGACAAATTCATGTCCGTAAGCACACAGAAAAGGGGAGAAAAGTTAACATGCATAGCTGAAAACCAAGTAAACTTTTGAGTTTTAAAATAAAACTGCCGTGGCCAGATTTGGTTTATAAAGTCATCTAACTGTGCCCAGAGACAGTGATTTCTTGTCTACAACAAGAAATACAGGTATTTAACATATATTTGTAAGTGTATTGTGATGGTATCATTAACTATTAATGTGCCTGTGGGTCCATAGTTTTCAATCAATTTGGAAAAAAAGAAATCTCACTTTGCTTAGTACATATTATAAAGGTCATGTTTCTAAATATTCCTGGTTTTATCTGTTTCAAGATGATAAGCATAAAATGAATTAGGGCTGAAGGGAGCACATACAACGTAGATCAGAAATAAGCAAGACCCCACAAAGCTGTACTTAGCACCTGCACATCTGGGTTACATTGAGCTTATGGATTTTAAGGAGACAGCTCTGTTTCTTAAATTTTCGAACTGCATGTTACTTCCAGCTAACGACCAGACAATGCACAGTCATACACACATTGAAAGTACTTCTGAAAATTTGATGGTGGATAAAATAAAGTTTCTGTATACAGACAGTTTTAAAAATAAATTCATGTTGTAGGTCATGTTTTGTCCTCCAAACCACACAAAGGCACTAGTTTACATTACGGACTAATGTCCTGCAAAACTTCAGTCAAATAAAGGAAGCTATTTTAAGGTTAAAGTGGTGCTAAAACCCAGCTGTCACTAGTAACTTAAAACAGCCACACTGGGTTTTTCAGATTTAGTGGGGGAAAATGTTTTGCCTCAGGATGCACATGTTGGGGGAGTGTGGGTGTGGGGGGAAAGGCTCAGCCTTGAGCAAGTTTTTACAGCTGAGTTATAAACCTGGTTTATAACAGAAACTGGCAGACCCTAAAAGATGATATAGAGGTATTGATAGACATTTGTGTGTGTGGCACAAATGTCTGTATGCACGCAGTTTTCCCCTATTCTCTAATTTTTGGTTATTGAAAAGGGATTTTGATTGAGCTATAGTCCAAGGCTGTTCCTTCTCACTTTATTCATTTGCCAGAACACTTTCCTTCCAGCACTAGTATTTTGGCTAGAGAGCAGGAATGTTGTTAAGATTAGAAAAGCTATTGGGCTTTGTTATGAATTTCTACCTCCTCAAAAATGATATGCATCTCTACTTGATGTAGGTTCCTGCAGAGAAAGCATTACTTTCACACTGCTATGGCATTACTATACTCAACACAAATAACTACTAATTAAATCCTTTCCTCAAGGCCTTGTTTTTCACCATGGTGAATTTGCTAATGAATACTTGTGCAAAATTTGGATCAACTACATACTGATAGGTTTTAGTTATAGTTGGGGGCTGTTCAGCAGCCACAGTTTGCAGTGCTGGTGCTGTGGAGGTGCTGGGAGCGAGGTGGTAGGATGCCTTTGTGATGTACTCCACCAGGCGGTTGTACTGCTGTTCTGACAGTCTCTCTCTACCTCCATCGGCCTGAAATCAGATACAATAAAATAATTACTGAGTATTTGACAGCAACTGAACTGAGTAGTAAGGACAATGACTTCCATATTAGTATCTTAAAAATCTTCCTCCCTAAAATATTTCTTACGATAGTACAAAAGATTTTTTAAATCAACAGTGTTCTCCCATAGTTTAGTCCTTGGTGAATTAGTCCTCCCCTCTGCTGTTTTGGACACTTCTGAGAAGCTCTAACTCTGCCACAGAAAATTTAAGCAGTATCTTTTGAGAATTTCATGGATGGGCACCTTGGCCATGAGTAGAACTTTACAACAGATCAACTCTTTGTATACAGCAAAAGCATCCAGATCCCTTTTAGAAAAATGCCAGTAGCTCATGGAAGTGCTTATCAGGTAGCAATTCTAATTAGCAAAAACATTTTCTCAAAAAGTACAATTAAAGACAGGCCATAGCTAATATCTGGGCAGTTAGTTTTAGGTCTCTAACTTACTTGATTTAAAATAAAGACTAGAAGCTACCTTCCAGGTGAATGTTCTATGGCAGGATATATCCATCTGCTTCTGGTAACAAAAAAAACCCCATTCTGGGTCAGAGGACTCACACATGGACATTTTTTTAAACAAAAGGGTTTTACTAAAGATGATTTGGGTATTTTGTTTCTGGAGAAGACATTAAGGTGTCTGTGCAAACTGGCTTTCCCACCACCAGGAGCTGGAAGGACTCCTCTGAAGAAATCTCTTTTCTGCAGGCTGAAATATGTAGAGGTTCAAGGCCCTAGCAAGAGGGATTCAAGCGACCTACCTAGTGGAAAAAAATACAGTAAATCAAATACTGTCAACAGAAAGGTGGCATCTACCTATGGTTCCAACCAGATAAAGTATTAGATGAAAAGCTGTGGACAAACCTGACTTTGGAAGGTCAATCTGCTGTGCCCTCTTTTTTGAAGAAGTTGAAGATGACTATGGCTAGCTTGAGAAGGGAATGCAAGCAGGCAGGCATCAAGCTAACTGCATGGTTTCAAAAAAACTTTATTTCAAAAATACCACCATGGATGCTACAGTAGTATGACTATCTAAGTCATTCAGAACAGAAGTTATTTGCCAAATATGATAATGAATAAAAAGACAGGAGTTATCTTAGGGCTAGGGTTTGATGCTTCCTTATTTACAGCTGCAGAACTGCTGACCAGTTTAATTTCTGTGGGGTTAAAAATGTCTTTGTTGGACATCACAGTAAGGATTTATAGACTGCTATCTTCTGCATGTCTTTCAAGGAGTTTTACACGTCTTACTAGATATGATGATGTTTTCAAACTGCCATTGGATTCCATGATCAGTATCTGGCCACATCTCTGGACTGCAAGACTCATTTTAAATACACTGATGCTTATTTGAAGAAAGAGTTAATATGATTGATAGATAGTGACAGATGTCACATTCACATCAAAACAGTCCCTTCTGGTTTTTTTTTACTATGCCTTTGGAGATGGATTTGCTGCTCAGCAAGTAGAAACACTCCTGTTTTCAATCATCATCACAAAAATGCAAAAGGAAGCAGGCTCACGAACAAGCTCAGAAGCTTAAGGTTGAAGCCTATGCCTAGAAAGAGCAGAAATGATGAAATGGGCAGAGGAGAGTGTTGTTTTCATGAACGACCTTAAGGGAGGGAAAAATCAGAAGGCAGACTGCAGCAGACTCACGGCTAACAGTGGAGAATGGTGTCTGAACCACGTCTGGTGGCTCAGTACAAGTATCTCAGGAGTCAGACTGTTTCACTGGTTGAAAGGAGAGAAATATGCTGTAAACTAGATTTTAAGTTATGGGGTAAATCTTGCATGTAGGTGGCTTCACACTTTTTCCTGATTTCTCCTTCTAGAGAGGTAAGCCCAGGGGCAGCTGGGTTCTGCCTTCACACTGACCAGAAGACCCAGCTTATCAAAGGAGATGAAAATGGTGCTGGCATCCCATTCACCTACTCTTGTGAACCCATTCTTCATTCAGCCTCAGGCTATATTCCACAGATACAGCATAATTATCCAGGAGGAAATATTAACTGTGCTTGGATGGTCTTCCAAAGTAACTGGGACCCTGCCTGCTTCTAGAGGGCTTCATCTGTAACTAACTAACTGCTTCTGCAGCCACTTTCAGTTTGGCTTATATTGTCAAGATAAGAACAGAAGCTTGGAATTGCATTTTTTCCCAAAAGGCACCTAACATTGTCACTAAGTGCTCTCACCCATGGCTTTGCACAACTATCATGTTAATATCCAGACTATTCAATGGTTCAAAACTTAGTCAAGGGTCGCTTAATGCACCTGCTAGAGGAACAGTACAGATATCATGCCCTTTCATGCTGGAAGGGTTAAGAACTTTTGGCTTTATATATTGTGGAGGCAAACAAGCCATCAGGCAAACCAATTGCTTAATGAGTCAAAATATACTTTTGGGTTAAGAACTCCACAATGCTTCTAAAATTCCTCCCATTACAGCCTTCAGCAATTCTGACTCCACAGTAGACAGACACAGCACCTGTGTTGGGCAGTCCAGATGTGTTGGGCTCCTCTGTGCACACTGACTAAGATCTGGTTCTTAAGGGGTTTTTTTTCCACTGCTTTGAAAAATCCAGAGGCTAGTTTTGAGCTCTAAAGATGGTAACATGTAGCACTGTCATGAAAATCCTGTTGCATATTACCACAAAAAAATTCTGGAATATTTGAAGGGCCCTTCGATTTGTTGTTGTCTTCTTGATATGATGAGCTATACCAAGAGCAGCTGGAAGAGCAAGCCTTTAGAGTATGACATCTGTCTGGAAGCAAGTAGTGTGTCAATTACTTTGGAAGATAATCCAAGTACAATTAATGCTTCCCTTTCAATAAAAATGTTGTCAGTGCCAGAGTTTTCAAGAATCCATCCAGGCTATTCCTAGCCAGATGGATTAAGTTATATATTGTGGAGGCGAGCAAGCCATCAGGCAAACCAATTGCTGAAGGAGTCAAAATATGCTCTATAATATCTCTGGTGATTACAGCTGTAGAAACTCATGTTTTGTTTCCTAACTGTTCCAAGAAGCTGAGGAGAGGGAATGGGGGAAACTGTTTTGGGCAGAGCTGAAACAAAACTTTTGGCAATTATTTTTGCGAGCAGTAATACAAAAAAGTGGATTTTTTAAACATTGAAATGAATTGTTTCAATTTGTTGCAATATTTCTAGCATTTTTGACTAATTAGTCAGAAAAATAGAGATAATTTACATTTGGCAACATTACCTCTGTTTTGCTAAACTTATAACAAAATTTTGGTTGACTTGACTAGGCATTTTCCAGCTAAAAATTCTGTCCATCTTTACTAATGTCATCATGCACAGACATGTCTGCACTTCAGCTGAGGACATCTCCAGTGCAACAGATGGCCTAGTTTTAATATCGAGGAGTTGTGCCTATTTAGTTGTAGGTCTGCAGCTCAGAGGCTGCTCAGCTGCAAGTCACAACCTGTTCCTCCTAAGGTTCCTTTTCCTAATCACATCACATCCAGTTTTTAGAAGCTCTTGACAGGGAGCTGAAGGGGGAGGCTCTGGCTCCCATCAGCACTGGTGCTGCACATGACACCCCAGAGGACCATAGAACTGACATGTTCAGCTGCAGAAAGGAAATCATTAAGTATGAGGTCTCCCAATCCACTAAGGCAAAAAAAGCATAGTAAACATTAATTACAAAAGAATTTTACTTAACTCTAGGTAATCACTAAAACTATAGGAAGTTTTTTGGAATCTTTTGTTGTGTAGCTGCCTTAACAAAATAATTCAAACTGCTTTTATTCTGGTCTTTCTTCCTTTCAACTACTCCTTCTTATAGCACATTTCTTTAAATTTTTACACAAATTTAAGAATAAGCATCTGCATTCTGAAGGAATATTTTGCCAGGTCTGTTTTATATGGCATCCCTCAACTTTTGCTGTTTTTCCATGACTGACTGTGCTGGCACCAGGGCACAGGCACTCTTCACAGCTTTTACTATGCCACACATTTTCACTGCAATCTCAAGAGCCTGTGTCAGCAAAGGAGATGCTGTACTCATGCTGTACTGCTGGCTCAAGGCTTACAGCTCCTGGTGGTGCACTGCTGCACCACTTGAGTGGGACTCCCGTATTTCCATCCATAACTTCATAAAAACCCCATGTATTTGGTCCAGTACCTGCAAAAGAGGTCACACTTACCATGTGTAACTAGTGTGTGCATGTGGGAAAGCTGGACTCTGCACATGCCAGGTATGGTTGCTCTGTGAGTTCAGAGGAGCCATTTGCCCATAAATCCCAGCTGCAGCAGCTGTGGGGACTAGAATTAGGCTCCCTGTGCCTTGCCTTCCCTTCTCCCAGACAGGCAGCCCCTCTGCACCCTTCATCACCCTCTTGCAGCAACCTTTGGGCAAGCTGCCCTTTTCCCACAGCAGCATTCTACTCCTCACCCCTTGGATAACCAGACACAAAACCAAAAGCTATCACACTCCAATCTAATAAAAAAAGGTCTAGGTTGGTGCTAAATTTAGGGTTGGAATAGGTTGAGTGCATCAAATGCCTTAGGGGGAACAATTTTTCTTTCTTCTTCCCTCCAGGACAGTAGCTCTGGACTGAGCAGGATAGTCTGGATTCAGTCTGAGGTGTGCCATTCCCAACCACTCAGCACTCAGGGACAAAAAAACCTGAGCTTTGTCCACTTGCATCAAAATTTAAGTAATTCCTCATGTAGCTTTTTGATGAGAGAAGGCAATTTTAGTCAACAGTGCTCTGTGAAAATGAGGTTAGTGGAAAGACAACAAATGTAAATAGAGAATTCAGCACTAAAAAAAGCTTTTACAAAAATATTCAAGTGCTGTCATGACACAGATGAAGTCCTTGCTGTGCTGGAATCGATGGCAAAACTCTTCAGTCACTTCAGCAAAGTTAGGATTTGACTGAAGGTGCTCCTACTTCTTGTCACACCTCATACTTCATGTGGTTTTACATGTTCTTTTCTTATATTTGAAACAGAAATTTCTGATATAGCAGTCTATGAACTACCTGTCACACTTCTATAAAAACAACTGGGACATGCTTGTTTGTTTTTGAAATGCTCTCTCATATGATTCCACTTGAGAATTTAACACAATAAACATTGTTTCCCGAAAGTGCAAAAATATAACATCCTTCTACCATTAAAGAAGATAATTCAAATGGCTTAGAGATCCTTCAATATGAAGATGAATGTTTTATGCTCTTACTGGCAAACACTTGGTGCATCCAATCTCAGAAAAGAACTGACACTGTTTAAAGTTAGCATTTGCAGAAGAAGGAAGAACTAAAGAAGCAAATACAACTGGCAGCCAAGCAAAACAACTGCACTGGAAGTGTCAAGATAAGAAACATGCTGAAAGGAGCATCAGCACCACTGATCTGTCATCAGAATTCACAGAAGAATGAAAGGATCTGCTCTTGCTGGCACCTTGTAGGCACAGGCAGCAATACTGACTTGCCAAACAATAAACACCTTGTGCACATCTAGGCATGAAAACCTTTTTGGAAAAGAGGTGATGCTTACCAAGAACCCAGACTACCTCTACATTTTCCCTCAGAAAATTTCTGTCATAGATATGGTATATCATGATCAATAAGAGGACAGAAGGGAGAAGACACCTCCCTCTCATCCAAAGGGCAACACAGTCAAGTATGAGGCACGAGAAAACAGCAGGTCTCCTGGTTTGGCACTTATACCTTTGGCCTCCTGACCCAGTATCACCAACCGGTGACTATCCCCATTGCCAAACACATCGTCATCAGTTGTAACTTTATCTTTGAATGAAAAACATACTCAAGTCTTTACCTCCAAATCAGAAGGCACTCTCTGCTGCTTTAGCTGCACCTTCAGCAGATCTTTTTGCTGATCATCTTCCAGACAATCGATTTCAGTCACGGGGAATGCCTGCTGCTGCGTGTCTTCACTGATGCTGACGACAAAGAGCACCTCTGAGGTGAGCAGCAAGCAGCCTTCATGCTGCTGGCCTGATCCACTCACAATCATGACATCTAAGGCCATATGGACCTCTGGCCTTCCTAGAGATTGCAGCATTTTCCTGCATTATCAAGGGAAAAAAAGAAAAAAAAAAGATGAAAAGAAGAAGTAGTCAGTGTTGTGCATCGGGTCCTCCAGGGCTTATTTTAATCACTAATGTTTTTACTTAAGCCTGTAGCTATCACCTACAGATGTAAAATAAGCCAGGGAGTGTATCCAAAACACCATTACTGAAAGATATTAGACTTCAGATTTAAATAATGAATGTGAAATTGTTACTTATAAAAACCCCTTAATCATTCACTGCAAAATTGGCCTAGTATCTGTGCTAGGTCAGCCTATTTCCCATCCTATTTCCTTGATAATAGAAAAATTACCCTGAGAAGTGGCTTAGAGATTCAGGGCAGAAAATAAAGCTATCTTCACTAACAGCTGTTTCTGGAGATGTGCAGTATTTTTCTTGGGCTTGGTGCAATGATAAATAAGTAAGAACTCACTGAATGCCATTAAATAAAGATCAGCTCTGTAGTTTCAGAGCTGGATGCAGATCAGCAGCCCATCATTTGCAGATTGGGTTTCTATGCACTACCTTTGTGTTTAATGTTCCTAAACAAACTGCCATAACTCAGCCTTTCCTAGGGAAGCAGCCTGTTAACTTGACCACAGGCCAGAACCTATTAATAAACAATGTGGATGTAAAAATGAGCAATTGTCTAAATAATTTTACCAGACATATTTGACGTGGCTGTTTGGAGCCTGCTCAACATGTTGATCATTTGGATGAGAGCGCTGCTTGGGAAGCTGAGAAAGTCCAGCTCCATGCAAAATACCTGTGGTAAGAGAGTTCAGGTTTTTCAGTAGTTGTTTTCTACAAAACAGTTACGTGTTGCAGTGATGTCATCTGTTTAAAGCAGTTCATAAAATAGTGCAGATCCAAAATGATGTCACATCTTTGGAAGCTGTAGTCAAGATAGTTCATTAAATATTACAATGCAAGAGTTGTGCACTTAACCCCAGTGATCCTGCATTAGCAAGAAACAAAAAAAGCTCCACTTTGTGTTCTCTGAATTAGCCATACACTTGCAATCAAGAGAAACATAATGCTCCTGAGAGCCATCACTTCAGAGTAGGATCAGACACATCACTTAGGATTTATGTAGAAAAAATCAAGACTGTTGTTAACTTTCTTGCTTAATATTAAAATACTTTCATATACGTGTCATGATTGGTACAAATTAGAAGGCAAGTTTGCCTAGATACTGTATTTAAATGTTCAGTTGCTTAATCCAGCTGTTAAACACAGATCCATATACATTTATGAGATCTCTTGGGGCATCTGGTTTATTGTGAATTCTTCTTAGTGCCAGCACAGAATGGAGACTACAAGCAGCAGTTAAACAGGTTTCTAAAAAGACTCTCCCAAGCTGAAGATGATACAGTATGTATGCTTTCAGATGGCCTGTAAACTTTTAATGATGAGGTATGGTCACCAGAAAGAATGAGTGGGTTGCAAAAAATTCACAAATTAAGTAGTTTTAAAATTTTTTACATGAGAGACACAAAGTAGGTTATACAGCAAGCACTACTGTTATATGGTTTGGTGCAAAGTTGCTCTCCAAATAAGTGGAAGAAATTTTCTTTTTTCTAATTAAGCATTCCAAAGGCATTTTTGCACAAGGGTGTCAATAACTTAGATTCCTTTTTACACAATGGATAATAATTTAAACAAAACATCAGCGATGAAAAAAAGCCTTTAATTTTTAACACACATGTTGATGGTAATACTTAAAAGGAGCATCCCAGTTGTAACAGTTGGCTTACCGAGGTTCTCAGCATTATGTGAGTGAAAATGTTATTTACAGATGGAGAAAGAGAGAACATGTGTTTATTTCTGTGTGGTCCCCCACGCCCCTTGGTCCCCCCCAAGGGGCACAGTCCCACTTCCAATTCAGTTGTGGGTAAGAGTTACTTGAACTTTTGTGTGTTTTCCTCTCACGCACAGTCAGTTATTATTGATACAGTTTTTATGTTTTTTTCCTGGCTAACTCCTTTTGTCACATGCTCATGGAAAACATGACGTCTTATATACCATATCTGCAATGAAAAGTGTCCCTCTACTATTACAAGTTTCTTGATAAAGAAGGGAGCAGAATTAAGTCTAGAAAGAATAATGCAACAACACACAGGCAACTGACAACAGAAAAACGTTTCTGAGTTTACAGATATGGGTTTTATACCTATGGAATGTATAATTCAGGAGAACAGTTGTTATTTTGACTCATACAAACAAGCTAAAGTTGATTTGAAAGAATTCTAATAATTGTTTCATTATGTCTTTAAATAGATGGAATGAGTTGTGAATGTTGTCGGAAGCATCCTAAACTTAAGCCTCACAAGAACTATTCATATTCTAATCAACACATCACAAATATATTGCTAGTGATTAAAGTCTTAAACATGCAAGATTTGTCTGGTATAATTAGTGAAGCAAAGTTATTGACACATTGTCCTTTTATCAACAGGTCTTCCTTCTTCTCTTCCCTGACTGCCTCCGCTCACCATTTCCTCTTCAATATCCAAACCAACAGCTTTGATGTATTGATACTGGAAGCAAAGGAATTAGTGTATTTTGGTATTTTATTTTTATCTTTTATACTTCTTGTTTGTTCACATCAATTTGAAACGATTCGCCACCACTGCCACTAAGTGCTAAGTCTAGCTGGAAAACCCACTTCTGGTTGCTAAAAGGTTACCCATGTATCCAAAAACAGGACTGTCTCCTCATGACTCTCCAGCATCCAGTTTAAAGGGGATGCTCCCGTTACATGATTCACTTCTTTCTCCCAGGAACATAACTCTCTCTTCGTGCAGAGATAGCACAACTCTTTCCTTGCCATAACAAAGCAATCTCAAAATAACACTCTAATTGGATATAGTGTTGCTCTAATCCTTTTATGTCAAAAATCTTTTGTAAGCACATATGTTTCTGTAACTAATTCTACTGTATTCCAAGAATTACTTCATGCTTTCTGCATTCTGTGTTTCTGTGGTTGTACATTGCTGATCGGTAACACAAGAGAGAAGCACACCATGATGGCTTTTAAGAAAAGCAGCACAACATTTGTAAGTATTCTAAATCTTTCTCTAAGTCACACAGCTACTGAGCAGAGGAAGCAAGACACAGCAGGTTGTATCTGAAAAGCATTTTAAAATTTAAATGGAGATGTTGGAAATAGCCAAACTCACCGTAACCTGTCTGGGAGACCAGCTCAGCTGCCCCTCCAATGGGCTTTGTGAAGACGCCCATGATTCCTTTCCCCACACCCGAGATGACCCCCCGGGCTTTGTGCCCAGCTGAAGCCTGGGCCTCAGATACTCGTTGAAAATTCTGCATCGGCTGATCCACAATTCCAGCAATTGCACCTGAAAAAAACAAGGGTCCCCAGTAAGTAGAGAAGATTAATATCTCAGAATAAGAGGAAATCTTAATACTGGAATAGTTCTTGGAATAGAGACTGTACTCTTCTTATACAGCTATTTAGCATGTGACCAATTAGCTAAACACTACCCTAGCTTCAGTGTAAGTTAAATCTTGACTTTTTGTTTTAAACATTCAGATCATCTAGCCTTACAGTATATTCTCCTCTTTCAACTACTTTTGCTAAATGCTCTTGCTGAGTTAGTTTAATTTGGCTCATTCTGTGTAGCAATTCTCAAAATTCTGGGCTAGGAATAAAATCCTCCAGTTTTAGACAACTTGAGCTCCTATGGAAATGAGATTTTCACGTAAGTGTGAGATTGACTTCATGAGAATAAAAACTGCTTGTATTCAATAGATCATTTTTATATCCTCTTCCACTGCCAGAAATGTTCATAAGCTAATGCAATTTTTGATATATTACTAAGATTAGCAGAATTAGACTTTGAGACTTTTTGTTACGTTTTTGTGAAAATGATCATATTTTACTTTAATGTGCATGGGTCAAACTTTTACAAGTAACACAAGTGACCTTCCCAGCTTTTAGTATCAACAAAGAACTCCAACTTAAATCTTCCTAAATGTAAACAGGTATGTGAGGTGGTACATTCCTTTGATCTTGAGTTTACGCTAGCCACTTAACCACAGACATGTCTCTAGTTGTTGTAATTTTGATAGATAAGCTATTTGGAAATCGCTAAGAGTACAGGGATTGGACAAAGCAACACCAGTCTGCCTGATCCAAGGTGCTTTGCTTAGTGAAAAGCAAGTTTGCAGGCTCCTTGGCCAGCTCTCAGTTTGCACCTGCAACTGCAAATATCAAGATAAAACAATTATTTAATGAGTAGGACCGAGTGTCACCCTAGTAACCAGGCATTTTCACTGCAACCTAGACATCTTTGAAGACTCTGCTTTGTATGCAGAAGCAAATCCAGGCATAATTCCACAGATCTGGGCAATTGCAACCGAGGTATTTGGCCCCATGTGTTTACCAGCGTGACATGCACTAGGGAGCAAGCTGCTAAGTGGTTTTCAGATGGTTTTAGTTTACTGTCACTGGATAAATGAAGAAGTTGCTGACTTTGAACAACAAGAACTAATATTGTACTTATATACTGGTTTTCTATCCAAAGAAAAGATGGGGATGAGAAGCAGCACACATCTCCCCAGATCCTTGTCCCTGGGATACTATCCATCAGCAATTCAAGAAACTTGCATCTCCCATAAATGCCTTCCTCTCCTCTTAGAGAGATTTCTTCCAACTTCTGTATATGTATCCTTTACTGATAAATGTATAGTATTTTCCCAGAAAATGCTAGTCTATCCTTAATATGATGCCTGTTTTTAATTGAGCTCACTCACTGAAGCTGAGCGTGCAGCTGAACGTTCACCCTTTGTACCACAAAGGCCATGAGGCTTCTTCCTTAATGCCATGCCATGGAAATGATACAATTTTCAGTTCATTAGTACTTACCAGCTGCTCCTGCTGCTTGACTAAAATAATACCACAACACCACATTACACAATTGGGATTGTTTGTGCAGTCTTTTGTGCAATTGTGATGCATTTGAAGGCATAAAACAATACTTGGTGTCCTGCTAAGTTATGATATTACACTAACCTGTGACCTCCCTGACCCTCACTCTCACCCTCTCCCTCACCCTCACCCTATCTCTTGAGGTCATCCACAGCAACTGCACTTTTAGAACAGAAGTTATTGCCTTATTAAATGTAATCCACCTAAGTCCTAGCACTAGTAAATTATTTACTGCAATACACTTGAGCAATGTTATAAGGTAATAATAAATAAGAGCCTACTCCAAAGGACCTGTGGTACGCTCCAGGCACTTCTCAACTGGAATTGGGCCCAGAGGACAAGGAAACAGAATGGAAACTGCTGTGACTGTGTTATATAAGATTATTTATATACTGCCTCAAATAATATATAGCTTAATTAGCCAGTTGTTTAGTACTTCCACACTTTCTGTTACTCTGGCATTTTATGCATGCTCTGAACTTGTTTGTGAAGACATTGCGCTTTTGTCCCTCAAATCCTTTTGCAAGTCCTGTTGTTCTACCTGCAAAAATATAACCACTGATCTTCTCTCCCTCTTTGTAATTCCTTATCTCAAATTGTGACTTATTGACATAACTCATTCATGTGCTGTGGCCATGCCCACAAATCACATAATAAACTATAACCTTACTCCTTTCATTGAGGAGTGGCTGGTCCTACCACCCTTGCATGGGGAATCCAGATCTGTGCAGCTTCTTTCCTGTGTGTATGAGTGATGTGTGGGCAAAGCAAAAGAAATATAGGCCAAAGGCTGAGCCACCTTAAAACCCAAGGGCAGTGAGATAATGGTGATACACATGTGAGGTTGAGGGCATCTCCTCACACCTGGAATGGTGCAAAGCACATGTTACAGGTGCCCGTGTGGCTTCTTGCGTTCTAACATAAAGCTTGTGGCAGAAGCATCATGCTGGATGGACTTACCACAGAAGGTCTCTCCCTGCCAGATTTCAGTAGGGTATCAAGGGAGCAGAGCATGGAACCACATGTAGTGGTTCCTCCCTTCCCACTCTTATCACACACTCTCACATGGTGTCCTACTGTTGTCCCCGTCTTTTCCCTGTAATGTCCCTTGCCCATTATTTTTTTTTTTATTAAATGAAACCATTCTCCATTTTTCCTTTCTTCCTTACCCTAGGCATTTGATTTTATATGCATGTCCACATATGTACACACAGATTATATATGTATAAAGAAAACCTCAATAAAATTAAACACCAAAGCAACAAAACAAAAACATATTTTGGACCAAAGAGGTTCCAGCAACAACATAACATCTGCTAAACATCAGATGGGGTGCATTCTGGTTAATACATGCTGCTCAGTAACAATAAAAAAGTTACTTTGATAACTACAAAATTCAGATATTTCAGAGTATATCACTGGATTACTTCAAGAATTTGATTACGGGCAGCAACTGTTTTGTGCACAGACTGACAAAGTTTGGTGCCTGTAGTACAGCTCACAGAACTTAGCAAAGCTTGGGTTGCTTGTGACAAACTCTTTCAGACAAAGACATGATTGGAAAAAATCCTCCCCCTCTCCCCAAGAGAAATGGGCCATGCTTTTCCACAAGGCTGGAAGCTAGCCAAACTGAAACCCTTTTGCTTCCTTTTCTCTTCTCTGTTGTCCTTCAGACAAGTCCTTTGGTGTTTCACACCAAAATACAGCTAAAGCGTAGTCTCATCACAGCAAACATCACATAAAAATGCAGCTCAAAGAGCACCTGCTGCTGTGCATTAATGTATTTGCAGTATTAGTGTGTGGAATAGCACACAACTTCAGGATTAGCAGCAGCTCGTAGTATCTTGTGTTGCAGACAGGCAAAAGTAGAGTGGCCCTGATTCAGTGAGAGCTAACACAGCACTACCACCCGTAATAACAAAAATTTGAGCTTCTGAAACCCAGGCTTTACCTTTGCTGGCAGGGCAGTTACACTGTCCATCAGCATGACTCAATTCACTTTCCCTAAAAGCAGGAAGGAGTAACTGAAATGTCGAACACTTCTGCCATTGTAAAAAATGGCTTTTTGAGTAGTTGTCAGCTTTTTGGTTAATCAGAAATTCTCAACTTCCTAAGGGGAGCTACTTCAATATGATATTTTTCACTAGGACCTGCAGTTGAAAACTAAGCCCATAGTTTCAATAGTCTATTTTACATGGTTATAAAGTATTATTTTAAGTTTGACCTTGTCATGCAAAATGTAAGAGCTAGTTCCTCTGCGGGAATTCAATCATCTGAATATTTTACATACAATTTCACTGCATTTTTGTCTAATCACATAAAAGAAAAAAGCACACCTATCATAAGCTTTTGCTTCTTTTCACACACAAATGTTAATAAAATGACCCAGAAGCCTCCCCCAAACTAGAAAAGAAGACAACAGCTGGCCAAAGATAACAATCAAATCAAACAACACCCTGACAGTGCTTGAGTCATTTAAAATGAGACAGGACAAAGCACTTAAGAATGTACCACAGGGAACAACTTGCACTGAGGACGAGACAAGAGTACATGATTTTGGCCCTGATTCAGCAAAGCTCTTAAGCACATGCTTAAGTGCTCTGCTGAATCAGGGCCACCATAAGCCAGATTTTCAGAAAAATCAGAAAGGCAACTCTTCTTTCTGGGTAGATACCACAATGTATCAGTGAACTGAGGCCTCTCACACGAATGTGCCTAGGCATGAAATCTGCATTTGTAATTTTTTTAGCTGCTTGCATAGGTCAGATGGCTTTTATGAACATAAGAGTACTGTGACTACCCTAGAAATCTCTTTCACACTTCTCAACTTTACAATTAGAAAGTCACAGAAATTATAGCTTCAAATGGTCTTGTTCTCTGCATTTCTGTACTCATCAAACTCTTCATCCTTGTGAAGGAAAATAACTGCAGCTTCACTTTGCTTTGTTATGTATGAAGAACCTGTAACTGTTTTTAGAGTAAGCATGTTCATGTTTATTCTGAATATGCTGGTGAAAAAAAAAGCAGCACAGTGATACCTTTGGTTCAAATATGACTGGTTTTTTTTTTTTTTTTTGGAAGCCACAATATTCTTTAAACTAAATAGTCAGGACAGAAACAGCTTTCTGATGTGTTTGTAAAAACTGAACATTCTTAATTTAGGTCTTCACACAATTTATACAAATGCTGCTGTGTATACAGAGAAAACATGCTTTTTAAAAATTAGGTTTATATTAAAAAAATTATGCCTAATACAAATTCAGTGGAATATTTCTGATTTCTCCCTTAGTGAAAGGTTCCATACTTGTCAAGTCCAGTTATACAGTATCTGTAGCTATTTATCTGCATGCTCCGTTGCCTCCACTGCTAAGAACAGAGGAATTTAGCAGGGAGGAATCTCTAAATAATAACAGCGGCAATAAGAACAAGAACTCTAGCTTGTGGAATAGCACTATTTAAATGCTAATAATGAAGTTCTAAGTTTCTAACATGAAATCTGATTTCTCAGGAAATCAGGGACACTGAAATTCTAACTCCCTTTTTTTTGGTTTTGTTTTTAACTTGGGTGTACTCCCATGAACGACGGAAGCCTTGAGCGCAGAGAGGTGCAAGAACGGCGTATTTGTGTGTGCATGTTATGAGTTCTCAGCTTTCCTGAACAGCAGAAACTTTGCCTTATTACAGCCAAAGCTACAAAGTTTTGCTCTTTACTGCAGGCTGTACAGCTCATGCTTTTAGCTCTGAAGGGCTCTGGTGTGTCAGTGAAGGGGATATAGACACCATGTTATCTCGCTGTCTTATTAATAACTGAACCAAGATCACCAACCCATTTCACCAGCACTGCAGGCTGACACAGTGCTTCTAAAAGTATAATCTTTCATCCAAATACTCAACCTGACTGCCTTTAGCTCAATAAAACAAGAAGGAAAAATAAAACCTCCTAAAAACTGCCTTTGATTTGCAACACCAGTTGCAGTTTTCTATTGGGACAGTGGCTATTAATATATGAAATTTCTCCTTTATGCGCATTTCTCCCAGGACACTCGCTTGCCCGTTTACAGGCATTATCAAATGACAGTGCTTCACATCATCTAACGTTATTGCTTAAAATAATTCCCAGTAACTTAACCCAAACTTGTAACATTTTTACCACTTCCTCTTCAGGGCTTTCAGGGTTGCGGTTGCAAATTTAGGAGTTGTGTACACTACTGAAGATTAGGAAAGAGGACAAATCCTTTCAAGCTTCAGCTCTTCTAACCTTTTGCTCTGGACTGGTTTTGGTCACTTTGATCTCCGAGAGATTCATACTGTTTAATACATACTCAGGAACTCTGCCAAACAATACAGTTCTGCATTCCTTTGCTGTGTGACAAGTCGAAGTAACCTAGAAAATCCAGCCCCTTACTGCAAAACTTCTCGCAGAGGTTTTTTCCACTGCGGGTTAGTGTTCAAATTTTTAGGTACTATTTTGAAATGGACAGAGTAATCTTCACTTCATTTGGCTGCTTGATGAATACAATTACACTGAATCAGGATGATCTGGGTCTCTTTGTAATAGCAGAATTCCTCATCAAAGCTTACTTAACATCTGCACTAAGTTCAAGTGGTTTTCAAACAAACCCAAGAATTCCCGATATCTACAGTGCAGCAAAAACAAGCAGGTTCAGAAGGCATTCCTGTACCTCATTGGAAAATAAACATGAACATGGTGAAGTCTTTGTGCTGACTTAGTTACAAGCCACCTTGCCCAATGCAGAATTATTCTTCTTTTGATTCAGGTATACATCACGTACCAGTGAAAATATTATTTCACAAGGAAAGCGCAAACTCATTCTATATGTGCAATTATTTTATCAGCAAAAAACATATACAAAAGTCACTAAATCTTGATAAAAAGAAACTATCTCATATATATATTGTGAGGCTATTTCACAAGAAAACACCAAAACCCCCAGAATTTGGAATTATAACTCACATGTAGAAAAGGCTGGTGAGCAGATTAGAAAATAGTATTATCACTCAACTTGACATTTAATAGTACATTACCTAGAAGGCTAATGCCTAAACGAGAGAGCCCCTGTCTCAGTCCTTCTCCCAGGCTCTCTGGAAGCTGCCTTCTCCATTCTTCTTGTCTGTTGTAATGCTCCTCATCCAGTGACAGCCTATCCATATTCCGAGCAAGACTTGTTGCCAGATTGGTAATTGACGTCAGTGTACCTAAATACATGGAGATATACATTTGGGTCTGGATCAAAATGCTTTAATTTAAAACACGGAGTATGCCTCACTGCAACACTGAGCTTACGAGCAGAACAGCAAGTCAACTGAACAGACACCCATGTGGAACATGCTTTACTATTTGTTAAGCATCACCACGCTGCTGCTACGGTCCACGTCACGCCTTTTACATTAGCCTGCTCCAGGTTTGCCTGGCCGGTGGGAACAGCAACTCATCTGAACATCCTTCCCCAGTTCCCTGACTTCTGTAAGGCTAACCTAAATGGAAGGAGGGGTGATGGAAAAGTAAACAAATATTTACAGGAGGAGCAGGGAGGCCGTGTCCTGCGGGAGGCTGGAGAGGGAGGCTTGGAGCAGCAGCCAGTGGCGGGGCAGCCGCCACAGTGTCTCCTGCAGCTGGAGCCACGCGATGGCACTGTTTGTACAGGCTTCTCAAAGGAAAAGCTACTCCTGTTCCTGGGCCAGGACAGCTCCACTGTCAAATCCTATCCTATAACTTACACAGTTATGACAACTGTATCTACTTCTTTTTCTAAAGAAATAATAAATATGATGAGGTGGCCGAGTGTAGAATTTCTGATGACTAGCAGAAGTGCAGAACACCTTTAATACTTCTGCAGTTATCGCATCAAATACTTGCTGAATGAATCTCTATTTCCCACTGGGAGGTTTAAAATTCTGAAGTTTCTGAAACATTCTCATGCACTGCAGTTAAGTGGTGATCTGTTTAATACATGAGAGTTTACACGTGAGCTTTGTTACCCTCCCAGCACTTCGCTGCAGCCTAGCAAGTCAAACAAAGCTACAAGCAATACAGTTTAAAACTTTAACACATCCTTTAACAATGCATGACAACAAAGCAGTAGTTGGAGTAACAAAGTGAAAGCTCTACCTTTGGAAATGTGTTTTACAAAAGATGTCGTTCCTCTGGAAACTCCACTGACAAATGCTCCTGGGCCTCTGGTCAGCCCTTCATAGGGGAGCCTAAAGAAATCGGCTATGCCATTCCCTATGCTTCTCACCAGACTAGCTGGGCTTCCCAGAATTTCCAAGGAACCAACGACCCAGCCTGCGTAGAAAAACAAGACACATGTTACCGTTGCAGCAGTTGTGAAAAGCTTATTTCTTAATTATCTTTTTCACACTAGAATTCATCACATTATGAACTTCCTTTGAGCAAAACACAGGAAATAACTCATCCACTATGAATTCAGAAATGGCAATCTTTCATACTTCGTAAATCAAAGAAATCCTTTTGGCAAACTCACAAATAGCTTTAGAATTACTTCCTTCCAGGAGCTTCCCGTATTTCTGCTAAAAGTGTGCAAGGGAGGTGGATGCAAGAGCCGCACAGCTACAGAGGAACGGGACTGCAAGCTCAGATGGTTGGGTTGGTTTTAGATGCTATAAGGCAGCGTTGTGATTTCACATCCTTATGTGATAGAATTGTGACAGGGAGTTTACACTGATACAATGTACTGCTTTACGGGAGTGTGCAGGTCAATTGCTTGATGGAGTGTTAGGAAAAGGGATGCAGATTTTTGACAAGTGCTTAAGAAGTTATTTTAAATCCACCCCAACACTTCTAAGCTGATCATTTTCTTTCTGAGTGCAGTGAAAGCCAGACAAATGTCTTCTGCTCAGTACAGTTGTGTAAACAGCAATGACATCTACATGCTGATTAGGTTACTCATAGGGGAGTATTCCTTATGCATATCCCAGGAGATGTATCTGCAGATCTGGTTTCCTATATAAACGCAGGGTTGCCAGCAGCTTGCTGGACGGCCGAGCGCACAGCAATCTGTTGCTGGAAAGCTGTTTGCAGGTCTTGTCTTTCTCAGGCTGGTTGGCAGCAGATTTATTAGGGAAATAGTGCTGCATAACTCTTTTTTTGGCAGCCCAGAGAGAGCAATTCAGAAAGGGCAATAAACGTTAAACAGGAACTGCTTGGTCTTTGAGCCCTGGTACCATGAATTTCAACTGGCACTGTCAGAGTGGCACAAGGTGTGACAGGGCCAGGAGACTGAAGGATGGACAGAGTGGCCTCCTGCTCCCCCACAAGGGCCCTTGATCTGCACTCTGCCCTCCTCATTCCCATCTCATCACTGAAAACTCCTGCTATCCAGATGCTTTTCTTGTTTTCTGTTAACCCCTCCCAGTCACTCCTGTGGAAGGCTGAATCATGAAACTGAACAGAAGAGAAAATGTTACTCATATGAAATGGATTAATCTCATACTATCATTCTAAGCTCCCGGAAAATCTATTATTCTTGTTGAATCTGTCCCACATTTCAGTTCTGGCAGGTTGAGAACTCCACTACATGTAACATAAAAAGCAGGAACCAGAGTGGACACAAGGAAGGGGGTGAGATGGACTACAAAAACAAAATGCAAGTGCTACTGGCAATGCAGCAAACAGAGCAGCAACAGACACTGTGACCCCGTGGTGCCTGCCCTGAAAAGGAGTGTCCTCTAGCAGTCCTTCCCTGCTGGGACCAAGGGAAACCAGTGCTCCAGGCTGGGCCTGCAACTCCCTCACTGCAGTACTTTTAATAAATTATCTTTGCCACTGTGTGAAGTGATGAAAAGCTGGATGGGTGGGGAGGCACGTACAGATGTAAGAGATGCTCTTTCTACTTTTTCTGATCAATACTATTGCAATAACCTCTCACAGACTTTTTTCCCCCTAAATATTCTTTGCATTCCTTGTCTCAGGTGGTGGTGTGACAGAAACAGGCTGCAGCACACCACAGCTTAGTGCCTTGATGCGCTGGAACATCCCCAGCAGGCACCACCAGGCCTGGACACAGGGGACTTCAACTCCCCTCACCTGCTGGGCCAGCCAGCATGTTCAAGAATGAAAAACAGATAAAACCCAGGAATTAAAACAATTAAACACAAAAATGATAACCCAGGGATGGTCTGCTGCAGTCTATCCCTGCCCTGTGGGTTTGGGAAGCTCTGGATGGAGCATGCTCACCCTTGGAGAGCTCATGGGAAGAATGTGCAACCTGCAGCACGAGTGACCCTCCTTGGCCAATGCTCAGAGCAAAACAAACAGCTCCTCAGTGCTGGCATGGACCACCCAACCCAAGGAGGAAGGTGTGGGAGTAAATCAGGAATAGGAGAATGAGGAACTAGGAATAATCCCTCAATTCACAAGCTCTGTGTGGTATTTACTTTGTAGAAATATAGTATCATCCCAGGTTACCATTTCCTACAGTATGTTTAGCAATTATATCTACTGACATGAAATAATTATGACTATATTAGCAAAGAGCTACTGCATTTTCTTTATAGGCAACTTAGGCCTTCAGGTACATCATGTACCCAGAGCAACTGATGGCCTTTGCACTGCTGCACTGCAAGGCTAGCACAGGAGGAAAGAGCAAGAGCAGACTCAGGAATCCCTATCCAGCATCTGTGCCTCACCTGGGATGTGGTGGATAAAAAGCCAGTATAGCCCTAATTTCCTGCTGCAGTCTGGAACTACTTGTAGCACCACTCCTAGCCAGTCACGGGGAGAAGCATTCACATTGTAGGCCATATCTGGCCACAAATTCACTGTTAATTACCAAGCCACTAGATTTCCCCTTTTGTACTATGAGGTTTAACTGCAAAACCAATCCAAAGAAGTAGGAAAAAGAAAGACCGGCAAATTTTGCAAGCATAATAATGCAAGAAAACAATGAATTGGTACACAATGTTCTGGTGCACAATTGTGTACACAGTTGTCACAATTAACAATACAAGTCAGGTATGCACACTGTGAAAGACCAGGTCAGCATTTCACCATTTCTGTTTATAAGTAGCTGAAATGCCTGTGTACAATTTTGGAAACTATGCACAGAAATCAGTTGCAGCTATGATGGTAGCACAAGTGCAAGCATCAGGATCTCGGAAAATCTGACCATTAGTATTGAAGGAAAATAAATCCCACTTTTCATTGTGGAGTATGTTACTTGTGTGTGACCATGGAGGACTTTCCTCCTTCCTCAGGTTCACATTCTGTGCCACACTAAGACACATCAGAGACCAAATTTCATGATTTCTAAATTAGTATTTAGGGGAAACAGAATGTACCTGATAACCTGAAAAGACTAATTGCTCACTATTGATCCTATGTGGGAAAAAGTTAATAAAAGCAAACTTCATAGTTCTTGGATCAAAGGACAACAAACATCTGTGTACCAGTTTAGACTGAAGGTTGTATGAAGAAAGACGGAATCCTAATCATAAACTGCAGCCAAAAGGAGTTTTAACAACAAAACAACATACAGGGCTATAATTTACTTCTGAATGCAGAGCAACATGCTGAATAATTTGATTAAATGTAGTTTTGGGGATTTTATTTGAGGAATGTGGGTTGATTCTGACTAGTGCAATAATATAAAATGACAAAACCTAAGCCAGCTAGAATACATTTTTATACTGTGTTCAGGGTTTTGTAAAGCCTTCAGGCGGCTGGCTAATATTTAGCACAACTTTGGAAATCTTCACTGGTGTATGCTTGGCCATTTTATTTCCCTTACGTTGTATGGCAGGACCTGAAAGGTGTCTGAAAATATCATTAAGCAATAATTGTATGGCTAACATCTAGGTTATTCAGTTTGAGAGACAATCACAGAATCCTCGTGCCCAATAAAAATGTTACATGTCAAGAAAAAGTACTGACCTGCTCTGAAAAGTGCTCCAGCAGCGTAATGCATGGCCAAGGCATGGACAAGTTGCCTGGCAGTGGTGAAGATGGGTCCTCGCTCAAACACAGAGAAGGAGAGAGGGGTGTGATCTGAGGCTATATACAGTTTCAATGAAGCATGAATACTGACAAGTAAATTTACAGGTTGTATTGTTAGTTTTCTTAGCTTCACGGGCTTAACTAAAGCTCTGGCATGCTCTCTCACTTGTTCAGGCACTATCAGGGTAGTATCTGAAGCATTCATGGATTTACAAGCAGTTTTGTTTTCTGGAAGATATGTATCAAACAAAGTCTTAATGTAGTAAACAAAGGTGTCTTCCACATACAGCCTAGCTGGTTTGAGTTCAAAGCTGAGGTCATTCACACGAAACATGAGATTCTCTTCCTCAGAGAAAGCAATGCAGAGTTTTATAAAGCAGTTTTCCTTATAGCTTTCCAAATCTTTGTTACAAACAATGAGGTTGTTCACTCTTGACCATTGCACAGTCTCATTTTTCTCTCCTTGGCACAGCAGGACTGCAAAATGGAAATTAGATTTGCTGTACAACTGATTGTCCAGTTGCAAGTCTTCACAATACACTTGGAGACTATGAAATTGTGGGAGGCCTTCCATGGAGTCCCGCTGGAACTCCTGTGACAGGGAACTGGTGGCTGGGGCCATGTGGATGAAAACATTGTCTGCTGTGAGACGCAGAAGTTCAGATGATACTTTGTGGTTTGTAATATCATCAAATGCAGCAAGACTTAACTGATTGATGAACATTTTCAGTGACAGGGTCTGCTCTTGACTTCTAGACAGGAGGGAGAAGAAATCTTGTTACTTCATGTATTTTGAGTCTATCTGGCATCTTGCTTTCTCAAAAAGCTATCAGGAGAGATGTTCTCTGTAACACATGGGAAACTCATTGCGCAAGTCCCGTTAACGTTAATGGGATTTGGCAGTCTTAATCACCACAGAGGGTACCACCAAGGAGGCTTCTAAGAAATGGGATAGTATCCATCTATGCCAGGTTTTTCTTTCTTTTTTCTCAATCAGCAGAACAGTTTGGACACGAATGTCTCTATCTACACATTCCCTATTATATTTGCTACAGAGCCAGATATTAAAGCAGACAACAAATACAATTTTCTGATAACTCATATACAGCCTCAGATGTTCCAATATCTTCTGAGAGCCACTACTGAAGGGTATTATCATGGATAATTCATTTCACATCACATGCAGTGAGTGCCCTCCAATGAAGTCACTACAGCATTTTTATACTGATGGCATTGAGGGCCTCCCTCCTCCAGTGCCCATTGCCAAATTTAATTAGCAAGTGGGCTATTCTGTACTGCTGATGACCAGTTTTTTGTGTGATTATTACTAAATTATAGGGAAAATACAAACAGTACAACAAATTTCATTCTAATTGTAACAGCATTGCTGAAGGTCAGGCATTCTGCCTCTTAGAAATACGTAGTATTATAATGGCACTTAATGAAGCTGAGGATCAGGTTGTGGTATATTATGGAAGTGGGAAAATCTTCTAAAGAGTGTTATAATCAAGTACAATTGATTACTGATTGTAAGACTATTTCTACAGCCCTTGCACATCAAGTTTCCTTGGGAACTTGTAAGATTACAGATGGCAGGACCTGGCTAAACTGATGAACACACTCAAAATTAATTATGGTGGAATTTTGTTATGAACATCTCAGGTCCTCTTTTTGTATCAGTCATCTAGTGTTTACTCTAAAGTGACATGACTTTTGATCTTAGATTGTCCTTTTTAACTGTGATATACAAAGCCATATGGTCTAAACATATGCCACAGAGCATGCAGCAGTATTAAACCAAACAAACAGTTAGGTCGAAGTTCCTAAGTTCAGTTAACACTTAGGAAGCTGACTGACCTCTCAGCACTGTTTGGCAATGCGCTTTATCATCTTTTATGTACTTTATATACCTGTTGAGGTTGATCTCGACAGGTCCTGCTCTTCCTTCTGGGGCCAAGGTTATGACTATTGTTCCACAGTGATGGGCAATGTCCACATAAACACAGCCAAAGCCAGTTAAGAACACAATCTAGTGGAGAGAGGTAGAAACACATGGAATGTTACTGAAATTACTATTTTTAGTGTCATAAATTGAATTAATTCTATTAATGCCTTCTGGTTGAGATCTTTTACTCAAATCATGACACTATTCAGGAAAAAAGTCAGAATTCAATAATTCAGAAAATAACAGCTCTGATACTTTAAGTATTTCAGTTGTACAGTTGAAATTTTCACCTCATCCTTCAACTGCATAACTGAATACATTTTAATAAAAAAATTCTCCAGAAATAAGCACGATGTGCTGTGGAGGGGGGAGGTTATATGAGAAAAATAAACAGGAAATTCTAATTTGTGATTTTGCATTAAAAGGAAAGGCATATTTCTTGAGCCCTACAAAATTTCGCCTTCTTTAGAAAACAAACCCTTAACTAACACTGTGTTGCTATGGCCTAGCTCAGAGCTGGTTAGATGAATGCCTGATAGAATGATGTAAAACACATGAAGACTGAAAAATAAGTGACCTTTTGGATCCACGAAGACTTGTGTAACAACTAACCACAGAACATCTTTTTAGCCATCTAAACTGGTTTTGTGAGAACACCTTCACAAACAAGGTGCTGCCCCAAAGAAATGGCAAAAGTCTGTCGGAAAGCATAAAACTTCTAAAAAGGCAGGAAAACTGGGAACTTGACAACACATTTGTGTCTTGCTTCCAGATGTACAAACTTCCATTCTGAAGAAGTTGCTTTTAGGAACAAATATTCTACTTAAAGAAATGATATATTGTTTTTGGAGCTTAATTCTGCAATATTTCCATGCAAGTTTTGTGTTTTTCCAGAATATAAAAGATTAAGGTATTTTACAATTTGGAAAACTCACAGCAGTCCTTAGAGGAAGCTGGCTTCTCTATTCTTGTAGGGCTACAATCAGCACAATTGTTTACTAGATTGCAATAAGAGAAGTTATAATTTAAAGGCATGCAAACTCCAGGAATAAAACAAAGATAATGGGCTAGCACAGGTAAAATAAACAGCTGTTTGTCTTGAAGAATCTTTACTGCTGTTAACAAGTCACCAGAAACAAAACCAATTGGAAGTTTAGTAGGATCAGCACTTGAACTGATTCTTGTTAGACTATTTACAATAACCTTGTACAGATAATGAAATTTCATTCATCAAATTTCTTTCATATTCTTCCGAGAATTACATATAAGAGAATTTCTAATTTTGACATGGCAGTTTCAATCCTTTGCTTGTCCGCAAAGGATTTGTAATCCTGCATGGTGGAATTGGAGAAAAAAGGACATTTACTGAATTTTCAAAACACCCTTATTATCTAAAAAACTCTCATTGATCTCAAAGATTGGTCATTTTAACTTCAATTTCAGAAGATTTTGATGAGAAACACCTTGATTTTTAGTAAGGTATTAGTTTTAAGTAATTTTAATTTACTTTCTAATAGAAAGAGAAGTACCTATCTGTGACTGCATAGAAAGAGTACAAATTACTTAAAATCCTTTAAATCTCAGTTATTTCACAATCTGAACTGAACTGTATGTGATGCTAGTAGCATATTTTTTATTGACATATATTTATAGTTTTCTAAGAGAAAGACAGACTGAGAAATCTTGGGGAAATTTTCTTCATGTAAACCCTAAAACTTCAATAACAGAAGGCTACGCTTTTTATTTGGAGAGCTCTTCAAGTAGACAATGATCCCCAAATGTTGTCTTAGCATCTAATTCCTTCTAGGAGCCAGATACTTATAAAGAACCCTGGTCTGGCATAACATTAATGACTGAAATTTGAAACCTTGCATTGCTTGACTGGCTTGCTGAATGGAACTGAACCACTTGCTATATAACATAACACTCAATAATCAAGAGCATTTTGTGATTGCTGCCCAGGGAAAACATCTGAAACTAGTATTTCTTTCAAAGAGTCAAGCAGTTTATGTTGATTCCATGTAAACTAATGACTTCAAAGATGGAAAAAATTCCCATCAAAAAGAATTACTCCAGTCAAGGAAGCTTTCATTTACCTCAAGACTGGGGGAAAATAGCAGAAGGAAATAAAAGCGGATTTTGTTTTGTTTTAGAAAGACATGAGTAGCTTCTGTGAAGACACAGAGGCAGAATGGCAGTGATGATTCCTACAAGACGTAAAGATAAAAATCTGTTATAATTAAGTTACCAAACAGAGGAATTTTCCTGCACCCTGTGGCATTCTTTGCTTACAGTGGCCAGAAAGTTTCTGGATTAATTTTTCTAGGAAACACCAGGTTAATTAAAAAGAAGTGAAAAAATTCAGCGTTAGAAAGCCTGTATTTCCAATCTAGCTATTTTTAAAAAGAGCCAGTGAAGAAGGCAGTCTGTATTCTAAAACTTCCACAGGAAGGGGCTGAGGCAGGAGAGTTCCAAAGACTTAAATAAAAACACTAAAACCAACAGAAAGGAAATGCTTATTGCAGAGGAACAATGTACTGTGCAGGTCAGGAAGACAACCATTTATGCTGTGAACTAGGAAATAGTTTATAATGATTTACTTGTGTTCCTTGATTGTTGATGTCCACAACATCACTCCATTCATTTACTGATTCATCAGATGACATCACTTTCAGAAGAATACTGGGCAATAAATCTCTTGTTTTGCAATCTGGATAGCTGGAGACTTGGTGGTAAAGTTCATGATGAACCGAACACTCAGCTGGAATCTTTCTACAATAAACTTCAAACTTTGGCGTATCTGAAATTTTATAAAATATGCAAGATTAGCACTTTCTAAAACCCATATGAAATCAAAACTCACTGATGCTTACAGAAATGAAAAAGTTTCTGTCTGAAATATTACTAAGAAATAAAAGTATTGCTTTTCTATTGGTTGGAATACTGTATGTTTGGGTTTTTTCCTTTTTTTTTTTAAATTTCATTAAGTTTTACATAAATAATGTTCCACTGATCATTACTTTAACATACTCTAACTGGAATTTTGACAATGTGTTTTTTGTTACATTTGTAAATCTGAGAAAATATAATTGTTCCATGGGATTGAATTGATGTCAACAAAACTCTACTGCCTATGAGCTTCCTACAGCTGAGTCACCTTGACAGCTGGAATCAGAGAGACCCAAAAGCCTGGAGACATTTAAGTTCATATTCCTGATCTCACAATTAGCTCCAATACCTTCCAGAGTCTCTCACTTTGAGACAGGCCTTTATGAGGGCATCAAGTTCTTGTTATAACCAAAACACATATTGAACTCAATTTTGTACTGGAGATACAGTAAAATAATTTATACTACAACAGTGTGCTGTTTCTAATTATTGTACAGCACCTACCTTTGAAATTCTCTTTTACAAGCAGTGTAGTGGAGCACCTGTTGTGTATAATTATACGAGGACTGGGATCTTCTGTAAGTGTTAGGTACGTCACGCCAAGATGCTCTTGATAAGTCAGTGCTATAGCTCTAAAACAGATATATTGGATTATGCATGTTTTGGATGAAATGTTTACGTATTAATACTCTGAACAATTAAAAACATTCAAAACTAGCATCTGTAAGATTCTTTATAATCACGTTCCAATTCCATAGATATTTATCTATATTTAGGCAAGTACATATCTCCACTTCAACAGAACAACACAAGAAATAGCCTAAAACACGTTAGAGCAGAAATCTCTAACTAGAGACTACTCATGAGTTAAATTGAACACGTATGTCTGCAAGATGAGAGTCTTCGCCAGCAGAGATTTATATTAAATTAAAACCAGGAGATTGTAGGTCCAAATTTTCAACATAAATCTTCAAAATTTTCCAGAAGAATTTGCATGGATACTTCTCTGATACACATTGAAGATATTTGAACAAATACATAAATCTGTAACTGACTGTTCCCCTGGAATGATCCACAATGCTATCACTGTTTTAAATGTCGATGTTATGGATCATTAGTACATCAATTTCCAAAATGAAAATAAATTAATTTAGTTCTACTCATTAGCTACATAAACCATCTTCATGCATAAAGATAAATTCTTTTTTTTTCTTATGCAAATTCATTGGTTATTTCTAAAAAGCTTCACTTCATAGTGATTTTAAAAATCACTGAACAGCCTGAAAATTTGATTAGGAATATGAGATTCTCTATGCCTGTTATTATAAGGAATCCTTTCCTTGTTCTTTCTATTAAATTTTTTTAAAATCTGAAGTAATTTTGAGAATCTTTAGTATCCATGACATATCTTAGACTCTACAGAGGAGCTGTATGAGGGTTGGAATGATATCAAGCACTTCAGGCGAGAGAAAGATCACAACACTGCTAATATATACTGACTTAGCTTCTCTAATTTCAGTAGATTGTTTCTTGTTTGTGCCAGTATAAGAATGAATAGATTTAGATATCAGGTCTGAGAAGTGAAGCTGGGCACATGACAAGTCATTGGACTATTATTTTTAACTAGCTGGATGCATTTGTTTGTAAGTAGAATGCACATTTGGACAGTTCAAGGTTTAAAACTTGGAAATCTTTCTTTGCTGCAATCTCAAAATAGTTTCATCCCTTTTCTGCTTTATCCACTTATTATGCTTATAAAAATATATGTTTACCTTTTATAAACAAAATCTAAATTTTTGTACTGTCACAAGTCCTCAAACTCTTAAATTGTTACCCACAAATTAAAAAAGACCATAATCCTCAATAAAAACTTTTCATGCTCTTATTTGGCATGCACATAAAAAAATAGCAGACCATATATTATAAAAATTGTACAACTTGTACACAGTCATAACATTAAACCATTTACAATAAAAGCATCAAAACCATCAGAAGATAACAATTTTTAAATTAAAGTAAGACTTGCCTTTACATATGGGGGGCATGTGTTACCCTGACTTTTGCATTAATCTCTTACGGTTTCTTACTAGCTGAGGGTTTATAGCAACAAGGGAAGTTCATTATTCATGACTGTTCAGTGTACAGTACCTGGTACAAAATCCACTTTCAGTGCAAACCCCCAGGGGCACCGCCACGCTCTGCCTGGCAAACTCTGGTTTGATGACAGCGGGAAGGCTCCACAGGTCCCAGCTCCCAGCGCAGCCCCCTGGGCTGAAACTCAGCAGCACACGCTTTTCAGTAAGAGGCTCCCCTCCCATTAGGGGACTGGTGTCCCACATCAGGTCCCAGCAGGGAACAGCACTCAGTGCCTCACTGGGAGGTGCCCCAGCCGGACCGATGCTGAACACTGTACTGTCAGGTGAGTGGAAGTCCTGGAAAGCAAAAAAATGATGGTAGCATGGCACACTGGCTCCTAACAGGAATTTTCTTCATGTTGATTTTGCACAGAACACTCAGTGACCACAACTAACTAAAGGTTGCAGGAAGTCCATTGCATTAGGGGCTATTTGGCTGAACACAGAAGATATCTGGGGGGCCTAAGCAACCTCATCTAGTGGCAGATGTCCCTGTCCGTGGCAGGGAGATTGGATCTAGATGGTCTTTAAGGTCCTTTCCAACCCAAGCCTTTTTATGATTCTCTAATCTATGATCTACAGTCTGCTCTCAGTTGCACAACATAGCTCTACCAAAAGCAAATTACATTGCTGTAACATAACTGTGAGAAGAAAATCCATTTATAGTTACAAAACTAAGAATGGATTTTAGCCTCAAGGTTCTTCCAACTCCCCATCCCATAAGACTGCCACAAATTGTGTGATGCACAACTGTAGACGCTGACGTGAAGAAAATTAATGCAGAAGGAAAACAACACAGAAATAGCGAACTTTAAAAATTTGATCTGCCAACTCCTCTAGTAATTTTGACCCTGAGAATTCTTTCCACATATTTTACTATAAATGTAACCTTCAATAAATATGTATAAATGGTTGATTAAAATATATTGACCATGCATAAATTTTGATTCGTGCAAGCTAGTCCTTAAATATACTGTGAGATTATTAGAAAACTGATATTCACGATTTGATGCAGTTTGCTGAAATACATAAACTTTGGGCACGTCTCTAGTTCTGCAGCTTTGTTCAGATAACTGGAATCTTCCCAAAAGGATAACAAAAAGGTTTCAGCCTGCCAGGCCAATATACCTCTTTTACATGCAAACTCAGTAAAAATTCTGAGAACAATTTCAACAGCTACTATGGATTATGCTGACTATTTTACAGAAATGGCCATTAGTGCCTGAACAGATGGAGAACAGGCAGAACTAATTCTGTAATGTGCAAGAATCTGCTGCTTTCCACAGATTTCTGATCCCAGTTAATTACTGGAGTTGAATTTACCCAGTATTACGTATTTTAAATGATATAAATTACTTTATCATCATTATTATGTCTAAAGATTTCTGTTCAAGTCCTGCTTTATGCAGCTGATTTAAATACAGATACAGATCTAAACAACCATGTTCAGTAGATGAGAAACAAAAACAGCATCTGCAGTGCTTTACCTCTTCTCCTGAGTGGGGTTTGGAAATAGAAAGCTGTGGCCTATAATAGATTTGATATGATGTATCATTGATTATTGTTGTCTTATCTTCTATCTGTAGAATTTGTATACCTTGTCGAACCATGGAAGAAATGCAGAACTGACACAACTGTAAGATAATAAAAATCATGATGAGGTCACACGAACCCACAAAAGGTACTGAAATGTAGCAATAGAACTGCCATTTTCTTTTTAACTGTGGAAATGCTGCCTATATTCATGCACTTCATAACTGGAGCCACACCATGTACTTTTGAACTCGCATCTGTCAATATTTTCCAAACAAAATTGAGAATTAATTCTTTTTGCAGAAAATTATTACCTTGTATTATCTTGATGACTTGCACAGTATGTTTTTGGTGATCTAATTCTTTAAATTATATTCCATACATTGTTTATACTCTCATTATGTTGGACATATATTAACATAATTAGAGAGGAGCTTTCACACTGCATACATTTGATTGTTTTCATTTTCTATCTGACTTTGTTTTTAAATGATAAAGTTACAAACCATGAAAATTTTCTTCTAACCTTTTGATGACCTGGAAAAGCACCAAGTTTTATTTCAGCTTCAACTAAACCTTCTTCATCCAATGTTACTACTTCCCCATTATCAGCATCCTTCCATTTTGGGGAGGTCACATTATGAACCAGTTTAATTGCCACTGATTTGTGCACAGTATTAGTGTTTGCCCAGTATATTCCAACCTGAAAAGCTTCCTGCAAGTGAAAAATTAGCAATTATTAGTTGTTGACAATTTGAATCACAAGAGTTAAACATAGTCTTCAGTACGCAGTCAATCTACATCCCTACCTTTCCCCTCCGATTCTTTCTATGTGGTACAAGGGTAGATGAAACCTCCATGCAAATAAGGGACTGATCTTCACAGGGGAATTAAGCACATAGCCTACACTGAGATGTGTTACTAGGCAGACCTTTTGTTTATTAACGAGGGGAAAAAAGATGACAAAATAAACAGGAAGTATCAGATTGTTCAATTGCAATTGACAAGATGCTGTGTCAATTCTTTTAAGTATTTCAAAATTTAAAAAGAATGTGCATGGTCAAGCTAAGGTATATAAGAAGATCCATTACATAAAACTCTGAAATCAGGAAGGCAGGTATCCTAAAGAATCTTCCTTGATAGTAGTTCATCCGATGTCATTATCAAACTTTTCTTGGTAACATAAGAGCTATGAAATAACTTGACATAAAATCCTCTCAAACAAAACATTCCTTCTGGGCTGTCAGCTTTGCTACTGTGGCCAACACACTTCCCAAGTGACAGGCCGGCACAGAAGCCAAAGTCTTTATTTGGCCTTTATAGCAATTTTCTTGGGCTATTACATTGTAGACTTTTTACCTGAATTGCAAGTAAGGAAAGAAGGCTGCTATAATGGCATAAAGGTCTTCTGCCTACAGTGTCTTACAGACAATTTTTAACTATGCATCTTTAAGACATATTGTTTTTCAAACATTGCTATCCAGTATGGTGTGTCACTCTCTCGGTGACTCAGTCAGCGTGGCAAACTCCTATTGTTACTGCTATTCCTCAACACATGATTAACAAACAAACAGACACAGCGATGAAAGTGGGGATCCTCTGGAGTAACAACCATTCTTCAGAATCAGCATGTTTAACAGAACTGTGCCTGTTAATGTGAACGACAAAGTTACCTCAAAGTTGGGAGGTATAATTACTTTCCCACTAGGTACTTGAAGAACAATCTTCTCTCCTTCAAACAGCCAGAGGTCCCACCTGGACTGATTGATAAGCAAAGCCCAGGGCAGGAGTTCTATCAGCAGAGTTTTAACACACGGTTTCCACACTGACAGCTTTACCCGCATTGGGCTATCCCACTGGGAGAGTTGCTCGTTGCTGTTCAAAAGCAAATAAACAAAAACATAAAGTCAAAAGAATGATGAATTCAAGATTACAAATGATAAGCTCTTATTTTCAGAAATTTGTCAGGTTTTTCTGGTTTTGAAATAGAAAAACTATGTCCTCTTACCTTGTCATCCTGGAACTGAGATGATCTAACTACATGTAGGCTATAAAGGCATATTTTCAACTGCATAAGCTAAACTTAAATTTAGTCAATTAATAAATGTCTCAACAGAATCACCATTATCCTTCAGAACTAACCCTGTGACTTCTGTAGTCATAAAATCACATTTCCTTTTTTCCCTAACAACTGCTTCTACAGCAACTCCCTGTTTCTGTACTGAAACACACAGCAGCTGAATAAACAACAACCTCTAGAGCTGCAGTAAAGAAAGTGCATTCATAAAAAAAAGGCCAGTTTTTTAAATATCCTTACTGATGCAATCTTCTCAGTGTAAACAAGGGCAGCCCATAGGCTGACCTCATTTTTTTCCCACCTGCCACAGATTCTGCAGTTTACATACAGGAATCATGTAATTACTGAAAATATATTTAATGTTGATGACATATATAATGTGATTTTAGTTTATTTGGAAAGGCAATGCAAGAACCATGAAGAAGGTTAAGCAAGGAATTACCTGTCTGAATCCTTCCTATTATAGGGCCATGCAGGCTGGGGAGGATTAGCAGTGCCATAAAACTCGGACAGTACTTGGCTGACATTGCCACCTGGATGGGATTTAGTTGCTATCTGTTTAATTAGTGAGGTCGAGATTGGGACTGCACATTCTGATGGATCATCTTCTTCCCTGTTGTTGAAAACAGATTCAGTCACTTACACAACAAGATCAAGCATTAGCAGCACTAACATTTTCTCTAATGAAGCTTCCCAAATATACTCTGAGCAGGAACACTCTCAACATAATCATGGATTAATCAAGTTACAATGTCTAACAAGTTCCTGTGCAGCTCCTGACATGCATGGATTTGTTATGACAATGTAATGACCTTTGTGTCTGAGACCCTAGAAACTCTTCAGTATTCTCAAAAACATTTCAAGATCATTCAGGAATTTATATTTTAAAACAGAAGTACATGGACTGCTTAACCAAACAAATGCCAGTGTGCTTAGCATAGTTATACCAAATTCAATATTTCATTTCAGGCCACATATGCTTGTTCTTTTTATCCCCTTTGCAATTGCCATACTCTTGGAAAAAATGCAGCAGAAGTTAAAAGTGTAAATTATTCCTTCTTTTCCATACAAATGAACTGTTTCAAGGAAAGCAAGTGTTTTACCTGGCTTGAAATGTCAGGTGGTGCGTAAGATCAGGTTCTATATTTTGCAGTACTTTCTCCTGTCCTTTCCCTGGAATCACTTGTGTTTCATTAAGTCCCAGACTTCTTTTCTCTAAATGTATAATAATTGGGTCTGGAAGATGGCTCCTTACAATGAAAAGAGGGCTGAAAACAATCTACAAAAAGAACAGAATACACCAATTTAAGTCTAATTTTATTTCAGTATTACAACTGTTCAAACAAACTATTAATAAATATTTACAGTGGGTCATTCTGCCCTTAATTTATTATATGACATGTGAGGCATAAATGTTTAGATTTCAGAGACATTAAATGTACTTACTAATCGTTGTTGCACATGCGAGTTGGGCTCTAAAGTCAAAATTGTGCACCACACATATGTAATTGAATTCTTCGAAGATGGTACCTGTATGCAGAGAGATCGGCATTACACATTATTTCACAATCTTAATGTTCAATATTTATTATATCAAATACAAGTCTAAATGCAAAGTCCCCAGTTCTCTCAGACATTTTTAATGCTATATTCCATATACCCATTTCTAGTCATACCTGAATGACAGTGCTGTGTTCTGTATGTTTAGAACTTAGACATACATCTCGGGACCAGTCTTCATCTCCTGTAGATTTCACACTCAGCTCAGTGAGCTCATTGTTTTCTAGGATATATGAAGGTAATTTCTGCTTGGCTGCAAGGCAGTTGATGTGTTCTTTAACAACGGCTTGTCCATCTTGACTAATGTAATGCTGAACCACTTTCAGTTCAATACTTTCAGAGAGGTAACTACAGACTGTCTGTCTGCCACAGATTAGGATCTAAAACACACAAAAAATACAGCACATATATAAATAATTGTGGAAAAAAAAAGGTAAAAATTGAATTAGAGTGTGAAAACCTGTAGAAGAGTAATCTCTCTGCTTTAGGTTTTCCCAAGCTGAAGGTTTTCACTGCTGAAGGCAGTGAACGGTAAAACATTATTTTTATTGGCCAAATGTACATGCAATTTCATAGAAACCTAGGTAGTAAAATGCTTGAAATATTGCTAAGGCCATATCTGGGCTTGAAAGAAACATGTAACATATCCACTTTCCTTCTCACTGAATGCAGCAGTACTGCCCATGGCTAACATAATTCTGCTTTGGATTTTAAGAGTTCTGTGATGGTCTCTGATTGCTGAGACCTCTCTGAGCAGTTACAGTGATGTAATTCAGAAGAAAGGTTTCTACTGATACCTCACATTCCCATCACAAGCCAATGATCCAGACCTTTCACAGTATGTCTGTTGTTTTAAAGCTTATAATTTCATTAAATGGCAATAACATATTTCTATATTTAAGTGCATCCACCTAGAAAATGACCAAATTAGACTTGGCGTTGTTGCTGTCCATCATGCAAGAATTGTTCATCATAGAACACACATCTGACTTTTTCTAAGCTATACCAGGGAACATCATTCCACGTGTATCTCTGCTACAGCCATCACCATTTGTTTTTCATTAATGAGGGCACACACCATAGCTACAACCTACCAAATAAAATTTAAGCAGGGCTTTCAGTGACGCCAGGCACGGTTCTTGTCTGATCAGCTGTATTGCTGTTGTGCAACGTAAGGCGCTCTGCCACATCCATGAGCTGAACGTGTTATGTTCACCACATGCTCTGGCTTCTGCCAATGCAGGCAGAGCAACTGCAGTGTTATTACAGATCTCTTTACAAAGATAGTATGTGAAAAGTTATTGCACAGCAGCTCATTTTCAAATGTTAATTTGGTCATTACTTCTTTCTCTTTAAAAAATAGGAAGGCCTGAATTACAACCCAGAATGTATTTTAAAACATAAGAACAGTTTCTTTAAAAATAAAATAATCTGTTTCTCAAGAGCTTAAAGCATGCAAGAGATTGTGTAATTTAGCACTGTCAGAATTTACAAACCACGCAAAGAGATGTTTACTGGAACATATAAAATATGTGTTGGCAATTGAGCTTTTAAATGCTAAGATCCACACCAAAGTGAAGAAAAGAGTTGTAAAATCTTCCAAAAATGGCCCCAGAAGACTGCTATACTTGTTTTTTTGCAGATCCCAGTAGAAGAGAATAAATAACAAAGTGACTGATTCGTGAATAGGTAACAGTTTAAATTACTCATGTTATTTTTTCCAAACTGAATCAAATCCTTACTTGCTTCTGCACTCCACTGAGCTGCTGAACCTTGATAATAAGTGATGCTGTCCGGCCCTTGTACTGAATGGTACGAATGAAGGTCCCTGTATTGTCCACACTGAACGGTTCAGACCACCGCCAGTTTCCCCAGCCTTCAATACAGATGTGTAACAGCTGAAAAGAAAGAAATTATTACTTCAATACATAACTGGGAAAAAAAAGTGCCTTGCAGTAGGATATGGATTCCCACGACGGAGAAATGTTCGTGGTTTTAAAACTAAGCAAAACTAAGCACACTAGTTGTCTGAATGATCCACTCAGTCTGTGATTCTGTGATTTCAGATACAATCAGAAGAAACAACAATACCCTAAAATGGCTCTGAATCCTGCATTTCTATAAATTACCTGATTTAACAGTGTATTTAGGACTGAGGCACACAACTGTTCAGAAAAAAAGGGTAAGTAGAGAGCATAAAACAGGAAATAAGAGATTTTCTTTACTGCCCTTGAAATTGTTCTAGAAATCCACTCTATTACCGGTGAGGTGATACGGAACACAGGTCCAGGTCAGATTTTTGGCCTTCAGAATAAGACAGAAAATTACAAATACCCTTCCCTTCAAAATAAAGAAGGACTTACATAGCTTGCATATATGTGTGTTAAATGGAGAACATGGCATATTGCTGAGAGATGGGAAACATTTCATTTCTTACTCAAATGTGGTGGTAACTTCAAGCTTGACTGCATAAGAAGAAATTTAACTGCATAATTATACTCCCTGTGTGATTTATTCCGGAAAAGGAGTGGCTTTTTTCCAGTTTAATCTAAATCACTTCCAGAGCAATATAGTCTTTCATCATCTGAAGAGCCTTTCATCCATTTACCCACCATACGCACTTACCTCTGTCCCATGGAGATTCTTTAAGCCAGAGTAGTGAAAATTGGTACTGTTCCATGTAGGTCAATGAAGTTATATAAATTTACACCAGCTGAAGATCTGGCTATTTAGCTCTGTATAGATCTTTTGTGGCTGTGCAAACTTAAGGATATGAGTTATATATAAGGGATCAAAGCAATAAGCATTCTGGGTAAAATTTATTCTTTGCAGAGGGCCAGCATAGATCCTAAGCATCACTTAAGTTGTTTAAAACAGTCATATAAAGGACTTGTGGGAATTCTTTCTTGGGGGTTGAATTTCACTCTGATTTTGGACATCTGTCATTAATTAATTTAAGTAATTGAGAACAGGATCAGGCCCAAAGTTTGATTATTTACACTAGCAAAAATTGAAACTTGTAAATAGTGTGTTCTTCCCTGATTTGTTTCCAGAAGGAGAGCACTGGCCGTGGGTCTGGCCAGTCGGACTTTGTGAAGGGCTGGATGTTGGGGGTTTTTTCATTGTTTTAAGAAACAACCACAGCAACAACTTTCAAAGACATTACAACTCAGTAGCCTGTTTGCAATTTGTGGTATCCTCAGCACAAGTTACACACAGAACAATAACATCCATTCAGTGGGTGGCTTTTGAATTTGCAAGAGTGATGACTTTTGTATTCAGATTCAAATGAGTTTTATGCTGGAAGCACAAAGGCTAATATGTGCCTGTGTGTGCAAGGGCAGGCATCTGGATATGCTCATGCGTGGGCACAGCTTTATATTCAAGGTTATGTTGAAGGAAGTTACACACTAGGACAGTCAAACTCATAAACAAACACCTCACTTTGATTCTTAAGTATTAGTTACAGAAAAGGAAAAAGAAAACAAAAGAAAAAAATCCAACTGCAGTGGCTGGAATCCATTCAGTTTCTTACAGAGGCAGCTGGGAATAAATCTCATCACATATGAAAATTAAGAGAAACAAGAAAACTGTTTACTTTGGAGAGACCAGTAGCTGGAAATGACAGCCAAATAACGGGAAAAGGTACTTAAGTGGTCAGTCTTAGCTAGAAGGCACACAAAATACGGTATGCTCCAAAGATAGATGTCATGTAAATGCTATAATTTATGATTAGTAATTGTATGTAGCTCCAACATTAGGATGTCTCCCACCCTGTATAAACAGCTTTGCTCATGAGCTGAATGTTCCCAAGAAACACAGTCAGCTTTCCCTGAGCAGTCATTAGCTCCCAAATGCTGCCTTTCTAATTTTCTTTGTAGCACAACGATTAGTCTGCATTTAACTTCACAGTTCAGAAAGAAAAATAAAAAAGAGCTATTATCACATATTGGCAATTTCTTATTTTATAAACATACTATTTGTATACTGGCAAATGCAAAGGAAACAGCCTTTATAATTTATTTTAAAGATATCTAATATATTTGTATTAATGATATAACAGTATAAGAATTAGGTAAGCTTACTTTTGAGCCAAGAAACTGCATTCCATGAAAATGCAAAGGGATTTCTGGATGATTAAGTTATTTAAATGTGAGACTTCTGGAAAATGTGGCTAGAAACAATCAGCAAATGACACTAAGTGATACAGAGATATATGGCATGAAATAAAAATGGAAGTGATTTTAGAGAATTAAGTAATCAGGCGTTAACATTATTTTAGCAGAAGATGTCGTAATAGGTGGTGTCAGATACTCAACAAGGCAGAGCTCTAATGTTATAAAACTGACCTAGTACTACAGATTCACAGTAATTGCCATGTAATTCCCTTTCATTTATCAAGCTTTATGCTAATTCTAAGAATTTATTAGACACTGTTTAAAAAAAGTTCAACAAGTATAGCTAGGTATGGGACATATATTAGGAGAAAAGAGGTCATTGCATAAAGGTACAAAAACATTTCAATGGACTTCAAAAGCATTCTAACAAATACAGTGAAAAGTGGAAATTTGTAGTTGAGAGAGAACTTAGACTATCTATTGTATATGTGACGATAGGCACTCATTCATGCAAATATTTGATTGCTGCATTTTCTGTCAGGGAAATATATCAGCAGATAACCCAGAGAGTTTTGTTTTGACTAGACTTAGCTGGGGTTTGGATTTGTAATTCTGAGCCATTATGGATTTCTGTTTTGAGAGAAAAAGAAATTGCTCCAGGGGAGCAGACTAAGATGAAACTGCTCCTACTGGAGAAAATGGCTAGAAAAGCTGTACTTTTTACCACATCTCTTCACAGATTATTTCTATGTGCTCCTCAAAATTTACTTAACTTTTCCACTAGATGTGTGAGTCAAGGATACAATCTGAGTAAATAAAGCTGAGTGTCATATGACAAGGCATGAAGACTAAAATGGGGATTAAAAATGAGACTAAGAATGGAGCCTGTTCAGAAAAGGCAGCAATTTCCAGCTGTGTAAGTAATCTAAAGCTTGAGCCCTCAAAATGCTTAGCGATGCAAATTTGATTTCCACTTTGCTTGTAGACCCACCAAAGTTAACTTGGTTTCACCAAGGTTCTTTACTTAGATTGTATCTGTCTTGTTTTGCTTGTATTGCTCCGAACTCTGGGAGACCGGGAGGAATCAAATTAGGACCTGACTAATGGTGTGAAGGCAGTTCTTATTTTAAAAGATAGAAGATAGTAAAATAAACGCTGTGATAACACAGAAGCGTGGAGGAAATGTTGCCCTGGAAATGCGAGCTGAATTCTAAGACTTGAAGCTAAAGCACTTTTTAATTGAAAAATTAAAGGAGTAGTTTGACTGGTATTTTTCTGCTATGTTTTCAGGATACAAGGTGGCTCTTGACTAGGGTTGGGATTTACAACAATAAAACCAACTGGTATTTGGGTAAACAGTGAATGAAATGTTCATTCTGCACATTATCAGCTGCAGTGGCCACCAAAACAGCTTGAATTTCACTTTGGCTTCATTTTCTCATGGGACCAGTCCTATGCCATCAGTCCTTATAAGACAGAAGGCCAGTATAGAGCATGGGAGAAGGCAGTTTCCATCACCCCCATGCTGGCTAGTAGAAAAAAGGTCACACTTGGCAGATAAACTCTGACCCTGGGGGCTCCTGGAGGTGTTGTGAGCCTCAAATAACCTGCAAAGGAGACCTGAAACTCACAGGTACAAACTCTCTCTACACACTGCAGAAGAGGAGGTTAAGGAACAGTAATCAAATTATGAAGGTTCATGGATAATATCAATCCTTATCTGCTTCAGATATTACCTAGACAGTCAATTACATGAAATATAGTATAAGCATTGATTTAGAATGCAGGACTCCAAAGAAAAGTAACAGTACTTGAACAGTATAAATTAACTGAAAACTGCTTTTTGCCTGATGTTGTTTTGTAAATGACATGAGAAGGATTATGTAAAGTACAAGAGATTGTGCAGAGATCCTGTAACATTCTAAACAGTAAACCAGGAAAATATCCTAATAATAACTGACATATAAGCTACAGTTTCTAAGTTTGAACCCACAGAGTACTGCATAGAATTTTACACATTATATAATCCAATATCTGAAAGAATGGCAACATGGAAATAAATAACAATAAATTGTGATCCTGCTGGAGATACCACATAAATTAAAATTTGGCTTCACTATTTTTTTGTAGGAGAACAAGAAGGAGGTTCTTAAATAGCAAATTTGCTATTTGCAAAATTACAGTAGCCCTTAAAAATATGTTCATAAAATTCTATCAGAATTTGTGCTTTGCAGGCATACTGTTTAAAATAAGAGAAGAAGAACTTTAAATGTGTTCCGGTGAAGGTATTAATAATGTACTAACCAGTACCAGTACTAATATCTAACTCAAGGATTTTTAAGTGCATAATCAGAAGAAAAGTAAGTGATAGAGATATTTTCCCTCAAATTCTATGTAAGTAGCAATAAAGTGGCACAGAGTTATTTCAGGCATATTTACCTACTGTGTTAAGAAACAAATCAATTTTGTTTATAAACTGTAACTTGGTCACATTCTCATTGAAATAACTGCCCAAATCAACAGAGGAACTGATTTTCACCCACTACATCTGCTGCTTCTAGTTAAAGACGGTGAAAAGTGAAAATGGACTGTTATTGTAACACTGTGAGGAAACTGCAGAAAGGTTTGAGAGCTGCTACTTCTGAAAACTTCTATGCGACATTATGTTTCGCATAGAAAACAAAAGAATGAACTTAAATCCATCACTCTTTGCTTCTTCAGAGGATTCTGCTGAAGTTTGTGCGGGGAAAACAACTAGTAATAACTAGCATGTTATAGACAATTTGTGCTGTCTATTCACAAGCAAACAATCTGCAGAATACAGTCAGGGGACTCTCACATGAATAGCTGGTTTTTACATTTGCTGTGATCCCTAGTGGGATCCTCCAACTGCCTACTGTCTTGCAAGACAGAATGCCTTAACTCTGAGTAAATTGCTAGGAAGATCTGATCTCTTCTAACTTCGGAGTTTCACCCTGTGTATCATACGCTTCAGTTCTTCTAAAAAACACAGCTGTCTTGGAGACAAACATGACTTTTGACATAACTGGGGCCCATCCCACAAAGCAATGTGAAGATCAAGATAAGGAGTGCAGACTCGATCCAATAATGACCTAGGGGCCAGTGTTGTCTGTACAGCACAGGAGTGATGTAGCTTCTCTTCCTTTTTAATGACATCTAACAGACCTCTATCTTTCATTAAAATCTGCAAAAGGAACTCACGAAGTCTGGCAGCTTTAGCTAGAGTTGCTTAAAGCCTCAAATGCCATCAGTTTTGGACCTACCTCAACTCTGAAAGGAACTATATGTTGGGGGTGTCTTATCCCTAAGGAAGGTCAAAACCTCATGAAATCTGAGGAAAATGTGGGGGGATGGAGAGGAATAGAAGAGTGAGCATTGGACCTCAGACTTATTACTGAAATATTAGCCAAACTAGCGAGACCTGCAGTATTCAGAATGAAAGTTAAAAGGGAAAGGTTAGGTTCCTGAAATGTAGACGATCTGGGCAGGAAAAAAACAGAGGAAGAAAGAAGCTTTAAGTTAAGTAAAACAGTTGGAGGGACACCATCAAGAGCTGAAAAATCCAAATCTTTGGTGTGCTCTCGCTGTTTTTGTAACATGAAAAAGTTGAACAATTTTTAATTATAGACTATAGTAGCTTCATTAATATTAAAATTAATTCTAAATGTAAACAAAGCATTATATAACTATCTTCTAATACAAAAAATAACTTATTTTAGGTATATATATTTGTGTAAAATAGTTTAAATGGGCAATTACTGCATCTCTATGTTTAATTAGCAAAAGAAAAATGGAGAATTTTATTGATGTGAATGTAAAAGAAATACAATCCTTTTAAAACTATTTATTTTCATTTAACTGAACTGCCTTGCCATACTAAAAAAACATTTTGCAGAGGTTAAATAAAGTATTTCATGGCAACCGCTGCTTCTTAGTGCCTGTGTAACAAGAAACATGAGCCAGCCGAAGTTGTGCAAGTTGGTTTTCCTTCCCAGTAAGAGAATGTGGTATCTAAGACCTTGTCCTAACTCATTTTATCCCCAAGAGTAAGTCAAGTAAGTCAAGTATGAACTAATGCCTGGAGGGAAGTCCCTGACTCCAGAAGTATGGATTATTTCACATTTATCTTACAATCGGCTCTCAGAGTTCTTAAAATTCACTAACTTGGCAAGTCAGGAATTATCATGAGAAATGAAATAATTTCATAACTATGAAGTCATCTAGCATTCCATGAATATGACACTGGGAGGGTTTGTCCATGCTTGGGCATTATTCTGACCTTTGGATAATAAGCTGTTAGATAGTTTTCCATGGAAACAATTAGAAAAGTGCCACAGCATAACAGGGACAACCTGATGTCTTGATTGAGTTATTTTCATTTCAAGGATTTGTATTAATCACTGAAAAAATGTACATGACAACATTTGTAATAATATTTAAACAAACTTGTTTTGTATGATTTGAAACAAAAAAGGATTGTACTGTTCAGATGAGCTGCCATTCTGGAGCATGTTATTTTTACGATGATTTGTATTTGGCATTAACCAAATGAATAAGCCTATAGGGGAATGCCAAGGTTCTCTGACCTTTGTGAAGAAAATTTGGTTCTATCTCAACAGTGTGTAGAAAGCCTGTGCTTCCATATATTTTCAGTGAAATTACCTCAGCTATTTTTTAGTCTCTAATTTTACCAGCAAGAGAAGACTGTTGAAAAATGTTAAGAGAGCAGAAATCATCTTGATATTATTCCAGGGGTTGGGACAAGGGAGGTATAACCCCCGTACTAGAAGAGCCTGCTGGCCAGCAATATGGTTGAGTCAGAAGTGAGCTGTTATCTTTGCCATCTCCTGGGACTTGGGAATCCATCATGACACTCCTGACTGTTTATCAGCCCAGTTCTTCAGTGAATCTAAATCTGATTAGAGCAAAACAGCATGGGGAAACCCTTTGACATCACCAACTCTCAGCTGAAGAATGAATATCTGAAAATGAATCTGAAGTTCCTACTGTCACCTCACCCACTCCCTTATGTGTGATTTGGTTTTCTGATGGATTCACAACCAAGTAATTTTATATAAGTAACCAGAATATGGATATAACAAATTTTTAGGAATAAAGCCTTACTTGGTTGTGGGTTTATTTACAATTGCTTTAAATATTTCCTTCTTCTTCCACGTGCTTATGGAAAGGTTTAAATGTTTTTTGGGTGGTTGCTACAAAAACAAATTGTAATTGGTTATGAAATATATGCCATGTTTAGCTAGCTTTCTTTCTCCCTCACACAACTGAAGGGAATCACATCTATCATAACCCAAGTGTCACTTGACGAGTGGGGATCCTGTCTCACACTGACACATGCCCAATTGCACAGAGCACAGTCACCCATTTGGTTTGCTCGCCTGTGGGCTGGGACATCACAGGCCTTTTGCTCATATGAGAAAACATGTCTTTTTTGAAAACATGAAAAGGGATGTACAGTACTCCAGAGTCTCTATGTCTCCAAAGGCCTCCCTCTGTGCACACACTGTTTATAACAGCTCCTCTGTCACTGGGGTAAGACAGCCCTTTATTAGTCTGGCTTCCTCTTAACTTATGCCTTGACTTCAGTGTCAACTACAACTGTTTACTCTGGCTGAATTTTCTCTGCACAGATGACCACATTCATGTAAAATTCAGTAGTTTTGCACATCCACCAGCTGACATATGAATGAAAACCACAGTAAATTTGCCATATCTGCTTCCCAATGTAAGTTGAAACTTGCCAGCAGTGAAAATGGGCACAGCTCCTGTTTAGAATTATAATACCTTCTTTCTCACATGCTAATACTGGTATCTTCCAGGGCTCTAGAGGAACCCCTGTTCACTACACTTCTTCTAGGATCTGTAAAAATTTTAGTAACTTCAGAGTAGGAGTACAGCTCAACAAGTAGAGTGGCACAGGTACCTAGTCTCCCACTCAGCAGGAGTTGGGTATATATTAAGAAAAGAGAAGAAATAGGTTTGCTGTCTCATTAACATTTTCTTTTTTAAAAATTTAAATTCCTATCTTGTTTTGAATTAAGATGAAGAGTCCATTTCTCACCACCATCCAAGTGTTGGTTTCCTCTCCCAAGTAAAAAGTGATAGGACAAGAGGAAATGGCCTCAAGTTGTGACAGGGAGGTTTAGAATGGATATTAGGAAAAATTCACAGTAAGGCTTGTCTAACAATGGAACAGGTTGGCCAGGGAACTGGTCAAGTCACCATCCCTGAAGGTATTTAAAAGATGTGTGGATGTGGCACTTAGGGAGATGGTTTAGCAGTGGACTTGGCAGTGCTGAGCTGGACTCAATGATTTTAAAGGTCTTTTCAACTTATATGATTCTATGGTTTCATTGAAATACTTCCTGTTGATAGTTTAAAAATATTTTAATTCAGTTTCAGTGTTTATTCTTCAAATAAAATCAAAGAAACAGAAACTGAGTTATTTAAGCTATATAAGTGGGGTGTTTCTCACAACTTCAAATCTTTTCTAATGCAAGCACATGCTAATTTGAGCGTTTTGTCCAGTTTGACCCTGTTCTGCAAACAATTTCAATGAACAGATGCTTCTGGCAAAAACAATTCATTAAAAAAATTCCCCAAACCTCTAATGTACATCTCAGAAAACAGACACTGATCACTTAGTTATAAAAACCTGGCAAGCTGTCTTTCTCTTTTTTCAGAAGCTTCAGTTTCCACAAGCGCTCGGTTTTACAAAAAGCGGTCATGCACATCCAGTTCCACCCTTGAGTAACTTCTAAACACTTCTGGCTTTCCTCACTCTATGTTTACCTTTTCTCTCTGTTGCAGCCCCAGCATGTGACTCCTGAAGGAACAGGAGCTTGAGAGATAGTCAAGGCCACAGAGAAAACCAAAGAATCAGCATGTAAAGCCAACAGTCAGTTTTAGCAAATGCTGCACTGGGAGGACTGTTTCTGACATACCTGTGGGGACTTGTGCGAGCGCCAGCTGTACTGGTGACTGTGGAGACTGGCCAGCAAAATATTTTCATCAGTATCCACCTGGCCAAACCGCAGTGTCTCTTGTGTGTCATTACACATCACGAAATGGCTGAAGACTAACTCCTCTGCCTCAGGGCATTGGTTCTGGAAGGAAAGGGATATGAAAGCCAGTAAGAATCAGTAAGAATTTGGCAGCTGCCTGCCCAGTGGCGACTGTTACAACACAGAAATACAAGATCTCTTCAATTAGTTTTGGTCTCACAGCACTCTACTCTCTGCAAAATATAGTGTTTAGGTTGACAAAATATATTCTAAGACTTATCATATTTTACTTTACGTTTCTGTACAGCAAATCTTAGATTTAAAACTACAATAAAGACTAAGCTTCCTAATTTGGGTAAAAAACTTCGACGAAATTCAATTCTGTGGGAATTACTTGTCACACAGGGCAGACAGGGCACTACAAACTGAGCAGGGCATGAAGAGCTTTCTCCATGCTTGACAACTGATCTCTAAGGCCAACAGGTTGCACTTCCTTCTCCCCAGCTGCTGCTTCTACTTTGAAATGTTGCTGTGGGTCAGCAGAAGAAGACTCTCCCTTGATACCACAACACTTGAAAAGTCAACTAAAGAAAAAGCAGGAGACATGGGGAATGTATTTTCATAGGTCCATGAGGCTAGTTTGAAAATGCACCATGCAATTTAAAAGGAAAAAAAAATTATCAAGGGTTTTAAAAGTATTTCAGATTTTACAATATTTTTTCTCCAGCCTGCAGTATCCTTCCATCCCCTCTTTCTGCTTTTCATCTGGTTGGTTGTCACTCTGTTGACACAGTGAGACTATATGATAGTCATAAAAATTACCAGAGCTACAGCTCCTGAAGGCACGAACTATAATCCCCTATATGGGAGAGGTCAAAGTGTGACTGATAATTTGGTTTGGAGATCATCTCTCATATATTTCTGCCCTAGTCACTACTGGGCTGGCACCTTCCACTTACAAGCAACCATCTAGCAACCATAACAATGACTCAAAGAAAAAAAAAAAGTAACATTTGGATAGTCTTCACGCAATTTAATGAGTATAACACAAGGAATTCATCTTCTTGTGGGTTTTTTTACCTCTTTTTGACCCATCTTTCCTAGTACACACACAACATTTTACTGTTGGTTGGTTTCCTTCTTCATAACATAACCCAGCTGGTCTCTTCTCATCCTTTCTTCTCATGACGTTTTCTCTAACTTTTGGAACCTCCATGGTTTCTGAGAGCTGTTTCCCCTCCTTGCTCTCTCAGTGGACCTTTTAAATGGACCTAACAAAGCTAGCACCTTCCCTGTCTCTAATCATACGAGTCTCTTAGTTCTTTGATAACAATGTGCCTGGATGCCTGCAGAAACTCAGAGATCAAACAAGAGGGAGAGAAATCTTTCCTCACAGACCCCTATGGATCCTCAGTCATTCATGAAAAACTGTCTGGTACACTACTTGTAGACCATTGCTGGGTGATGCACATGGAAGAGTTTTTCTGAAAAGCGAAGTGTGCAAGGTACGTCCAATTGAGCATCCTTGAATGCATGTCCACTACCGTTATCAACTTCAGAGTGACCAAAGATGAATCACAGAGTGGTTGGGGCTGGAAGGCACCTCTGGACATCACCTATTCCAAGCCCTCTGCTGAAGCAGGTTCACCTAGAGCAAGTTGCACAGGATTGCACACAGATGGTTTCTGAATATCTCCAAAAGAGACTCCACAGCCTCTCTAGACAACCCGTGCTCTGTCACCCTCACAGAAAAGATGTTTTTCATGATGTTCAGATGGAACATCCTGTCTTTGAGTCTGTGCCCCTTGCCCTTTGTCCTTAATTAAGGCAGGTTGCAATTCCCTTCGTAAAGGAATATCAGAATGATTGGCTGGGAGTGTTTGTGCAAAAACTATTCATCCAAGGAGTATTTAAGCATGAAAATATTTAGATTAAAGGTTTCTCCCCAAATTTCATTAATTGTTTTGCATAAGATCAGGTATCTTCTGTGAAACGAGAGTTAGGTAAGCACAACCAAAACTGCACACTTCTTCTAAGCAGCAAAATTCATTACAGAGAAATATGTCTGTATGACATTCAGTAGCAGATCTGGGTGTGCTAAAGGCTGACATTTACAGTGCCACTTCAGAGTGTAGAGTTTATTTTGGCATTTTCTAATGGAGGATCTATGACTTTTTACTGTCAAGTTGCCATACCCACATACCCATAAGTCTACCACAAATATATATATTTTCCCATAACAGCTTTGCAAAATGTTCTTTTTAAAAGGGAGGATTTACTATCTACAGAGCTAAGTATGTTGCTACAGTCAAACCTAGATCTAACCCCAGGGGAATTTAAGAAAAGGTTTTTCTTTTACTCCAATACATTTTCTTGCTGATTACGCAGAGACTGGAAGAACAACGCCAGAAGGTGATGAACTTCCTTCTTTTTACCTTACTAACTAACTTAGTTTCAAGTAAGTAAACACAAACTGTAGGTTCTTGCATTTTCCAGAGGGAAAAGAGAGTCCAGCAAGTTTTTGGCATGCATAGAACTCCTAAATTGTGCTGGAGGAATGTTATCCCATCAGGAATTATTAATAGACTTCCACACATTTGCTGCTGATGAATGACTGTCATTACTCATTAGTCTTAAATGCTAGGTTTGCTACTAGAATCCAATGCTTTTAACAGTAACACTTCTCAAAGTTAAATAAAAGAGATATTTAAAACTCAATTTTATAACAATTCCAAAGTTTTAACCCAGGAAATACCAAATTTTGCATAATAAGGCATTGGTCCATGCTGCCAGGCTTAAGAGAAAGCTACAGATGCCTCAGGTCTTGGTAATAAGAGATGACTAAAGGATAGTCAAGGAAGCTTGGGGATGCTTTAGCTCAGTATGGCAACTATTCACTGCACAGGCAGGGTTCTAGGCAACTTTATTCTCCTTGCAGTAAAGACAGGAGATTTTTCCCAGATAGAATAGCACCCATGCTTCTTGATCCCTGAGGATGTGCAGCAAGTTCTTGCACCCATCACAGGGAGATGGATTCCACATTGCTACTGAAGTCTCACAGTAGAAGCTTCTACAGGGTAAGCAGAAAGGGAGAAAATAAAAAGTCAGCAAAGAGAGGCAGTGAGGAAATCTTGATTGATAAAAGAGAGTTTAGAGAAACCAGGCATAAAAAACCCAAATAGAACTGGGCCATTTGTGTGGCAATGATGCTGAAGGGCTGAATGATGACTCCAGGAGCAGAAAACACCTAAGTGTGGACTAAGAAAAAAATTCCCTCTGAATAAAAACAGCAAATCAAAAGAATCAGCAAAAGATCAACAGCCTGAATCAGATACAGACTAGGGTCAGTTCCTGGGGGACGATTTCTTGCCACTCTTTAGATCATTTTTCAGCTGTTCTTTTCTCTCAGAGAAGCCTGGAAAGTGTCTCTCCTTTATTGGGCTTTCAAATATTTTGTGAATTCTATTCAGAGAGGGGGGAAAGCATCCTACATAATACTAGTCACCAGGTTTTCCCTAGTCATTCAGGACTTTCTGCTCATGTCTCAGCTCATAGCTATTTCAAAGCATTTCTGGATCTGGAAAAAAACCCCCCGATCATAAAAGCCTAGGCCTCTTTATATGCACAAAGTTATTTTCTTTGTACTTCATGAGCTACCTAAGACTTCTGCAAGCTGTTTCTCTCCCTCTCATGTCTCTCCCCCACCACACTCTCACCTAGTAATGTTTTTTGGACAGAAAATCTTTAGCAATTTCTTATCTCCCTTGAAGTTCCTCTAAGAGAAAAGAACATTTTCCATAGGATTCTTTAAACTTCATTCTCACAGCGATGTCCTGCCATTATCAGCTAGAAACTTTCTGTATCCTTTTCCTTTGTTCTTTGTGCTTATGGTAGAAAGATGGGGAAACTACTGTGATCACAAGATGTCATTTTGACTGATCCCAGCTCATTAAGAAAACTTATGCAACTGCCAACAGAAAGGTTAAGCACCATGCAGACCTTGAAGAAAAGATGTTCTAGTGGTTTAAAACAGGTTTAAAACAGGAGCTTTTGTAACTTCCGAGGAGTTTAGGAAAACATTTGCAACGCAAAACCACAAAGGAAAAGCTTTTTCCCAGGAATAACATTCAGTACCATACCTGGGGAGCTGCTTTCTCAGTTGACCCTTTGTCTCTAGATACCATAAAGCACTAATGCTGTAAACAATTTGTGAAGGCTTAAATGCCCAAATAAAGGAAAAAATCACCACATCCTTCACTCCACTTATATTCACAGGAGACATGCATTTTCTATCTCACTTGATAGTCTATGTGTTATTACTAAATAATAAAACTAAATTAATAACAACCTTGAAGTTCCCTGCCCAGTTCTTTAATTATTAAACCCATTACTCCAGCTTTGCATTTAGATGTTCATTAGCCAGTTACTGTTTGTATTTAAATAGGGATTTCAGATCAGACAATGAAATATGTCAAAAGGGGAAACTGTTTTCTAAAAGTGCTAATCCTCTCAGATTTTCAGCATGTGATTTAGAAGTATAAAGCAAGTTGTATGCCTTGTGTTTTTTAGGTTCAATCTACTTTCAAGATGTTCACCATTACTTAAACAAAAAAAACCCACCGAACTCCCTCAAAAAAAAGAAAAAAAAGAAAAAAAAAAGAAAAAGAAAAAAAAGTCAGTCTATATCTAGGAAACAAAGACACTGACAGAGGTTTCTGGTAATCCTGAACTCCTGACCTAAAGGTGCAGGGCCAAATTGTTTCATGCTTCATCTGTCTGTCTACCGACTACAACATCACTTGTTTCAGATATTAACCCAGTAAAAAGTATGTGGAGAATTCAAATAACCTTTCCTGGTTATTAAATTAATGCTTCTAGTTGCAGCATTTATACTGCATTTTGTGTGAACAGCAAACAACAAACAATGCCTATTATTGTAAAGTTTATTCCCTCCCCATGCAGTGCATGCCAACCTCCTAATCTGGAGGTAAAGTCACATAAAAACCATCTTGGCAACAATTAATTTAATAATCCATTTTGAACCCACTTATGTGTTAACTGTTCCCTAATTTCAAAGCAATGCAAGTTTTTAATCTCAAATACTCAGGGCCAGATACCCACCACATCAGAACATGGTGGCAAGCACCCTTGACATGAGAGGAAACGAGAAAATTACAGCAACAATTACAGAAGTATATCCTCCTGTGGCTCATGTTAACATTGCCAAATCCATGTATAAATCAGTACCAACTATTCATAGAATGTACCTGTCAGCAATATACTATGCGACATATGGCTCTACTTAATCAAATATACAATTCCATTTTTTTCAACTCAGAATATTCCTTCAAGGCAGAGAATAGTCAGTCAGTCACTCACACTGTGATGTGGTTTAAAACATTTAAATATTTATGCACCATATTTTATTTATATGTATAGCTATGTCTGAGAGATCTTTTTTTTCCCATCCTAAGAGGAAGCTGACCTTTCTGAAGGCCATTTTGCAGTAGTTGCCACACATGTCTTAGATGAGGGAGTAGTACTAAGTCAGAAATATTTTGGGTTTAAACAGCCTATCAAGGACTCCCTTATACTTTCTATGTTTGTTTTTTATTAAAAGCATTGTTCAAAATATGACAAAAAACAGAAATTGGAGCTACAAAGATTTTTGTTCACATTGATATTTGAGCCAGCTGTAAAGATTTAAATCACACTAGATCTTGTTTTATGAATGTCCTTTTGCAACAAGAAAACCATGGAATGCCCTTAAAAAAGAATTTTTTGATATAAAACAGATGTTTTATCCTTTTTGGGGGCTTTGTTATTGTAGTGCCATGATAGGTAATTAATTCCCAGGCTCCACATAGGTCTTCAGGCAGATGAAGAGAATGATTTGATTTCAAGGCTGTAGTAGAGTAAGGGAATTACAGGCCTTTGAGGGGTCATTGCAGAAGCAAGGTTCCTTATACTGGGACTGGCTTCAGCCATTAATGCTGCTTGCACAGAATGTAATGTGAAACTAGTGTTGAACTTCAATAAGGATGGAAGTGGTAGCTGGAAACAATATGCTCTGGTGCTCAGACTTTGCTGTGCTTACATATCGTGTCTCACTCACCTTTTCATAAATGCATGGAATATTATGCATTTCAAGACCAAGATTTTGATTATTCTGATATAAATTCATGTAGTTTCTCTGAAGTGCAAGCAGTTTTGGCTACCTTTACCTTTACAGATAGCAAACACTGTCTCCTAATTTTCATAGCTATCACAGAATTAATGTTTATTAGTAAAAACCACTTTCAGTATAAGGTACAGCTTTTATATCTTGGAATATTTTCAATGAATGCAGTGGTTATTCTAATTTGCTATTAAATTAATCACAATAGCTACATTCTCACTATTGCATTTGCATACCTGCTGCCAGGCTTGAATTGCTGTATTTAAAGAATGAACTGCATATTGGCCAAAGTTGATGAAAATGGGGTCAACCATTATTGTGCAGTCCAATAGCCTTCTTGCTGTGCTGCTGGAAATAGCAATCTGTCCCCAGATTTTTAAAGGTTTCACAACATTCTGCAGAGTCACATTTCGACACTCCAAAAGTTTACAGTCGGCTTGAGTTGAAAACTGGATCTCCTGGAACACCGATTCATCGTTCCACTGACGAAGATATACATGAGGCTCATCAAAGGAAACTATCATGTATTCTAGTTCAGATGGCATGTTCTTATCAGATAAAAATGGCCGAAGAAACTTTGGTGGTGCTGAAAAGTGAAAGAAAAAACAAGATTGGAACATCACAATCACCGCATTCTGTATGTTTTTGTAAATTGTGTGTTAACTGCTTGTACATAAGATAAAACAAATAAAATTCATTAAAGAGTCGACATTTCTGAAATCCGAAATGAATGCTGTTCACACTGTTTGTTAGATGTAAAATAGAATTGTAATTAATAACAACTGCAAACAAAAAGTATCTGCAAACCAAAATCTTTTCATGGTAAACAGACCAGCCACCAAACTGCTTTATCTACACACTGCTCAATACTTCAGATTGCTGCCTATTTGGAGCAGAGACCATATTTCTGTGAGAATTTTGGCTATAGTAGATGTCTATGATATTCCACACACAGCACATTACGAACACAATAACAATTAGCATTATACTATTTGCTGACATGTGACAGTGCAGGCTAACAGGCTCCACAATGGAAGTTGTCTTTGATGCAATTATGGACAGCTCAAGACCACAAACCCACTGAGATGCAACATATTAACCCATAACACTAGAAATGAAACAAAACAGTATCCTGAGACTAAAGTATGAGAAATATATCATAAAAAAGATTTTATCGCCTTCATTGAAGTCTCAGTCCTGCAAAATGCTGAGCATTGAGGCAGCAGACACTGCAAGGCATGTATACCACTTGTGTAACATGAAGCATGCGAATATTTCCACTGATGTTATTATTTACATTGCTGGAACTTCTCACATGCTTAAAATTAGTATATGCTTTAGTGCTCTACAGATTTGGAACCAAAACACTCATCTCTATCCAGGATCAAGCCCTATTATTCTACAAAAGAGTAATAGATACAGTAAGTTTTGTGCTCCCTTGGTGTATAACAGCACAAAGGAGCCCCAAAACTTAAGGCCTTTAGATGCTATAACAACAGCAACAACAGCACAAACTCAGTCGCTGTTAAAAAATGAAACAGCTGGGTTTGATTTTAATCTGATTTTTGCCTTTTCCAGTATATGTACTTTTAAAGACTGAGCATCTGGAATTGGAGTGCAATAGTGAGGAAAATTATGTACTGATAAAAGTAGCTGATAGACAAGAAATTATTTGCTAGTCATTGAATGTCATTTTTGGTATGATTTGATAATGAATGTATTATAATACTTGCAAAAACACAAAAACTACTCACAAAGAAAGCTGTCCCTGTCAAAACTATCCAAGTTTGCCCATCTTCCACAGAAAGCATTCCTGGCATTTGAAAATCAGACAATAATCTAAAGATCTCTTGGAATGTATTTGCCATTAATGCAATGACAGAGAGCACTGAACCAAACCATATGTAGCTCCAAAAGTGATCATAACTGAAATGACAGTTAAATCTGTAGTTCTCAGAACTCTTCCAAGGAATTCTTACTAAGGGGGTTGCAAAATCTTCAAATATTTTAGCAGGACTGTTAATATGCTGGAAAATGTAAAAGATCAAATTCATTCACTAAGATGGCTCAAAAGTGAAGTGGCACCTGCTGTCACTAATCAGACTATGGAAAACAGACGGCTTCTACAGTTACCCATTCCGGAGGCAGGAAGGGGGCTGATCAGCCTCACTGCCTACCGTATGTACTTTCTCAGTGCACAGAAGTCATCGGTTTTACCCTGGAGCCTGTACCACTGGTGGCTGTTTGTGATAATTTATTTCAAGAATGTCTGTTTGAACGAGGAAATGAGGACTACAGACAGCAAAAGAGTGGTTAAGCAGCACGTATGAACTATATGCTTTTACTATGCTACACAAAGGAGTACATACCTGTGCCGAGTTGATCAAGATGATGGCATAGGTGGACTTCCAAATAGGTAAACTGGATCATTACACTTAGTGATGGCACAAACCAAGGAGTAAAACAGGAGTCAACCCTGGTACAGGCTGCTAATGCCGTGGGGGTTACAAGCTGATCACACGCGCTTTGGGAGCCAGATTCACTTTCCGAGCTGTAGAAGGTAGATAACAAAGTAGTACTTTCAGGACTTCCAGGATTTTACCACTTTATAGTAGGACTTGATCATGTTCCATGCTCATTTGCTGACACAGACAACGTCACTGTTTTATTTTAACTGCTAATGTCAGTGTCTGTACTTTTTGCAAAGCAGAACAGAACAGACAAGATTGCAATCCAACCACACTTTTATCACACTACACTTTCAATTTACAAACATCTGAACCACCACAACAATACATATTTAGAGAAAACAAAACCCTTATACACCAGGTATCTTTAATTGTTGAAATAGCTAAACAGCTGTTTCAACATTACTTAAGCTATATGAATGAGCTATGAGTTAATCTGGTCAAGAGAATGATTTTTCATAAATTTATAAAATTACTTCTATACTTCTATGTCCCTGTAAGCTTTATTTCCTTTGTTCTTCTCACTCTACAATCATAATTTAAAAACAATCTCCAAGTGTTATAAGCTCACCCTGGAGCCCTTTACTAGCATCTATTACAACATATTAACTACACATTTATAATGCCATGCCACTGATTTTTTTTCATAGTTGTGCTCCTGACGCCATGAATTTCCAAGAATTATCTTTCAGCCTTTTGAGAGAAACTAACACTACATCAGAATTCTACAGGTTGCTAAGACACCACTGAAGTACAAATAAACTTTCTAATTTAAGCTAAATCTATCCTTATTGTTCCTTATTCTCACTGCTTTTGAAGTTTGGCACTAAAGAGTTGTAGTTTAAAAGTTTAGACTTGATTCAAGAGAATTATGTCCATGTCCTCAGTCAAATACTGTCTTTACTTTTCAAATAAAATTAAATGAAGGATAAACTTAAGGTGAACTTAATATTTCTGTCAGAAAGTCATCAGCTTTTATAAAGCGCCACAAATACATTTTCATTGACATTTTCAAGATATTTTAAATTCAAACAGAAGTTTAAATTTGACAATTGACTTTTAAAACAAAACGTCTTATGCTTTCAGGACCAAAATTTTCATCATGCAATGTGTTTTACCTCAAAATTATGCACAAATATAGTAGATACTAAAAATGTTCAGCTACGAGTGCATGGAGTTCCACGGATAGGTAAATTTATCAGTATTTTTTTGTGGTACAGTAACTATCTAGCACAGTATTTATTTATAGAGCTTAAATCCAACTTTAGGTTTGTGGACATAAAATACTTATGCAGCAGTAAAACCCAACTAAAATTAGCCAATTATCAAAGAATCGTGACAGGATATTAAGAATGGACTAGGCTGGTAAAGGATGAAGCATAAATTACCTAATTGGAATTTTAGCTGCTTTCCTGTGCTTCTTTACTTCTTCAAATTGTCAATTTACATTCAAAAAATGGTGTTTATAGGCCTTTTGAGATAGGCATCTTTGGAAATAAAATTATTCTTTGTGTTCACATGATAAAATATTTATGGAACTGGACCACAGTCAGAGAAGTGAGATACTTTTCTTTGTTTTGCCACGGATATTTCTTAGATTGTCGGAACAGAGCATGGAAGCAAATCTGAAAGGACCAAAATTCATATGCTGATTTAGACAACGAAGTACTTTAGGATCTATGAAACTGGTTAATTCTCTCAGAATAATGATTAATATTTAAAGATTTTTTGCTCATTGCATTTTGATTAGAAACAGAAGTTCAGGAAAATATAAAATGAAAACGGAAAAATGGTAGATGGGCGCAGACAAATGCTAACCAAACTGTGAGGAACTTTAAAAAAAAGTAATTGCAGTTTGATATTCTGAATTAAGACTTAATTTGCATGAACAGTTGTAATGGCTGTAAAAAGGAAGGACATTTATTTCTGAAATTTGAGGTTTATTCTGAAAATATATATATCTTTTCCTCAGAAACCTATTCCTCCAGTCACCTATCAGTGACTCAGCATTTTTATTTCTTTTAATATGCTTTGGAGATGCATATTTTCATAGAATAAAAAAAACCCAAACAAACCTCTCCAATTTTGCATTTAGTCAAATTTTATGTACCTGTTTTTTATTTATTGAGCATTTTACTGTGGTGGGACCTTTGTAATTTCTCAGTCATAACCACAATGATCACAGAGCAACATGACATGCTTGATTCAGAGGGAAATGTGGCAGGAACTTCACACTAGGGAGATAATGTAAAGTATTTACCCATATTTTGCACTAGTTTGCTGCCCCACAAGCAGCAGACCAAGTGGAGGTAATATTCTGGAATTTAAAGTGTTGGGAACAAAAAGATTCAAAGCTGCTTTTTGTTTCCTCATGGAGAGTCATCTTAGAAACCAAAAAGGCTCACCACTGAAACAATTCCTACAAAATTCGGAGTCCAGCCACATGCTTGAAAACCTAACCAGAGAGAAATGGCAAATGAGAGTGGGACAATGTTGCTCCATGGGACAGAACTGGCCTTGCACCCTGTCTCCTGCTAGGGAGGGACAAGTGCCAGCAGTGACAGATTGAGAGGAGCAGGACAATGCTTGCTAAACCACTTAGAAGGAAAAGGTACTCTAAAGAGAGAAAATAACTTTCTAGAAAGCATCTGAAAAGAAACACAATGAGGACTCATTCATCACTCTTTCCCTATCTGCTCAGATTTCGTTGAAGTGTAATTGTTTTATCTGTGAGGAGGTCAATTTGATTTTTACTCAACCAGAATCCATATTCAGAATTATAGCCCCCATGTCATTATGAAAATAAAAATATAGTAACAGTATAAATCAGTTACAGTACATGTACTAAAAGTAGCAACCAAACTACTATTGTATTTTCTTAAAAAAACTCAACTGTAATAAAAAATCATAATATCAAATGAACAGGTTTTAAAGAGGGACTGTAGCCACTACCATGACTCTCTGATTTTAAATTAAATCCCATTTAAATGTTTTGCCTAGGTAGACTTCTGTCAGACCTGTAGCACTGCCACTTTGACCTTGCACAGAGCACAGAAATCAGACACAGTCCTTCATCTCATGCTGTGCACAAACACAAGAGAAAGCAGAGTTAGCTGAAAACACAGGGAAATTTCTACTAAGTCTTGGTAAACAACAGTAGGAGCATTAATATCAGAAGTAGGTGTGATTATGAAATCAAAATTTGTGCATGAAGTGAATACTTTATAAAAACACCCTCACATTTCTCAGCTGCCTTGGAGCTGTGTGGATCATCCATGATTTTTCACCTTCAGAGAAAAGGAACAACCAGCTTCTACTGCTTTGTGTTTGGCACAACATGTTGAGGGATGGGTGTAGCAAAACCAGAAGAAATTTTAAATAAAACTGACCTGACCAGAATTTTATTTTTTTTTCAAAATCCTGGGAAATATCAGAATTTTTAAAATGGAAAATACCCATGTTTGAATTAATTATATAAGTTATGATATTCACATCATGCAAAGCAGTTCAAATTCAATATATGGCAACTGGGAGCAATGACTTAGCAGTGACCTGCATTATTCTTGTTATTTTAAGAGTGGAATATTTAAACCGAAACTGCCATTTGTGATGAAACTACAACATGGGAAAATATCCACTGGGAAGAAGAAAGAGACCACTTAACTCATTTAATTTATGACTCAAATGCTGGTCTGAACCCAAATTTTTAGAGGTCAAAATCCAGTACATCATTTACTTTGAAAAAAAGCTAAAACAATTAGCAAGAAATATGATCATGATTCTTCACTTGAATTTTTAAAAAGTAGCAATTTAAGCTTATTTAAAAGTTTTGGTACTTGTTTCATGGTTTGTATCTTAAGGCATTTTCAATTACTATTTTACATTAGTATGTCAGTAATTATAGAAATACTGTTTAAATTAGACAGCAGATGCACAAATATATAAAATATCTTCTAACAGAACCCATTTAAACAAAAAATTATAAACCCCTCCCAACCAAACCAGGGAGGGGCTTTAATGTCTCACCAACCAAACAAAGCTTCAAAAGTAATTTCGAATATGATTTGTTAGTCCTGTAACATGAAAAACCTCTAAAAATAATTTACTCTGTGACTATTTCTGTGATCATTTTCCCGTGATAAAACCCCCTACTTTAAGGTCCTGCATAAACAGTCATTTATGCCATATATGATTTATTTCATAAACACTGTCTTATATCCCCAAAGAGACGCTAAATTATTTCACTTAGGACTTCAGATTTGTTCATTCATTGATTAAACATTCATAAATGTTCATTCAAACCTTATGCATACATGAAATAATGAACAGGCTACAAAACTCTTAAAAACAAACAACATACACATATATACTATGGCCTTCACCAGATAGCTCCTTGATTTTTATACTTCCAATTTGTTCCTGATCGATCTCAGAAAGAGCTTGCATACCACAAGATTTGGATCATGACATCTTTGCACATTCCCATATTCATTACTGGTTGATATACTTCAGCCTGCCAGCTTCTGGCTCAACATATCAGCTGAATCCACATCTTCTCACAAACCCTGTCATTTTCTTGTTATATGAACCACATAAGTTTCATACTTTATAACTGATGTTAGGAATCAATAATAAAGTACTTAAAACACAAGGGATCAGCTCTCTGTTATTAATAATTAGCATATCATAGAGGTTACCACCAAAAAAAACCCTTGCAGAATTTTAAGGAAATGCTATTATTATTACGCAGCAGCTGCATGCATATGGCAACTGTTAGAGTCTGATCCAAAATACAACATCAAACTAAGAAAATAAACTTCAACAAGACTAAGCATTTTTATGCTTTTACACAATTAATAGTGAATTAAATTTTCTAATCAATCATACAGTTGCTGCATGTAATTAATGTCAAATTATCAGGAGCCTCCAGGAAAACTGAGATTCAACTTTTATACAGCTTTTGTTTCTTGCTCTCGCAGATCCCTCAGCATTAGAATTTGGTCGTCTAACTCAGCACTAGCCTTAAGCAAAGTGCCTTGTGGCTCTTCTCACAAGTCTGTAAAATCTCATGTTAAACATTTGTTTTAGGAACAAGTCTAACACTGAAATTTACCATGGGCATTACATGGGCAGTGTCTCTCTCAAAACCAAAAAAGTTTGTGATTTTTTTGGTCAAGTTAGAATCTAGAACACATTTTAGAGTGCTTGGTGACAAGAAACAACCCATACTGGCAGCAGTATGTTTGTTTGATAAAGCCAGAGTTTCAGCAAAGTTACTGCCAACATGGACTTCCTACATGCTACTAGGGGTCTAGAAAGGCTGGCCTTCTCTGCAGGTCCACAGTATCTGTCACCACCTCCTAATAAAGGCTTCCTTTTAACAGAATATGATCCTTTGGGGCTTAACCATTACCTTAAATTTGTTCCATAGTGGTAACTATATGTATTTCAGTGCTTGTGCACTGTCTCAAGACCTCCAGGTCAGTGACATGTGACTGCCATGTTTTCTCTGTCTCCCAGAAAAAGCCAGTGTGCTTCAAAAACCCTAGGTCAAAGCCTTATCTCCGAGGAACAGCTCCTCTTATTCTGATCCACTCAGGAGCACTCCTGACTGGTCAGGATTAATTCTTCCTCACCGGTCCTTCCTGCAGTTGTCCTCAAGCAAGTTTGCAGTGCAGCCTTGTTTCAAGTTAGTGTAGAGAGATCAGCTTGAATTTCTATTATAGAACCATGGAACAGGTTGGGTTGGAAGGGACCTTAAAGACCACAGTTCCAACTGCTCTCCCATGGGCAGGACACCTTAACTAGACCAGGCTGCTTCAAGGCCCATCCAGCCTGGACTTGAACACCTCCAGGGATGGGACATACATAACTTCTCTGAGCAACCTTCTTCCAGTGCCTCACTACTCTCTGAGTAAAGAATTTCTTCCTAATATCTAATCTATCTAACCTGACATCTTTAAGTTCAAATCTACTCCCCCTTCTGCTATCACTACATGTCTCTGTAAGAAGTCCCTTTCCAGCTTTGTATAGGTTCTGGAAGGCTGGTCTAAAATCTCCCCAGAGCCTTCTCTTCCTCAGGTTGAACAACCCCAGGTCCCAGCCTGTCTTTATAGAAGAGGTGCTCCAGCCCTCTGATCATCTTCATGGCCAGCCCACCAGGAGGTCCACATCCTTCTTACATTTGGGGCCCCAAGAGCTAGAGCAGTACTCCAACATGCCTCCAAACTGAAAACACTGCTGAGGCAGGGAATAGAACTTTTTCTCTTATCTAATTGAAATCATAGTTTTTCCTTGTGTATCCTATAGGTTTCTGGTTTCTGGAGTTTACCCTGACCTACACAAATCTTTAAATTTCCAGTCTACTGTTAGTTCATGTAGGTTTAAACTACACTTAAAACTATTATAAATTCCCCAGGCCACCAAAGGTATCAAGACTACTGATTCTGCAGTCCCTGTACAGGTAGGTGGCAGTTCAAGGCATGTTCCCTTGACTTTCCTCTTTCTCTTCTGTTTATTTACCTTCAAATGCTTCGGTAGTGCAGTGTATATTTTTTGCTACCTTATTCCCTCTCCTGCTATCTCTCTGCAGTGAACTGCAAATGTTTCAGTTTAATTTCTGTTCTTTCTGAACAGTTACAGCTCATCAGCTTATCAGAGCTCCCTGAATGAAACATTGCATACAGTGATAAACTCTATTTGAGCAGAAAACAATAAACATGATTACAGTGCTAAATGCCTTAATGAAAAAAAATCTACTAAATTTCACTACATCATTTCCAGTTCCCACCGAGTTCACATTTCTGTGGTGTTAAGCTGACCAGGAAGGCAATTCTGTCAGGGTCCCACATTCAGAGGAATTAACCTTGTCTAAAACACTTAACTTCTCAATGATGAAAATGCATTCTTTCACAATTAACATCAAGAAATCATTTCCAACCTGATACTATTAATGGAAACCAGATGTTAAATTTTCTTCATTAATTTTGTAAGCCATGTTCTTAATCCCTGATTTCTCTGAATTCTGTAGCTTCGTACAACACATGTGGATGCTACATACTCATTCAAGCATGTGTTCATACACAAGCAGCAAGAATCAGCAAATACCAATAATCCAACAGAGTAATTTTGGCTTTTCTGCTCTAAATATAGAATATTAAGAAGGTCTTTCAAAGCAATTCCACTTCTATTTCTGGACAGAATTTGTACTCATTTTTTCTTACTCTACATATTAACCAAAAGTGGAATGAATGCAAATAGAATGAATATCTGTCAGTGCACACTGATTCCAGCTGTAAACACAATGTAAAATGAATCTCCAGTGTTTGAAAACACTGATTAATTTTTTTTTATTGTTAGCATAGTAAGTAAACTGTGTGAATAATAATAATGTAATGCTCTTGAAACACTACAGTTTTATTCAATATAATTAAAATAGACATTTGGATTATTTTAGTCATCGACTTGCACTGAGGAGAGAATAAGGCGATGTATGAGCATTGCATGGAAGAAGAATGTTTACTACTACATTATAGAACGGATTGTGCCTCAGCCTTCTTTTGGTAATTAGCTAATTTTACTGCCTTGTGCAGTTAAGAGGTTTCAGGATATGACCTGTTCGTCTCCACTTTTCAGCAATCCTTGTATTCAGAAAATGGATGGTTATGATGACGCCAGGCTGCCTATGAACCTAAAGAAAGCTCTTTTTTGTGAACACTCCATGCCCTTGTGTGAAGGTGAACGACAGTCTGAAGCTCATGTACGATGAACTACCCTTATCACATATGAAAGCAGTATCTTATTTCCTAAAGTCTCTTGAAAGGGATCTCTTAGGAGGGTAGCATTAGATGCCTCTTTTTCCCTCCTCCTTTAAAATTACCTTTGGTCATCGGCCACATTCTGGTTGTTATTCAGGACAATCCTCCAAAGGTCGGAGGCAATGAGCTCTTTCTGATCGTTCACAAGGTTGATACTGGGCAGCTGCAGTTCACAGACTTTGCTTTCTGATAGACTGAATTCCCGGAATGCAACAAATGATTTCTGAAGCTCATCCCAGTACTCCAAACTGCAAGGAATCTGTGATAAAAGAGAGAAGGTATAATTAATTTATACTCAGGGGCAAATATAATAGTTTTCCTGTAAACACTAAAAGAGTAAAACTAACTAAACTAAATAAAAGTAAATTGCCATATCAGAACTGTAACCATTACTGAGATCCTGTGATGTCTGGACTTGAATTAAAATGCTTTTAGAACATCATTGGAGACTAACTTTTCTAATTAATTTCCAACTAATCCCAACTTCCTCTGTACAAAAATAGCTACTTGTTCCACAGTACCCATGAATAACAAAGACAATTCAACTAATTATTATTTGTATTATGCAGCCAAAAAAATCCATCAGATGTCTTCACATCATGGTATCAAAGACATTCAAGTCATCATTAATTTTTTCTGGAACTTGTTGTTTTAGTTTTATTATATAACAAAACATAAATTTATTAAAATAATCAATGACGTAGAGAAAAAAATGTGAGAGACAACACAATACCCTGTTGTGGGTCAACACATTACTGAAAATCTTGGGTGAAATAATGAAGTACTTGTAATCAGATGATCTTTTTTTTCAAGGAATATTGGTTATTTAGACTAACAAATGCAAATCAAACCCAGTAAATACATAGTGACTTCTGTTTAGTCACATTCCTAATTTTAAGTCTGTAAATAATCTACTTGGATTATTTCTGGATGCACCAATGAACTGGAGAGAATGTTATTAGAGAGATTTTTAAAGACAAAAGAAAACCAGCTTTAATAAAAGTATAGGCTTTAAAGGGTTGTGTCCTAGTCCTCTTTTTTTTTTTTTTTCGGTAATAGCATAAAAATGAATGAGACTATGAATTTAAAACAAATTCAAACTCAGTCAGCTATGAAGATTTTTGAATTAAGATACTGAAATCCACAGTTATGACAGTTGTACAGACTCAAGAATTACTAAAAGTCAAGCTGACATAAAACAATCAGTAAGAAAAAATTTACACATATGTACTATTACCTTTTTCATCCCTGCGTGTCTGTGCATACATAAATAACCAGGAAAAAAAGTAAGAATGTGGTAGAGATGCAAGCAAATCTAGAAAAATCTCTGTAAGTAATCTTCCTTGTTTTTCATTAAAGATTATAATGCATATGGAGGTGACAGCAGGCTGATTAATTAACAGGAATGAAGGTTAAGAAGAAAAATTCAGGGAGCTCAATGGTTCAAGCTGGGGAGGGCAAAGGAACATAAATAATCACCAAAGAATTCTGGAGGAATTAACATGTGGAACCACAGAGCCTGAAAGGTGGATTTTTACTATATCTGTCAAGTCACAATGATTGAAAAAATCCACCACAGTCACTAAAATTTGTTTTAGGGAAAAGGTAGGGAAAAAAAATTATCTAATAACTGCCAGCAAAACTCTGACACCAGTAATGTATATATCACAGAGCACCAGAGCAATATCAATCAGGAGAGCTGCTTTAATTTTAAAGACTAAAGTCTGAGAGAAAGGGATTGATTTAACATCAAAACCCACGTCATATGCATAAAGAAAACGTATTTGTTTATAAGCTGCATATTGAATTGGAAATGGTGAAGATACGTAAATGTCAGCCAGAAAATTATGAGGCGGTATGAAGATGCTTGGAAAAAGCAAATGCCATCCTGAGAGACACCAGGTGAGATATTTCCAAAAGCAAAGGACAATTATTAATTGACTTGTATAATACACCAGTGGGGACTCATCTGGAATATGGCATACATTTACATTTTTTCACCTTTGAACTGTATTAATTCCTACTGTGGAGAGTTGATGACTAAATGAAATAAAACAATAGGAGCATAATTGCTCCACCCATACACCTCACAAGAGAAACAGTTAATAGAGGAAAGATCTTTAGAAACTATGGGTCAAAACTGAGGTTGCTCTATGAATAAAATGTAAGGCTAGAAACCACACAGAAAAAGATAGGAAGGTTCAAGGACAGACTTGGTGCTCATGACAGTTGCTTTTAAAAGCTTGGTTTGTTAATAAGATGGAGAAATAACAAGCATTGCCCAATGGGAGAACACTGGGCTTGATCTTTGCTGCTTCTGTGTTGCTAACCGCACAACAGTGCTGTGCACGACAGCAGCAATAAGAAACATCACATTATTGCATTTGTGGTCATATTTCAAAGTCACACTAAATTGATTCTTTTTGCTCTCAGTGTCACTACAGAATTTTAGATATTTTCAGAACCTTCCAATGTTGAATTATTTGAAAGTTTAATGGATGTGGACAAACACTCAAGATTGTTACACTACTACATCCATGGTCCTACCCTTCAATTATGGATACCTCCAAGAAACTCCCCTACGTTAATGATGAACACATAAAGAGCAACTTCCGTCATCTGCTATCTTTTGTACAACATTGTGGAGCCATTCACAATCCCATATTTCTTTTTTTAAACCTCTGCAGTCTCTACTGGCAATAAAAAATTTGATTTTTTAAAAAACATTACAATACTTGGCATATTTTCTATATCATAAAGTCTTGGAATGATATAACTACAAAAGGATCTGTATATTTTCTGACAAAAGGCTGTGGTCTTTCATGGTTGCATAAATAATTCTACATACTGCAGCATTTATTTCTGCATACTTTTAAATCTTAGTCCTTAAAATACTTTGAGATTCTTTCAGGAACCTGATTCAATCTTTTCAATCTTTTTTTATCTTTTCTTTCCATGTTGTTGAGTGTGCAACAAAAGTCTCACAAAGCTATCATGTTATTTGGGATATTTATTTCTCTAACATTACCTCTCAAACTAAAACTCTCTTTGAATATGCAAGTCTCCCTTATGAAAATCTCACAAAATTGGATTAGAATGGCAAGTAATGGGTATTTTAAGAGAGGCTAAGCAAGATGATGAATTCTATTCCCACTAAGATTAATGTGCTGGAAGAACAAGTTAAAGAGCACAGTAATGGAATTTCTTAAGTGGCACTACAATACGAAAGCCATAAAACTACCAGTAAGGCAAGAGGAAAGTAATATAGAGAGATTGAAAATAAAGATTTAAAAAAAGGCAGAGTAAAACTTGAAAAAATCCAAACCCGATTTCAAATACACTGTTAAAAAAGAAAGTAAAAGTAGGTACGTCAATATTTCCACCCACTCAGTAGGTGGTGAATATACTGAAATTTATTGTGAGGAAAAGATTGCAAAGTAAAATGATCAAAGCAATTATTATGCCATAAAAAAGTAATAACTCTTCTTCAGGCTCTGGTATAAACTTAATGCAGTGGAAATTCCATCTGAACATGAGGAAGAACTTTACTGTGCAGGTGATGGTGCACTGGAAAGGTTGCCCAGAGAGGTTGTGGAGTCTCCCTCATCGGAGATATTCAAGAACCATCTGGATGCGATCCTGTGCAATGTGCTCTAGGATGGCCCTGCTTGAGCAGGGAGGTTGGACCAGATGATCCACTGTGGTCCCTTCCAGCGTGACACATTCTGTATGCTACATGCCAAACACTTTAAAGTGAATTATGAAAAATTTGGAAAGGCAAAGGAATGATTGCTGAACTCAGCAGTATGAGAAGCCAAAACGAGAAAAAATTGCCTAACGATTAAAGCAGACTGTTAAGCAAGTTGAAAAGATTATTCCTCTTTATTTTTGTTTACAAATTTTTTCTAAATACCTTGTAATATGTCAAGAAAGCACAAGAGACAGTATGCTTCAAAGTGTCATCTGCATATTAGAAGTAAAAGGTCAATGACACACTTTATGTGACTGCCTGTATAAAATACAGCTCAAGCTTTGGGACTACACAAACTGTAAGCTTTCTAGTTGAAGCTTGCAAAAGACTTAGTTGACTTAGAATCTTTGATTCCTACATATCTAGCTTTATTTGTTCTAGGGGATTTATTACTAATGCCTGATCTGAATAAGTTTAAGGAAAGATGGTAGCTCTGGGCAATATTAGCTGCCAAAAATAATAGTTGTGAAACTCTGGAAATGAGCTATAATGCCAGAACTGAGTCATAAGCAGTGGGAATAAGTGAATTAGCTGCAACAAAAAATCCCCCACATGTTGAATTAAATACAGTACTTTTACCTTAAAATATTTGAATAAAACCTAAGCTATAATTGTTACCTCTTAGAAAATGTGACCGCTAAGGCTGCCTCTGTAAAAACAAATGCTAACAAAGCATATTTAAATTTTTTGCTAAACAACAAACATGCATCTCCAACAGACACTTCCCTGCAACTTTTTTCTTCTTCTCGAGCTCTCAAAGATAGTTTTAAATGCAATATTTTATTCACCTGTCACTTATGTGTGCATAAAATTATTATTTAATTTTAAACTCAGATTGAACCAGAAATCTCCAAGCTCTGTTTTGCAAGAAAACCACATACTATGGTGCAAACACTTATTTAGAAGGATGATTATAGCAATAGAGAGCAAAACGGCTGTCAAATACTTTTTTTTCAGTAGCATTAACAACAGAGATTAGAAGCAGAAATGAAAAGCTGCATGAAAACAGCCTAAACTCTAAGTAGAGAAATTAAAGGCTCATTCTTTTTCTTTTTACTGCTGTGGACTATAGACATTTAGGGTCTGAAAATAGCATGGCACTGTTTGGAAGAAGAAGGAAAATGGTGTATTGGCAAATTCTGACTGGAATAAAATCAGCTGTCTCCAAGTGACAATTCCAGTCCTGCTCCCTGCAATTACAGGACACAAACAACTAATGAAAATAGGTGCCTTGGAGCAGAAATCTTCGGAGTGGATTCCTGTTTTCTCTGAATCTCTCGTTTCACTCTATATTACACTAGCACATACAAGAAACACATACAAGCTAAAACCTCCATCACACACACTTCACAAACATCCCTCTGAAAAAACAAGAAACTTGAAAACCCTCTTAAAAACCTGCATCCCTCAAGTCACTTCCTTCACATTTGTTAACCTATCAGCAAGACAGTATAAATGTTAGTAACCAACATGAAGTACTCCCACAAAGGCACTACAATGTGACAGCTTGCGGTTTTCGTTATTCATCATATCTGTGTCACACATTATCTGTATTAGAATAATTTAATTCCTATTTGGAAACCAGGGGCTAAGAAATGCTACAGAATCTGTTCATGCTATGTTACATATTAATATTTTCATCCCTGTGTTGAAGAGATGGATACTTATTCCCACTTGCAGTTATGTCTAATAAGACACAATAGGAGAGAAATGACTGTTGACCTGTACATGCTTTTTAAAGGATTTCATGACTACAACATGCTTCTAGATTTTCCTGTGAGCTGATGTTAATCTCCCAGCTTCAGGCTACTTGGTTAATTTGGACTTGAAAAGCTCTGAATGCACACCACTTTATCTGTGTACAGGTATGTTTCTCTAGCTGAGCAGAGAAACAACATGAGTGCACTTCCACAACCTGTCATGTTACCATAAATGATCATACCTATGTTGTCAGAATGCTAACAGGTCTCAGACACAGACATGATTTCCAAGTAGGACAGAAGTGATTGAAGTATCTCCATTTCTTAGCTAATCCCATCTTTTTCAGACATCTTTTTTGTCTCTAGGAAAAAGCTACAGTCACCAGTCTACTTTTTTGAGGTTGTTGAATGAAGGCTGTATAGAAGTATTATTGCTTTACTGCTTAAACAATAAAAAATGGACTTTTAATTGTACACATGCAGATTTCTTAGGCTTCAAAATATATATTGTCCAGCTGAGAAAGAAAGATGATATCAGCTGGGTTACAGGATGTAGCTAATGTTGCTTTCTGTGATGCTTCCTTTTGATCCATGTATTTTCTAGAAAAAAAGCTTTTACAGAAGAAATATTCATTTCTTGAATCTCAGTCCCTCAGATCGTGGGCGCTTCCTCTTGGAAAGTAATCTATTCTTGTTCCAGAAACAGCTAAGAAACAACAAGAAAATGCACACAGAAGACAGGAAGCGTGTGTGTGTTTCATCTTCTCCAAGGAAGGCCACCTCAGTGAATGAGGCAGAATACAACATAAACTAGCACTTTGACTCAGACACCAACCCATGCTGAGATTTTAACTTCAGCTTCCTGAGTATGAATAAACTGATTGCTATTCTCTTATTAGGATATTTTACTGTTTTAGGGCCAATTGCCTTAAAAACACAATTCTCTCATTAAGTGAACAGAAGTTGCAGTAGCAGGAAATAAAAAGCTTTATCCAGATTTTTACTAGGGAAAAATTCTTGGCAATAACTACCAGCAACATTAGTACTAAATTTGATTTTGAAGTATTATTTACAGCAAAAGAACCCTGTATAAAAATACACTATGTAGAAAATGTGCTCAAAAGAAAAATAATACTAAACAGAACAAAACCTTTGTAATATGCCTATTCACATGACATACACAAGTCAATCTGACTGTTGGAACACCATTTTGGACAACTGTAAGATACTTCATCATCTACATTCCTGTTTATCTTGTGTGATTGATTTTGCTACAAACCACTGGATAACATTTTTTAACCTTCCTTAGGGCTAAGATGGTATCATATCAGTGTGGAAAACACTCACTAGGCACAGCTACAGAGCACCAATTTTCCCATTTTGCGGAGGAAAAAAACCCCACAAACCCCCAAACAAATAAAAAAAAGTGGTGGTTTACAGTGAGGCAAAAGTATAGCCTAGTATTAGTAGTGTTAGGATTAGCAGTACTACTAGGATTAAAAACATTCTAGTTGTACAAAGTATTTTCTGTCCCCCCCAGCTCAACCTCCCTTGTATATTCACTATGGTTTTCTGTATTTGGATGCCAGTTGAAATGTTACATACTTGCATATTTCAGGAAGTAAAAGTTATTTCACTATGGTGCACTCTCAATTTTCAAGGCTCAGGAATAATCAGAAACCCCAACTGGAGATGTTTTCCAAAATTATGCCATATAATTTCTTCAAAGAATTGCTTTGCTTCTCTTTGAATTTGGTTTAACAAATTTGGTCCTAAAGCTAGGACGTTTAAATTACAACTACTCACTTTAAAATTGAATATGTAATATCTGCTTAATTTAATTTTTTCCCCTATCTACACTGAGGTCTTTGGCTGAATAGCAAAAATAACTACTATTTTGGTTTCTGAGTAATAATATATACTTCAGCTCTTTCGACTCCATTTCACATATATATTTATGGTCCTATTAGCATATTTATTTAATTTGATTTAATTTTACATCTGTCCCGCAGTTTCTAAAATAAGTATCAAACAGAGTTATAATAAAGAGGTAGAACAAAACTCTTGTCTTCTGAGATAAATTGTTCTTTAAAAATACATAACTGCCTTTTAGCTGACTTTGGAAAAAAGCTTCTATACATCTTCAACTAATAGAAGCTATAAAAAACCTTTTGTAATATTGGAACCAGTTGAGAAACCACAAGTATTCAAATGCAGGAAATCATGATTTTATAACATTTTAATGTGATCTACTCTTGGGAAACAAAGTTAACCAAGCCCTATTTCTGTACAGGAAATATTCCACTGTACAGTTGTAATACATTGTGGTGAGGGGTACAGCTGCAATTTTTTCACCTGTAATGCCCCACTGGTATTGTGGCTTACTGAATTGCATCAAGATTGCCTTCCTGTCCGGAAAGCCCTCTAAGTACAAACAAGACTCTAAGCCCAGGTTTTATTTTCCCTTGGTATCAGAATATGGTAATTTAAGAGCCCTGAGAAATGCTTTTTAACCTTTTAGAAGAAATATGTAGCATTCTTTTATTAGGAACTATGTTCTTTGCCTTTTTAAAACAACATGTGACTAACTTATCGATTTATCAGGCTAGCAGGTTCAGAGCAAATGCAGGTGTGTGGAGTAAAGTAATCTGTCACAGATACTGGCTTTCTTCATCATGGAAAAATTACTCTAAAGACACTAATGGCTTTTGTTAAAGCACAGAATAGTGCTATGCTATAACTGAGATTTCTGCAGGACTCTAAACAGGAAAATTATGTACTGCTAAGTTCAAACTTTTCTAATAACTGTCATTTATCTTGAGACTGAATTTATGTGATGATCACTTGCTTTTTGAATAGCAAACCCAACAATTTACTTAATTTACTTAAATTAATTAGGTCTTAATTTATTGTTGTGAGCATTAAGAAACAAAAGTATACAGATAGGAGATCGTACATTAGGGACTTACCTACTTCTTGCAAAACCCATTATTCTCTCTTTCTGATACAGGAACTATCTTGTGCATTTAATTTAAGGTTTTTAATTTTCTAGGCTTTAGTATTTATTAATAATATAAACATTATGCCGTTGAAATGTAGTCCCCTCTGGGATTGAGAGTAGCAGCCTATTAATACATTAAGTAGTTTGTAATTTTCAGTATATGGGCTATTTTGACCACATATTCTCACCACAGTAAAGCCTGACTCCTACAAGAAGTACAAGATCAGCGTTCAGCCGGAAGGACTTGGGTTTGCAAAATTTCATAAATCAGTTACAAAATCTGAAAAGTACAGAACACGAGGAGAGTGTAAATCTGTCATTAAGATAATCTGATGGTTTCGTCAGTCCTCTGGCACCCGGTAGAATTTTCACTGGCTCAGTAACCCCAAAGGGTAAATTTCAGTGTGATGCACAGGCAAATTACACACAACTTCCATTAACATTCCCAACAAGTTACGCTTAACTCCCTGCAGACTGCACAGAAACTCTAGGCCAAACGATACAGTCTCATCTCAATGCAGTGAACACTAAGATCACACGGCAAAATAATTAAGATTATACACACACAAAACAGTAACAAAATAGTAAAGTCTGACATAATCCTACTCTCAGGCAAGGAAATTCACAAATAATGTTTAAAGTTGGAATTCCTAGAGAGAATGGGCTCTGTTTCAACATCTGCTTAAGACTCACAGTGTAACTCTCCAACTTCTTTAGCTCCTACTTCCTTCCTTGCAAGAAAATGAAGATGATACTTACAATTAACAGTCAGAGTCTTAACTTTGGAAAACATGTGCAAAACTCTTCCCAGTATCAGAAAACTTGCTTGCACCTGGATCATCTGAAGTGTAAGTGGCTCAACCAAACCTACAGCCCTCTCACACAGACCAGCTGTTTATGTGATGAACTGCATTCATTTTTGTCCTCATGCATGAATGGAAACACTGCTTCTACTGCTGGGAAAGCAGTTTCCTACATTAGAATAAATGGCAGTTTTTTACAGTTATAGTTTATGATCAGATATGCTTAATAATTGGACTCTATTGTTTCATTTCAAGCTTGTTGCCACTCTTCACACAGTAGAGAGATCATAAAAACACTGTACAGAGTCTGTGTATAGTAGTAGTATGACTATTACAGTCATACTGAATAACATCAAAAGGTAGAATTAACAAGAAATGTAAGTTTTTTTAAGAAGTAGAATCCCAGACAAAGCACCAAATTTGCATTCTGCGCAATTCACAACAGCTAGACAAATTATTCCCCAACCATCTAAAAAGTCTCATTATTTGAAGACAGTACTGAAGTGTGTGGCAGAAGATTCAATAATTTGCAAACCGACAGGTTTATCAAGAAGCATGGTTGAACTTTACAGTTTATTATCCAGTAACACCATGACCTTAAATCACTAATCTGTCACACACAAATCATCTGGATTTCCAAAATAGTTGTTGCTTTGGGAATATAAGAAATAAATCAAGCATGGATAGAAGTTGTGGTTTCCCAAAAAGCACTTTTCCCAGACTCTTAAATGCCCAGCTGAACACTGTAGTCCCAACAGGGAGTGAAAAGTAAAAAGGAAGCAGAGTCAGCCAAAAATGAGGTATTCTCCATTAAAAGGAAAAATGAATGTCTTTGACATTGATCATAATTCTTTTCCTGTTGACTGTCATGTCAAATCCTTCCTGGAATAATGACTTACAGTAGGTCTAATGTCAGTCACTCTTAAGCTCATGCTTCCTTAAGCCACTGTTTAAACACCCACAAGGTGTTAGAAAATGACTGTTTATTGGCTGACAGCGTTGAAAGAATCAGATTCCAGACTACAGTTTGAAAATGCTTTATTTAAACAGAATAAGCATGTAAAGCAACGCAACAGACAATTTTTTGAAACCCTGTCTTTTGAAAATGGAAATATTTTATGTTCTTCTAAAAGAGATTTCACCACCTTAGGAAATGCTGTGTAAATTTTACCACAGTAGTTTTATTTACCTAGCCTTTCCTTACTAAATCCCAGTTAAGCCCTTGCAACCTTGGAACTATACTTTCTGCCCTAAAATTTCTCCAGTAGACCTTGATATTTGGTTAATTTAATCACCACTTTTCTAAACCGTGCTCTGTTTCTTAGGACACTACATAAAGAAGAAAGGCCAAAAAAGGAGGTCTTAGCACACATTCATCTTTTCATCAGCTGTTATAATGCTGACTACACTTGCATGCCATAGGAATCCTGTCAGGTACACAAGGGAAACATCCTCAAATACAAAAACCTGTCAGAGTTACAGTTCAGCAGATATTTTAACTTCATATGGAGAAACAAGCAAATGCCATAGATTATCTTCCTTTTGTTTTGTAAGCTTTAACAGCTTGCATTTCTCACTGGATGACAATCCAGGAGAAAGAATTTTAAGTCTGTGTTGGCGATGCAGCTTAAATAAATCAGAGAACTCAGATTTTGGAGCATTATACATCATATGATTACTTTGATTAGACAAATCTGTTTTTCTCCTGCATTTAAATCCATGGCCACTTATGTAAATGGTCTTGTGACAATGCACAGTTTTTTGTTTGAGATAGGGGGCAATGCCAGCAATATCCCTTATTGGAAAGATAACTCTACAATGCAACAGTAAACACTGAGAATCTCTGTAAAAAGTTCACTAGTTAAAATAGACCTCCAGCTGTACAGGAAATCATTTGCATATTCTGTTCACCTGCTTGCACAGAAAAGCAGAATATTTCCTTGATGGCACATGCACTGTTTTCCTATCTTGGTGAGCCCCTCCTAATTTTTGTTCTCTCCCTTGCCAACCCAAACCTGTCAACCTTGTTCTTGGTAAAGATAAATGATATAAAAATATGACCCAGATTAAATCAAAAAAGTAAAACAAAAACAGACTAATCACAGGCAAAGATAAATACATATCTGAGATTCTCAAGATTGTAAGAAGACATAGGAAGACTTTGGGAAACTAGATGCATAGTGCAAGTACAGTTCTAAGTGCCACAACACTTTCTTTGAGGTTAGATATCTAAATGTAGCTAACTCCGTATTGTATCTGCACAATGTGAAAGTCTGAATCACTAACTGAATTTTTTCCCCTGCAACTCCCTCCTTTGAATTTTAAAAATATCGCAGTAATGAGGAACACTTGTCCTTTCTCAAATGCTGAACCTGACAGATCCAAGGAACTGTACAAGCACGGTTGAATTTATCATCACGTGACAGCTCTGAAATACCATCCTTTGTTATGATGTGGAATATATTCTTCTTCAATTATTTTTATGTTCTGGGACAGTGGCATTATCTGCATAATCATAAACTATTGTCTAGAATTCAAAACTGCTCCTACTCCTTTCTTCCTAATGCCATATTTCCAAGGCAACCAGAACAATCAGGATGGAGGAAATTGCTACAAACTCTCTTTCAGCTGTCCTAGTAGCCAGTTCAAGCTAATGTCCAATTTGGGAGATGAAGAGAGAGACTATGAAACCCTTACTCTGCAGTTTAGACTGCCTAGCACATTCTTGTTCCTGAGATGCTCATGTATCTCCTACAGCTCTGACATCTTTGCAAGAGACATTTCTATATACATTAAAAACTCAATTCTGCTTGAAGGCTATCACCGTGCTTCCACATCTCCGTAGAAGACATTTTATGGTCAGATTTCATAAGAACGAGAATGATCACTGCCCCCCAACTCCAACTTTAACTGCTACATACCAAGACCATCATAGAGCAAATAGAAGACCTGTTGCCCTGTAATGATGAAATGGTTGCCTTTTAGCATACAGTTTACTGTTAAACTGGGAAACTGAGGCATGACTTAAGTCTTTGCAATGAATACTTGCTGAGACAATTTTTATTATAGAAATTATCTACACAAGAGAGTGTCCTAAATGTAGCATTAACTAAACTTTGGGAGCAAAAACAGTAGGCTTTGTCTCTCTGGTTTTCTGGACATATTTTCTTTAAGTACTTAATAACATAAGCTTTCGAAGTTGCTCATCCATATACCTTTAACCACAACACTTTCTCTTACCAGCAATCTACATGAAGGATTTAAGTTTCATTCGTTATAACAACGAACATCTCAGAGAGCATCCCTTTTTGATTTATGAATCTTCAGTATTTTTAAAGTAAAGGCATTGCTACCTCATCTTGCTTTTTAGCTTTTGAATTAATTTTGTGAAATTCTTCCAAATTTGGACTTTCCTCTGCTCCTCAGGTGGCAATGTAATTCTAATGTCAACACCATTCTACTCTTTGCCCTTGCTGCTTTGGGCAGTAATAGACTATCCTGATTTACATGACATTGGATGGACTCGGCGCTGGAATTAACTTCACTCTTATGAAATATGGGCTATGTTAAGTGAAGTTATCAGTGGAATATGCTTTTTCTTCTCCAAATATTTTAAAAATAATCTTAGCAACATTCAAGATTAAAATGGTATGCCTCTACCAACATTTGAGTAGCTGCCTGAAGGTCTTTTCTGTAGATCTCCTTCATACAAGGGGTACATTAGTGGTGGCCCAAAGCAGTATTTATCACATTACTTGGATAAGAAACAGCCTATTTACTTTTTCTTCTTACAAGAACGTGAAACTATGCTCTTGTGTGTATATTCCTTCACCCCACATTGACCTTTACTGAGATATTTTGGTTAGACCTTTCTAAACATCAATCAAAAACTTTTCACAGCTTGAAAAACAGGCAACCATCACTGGCAATGACGCAGAAGCTGACAGAGCAGTCAAGAGAACAGTTTTGATCAAGGAATTAGAAAGATTTTCAGCGTAAAAGACTCAGGAATACTCTACATCCACAACATATTTCCTTCTTGACACAGAACCCAGTATTAACTCTTTTTTCCAGTTAGGTTTCACCCAAACCACTTGTAAGCACATTCATAAATTGGTTTTTGCTTCACTTAATTGATCTTGCGTTTCAAAAATAAAACCTATGTTCTCGCTTCATTAGTAAGAGATTGCAAGTACTACCACAGAAACTTTGAAACAATCTTGAGAAGTTATATTCAGAAAAGGTCTTGGCAGTGATGTAGACATAAGAGGATCAAAATAAGAAAAGGTCTCCAGATAAAAAAGGGCCAGAAAAAGATGTCAGAGAGTGGCTTTAGTACCTGAGGATAAGAAACACCTTATGTCACTGAACGGGAACTCCTTAAAAGTTAAGAAGAGATACCAGAGAAGTCTAAAGGTGTTTCACCAAATACTAGTTATCTGAAAGAATGGTAAATCACAGAGCCAAGAACATTTGTAGCATGTGAATATGGGACAATGGGAGATTAAAAATTAAAAAAGAAGTGTTTGCAATGTCTGTTAGACAGGAAGAACAAGTTCAAATACTCTCAACCTTCCCCAAAAAATACAATTCTGATGCAATTTCTTGCAAGCGCATCTAGGATTCTCACTTCCTTCAAACAATTAGATCAAACTTCTATTTAACATTGCTGAAGAAAATGCAACATGCTATGCCATGGCAGAAACATCAGTTCTTCCTGTTCCCTCCACAAATAAAACAACGTTTGGACCGTAAAAAGCAAAGTATTAGAAACTTGACCAGCAAAACTTCTTAGCTTTGCAAAAAAACAAGTAAAAGCATAAGAAAATAAGCTTTTGGGACAATCTAGAAACAACAGCAAGGTAAGGTTTTACAGAAAAAAACATAGTTCATTTCAACTCTTACAATCTGAAGCTGTTCTCTATCTTTTGGCCATAGCAGATGACACGCACCTTCAATATTTAGAAAAATTCTCTTTATGGTGAAGCTTTTCCAAGTTCCAGGAATTTGAAGAATAGCTATAAAACCAGAGACTTCTAAAACCTACCCATGATTAAAACGATATGCTAGAAGTTTAACAAAGATAGAAAGCTAGAAGAAATGTCACAACAACTTAGAAAGAAAGAAAGAACATGCAACTGGCAGACTTTAAAATCATGACAAACTACAGAAGTGCACCTTTGACCGGATTCATGTGAAGCAGAGGTTTAAGGGAGACTGGTAACACAGTGGGTGACATTATGGGTCCTCCTTGCATTTGAACATATACACAATCCTGGGAAAGTTTTTAAAATGTATTTTAATATATTTTTATCATTATTATCTTCAAATTCAGATCCTTTGATAAAGTCTTTGGCTTGCAGATGTTTCTCTAATGTTTCATTTCAAGAATTGAAGACAATAAATGTTGTTTTGTCTTTTTTATCTTTATATTTAAAGAATTTTCCATATCCACTAAATACACAGTATGTTAATAAACAAACATATATCTATATAGGAGAAAAAGTGGAGCTGATGAAAGGCCTCATGACTGATTTAAATTAGAACCTGAAGTTTAGAATAAGTATTTGGCAAATGCAGTTTACCTAAAAAAAACTGAAAATCATCTCTGTATGACTTATTCCACCCACATATCTGTTAGATTAATGAAAATATGCACACTGTCCATGTTCATAATGGCTGTTTATCCACACTGTGCAGAGCTGCTCTGTGTAGGGATATGGTCATTTCTGGAAAATATGAAAAATCACCACCTCAACCCAGGCAACAGTTACTGCCATAAATAATGACCCACAACCAAAATGTGGATCCTCTTGGTATTTCTGCACTCTATGTGCCCAAGATCAAAGATTTGAATACGTGTCCTCTAACTTGGCTGACAGCTTTCATCTCTTCCCTTGTAGTAGAAATCTGAAGAATTACAGTAACACCAGTGGAAGCTGACAGAACCTGACTGCTGGGGGCTGACTGCTTCCTGGTTTCTGTCTTACTCTCTGAGGCAATCGCAGCGGACAGGAAAAAGGATTGCAACTTCCTTTCTTTCTCTAGACCACAGTATGGAAGCACAAAGCAGCAGAACGTGTGTGCTACTAGCAGTCCAGCTCTGTATGCCCACTTGAAGAAGAACTGCTATTCCCCCTGGACAGGGTCACATTATTACACAAGCACATACATTATGGCTTATGATGTCTGTTATCTATAATGGCAGCGTAATGTAATTACATAAAAAACTTGGTGTGCTGTGCTCCAAAAATACCATCCTGAAAGAAGGCAAAATGCTGGCTTTCATAGCAACCTAATAGGGTCATCAAGACAGCCTAGAATAACACAATTTTGATCTTTGATTCAAACCTCATGCCAAGTGCAGCTGATTTTTTTCCATTTAATTTTAATTTTCATATAACTGAAAGGAGTTGACATTTGGCTGTCTAGAGGGTAAAGAAATTGGCAGGACACTTACATGATCTCACTAACAGTATGTGCATGGTAATAACATTATACCATTTATCTGAGGAAGATTATCCTACTTCCTCATAACTCAAAGCATATTGGTGCATAATTCAATTTTAAAAGCAATTTTTAACATTATAGCAATAATAAAGTACAATTCAACATTTTTTAATAAATAGGAAGAATGAGGAGATATTTATTTCCCTTGACTCACAACACTGTTCTAATTAAAACCCAGATTGGAATTTAAAAAAAAATGACATGTTCAATTTGTAATACAAAAGGGAAACTGAGATTAACAGAATTAAAACTGAGCTAAAATCAAAATAGGTATGCAAGGAATAAGTGAATTTCTAAAGAATTATACTGGACAGGAGAAAATGTGACTACCTGACTGCGCACATTAGAAAGCAAAAATTCCAGAGTTAGGGATCAGTGTAATTGTGAGGTATGGTCTACTTGTGGGGCACAGAGTCATATAGCTGCACCACTCAGCCCTCCTTCAAAGAGCAGTTCCATGATCTCACACAGTCAAACTGGACTGTCCACTTCAACCCTCTTCAAGCAAAACAAGAGGAAACAGACCCTTTCTTTCTACCCTGTGGACCTTACTAGAAGCAGCACAGCCATCTGCCAACACAGGCAGAGGAGAGAACGGCTGGAGTGGAGATTTTAGTTCAACAATTCCATTGAATCTTGGAAATTTCAGACCAGGTCTTCCTCACATACTTCAATTTCAAAACAAATGAAGTTTTCAGCAAGGACTGATAGACGAAATCACAGGAAGTCAGAATAAAAACTCTGTATGCTTGCAAACCAGAAGTGACAAATTCTAGCTAGCTTATTATGCAATCATAAAACTTCTAAGATAAGTGGTTAAAAAGTCTGCACAAGTACTTTTCAAACTAAAGATGTGCTCAAGCTGTGTAATTTATCTCCTATTGATTTTACAGAGTTCCTGACATTGGTTTTGTATTTTATTTTTAATAAATCGAGTTTGAAAATGCTCACTTCACAGCAGTAACATTTTCATTTGTTACTAATGTAGAAAACTCTCATTACCCACCTGAAGAACATCTCCAAGGTCAGCAGTGCTAATATCTGGGTCTTCAGTCGTATTAAAAGGAACAGGGTTGATTCTTACAAGAGTGAGCACTCTGGGTTCTGGGTATCTCCACAACATCATTCCTGGACTGTCCTCAGTTTCATTGTAAAACACAACTTCATAGGGACCAGGCAGCTTTTGTGCTTCTGTCAAATGAAAGAAAGCTATAATCTATTATACAATTTCTAGAAAGAAACATGCTGGTTTATGAAACCAAAGTGGTTAAAAGTAAATTCCTTGGGATCAAAAGGAGAGAAAATAAAAAAGCAATTTCCCTGACTTTTAAAAGATTACAGTTTAATGGAAAGAAATCAAAAAAGTCTTTAAAAGTATTTTTTCTTTTTTTTAATTCTAGCAGATGTCATTTCAACTGCTTTTCAAAAAAATGTAGTTATTCATTTTAAGAGGCAAGTAATCTCTAATAGCTTACTACTGTTTTTACTTTATAATCTAGAAAAAAACCAGAGAGCCATAATATTCTTCTTACCTGCATCTTGTATATACTGGAACAGGCCTGTTCTCAGATCATCTGAGGTATGCTCAGTTTTGGAGGCCTGATTCCTTTCCATAGAAAAACAAGTCGGGTGTGTACATTCAGGTGCCAATGTCTCTACACTGCCCTTTTTAGTAAGGTACTGCCACAGAAGCTCCTGGAGAAGAACTAAACAGTTCAAATGCTCTTGACCCCAGAAAACCTTAAAAAAAAAAAAAAAGGAAAGATGAAACAATTACATTCAAATATTCAGTCATTTTTGAAGGGAAAAATCCCTCCCTAAAACAACAGAAACTTTATACGGCTTTCAGCCTGCTCTACTTATGCCATAATTGCTTGTAAGTATCCTTAATGTGAAAATAAAGAACAGAAACAACAAAAAAATCTTTACAAGAGCATTGGGCAAATCTCTTCTTTTCATCATTTAAAGGAAAGCATTAATTCCTACCACTTAACAATTCATAGTGATGTTGCCTGGATGACCACAGATCTTAAAAGTCACATTCGAGAACAGTTCGTAATGTTAGGATTGGTCACAGGTTTTGCAGTTTAAGATATGACAAAAAAGCCTTAAAGATACAAAGTTTAAACTGTTCAAGGAGCTTGTTGCTCTAAAAGTGGAATTCTGGAATACATTAAAAACTGACATAGCAAAGAAGGTGACTTGAAAGACATACTAAAGACCATCTTAAACACAAATTGAAGCATAGGAATTGGATGTTCTGCAAGTCCTCAGAGTGCGGTTAAAAAGTTTAAAGTTTTTTGAAGTTTAAAACAGAAATACAGAAAAATATCTAATAAAACTTGGCATTCAAAGTCCAGAAGATTCACAAACTTTATAGCAAAATAAAAGGCAAGTAGACATTCCTCTCTCCCAGTTTTGACAAGCATTGCTGCTTTTTTCAAATCAAGCTGCTATTTAGGAGAATCATATTAATAGGGACAAGTCTTTTAGTCTCTATGTGCAGAAGCAGGTCTAGAACCAACATGGAAGACAAGGAAGCAAGTAGAAATTAATAAAGAAATTAGACTTGGAAATCGGTGTGGGATGAAATCAAAATCTCCAAACAGTAACTTAAAAGCCCATAGTAAGGGTGTGAGTAAAATAAACAAGGCAAGTGTGCACATAAAGAGTAGTGCAAAGTTTTTCACTGGGGAATATCCATTTTCAAACATGAAAAAAAATCAGACGATGCCTAAAGGGAGTGTAGTTTAGCTGTCAAGAAGGAAGGTTTTCCTTCCACTCCATCTGCATGTAAGCCCATAGAATAAACCACAACCCTCTTGAAACTCAGCCACAGCCAGTCCTGAGCTAAACATTCCCAGGCTACCCAGCTACCCCCCTAATTTAGTACATCTCTACTGCAGTTTCTAGAGTACTTCTGGGCTTAGAGTCCCACTCCTGGTCTACCACCACCTCAGAGAAGCTCTCTGTCACCTAAGCCAATCTGAGAGGCCTCAGTTCCCCACTGATGGAGGAGGGATGAAACCTCTTATGCTCCCCTCTCCCCCTGACTTTTATTAATTTTATTTTCAGGCATCTGGGAACTCCAGGGCATGGAACTCCTACTACAATATTACAGATGAAGCACCAGTTTCATATAAGCTCTCAAGGCTCTGCTGCAATACAAATTAACAGTGGTAGAAGATGAGGTCTGTTTAGAGCTGGTAAAATCATTAGCCGTAAATAAATTAATTTGAAACAGAACTGCTAATGCTTTTGTCAGCATTCTCAAATCTATTCTGCCAGACCAAATACTTAACTGTTTTCTGCAAAAGCTAATTATCCCAGTGTATTCTCTAATAATAAATGGCTTTCTTGGATTTATAGATATTTTTCTGGTCTTCGTCAAAACCCCAAAAGTTTTGGAAAAAAACCCAAAAAACTTTCATTAACAACACACAGAGGTAGTCAGCCAAGTACCTATGAAAAACAAATTAAAAAGAAGCAGAGAAACAAACTCACTTTATTTATGCATTAAGATATATTTTTTTTAAAATTTGCATTATTCAAGTAGCCCTATCCCCAGTGCTGTGGTTTGAATAACTTCTACTGCCAGCTCTGGGAAAATACCTAATGACACAATTAAATGACAAAATTTCCTTTTCGTGTTTTATATGCTTGATTTATGTATTTATTTTAAAACATTTGTTGTGTATAGATACTACAATAAAAATAATTAAAACAAGACATATCTTAAAGCCCACTTGTTCAAGCTTCAGAGAATCTATTTTCATTTCAAGAACTCCCATGCTTCCTGGACTGGTTTCAAGTTGTGGGCACTTCCAAAATGGAGAAGATAGCACAGCAAACTGAATATTAATTGCTACAAACAACAGTTTGCAATTACTCCCGTGAGAAATCCATTTAAGTTTGAAAAGAAAGGATATGTACTTCTTAAAGTTACCCCTACGCACTACACGCACATAGCTCATGAACAGACAAATACACACCCATCAGAACAGCATCCTAGATATTAAGTGTTAGTAATTTGATCCAGTAGTTTTAGGGAACACACACATATAGCTACAATACAGGGTTTGAGTAGTATTAAAAAAAAAATCAAAACCAAAACCCTGTACATGACTTTTCAATCAATAGCTTTACATGAAAGAATAGATACTTATTTTATAAAGTAAAATAAAACCCACTCAAATCAAACATGCAAAAAAACCCAACCCTGTGACCTACTGTAAGAAGCAAAGCTTTACAGGCTTTCATAGAATTTATTTATGAAATCTCAATCATCCAAGGGCAGTCCAACTCAATAGCAGAACCATAAGCATCTTATACAGACCTGCAGCAGTCCTCCTTTCAAATCGATGTATATTTTTGGAATAGATTGCTCTGGGCCCGGATCACCACTGTGCTTACACCACTTGGCTTCCACATTAACAGAGCAGCAAAAAGGGCCCATCAGAGATCTGGCTCTTTCCTTGAGACTTGTTTTAAGTAAGAAATTTTTTATGTCAAGGACAAAAGATGATCCATGGATTCCTAAAAGAGAGAGGGAGAGAGAATTAATCTCGCTGGTGATCATTCTCCCAACATTTATGTGCTTATTTCCTGAATTCACTTTACCATGACCCTGGGAATCCCTGTCTGCAAGCAATTACTCACACAAGTAGTCCTACTACTATTCCACTATTTCGTGGAAATACTTGTGTGGGCAATCCCTCTCCTCTCCAAGTAAGGGCATCACAGTTGGGCCACAAGTTTGGCAATTTTGTAATTTTACTCTTTTATAATTTAGTTTGCTCTTCCCACACTATCAAGCATGTCTTATATGGTGTTGCAGTTAGGGAGCAGGTATGTCTCATCCACATTCCTTACAAAGAACTATTTGCCAAAACATGACTTTTTACATGTGAGCATTTTCAGGTTTATGAGAAGAGACATTTTTCAATAAACTATGAAATTTTTTTTCAAAAGAGTATATTAAGAACAAGAACAGCTGCTTCACTTGATTATATTTTAAACTAATAGGCAATAGGCATTTTAAACAATGCTCTGCTTTTGTTCAGGTTAGTTACTATAACAGCACCTTGCCAGACTTTAGAGTGCTTAGCAGGAGAAGAGTACGGTTTGAATTTAAATAATTCAAAACAAATGCTTATCTCAAAATATGTAATGTGCATTTTCTGAAAAAAATAGTTTAATCTACACTTTTCACATCATAACCATTTGCACTTTACATAGATTTAAAAAACCTAAAAATGATGACAGCAGATTACATTTCTGACAGAACTTAAATATTCTCATTAAAGATAAAAACATTTTGAGGAAAGAAACACCTTCTAGAAATGTCCCAGCTCTTGTGAATCACTGTTTAATAAACAAACTATACTTAATATCTCTGTTTCTTTTGTATACTTATATGGAAAGTACTACATCTGAGGTCGGCTTAACGTTTATCTCTTCTAGTGCTCGTACTTAGACTCAACACTGAATATTGGATGTCACTATACTTTATAATGCCCACAGCTTATTTTTCTAATGAAACTGGATATTTACAAAAGGCAAAAGATTAAAAAAACACCTAAGGCTTACACACAGATGTTTCAAGGTACAGTTTCATTTTATATTTTCATACCTTCGCTGGTAGAAAAATCCCACAAAAACACAACTCGCTGTTTTGAATACATGCAGTAAAACCTCTCCTATGAATCTCTTCTGGAATCCAGGAAGAAGTATATCTGTATCCTGGGTATTATGATTTCATGATACTGAAAAATATTTTATATAATGGAAGGAAATATATTGGATTTTTTTTTCAAACCAGCATCTGCTAGGAAGGTGGTCCGAGAGTCCCCACTGCAATAAAGGCATCAAATTGTGTCCAGCCTGGGTAGAAACCACAAACTTGAACTATCTCTGCCTTGAGCAGCTTGGAGTTTAGTAAGAATGATCAAGGGCTTGAAGGAACCATCGCCCCATGCCAATCAACAGGACTGTTGTCACTGATTGGGAAAGACATTCTAGCTTTGGGGTTTTTTTATTTAGGATGGCTTCTGAACCCCTGCATCCGGTCTTATGTGTAACAGGCTCATAGGACAAAATCTGTTCCAAGTGGTTTTTTGACTGAACTGAACTTCAGTGATAATCAAGACAACTGACATTAACACACCCTGACACCTCTCCTTTTGGTCCTGGTTCAGGCTTGATTCTGTAAACCGCGGAATGAAGCAGCTTCACATCTTAAACTAAGAACAAAGGCGTTTTTGCAGGAAGGGTTCACCCTGTTATCCCTAGTTATTTTAAGAGGGACTACAATATTTGGAAATTTTTTCATATTCTACACGGAATTTTGATTTTAAAGTAGAGAAATTCTTGGTAACTATTGCACAATTCTGCAATATACAGAAATGTTCTATAGGTTTATTGGAGTATGTGCCAAGTTGCAGAAACAACAAAAGGGAAAAAGGAATGCCAGAATACAAGCAATTTTATTTATGTTTTCTTTCACTGGGATTACATTTGGAAGGATTATGCTTTCCAGTCTCTTTGTGTTGTCATCTCAGCTCTACAAAGTACAAAGAAAACACAATATCCAACAGCTTAGAAACAGAACTGAGCATTCAGCACATAATACTGCTGTTTCAAAATCAGCAGTGTCTTTCTCAAATGCTAAGTAAACAATGAAAAAACAATTAAGAATAAGAAAGTGTCAGTTAATTTTAAATATATGAAATATTACAAGACACATCCATGGATTGTGTTTAACAAATACCAGGAAAAGCTCAGGAACTCAATAAGAGATTTTTCTTTTTCTTGCTGGGACCCAGATTGCTCCTGTGTAGGCAAGAATCACACCCCCATCCTTTCTAGCAGTTATATCTACGTGTCCTTTTGGGGATGAAGTGATTCAGTATAAAAACCACTGTTCTCTTAATAAAAAAATACAATGCAGAGAGCAATCTGACAAACTTGCACAAAGTGATGTCTTGAGGACGGTTAAAGAAAACAAATGAAGAACAAGTACGCACAAACCTTAAAAAGTAATTGTAAATAAAGGGATCTTTGGGCTTGAGGGAAGGTTCAACAGGCTACTGTTACTATGGAAATCCTAAAACTATATGTTCACTTAGTGAGGGGCTTTCCCATGACTAAAGCAATTGTCTCAGAAAGGTAAAGATGCAAAATCATTTTCCTCTGTTTTTTTCCCTCCTACAGGGTATTTTCAGTAGGTCCTTCAATACCTCTCTCACAAATCTCTATTGTAGAAGTCTAACTTCAGTTTAAATAGATTAAATCAAAGTCTCCATTTATGAACTTGAGATGGCACCACACAGAAGCAATATATCTTAATAAATGATTGTTGTGATATGTAGAAGTTAACTTATGCTGTTTGGATTATTGCTCACGAACACCAATGTGCTTTTCAGTACATGCAGTAATTTACTTCTAAGAACAAATAGTTTCATGACTTCTAAAATACTCCTCCGGGAGACTAATAAATATGAAGCACTTGCTTTGGACAGCGTTTAAAAAATGCTGCCAGCCCTCCCCTGTCAGACTCCATCCAGACCCACAATAGCACCACAAAATGCACCTATGCTAATGGAGCAAAACAGAACTGACACGAGGCTTCTGCATGCCACCGGAAGGATTACCTTTATGATGACATGCTCAAAGGGAAAATCCAGGTATTGTTATATGGTTAGAAATAATGTAGGAGAGCTTGAAAAAAAGCTAGCACTTGCTTGTTAAGTTCAGGAAATTAACTTGCTCAGAAATTAAAGACAGAGATCATTTCAAAAGAATAGTGAAAAAAATTTACTAAAAGACATTTGCTTTGATATTCTAACATCTTTTTCTAGTCAGTAGAGACTTGATTTATGCTAACATTTAGAAAGACATCTCATAGAATCTGAGTATCCTGATATAGTTATACATATAGTTAGATTAGGGTTTATATATATCTACAGTAGAGCTGTATTAGCATTTACTGATAGTAGGAAGCTCCATGCTTGCTAAACTGTCCTGTGTGCATAAATTCATTTGCATGTACAGAAAAAGAAAGAGCTGGCCCATTTTAATAGATGGAGCAAATAGGTTTAAACAATCCTTGCCTTATAGTAACAATCACTTAGTGTTTAAGCAATACAGGTGTTAAGAAAGAGTTCTGTTATTTTTCCTGCTTCATAAAGAGAAATACAAAGTTTTGATACTAACTGTGGACTTTCTGTTTTCAAAAGTAGTTCAACATTGATATTTGAATCAACTTGAAATGATTAGAGACGTAGCTGGAATTCTTTTCCTTCTATTATTCTCTGTGTATTTTGCTCTTCCTTAGCTGAAAATCCTGTTTGGTTCACTGCTCTGTCACCTAATACAACACAGAGCATTATTTTAATTGGCAAACTTCAATATGGGACAGGAGTTTTAAAGAAAATGTAAACACATGTATTATAATAAAGATAGCAAGTGGCACTTGACTGTAGTCAAGCTTTGTTTTTAAAAGCCTCTTTCAAAATCTAGTAGCTTTGCTACAAACCACAGCACTAAGAAGAAAACTGCTATTCTGAGTGTGGGGCAGCTCAGAAGAAGGAATGTGTCCCAGAGCACAGAGCCTGCTGTGCTGGTTCAGAGGCACGTGAGAGGTGAGAGATGTGGTCTGCTCCGACAGCAGCAGCCAGATGACTGTATTCCACCCCAGGGTTTGTGGTGCCCTCTGAAAGAAGAAGTCCAGGCTCTCCCATGGGTCCTCCATGCCTGGGCAGCAGAGATACAATCTGGCTGCTGAAGGTTAATTAGCAAGTGGTTTTCTTTAGTACCTTCTACTAAAGTGATAATCTGTGATATTTGCTCCTAAGCATTCACTCTTTGTAACATTTTTAAGTTCAGGAGCTAGTTTCAGATTGCTGATGACATTGAGATAGCTTTGAATATGTAAATATGCCATTATATCTAATATAATACTATTATCTACATGATTTTTTCCTCTTAAGAAAACTTCAGATACATTATGTAATGAGTAGTTATACTATAGTTACAATGCTCTGTGCTATGTTGACAGGTGTCCTCAACAAACAAAGCTTCTAAGAAGAAGGGGTAACAAAGCTATGAAAATAATTATGGGGGCAATACTGCAATTAATTTAAGCATCAGCCCATTTATCCAAGTCTGGAAACAGCAGCAGCGAATAAATGGTGAGGCATAGTAAAGGACAATTTTCCAGGAGAGATTTAGTTAACAATGACTGCGCTGGATTTCTCATTAGTTTCAAGCTGAATCGTACGATGGTTCATTCTCCCCACGAGAACAATATTTACACATTACCAATTAGCTATTCTTTAGTGAAAGAGAATTTCTCAGCATTACGTGGGGACACATGTGGGCTGTGTGAAAACATGAGATGTGTAACACACAGGAAACAGAAAGTAATGATCTAAAACAGGCCAAACCCTTGAATTCATCACTAATAAATGTCCCCATGCATTCAGCAGCACCGGCTGCTGCGAGCCTGTTTTCTTCAAGTACTTCAAACACTAAAATCCAGGAACATTTATTATTTTAATCCATTACAGGCAGTGCTTGATTTAACTTTATTGGTTGTGGTGGTGGTAGTAGTTATAGTGGGGGTAAAACTATGTTCTTTTACACATAATTTCAAAAGGGCTTAATTATATTTTATAGCTCAGGCCAGGAATCCTGCTTGTTTTGTGTCTAACAAGGTTCAAATGGAGTTCAGGTCAGTGATGAATCAGAAGGGAAGTCAAAGATGGTTATCTCTTTGAAATGAGCTCATCTCCCTTAAAGAATAACTGGGCAGGTACATCATGTTCATTACATTACTGCATACTAAATAACTGAAAAATCTCAATTCACTTGGTGATTTGGTAATTTTGGATTTCGTGATGCCTGATCAGAGAGGGCTTATTAAAGTTTAGATTTAAAAGGATTTCAAGTATTGGTGAAGGCTGTCTTTGGAGTACAATAATATTTGCAAAGCTCTATATTACCCTATGTTATTCCAATTAAGTGGAAAAAAATGCATAATATAAAGCAACAAAAATAGTGTTCATTTTACATCTGTGAGTCCAGATTTCAAACCTGAGTACTATACAGACATGAGTAGTACTTGGTTCTTTTATCATAAACATTTTAGATATCAGTAGATTTCAGAAAAGCAACATTCTTACTCCAGCTTTACAGATGGGCATGGAAAGGTTCTTCAAAAAAAGATCTATTTATTTTCACATCTTAATTTTAGCTGGTTGGTTGAAAACCTTGGTTTATTTTCAGGAGACAGCTGGTACCTACAACTGTCACCATTATAAAGTCGTAGGTACTTAGTACTACTGAAAAATCAGACACTGAATGGTTGCACAGTAAATTAAGCATTACAAAATAGTGGATGCCACTCAAACTGTAGCCCAGAATAATTCACAAAGTTGAATTAGAATTACAGTTTGGGTGTCTTGCTTCTCTGCTCTACACTTGATTCTCTAGATTTTGACTGCTTTAGTAAACTAAATAGTCCACGAAGTAGAGGGTAACTTTTCTCTATAAATAAACCATGCTGAAGATACTGCCTGGCAGCAGCAGTGTTAGAGCCTCTATAACCCAGTGAATTATGCTTGTGGAAGTTCAAGGCTTGACATTTATACCCAGGCCACACAAACTTAACAGGCTTTCCTCCACTCTTGGGATGTCGTTCCTGAGGATTAAGGATAGTCCAGGTCTGGGCTCCTATATTCTAATCTTCTCCTCCTTTCAATCCTTCCTCCCCCTTCCTCCTCTATATACTTCTCTGAATTCTCTTTGTACCAGCATGGCCATTAAAGTGTTCTTCTCTTTCCTGTTGCTTTTGTTTTCACACAGACTAATGCCCTGACTCAAGCTAATGAAGAGCTACCTGAGTAACTGAGCTAGCACAAGGTAGAGTGCAGAAATGTGAAGCCACAGTAACCTAAATTTCATATGGAATTGCACCTTTTGTTTGGGCAGCAAGCTGGTGATCTCATCCCATAAAAAATATTCTTGATATAGAGAAAGAAAGAAACGTGTTGTCAGTATGTCAGCAACTTAAACAGCTTAAGGAACTGGTCCCTAAGACAGCGCAACAATGCCTTACCTCTGTGTTCTGTACCTCACACTGAAAAATGAAGATCGAACTGGAGGAACAGCATAGAAAGCATGAAATGTATAAAGAAAACTTCCAGTTTTCACTGTCATATATATCTTCTCATGAATGTAAAGATTCTATAAAGTTGACTTCCATGAAAATACTGTATCACCTACTAGTGCCACAAACAGCACTGCGACCCACGCAACAAAAGAAATTCCAGTCTCAAAAAATATGTAATTGGTTTCACAATAAAAGCCGAAGAGATTACCAACCCAACCATATTTGTTCTGAATCAAATTTCATTTGAAATAGTTTTAAAGCTGAGTTACTCAAACTGTAAATGCAGTTCTACAAAATCATTGCACACTGTCTTGAACAAACAACCTACAAGTAACTTCTTTTTCAGCTTTTTTTCTCCCCTGAGTTAATGTGTTAGTTCATCAGTAGCAATTCTGAACCCTATTACAAAGTATCAGTAGGGAATCTGACCAGGATTAATAGTGGTACTCAGTCCTGGGATTAGGTGGTGTCTTGTTTCATGGATTTTAGGCCATCTGTTCTTCCCTCCTACGTTATACTCCTGCAGAACTATAAACGCACCTCCACCTCAGGGACTATAGAAGGGAATTAGAATTCTTCTGCTTTTCATTATCACAAGATTCAGTAACTCATTTCATTGTCAGGATAATCCCCTTTTACTCTTTCTTTTGCGCTTGCAGGATATGCCAAAATGACAAATAAAATCCCAGATGTTAGAGACCTGATGAGGTCTCCACCTTTTCATGAGTGTTGGGTTTAAGCTACTTGGGACACAGTGTCAAATCTGACAGGACCCTGATGCCCACACCCAATATTCATTAAGGTTTGTTAGTGATTTGTATAGCTGTCTACAAGCTGCACTTCCACCTCAATCCTCAGTGGCCATTTAAATATTTAGTTTGTCCTCTGGCTTTTACTGACAGAGAATTAATTTCCTATTGTTTGAGTATTGGAAAGAGTTTATATTTCTTTCTAAAAGTAACAAACGTCTTCTGGGTGTTGTAAATGGCTTGTTACTGCTGCATATTATTTTAGGTAGTCATATCTAATTTAAAGTTTTATTTCCCCATGGGCTAACTTGCATATCTGCAGCATGCAAAGGCTATGACAACGCCTTAGCAGAGTCTTCTCGAGAGAGTTAGTTCACTCCAAAATGAAGTTTGGTCTTTGCTCTATACCAATTAATATCTGCATTTAATTTCTAATAGTTCTGTAAAGTATCTGAAGCATGTAATTATTTTCAGGTTTAGTAAAAATACTTGCAATTATCATAAGCTCAACTAGTGTTTATTTTTTTTGCCCTTATTTATAAGCTGAAGTAATTATCTTTACATATGGGAGGAAGGGCTGGGGAATCCTGTGTACGATTCTTAAAATATTTTATGTCCATAACTCTCAGTTCAGACACTGAACAGCAAAACTTCCCTCCTGCATCCAGCCAGAGCAAAATAAGGCTCCACTGTGAGGCTACGGGCTTTTTGCTGTCTTTCACTTTGGGGAGAATACGGTCCTCAACTCCTCTAATGTATCTGCTCTTTTGGCAGGTAGGTAGTGCTAATTTCAACACCAAACCTAAATTAACTGAAAGCCATATGTTTAGAATTGAATTCTAGTTTCTAGTATTTATTGCTAAAAATTATTTCAATTTTAATGGCATGTGAGAGTTCTGGAGTGAGCAACACACCTCAAGCACAATACCAAGCAACCTCAGATCTGACTGGGTACGTGGCACTCGAGCTCTTTGTAGAAGATGCCACATACTTCAGAGGACAAAAACCACTGAACTAGGTCCAACAATAGTTCTTGGACTTGGGGTTTTCTTCAACAGTGGAAATAAACTGCCAAAAATAATCTAAGTGTTTGTTATTTACTTGTAAAAAATGGGTACAAATTTTAACTTGTAACTCTAAGCCGCAAAATATAAAATTACTACAGATAACTATTTTAATGAACATCAGTATGACTTAAACCCCTAGCCTTAAGGGTTTTAGAAAAACTATACCCGTAGTCCCTTTTCAAGTAAAAAAAAATCTTTCTTTTTGGGAAATGGATTTTGGATTGATTTGGTGGTTTTTTGTTTTGGTTTTTTTCTTTCTTTTTTGGTGCCAATACACTGCATCACAGTATAGTACTACTTTATTAAAACCAAAATAGGATTTCATCATGAGTACAAAGGAGAACATAAGTATTCTAGCAGAAATAGTAACCATGCTGTTATAAGTAACTGTTGTATTAAAACATAAAAAATGTCCAAAAAGTGAAGTCCCTTGACACACTAAAGGTTTGGGGTTGTACAACAGTGCAGCAGGACATGTAGAAACAGAGGTGTTTTAATTTTATGCAAGTGCAATGTGAGTGTTCAACTCCTACAATTTGTTTTTTAGAAATCATTCAACTAATCAGCCCCTCTGCTTTTCAGAAGCTATAACTTTTTACTTTCATAAGAATTTAAGAATAAAAATGAAAACAGAATGCCTTTAGTTTCCATGATTAAACCAGGAAAGTCTAGAGGGAAAACTGATAATTAAAAAAAAAAAAATTGGATAGTAAGCTTCTTTCTTAATTTCAGCTAAAAAAAAAATTAAAGTTTTACACAAGGTCATGTACTTTTGTTTTCCCCCAATAAGGGAGGAAAAATACCGACAATACATTCTTGCAAGGTTTTTTCACTAAATAATTCCTAGCAAATAGGATTCCTTACAAACCAACTTCACCTCCTGCACTAAAGCTCATCTGGAAAAGGGGTCATTTACACTGTTTATAAAACACTGCCACATAAAATGTGTAAAAAACTGTATTTCACTAAAAATAGCTTGCGTAAGTAAGGGATTAGAGTAGTTTCTACTGCTATAATTGTTCCTTTGTAGTTTTTTCCATGATGTTTTTGAACAGTGTTTTTAACTATGTTTATTAAAGTCAGGACATCAAAAAGGATCAAAGAGTAAGCTAGTGAGAACCAAAGAAACCCCAAACGTATTGTGTTGTCTCACTGGGGAGTTATGCAGATTCAAGTAAACAAGTGCAAATTGTTGAGGTTTTAATGAAAATTTTCTACAATTATTGTATCTGAAGTCATTCTATATAATAACATCTGTACAGCAGATGGCCATACTGTACAAAAGGCAAGCAATGATCCTTTTTCTTCCTCTGTTTTAACAGTACATCTGAGATGACTACTTTTGTCATTGCACTTAGCTTGGTTCAGCAAATAATTCGTAAAATGCAGCTGCTGCAGATGGTCACAATAGTTATTTGACTGTAAAATCAAAGACACTGAAGTATTTGTGTATTAGTTTCATTCTATTAAAAAATAAATCTGACATTAACCCTGTTCAGCTCAAAAGGTGTATCTATAAAACCTTTTGTAAAAAGAAAAGTAGTAAAGAACGGAGATATTTAAATAATCCTTTCTCTCAGGACACTTTTTTAAATTGAGTTAGCTTGCATAATGTCTTTGTAATAATAAAACAAATCTAGTTAGTAACTGTGGTATTCTTCTAAAGTATTTTTAACACAGGATTATAATACCGTTTCCCCCACACTGAGTATTTTATCTTCTTTCCTCAAGTTCTAATCTCCACTTTGATTTCTGTAAGCACTTTAAATTCCGATTAATAATTGTAAATAGAAATCCAAGCAATTTCTTAAAAGATTTTTTGACAATTTCAATCAGTTTTATGGAAGTCTGCCTTTTGCTCTTACTAAAACTTAAAATAAACTCATTGCACCATCAGAACAGCATGCAAAATCTCATGCACATGTATTTTTCTTTTTATAAAGCAGAGATAAGGCAACTTTAACTGGAAAAAAATGTGCAAAAAGTCTGTTGATGTCTATTAATTGTCTGGCTAAGAACGTTCTTTCTATAGAATAACTAATGTCCATTTTCATTAGATTCAGCATCAGTACTGCTTCACTTAACAGATTATGACCATACTGAAGATTCACGTATAGCTTGTAATGTGGAAAATAAAGATTGTTTTTCTCAGACTGCCAGAAGAATTAAGCAACAGAACTTCATAGCAGAATGTTTCTGAGGCTTAATGTGCAAGGCAAGGTATGTCCTTCTTCTGGGAGGATGAAAAACTCCAGGGTAAGTGATATACAGTGCTGAGTCTGCCAAATTGCTTTATAGTACAGTGACAGAGTGGTTCAGCTTTGATATACTGAAGCATGATGTGGACACCATAATGTACCATGGGATGGATAATGTATAAATGATACAGGGGAAGTGATGGAAGGTAAGAGGATTATTACACAGAAAGAAAACTAAAACTATTTAAAGCACATTTTACTCAGTTGCAGTGCCTTCAGTGCTAGGGTTGTTATATGATTGGAAAAGTGTGGGAACACAGGCACTGCTCCTGCCTGTACTGCTGTTTATTTATGGATAAATCAAAAGTTTCAGGCCCCAGAACTTTCACAGGCTTTCATGTCCTATGAACCTTAAATTTTTCATTTTTAACTTTTAAAACAATAAAGAAGCACTGAAACTTGCTGGCCTGAGGAGAAATATTTCTGATGGAAAAGAAATAAATCACCACCTCACTTGGCCAACAACTTGCTCCTTTCAGCTACAGACCATTTTACTTTGCAAGCTACTCTGCCAACTACCTACATCTGGGTTATCTCCACATCATGGAAATGTATCATCTTATTAATTTTATGACACGACTAATAAAAGAATTTACAAAGACACTCAAAATATCTTCATTTCATATGAATCTCTGGAATCTGGTTAATTGTACCTGAGGTGTAAAGTTTCCTTGCAGTTCTGCAGTAATGGGGCCAGAGTGCCTGTTTTCCCTGAGTGACTTTCAGGTGTGCAGAGGAAACACGTAAAAAAACTTCATAACCCTGTAGGAGTGTAACTGTATGACCCCATATTTACATAATAACACATGTAAGGGTTCTGAACAATTATTTTTATATTTGTTTTAGACAGAAACATAGGGTCCTATCAAAAAAATGTAGTTACAGAGTGAAAACTGTCAAAATCTTACTCTTTGAAGTATGTGTTAAATTACTGGAATACCAGAAGAGTAGTTCCCATAACCACCATTCCAGCCAGAATTCCATCAATAATTTAGTAATTTCAAACTAGGAGATATATACCACAAAATAAGCCACTCCTGGGTGCTGCCTCAGTGAAAGGAAAACTCAGGTAATAGAATCTCTCACGCATTTGTTGTTTTCTGTTGTGGATTTATGATGTTAACTACAGTAGTTCCCCACAATGCCCCACGCTTTGAAATGGTTACTGGACCACCACTTGGACAAACCAGTAGCACTTCCAACTTAAAAAAACTCTTACCTGCAGTTTTATGTCCACTTTTAATATTCAGGCTCCCACTGAGGCTTGACAAAGAGACTAACAAACAAGGTTTACTGGGATGTGGGATGGTTTCCATCAAAACGACCATTTGAACAGTGTGAATGGAAATTTTCTGGAAGCAGGAAAGGGCTTGCCACAAGTTTTCTTGTACTGAAGACTTCTGCGCAGCATTGGTGTGCACTGCAGGTAGAAAATCCTTTGTACTGTGTTGTCTGGATATCAAAGTGACATCCTCATCTGGAATAATGCCAGCTAAAGGAGCAGTCTCTTTTCTAGGCTCACCATCATTTGTGGTTACGATTTTCTTCAAAAACTGGTTTATTTGGTCAAGTCTGGCAAAACTGAGATTTGCTTTCAAAGGTTTTGATATGTCCACATTTATGTCAGCTGTAGGGGAGAATTGGAGAAAGACATTTGAGAAGCTATATGTAATTATTCAAGCAATTTACAAGTGTAAGGCATTGAGTGGAGATAACTTTTCCACCATATTTTCAGCATGGTTCATTAAAAGAACTGAATCAATGATAAAACATATTGAAATAATATTTTTAGGAATAAATCTTAATTAAAATATTATAAAAACTACTATAAGCAACCTTCACTATATACAGTTTTAAAGTAAGAAACATAGCACAGTGTGGATCCTATTTCCTTGTTTCTTCCCAGGGATCACTGCAGCTATCTAAAAGACACACTTTATTTGAGTGTGTAGAAGGGTAGTTCTTTTAGTTCTTTTGTGTCAGAATGAAAATATACTTCACATTCTCTTGAGCTTTACAAGAAGTAGAACTATTTGACTAAACTCCAAAGCCAATAGTGAACATTTTCAACACGTTTAAATGAGTGAATAACGTGTCTATTCTGTTGTTTCCTACACAGCTCATATGCAGCTTTCTTCAATGCATTTTCAAGATGAAATGAGAAATAAAAAGTAAATATAAAAACTGAGGTCTGTTTAGATTTCTTTTTTTTTCCAGGAAGATTGGAATAACTTATGATTTCTAAAGTGCTTTTTGTCTCCTTAGTAAAGGATTTAGGTACTTCTCAGACTGCTAAAAGTCTCACAGAATTTTTGGAACTCACAATTAATATGAACAACATTGTCAATAGTGATATCTTAGTACGTGAGATGGAGCAATTACCAAGATTATTTCACAGATGGGAAGTAGGATTTCATGGCGGCTTAAACTTATTTCTGTGCTGCAATGTGCCTTCATATCAGTACATAATACTTCCTTACAGAAATCAGCTTTAACTTAGTTTTTAGGATTTTTCATTTCAAATTCAGCTTTCACCCAGTAATGAGATGGTTACTTTGGTCTGGGGGAAAAGTTTATTTTTCCCCTTGCTTTTTGATTCCCACTGCCCCACCCCCAAGAACCAAAAGTGATTAAAATTCTTTGGATATATCTAAACTAGATTAAACATTCAAACAGCACTACTTTGTTTCAAGTTTCATAATAAGTATATACAGGAAATACTGTTTGTTGAAGGTTTTACACAGATTAATGAATATTTCATCAAAATTTGTTTCAACTTGTCCAGGATCACATTCTATTCTTAATGTTGATGCAAACTGATGAGCTAGGTAAATTTTTACACCAGTCGTAAAGGGCTGCAGGGGCAGAGTCAGAGTACTGACTTCAGAGAGTCCCAGGCACATGACAAAGTACATTTCTGATCCTCTCCCCCCAAAAATATCTGGCACTTTTTCTACAAAGGTAAGAGAAATTCATTAATGACCATGTAAGATGTGTCATAGCTGAATCAAAAAAACCCACAGCAATCTTAGAAAAAAGTTTGTAGTACTCCACAAGCCACAGTTAACTGAAATTTCAGACTGAAAATCTATTTTAATGGTAACTTACAATTTTAATTAATGTTTTTCTGAAAATGTTTTTGCTTGCATTTAAAGCCTTCCATAGTGAACTAGAAACTGGCAAAACTCTAGCTAACATGTGAGCCTAGTAGAAAGGCAAGTATCAAAGCTAGGAAGCTGGACATTAGAAGAAAGCAAGATTGGAAAGGGTTCTAAAGCACTGGAATGGGCCAGGGAGGTGGTGGAGTCATCACCCCTGGAGGTGTTTAAGAGACAACTGGACATGGCACTTAGTGCCATGGTCTAGTTGAGGCAGTGGTGACCAGTCAAAGGTTGGACTTGATGATCTCAACCTAAATGATCTGTCTTTTTCAACCTAAATGATTCTGTGAAGACTTTTTGTCATCCAAAACCACACAAGATCAACTAAGAAGATTTTTCAAAATACTTATGTACTGGTATTTTTAATTAAAACCATGGGAGGAAAAATGTCATAACACTTTGGAAAATCTCCCTACCCTTCCTGGCACTAGGAATACCTCAAGACTGGCCTGCCTTTTCTGCAGACGTCACTGGGCTTTTCCTCCCTTTGAATGGAGAAAGGAGACTTACAAATAAAGTAGAGACCCAAGTGATATTATGATATTAATTTATCTACAATACTCAAATGGAAAGGAGTATTATTCTAATGAAATGTTAAAAAAACCAACCAAACACGTGTCTTATGAACTTAAATTTCTCCCTTAGCGATGTAGTAACAAAGGACTAAAATAGATGTTATTTATTGGCTTTGCTAAACAATTAGGTTTTTAAGTTAGTAAATAAGGAAATGACCCTTACTGCTTGGTGTGACACCTTTCACATCTAACTGCTTTACCTAATGCAAATCTAATAGCCAACACTTTCCTATGGCAGTATAGCCCAGAAGAGGAAAAAAAAACAAAACCCTCTGCAAACCAAAAACTGCTTAGACATAAGTTGACAGAACAGGTGTCAAGGGCTGAACTCAGAGAGTAAACTGACAGGGAAAGATTAAAAAGGAGATAAACACAAAGGCAGTAGTTCTTTCTGGGGCTTCCATGGGCCAGGGCAGAGAAGACGCAAGGTGCTGGTGCAGCTCACGGTGGAACTTGCATGGCTCCTGGGCCTGTGCTTCATCACCACTTTCATAAACAATGTGCTCATCCAAGAAAGCAATAAAAAAAAGGGACAGCAGAACACCAGAGAAATGCAAATGACTTCCCTCTTTTCTGTTTGGAAGCTGCACATCTCTGTCACACAGAATAATGTTGTCATGACTGATAACTTGACAAAGTTTTGTATGAAGTTATTATTATTCAGTAAATCAGCCCTGACAGAATGTGGTGGTAGCCAGAAGCATAGTTGCAGAAAATGTAACTTTGGAACCTTCACTGCAAATATTTTAACTATCTCATAATGATATAGGTTATTTTTACAACTGGTGAAAGATTATGTAAAGAGATTCTCTGGTATCTTAAGTAAAACATAAAAAAAAAATAAACCAAAGAAACCCCACAATTGAGCAATCTTTAGCCTTTGACCTCTTTTACACTTTATACTTAGCACTGTAAAAGAAACTTTAAAATCCCTCCTAAGAAAAACATATCCAAGTGATGGACAGAACTGTGAAAACTGATGAGATACGAAGAGCTATTTATAGCAGTTGATTAAGATAGATGTTCAGCAGCTTCTCCGGTCACTTAAAATGGGCTAAAAAAAAGATGTCAAAATTTAACGGTCATCCAGAGTCAGCTGGAATAAAATCTCCAGGGTGCAAAATCCAAGCGTAACAGTCTTTTCAGATGATTTTAAACACCCTGGGAAGCATAGCACACAACACTGTGCAGATTCTGTACCCACAGGAAAACACAGGTTCCTGTAACTCAAGTAACTCTTTAAATTGTCCAAAACTACACCAAAATCAGGACAGGGTAAAAAGTAGCTCAAAGCCACCTTTAACTTCCCAATTACAGAGTCACAGACTATGCCGAGTTGGAAGGGACCGACAAGGATCAATGAGTCCAACCCTTAGCCCTGCACAGGACCATCCCCAAGAGTCACACCATGTGCCTGAGAGTATCATCCAAACACTTCTTGAGCTTTGTTAGGTTTGGTGCTGTGACCACTGCCCTGGGGAGCCTGTTCCAGCACCCAACCACCCTCTGGGGGAAGAACCTTTTTCTAATATCCAACCTAAACCTCCCCTGACACAATTTCAGGCCATTCCCTCAGGTCCTGTCACTGGTCACCACAGAGAAGAGATCAGTGCCTGCCCCTGCTCTTCCCCTCACAAGGAAGTTGTAACTGCAATGAGGTCTCTCCTCAGTCTCCTCTTCTCAAGGAGAACAGACCAAGTGACCTCACCCACTCCTCATACGGCTTCCTCTCAAGGCCCTTCCCCATATTTGTTGCCTTCCTTTGGATGCTCTCTAATGGCTTAATATCTTTCCTATATTGTGGTGCCCAAAACTGCACTCAATATTCAAGGTGAGGCCACAGCAGCGCAGAGCAGAGTGTGACGGTTCCCTCCCTCAACAGGATGGCAATGCTTTGCTTAATGCCCCCCAGGACACAGCTGGCCCTCCTGACTGCCAGGGCACTGCTGACTCATACGTCAACCAGGACCCCCAGGTCCCTCTGCACATCACTGCTTTCCAGCATCTCATTCCCCAGTCTGTCTGTACATCCAGAGTTGCCCCATCCCAGGTGCAGAATCTGGCACTTTCCCTTCTTGAACTTCCTGTGGTTGGTGATTGCCCACTCCTCTGATTTGCTGAGGTCTCTCTGTGGGGTCTTCCTATCTTCAATAGAGTCAACAGCTCCTCTGAACTTTGTATCATCTGTAAACTTGCTTAGTATCCCTTCCAGTCCTGCATCCAGGTCATATATGAGGATGTTGAAGAGCACAGGGCCTAAGAACCCAACTTTTGCATCACTCTCCTTTACCACTAGTGACTGGTTACCAAAATTATACCTCAATGATTTCTTTAGATTTAAGATATATTAGCAATGACTTATTTTGCCAGGTGTTATCTATTTCCAGCAAATAAATAGTAAAAAAATTACTGTACTTCTAAATAGGTAGCATTCAAGTGAGTTATTTCTGTTATGTTTAAATCGAACTCAACTAGATGGTATCAAAGGAATTTTTTTATTGCAGTATAGCATTTGAGTGTAGAATTTGAATTGCTCTTTCTCTCTCTCAATTTCTTCACTACTTCTCTTTAGATTATCCAGTAAATCCATGTATGCCAATTATTAGTTTCTAATTAGCCTTTACAACTTTCTGAACAGCTACTAGGAAACAGAATGATGAAATAACTATTGAGTTAAAAGGAGATTAGATAAATATAAATAAATTACACTTATTATATGCTCCCACCACACCAGGAGATGACTTAACAGTGAAGGGAAAAGAATCACTTTGGAATAATGAAATCAGAGAGGGAATTCAGGTCCCAGAGGCAATTCTACAGAGTTTTATGTTAATGTACACCTTGTGGGGGGACAAAAATCAACTGGAATAGTTTCCTGAAAACCGTTTCCAGCTATTTTCTCATTTTAAAAGTTCCAACTTCACTTGACCCATTAGTCATCATATTACTTACATTTATTATGTATTTTGAAATCTATTACAAAAAACCCAATGGATTCAATATGGCCTGTTTGAACTAAATCATAACATCTATAAAAGAAAACCTATGAGTAGCCCTGAAATTTCTGTCTGAAACAATTTCTTTCTTTGTCATTTTATTACTTAGGGCTTCAGATAAAAAATTTCAGGATTATGAGCATTTTACCCTTGTTCTCCATAACATTCAGATTTGTATTATGAAGATATAATTTTAATCTGTGAAATTGGGATAATGATATTACTCAAAAGGACTTTTTATTCAGTGGGTTAGGGATGAATAAGCAGCACCAAAATAACAGAGCTCCTAGCATGTTGCTTTAGGTAAATCCCAGCTCTTACTGAAGTCACTGGGCTTATTCTAATGTATACCATAATTTAAAGTACTCAATGCTACTCTTTCTATGACTAATAAAATACTATAGTATATTTTTAATCTTAAATACCAGAAAGTAAACTCCATGAAAATTACTTATAAGCTGGATCTGGACAGGCTGGATCAATAGGTCAAGGCCAACACTATGATTTAAAAGACAAAGTGTGAGTCCTGCACTTGGGTCACAACTACTACCCCATACAGTGCTACAGGCTGGAGGAAAAGTGGCTGGAAGGTTGCTTGTTGGAAGAGACTCTAGGGTGAACATGAGCCAGCAGTGTGACCAGGTGACCAAGAAGGCCAAGGACATATTAGCCTGTGTCAGGAATAGTGTGGTCAGCAGGACCAGGACAGTGATTGTCCCTCTGTACTCGGCACTGGTAGAGCTGCACCTCGAATCCTGTGTCCAGTTTTGGGTTCCTCACAACAGGAAGGACATTAAGGTGCAGGAGTAGGTCCAGAGAAGGGCAATGGAGCTGGTGAAGGGTCTGGAGAGTGATATGAGGAGCATTTGTAGGAGCTGGGGTTGTTTAGGCTGGAGAAAAGCAGACTCGGGGAGACCTTATCATTCTCTACAACTCCCTGAAAGGAGGGTGTAGCCAGGTGGGGGTCAGCCTATTCTCCCAGGCAAATAGTGACAGGACATGAGGAAACGGCCTCAAGCTGCACTGAGGGAGGTTGAGGTTGGACACCAAGAAGAATTTTTTCACTGAAGTGTGGTTAAGCATTGGAAAAGGTTGCCCACAGAGGTGGTGGAGTCACCATCCCTGGTATTGTTCAAGAAATGACTGGACGTGGCACTTAGTGTTATGGTTTAGTTGACATGGTGGCGTTTGGTCAAAGGTTGGACTCCATGATCTTGGAGATCTTTTCCAACCTTAATGATTCTATGATTTGTAAGACTGGGATCTTTTCACAGACTAAGAAATGTGGAAGGGTAAGAGAGAAAAATATGGTATTTTCCAAGAATTTGTTCACTTTCCATACTCCTCATTCAGCAGTGGATCTTTTTTTCCTCATAGCTAATATAGAAAAGGCCAGGTCTTTCTCCTTCAGGTTGGACATGGATCTCACTCTCTTCTACCCCAAGAAGGTTGTAAAATATTAAATTTTTTAATATACATTACTCCTATAGAAGAAACTACTATTTGTCCTAAACTCTTAGGATGATTGAATTTCCTAGTCCTAAACAGGAGAGAAGCAGACGATGGCATGAAACGTTTTACCAGCAGTGATATTTTTTCTCTCTGAGCCACCCATCCTGGTGTAGGGAGTTTAAACAGAGGAAATCTGAGGAAGGTAAAGGTAATCCTGAGCCCTGATTCTGATTTGGAATTAGAGTGGCCCTTCAGCAACAGGGTAATGGCTGAATTGCAAAAATTAAATTTATAAAAGTAGGAAAGAGACGTAAAGAAAAGACTAGCTGTACTGTTCTCAATTGTCTCTGGTCAGGCATCAAAAGAGAGACAAATTAAGAGAAATTGAAAAGCAAGAAGAATCCAAATGAATTGTTTTTATCCTCTAATTCATCATTCCCAATTTGGATCAAGGGAAAAGGAGGAAGAAACTTGAGACAAGGCTTCAGAGGCCATCTGCAGTCCATCTTGCATTCTGCTTCTGTGAGACAGATGCCAATTAGTCTGGAAGAGGCTGGTAGTCACTGCTCAGTATTCCTACCTACTGCTGTCTACGTGATGCAGCCCCACAGAAGCAGCTCTCTACAGCCAATATGGCAAACTACAGCCTTCAGGGAGCTTCATCAGCGTGAGCCATGCCGGGTGCTCCCCAGTGGTAACATCTACTTCCAAGACCTAGTATGTCACTGACATTACACAAAGGTGACACGGAGACATTAATAGCTTTAACTGGCCAGTGCCCAGGTTTGAGATCTCAGACAAGGCTCAGAGTGAAGCAATTCTATTAATTTTTCTAAATTGTCACAAGTAAACCAAAATAAATGGTTGTAGGTCAAGAAAACCAAAGATAGCATAATTAAGCGACAGAGAGTTACTGCTATTCATAAGATGCTGACCAAAATTAAGCAACTGAGCAGCTACCAAATACAGTACAGAAATGTGTCAAGGGGTGGATGGTGAGGCCAAAAACTATAATGGGGGCACTGGGAGGCACTATCATGAAAGGAAAACCCTAGCTAAGGGAAACATTAACTCTCTCAACAGAGAGTCAGGGAAGATGAAGCACGATTCGGTGAGACAAAATAAATTGTTCCAGGTCATGGAGCACGTTTGTGGAAAAGAAAAGAACCCATAAATATTAGTTCTCTATTTTCTGCCTAGTTGCTGAATAATAGATCTATTTTAAGACACACATTAAAAAAAAAAGGGTTTCAGAAAATGGAGCAAATGTTTGAAATAAGTTTTAAAAGAATGCCAGTACACTGAGAAAGATCCCAAGAAAATATTTTCCGACTTATCCACGTGGCTTCAGTGTGCAGGTTTCATTTTCAGTACTTAGGCATTTAAAAAACTAAATTTAAAATAAGTGTTGTAGATACCGCTTTCAGAAAGGTACTTTGATAATTTTACTCATTATTACATTGATATTACAGACAATAGATGTGTCAAATCCAAAGCAATACCTACAGGCTGGTACACCTGTTTGGAATATTTCTCTTTGCCCTCTTAATCAAATAAATATCATTTCATGGCTACAGTGTCAGAGCTTTAAAAACTTGTTTGTAAAAGAGCAAAGGGAAAAAAAACCTACTAGAAAGCTCAAAAGTTTTGCAAATGACCCAGAGTTAATTAGAAAAGTCTGCACCCTGGCTAGTTCCCCTTCTCACGTGTCAGCTCTCATTAAATCAAAAAATTCTCCTTTCAAAGTTAACAAACACCATGGTTAACAAAACTGTTAAACTGGGATCAAGTGGGCACATTCCTAGGTTTATATATGATGTCATGCTAAGCAGCCCACAGCTGAACTTGCAAGTAGTATGAATGATTTTTCAATATATTAAGTATCTGATCTAATGCTAATTTTCTCTCTATAGGCTAACTGTGCTGGGAACAGGTGGCCCTGCTTTCAATTATGGAGGGCTAACATGCCAGTGTGAGGCCTGGATTAGTTCACCTTCTCACAGGGAATTTGCCTCGGTTGGGAATGGATTTATTATGGCTTCACACATGGAACGGAGCTCATGTCAGCTGAGGGCAGTGATACATCATATGATTCAAATTAACCTGCTGTGGACTGTTCCGCAGGGCTGATATTGTGTATTAAAATGACGACATTTTTAAAACAGCTTGAAAGAAACCAGGATTGCTAAAGTGCAATGGTTCCAATTTGTTCCAACTAATCTATCACCTGCTGGAGATATTATTCTAGTTGGGTTTCTGGTAGCTGCTATTTTCCAGGTTTCTCCACACCACTGACCTTGGTAATGGATACAATTGTTGCCTCTGCAAACGGGGGGGAAGGGGGGGAGGAAAGGGAGAGTGTGCCATGGTGCAGTTCTGATCCCTAGATCCACTGCCGTGCCCCTTGCGGTGCCCAAACCATGTGTGGAGGGACTGGCAGGAAAGAGCAACCCCCCCAGTCCCCAGTTATCACTTTATCTTTCCGTGGGACATGACATTTCTTAGTTTATTTGGATAGTTTGTGCTGCAGAAATTATTTACAAAGGACCTCAGTTATTTCACATCTCACCTAACACCTTCCCAAGAAACTGCTGGGAGAAGAGGACTTTGGTATAAACCACCTATATTTTGTGTGTATAAGTATTTTGAGGCAATTTGTATGAAGCCATACTTTATAAACATATTTTGTATCATTTCTATGCAGAAAAAACTACATCAAACGGACAGCTTTTATAGCTAAGAAAGGTGATTAAAAAATAATCCAGAGAAAGGACTAGAAACTAAAGACTAATTTTTCAAAAGCTATTGAAATAAAATGGTCATATTTGTTTCTCAACTAATGAATTATATCTAATGCTGATGCAATAAATAATTTGCTATGTATTAGACAAGAATTAGATGTACAATCCAGTAACAGACTGAATATAAAAGTCACGTAAACTGATGTAAATGGAATTTTAAACATTTTAAATAGTTTCTGTAAAAAGAGAAAAAATAGTCCTTTAATACATTGTGGGGTTAAAGCTGAGGTCTGTTCCCACAGGCCTGATGATGAATGCTTATTTCTTCTAGGATCCTATTACCTTAAATCTGGAAGAAATATAATTTTTCTTTAGTTGCCAAAAATGTACAAAATAATCAACTCATGTGGCAAGAAGTGCATTAATGTATCCTGTTATTCTCATTTAATTAGTGGTTTCCAAGTTTAGCTACTTGCTGCAGTTTTTTGATCTCCGAGCTAATATAGACTGACAACCTGGTTTCCTGTGTGGTGAAACCATACGATTTTTCTGTGGAACACTATCTACTTATCTGATTCAGCTGACAAACTATTTGCAAGGAGTACTGGTTTTATCTAACACAGCAAACACTGGGAACCACTTGCAGATTTTTTTCTGTTAACTGCTTGATAGCAGTTTGCATTATAAAACATAGGCATGTTTGATTGCTATATTTGAAATTTAACCTCAGCACATCAACAATGTATTTTGAGAGTAAAATGGCATTACAATTAAATCACTGAACTTTGAACACTTAAAGCCTGCACAGAAAACTGGATAGTTATCCCAACTGCTACACCAGATTTTTGTCTGCATAGGCACAGCTTTCAAAAAATGTGCTGACTTTTCAGAACAGCTGATCAGCTGTACCAACAGGTAGCACCTACTAGTACATCCAATGTATTTCAACAATTTACTTACTGCAGTTATAAAAAATACGTACAGAAATGAATATGAAAACAGACAATCTGTAATTAGAAAATAGGTCGCTTAGTAGCCGCATTTTTTGCCAAATATTCACCAAAAAAGAATAGCCTTCAAGGCCTGTAACATTACCATACTCCAGCAGTGCTTTTATTTATTCAATTTATTAGCTAAGATGTCTCCCATCACAAATTATTTTTTTGTCTGTTGACTTTGCAAGAGCTCTTGAGAGTTTTGCTGAGGTTCTTGTCCTCAATGAACAAGTACCAGCTGAATTACGAACTGGTGGTGTAACACTTTCTCCAGGCTTGCTGACGGCCAAGCTACCTCACCATGGAAGAAGCTGTGGTTAGGGGACTTCTTGTCCCCCAGGAGAATTAGTAACTCATTTTCCAGTAGCCTGCTGGGGAGCTGTCAAGCTCTCATAACTCTTTGCATGTGCTGTTCTGATGCAATCATATGCAGAATGAGCCTTCCATTAGTCATCCAATGAAACTTCCATACCCCGACAAAGGCTTCTTGGTAAAGGTTAGTTTACTGAAGAAGATCTCATAGTGGTAACTGCTCTGCAAGGGAATGCAGAGCTGTTTTGTTATATTACACTGGCAAAACACTTCATTAAAATTCAGAGTAATTACTGTTGAGTCATGTGTAATGATAGTTCCAATTAGCAGCAAAAAGACAATAATAAATGCCTTTTGGCTAAGAATAAATCCTGAAAGAAATCTCTGAAGTTTTAAATGTTCTGTGAGAATAAATAGATTGAAGGTTATGATGCATTTATTTGTGGTTTTTCAGTTCCCTATTTAGCCAAACACTATGGAGGGGAGAGATTTAACACTGAATTGTTGAGATTGGGGTGGACACTTGCATTGCTTGTGAATATATACTCTGCAAGCTGGTACCAACTTCCATGTTTGCTAGTTTAGTTAGAAGTCTGTCCTGCTGGGCAGGACAACATCAGGAAAACACCTTCAGGTGTGGAATAAATTAAATATAAAGCTGTGCCAGGAAACTACAGTGAAAACCTTGAGAAAACGAGAATGCACAGATGAAGGGTCTGGGAATATGGAAATCTGCCAAATCTGGGGAGAGAGGACACAAAAGAACTGGAGGGAGAAGGATAAAAGAAAACCAGTTTGGCATCAGTGACGAAAAGTCCCCTGATAGTAGGTGTCTTTACCCCTCTTGTGCTGCTCCTGATTAAAATGAAAATCTACCATTACTATCAATTAGTCCTTTTTTTCAAATGGTAGCAGAAGTAGAACATGCAGTAGGGTCTGAAGGTTCAAAGGTCTATTAATGAAGCCCAACAGCAGTCAATATAATTTGCATTGTTAAGTCGTTTTAAAAAATCTCTTAAAATAATGCATTTAAGACAGCATGGAAAACCAAAAAAGGAGGCAAAGATGTGGTTGTTCACATACTTTATTCTTTCCTTGAGACTCCTGCCTGTGTGCAAAAAATGTTTTTTCAAACTACTTAACCGCAGTATTTATAGTTAGGGGGCAAATACGTGCGTCTCATTTGCTGGTTGTTCCATTTGATGTCCTGGGCCCTAATATTCAGAAGTGATTATTGCTTCACCCACAGACAATATGAACCGTGTTTCCAACATCAAATTCTATATTTAAGTACCTGGGAAAATTAAATTACTTGTTTTAAATTGATAACCTTAATATAATGAGAAAACCTTTAACATCCTTGTGCCTCAGTTGCCTTCTGTGAAATGGCAAGGGCACAGTATTCCATCACCCATGGGAGGGTTGCATAGGTAAATTAGTATTTCCATAGTGTTCAGATCCTGCATAGCAGTAAGCAATGCAGAGGCAATAAGTAATTCTGCTGTAGATCCAGGTTTAGGTAGTGTGCTGTAAGACTGTATGAATAGGTAACTGAATGAACAGGAAAACCCAGTACTGAAGAGCTGCTCACTAAATGACTGGTAACAGCTCACTCTGTGGGCTGAGTGAAGTAACAACACTCAGGGTAGAAAAAATAAGTTAATTCAACAAATGATAACAAATACGCATATGAGAAAATAATTATGATGGCACAGGTATATGTATTTTCTAACTTTTAGTATAACCTCAATTATTCTACACTGTAATTTAGCTATAAATACATAATTCACAAAATACAGAAAGGGTGACATACTTTAGTTTGCAGGAGTTTCTGACACTAGGAGTGAAACTTTAAGTCACATTATGTTATGTAAATGCTAACAAATCCTTTATACTACACTACTTATATTAATTAAAGAAATACAATATCACTAATTTTTAAATTTTACAGTATCAACACCTTATATGATTGGAATTTCCAATACCAGGTATCCAGATTTTGAAGAACCCAAGAGAAGATGGCTTATAAAAATCTTCAGAAACATTATAAAAGTCATCTTTTCTAAATGTAACTGCAATAAAATTTCAGTTGTTCTAGGACTGGAAGCAGGTACCTTCCATTCCCCTAGAAATCTGCCAACCTCAGCCTTTCTAAATTTACTGTGGGAAGAAAATTAATAATTAGACCTTAATCCAGTGATTGGTCCAGGACTGACCATTCCTCAATTTTCACTTCAATTCAGGGTAATTGCTGGAGGAAAATTTCACATTCGTGAGCAAGGAATACAACACTTTTCTGATTGACTAATATAATTGAATCATAGAATAGTTAGGGTTGAAAGGGACCTTAAGATCACCTACTTCAAACACCCCTGCCATGGGCAGAGACACCATACACAAATGAGGTTGCTCAGAGCCCCATCCAACCTGGCTTTGAACACTTCCAGGGATGGGGCATCCAAACTTCTCTGGGCAACCTGTTCCAATACCTCACCAACCTCAAAGTAAAGAATTACTTCCTAGCATCTAACCTAAATCTGCCCTCTTGCAGTTTAAAACCACTGCCCCTTGTCCTGTATAAAAAGGTCCCTCTCTCTCCTTTATATACTTATATGTGTGTCTATGTGGGCAAATCTCCAAACAGATTATATTAGAAAAGAAAGATTAAAGTGCAATGCTTACCTGGTCCATTAAGGAAGTCTTTAATTTGCACAGTGACAAGAGGAGGTGGAATACCACTTCTAGCATCTACCTCTCCTGCTACTGTCTGCAACCAAATCTTGCAATAATCCAGAGCTTCCGGCAGAGTCTTCCCAGGATCTACAGATGATAATTATCACAGTCATTAATGCTATTCCAGGAATGTGATACATAACAAAATACTGCACATAAAATTGATTAAACAAAATTAAAAAGTTTAAAATGTAATATGGGAAATACTGTACCTAATACGACTGGTATACATAGCATTTGTGCCTAGAGACACATGTATATGTAGAATAATACATGCACACATGGGCAAGAGCTCAGAGCTCTAATTACACAAAATCTAGAAAACCTGAAAAAATAGGAGTAAAATACATCAGTTACCCCAAGATGACTTTAAATAGCATACAATTTTAACTTTAATTAATGATTAATTATTGACACTTTTATGTAGTCTTTACAAAAGAATTGGTGCTCAAAATCTGCTACTTCTAGACTGTATTGTCATTTCCAGGTAGAGAAGATAATAGTGGAAAAGTAAATTACGAAGGTGAAAAAATAAGAATGTTATGAGATCTCAGGAACAGAGCATGATAGCAGTGCAGTTATATAATTCCCTTTGGAGTTTCACTCAATAGCTAATCCGCAGCTATTCTTGCATGCATGCATGAACTGTGTTTCTTTGATCAGTCTATAATATTACAATTGTACATTAAAATTAAATCTGTCCAAGTGCTGTTCTTGTCTTCATTTTCCAAGTATTACAAATGGCAAAAAGAGTAGTGTAAAAATGGACTCATGACCTTCATTATAAGAGTACTCAATTTTAGCATAATAGGCCTTAAATTCTAAATAATCATTCTTTATTATCAAGACTGCTATGTTAATTTTTGAATATCTGTCTCATCTTCAACAACTTAAGGAGCTTTTCTTGATCCTATTCTCTCCTTTTTTCAGTCAATTAAAAACTGCAATTATTGCTTTGAGTTTTACTGAATGAATTCCTTTCAAGAACAGTATTTACATAGTCACTGTTATACCAACATATGGTATCGTGGTATCACGGTCATATGTGAATTAGGTATATAAAGTCAGCTTTGGAATTTGTGTTTCTTGACCCTATCATGTGATTCATATAAAACTTGGCACACACGAACCCTTATGTGATTTCAAAGAACCTACTGAAACCAATTGATCATGACTTTAGATCTATATGGAAAAGATCAAAAGTTAGCACATTCTTCTGTTTTTATTTGATCAATTTTCAGGCAATGACTTTACAGCAGTGTTTGTACTGTATGGTATATACATTACAGTCTTTCCTTCCCTTTATTCCTGCTATATATTTATAAAATCAGCTCTCAATAGTTATTTAAGAGCAGTCACTGCATACAACAGATTTGTATATTTTCTATGAGAATTTCTACATTTTTATGGTTCTTTAATTACAATAACCAGAATGGTGTGGTACACTCCCTTTTCTATAGTAAGTGCTTTAGGGAACATGTTGTGTCTAGCATTTGTCTAGTATACTGCAAATAACAATAGTAACAACAATATCATCCTCTTTACCACCAAAGCATTTGTTTTTTCCAAAACACAGATTTGTAGCTGTTGTAAACATGGTTGTTATCTCTGACTTGGATCTATAAAATAATATCTTGTTTTGTGCTAGTAGATCATCATAAAGAACTAACATTCTAAAGTTTTTTAGAATATATAGTGTAAAGCATTGTCAAAATTACTGAATATCATTCAATGAACATCACTGAATCAATTAAATTGATCTCTAAGCTACTGTTCCTTCAGAACTATTAATATAAACATTTAGGTGTACCAATGCGGAGCAAAATGTCGCAATATTTCATTATTTTTCTCATTTCTGAAAGATATCATCACATACTGTATATAGCAACCTATATCATCCACTGGCTTTTCAGAAAATCCACTAAATTTAGTCGAACATCTCTTTTGAATAATACATTTACAGGTAGTCTTATTATCCTAAGATGTGTTTATGTTATAAAATACCTAATAATTATTTCAAAGTTGTAGCTCTTTAAAGATGAAAATATCTCAGATGACAAGAACTTACATTGCAGAAAATCCCTGCATGACCTAATACATTAACTATATAAACACTACCCTCAGGGCACTGGGAAATGCAGTGTGTAAGCGGAGTCAAAAAATAAAGGAATCATGGGACTCTCAGGAGATCGTTTTGCTCAGTCATGCCTCCAAGGAGCACAGCACTGTCACCTCTTCATTACCTGGGGCACAGCAGGATTGGAATATGTGAATAATTTTAAAGATTCTGAAATTTACATACTAGGAACAGAACATGAAGAAACCTCAATGCACAAAATTAGCTTGAGCCCAACAAAATATATTACTTTTAACTCAGCACTGGTCTTACTGAGTTCAAGCATTTTCTTTTTTAACTTTAAGTGAAACTGAGCTAATTCTGGAAGCAGGAGTGTTGCATTGACACAATTTTGCATTGGAGGTAATAATCTCAAAGAACTCGTTTGAGTGCTTCCAAGATGACAGCATATGATTCATTTGAAATCTGGGTAACAGACTTGACTGTACAGCCAAATACACCAGAAACTGGTCAATAACTAAGGTTTTACATAATGACAAGGAAGCTAAAACCCAGAGGTTTCAAAACTGACTATGATTCTGTATATCAAAAACTTGAGAGGAGTTCCAAATAAAATGTATCTGGGTAAGACAAATACATTTCATCAAAGGTTAAATGACTGAAACGTGTATCTTGATTAAAATACCTTATAAGGTAGAAAACAGCACATGCATTTTAATAAAATCAAGGATCAGGAAAAGAATAAAACAATATGAGTCAATCAATCCCTATGCCAAGGGTATAGGAAACATCAGAGAAGCAACTGAATGAAAAAAAAAAAGAAATTTTAGGATGAAAAGTGAGGAATTCATGATGAGGAGAACTGTTAGAAAAAGGACTCTTGTCCCTCAAGGAAATGATGGAAGTGTTCAAAATGTTTAAAAATACATTTGACAGAATACTGTAAAATATACAATAGGGAACAATTATGCATCAGCAGGGAACTGGTCTGAATAATGTATTATAATAAGTCATTCCCATTTCCACTTTCTATGATTCTCCCAAAAATCAACACTTAAATTTGCAGTTATTTGTATAAAGAAAATGCTGCAGAAAACCCCAGGGATGCATATATAAGTAAAAGGAGAGGCTAGAATTACTCCACAGCAAGCCAAGAGAGAGACAAGAAAGGCTTGAGAAGTGAGGAGTGGTGAAGACGGCCAGAAATTCTATCCCCTACACCATGAGAAAAATTTGTCTCTGGCCGCAAAAGAAAAATGGTGAGACAACAATTACAGATCGATAAAAGTTTAAATTATAAGACTGTAATTTAAAATCTGCAAGACTGAGAAGCTGAAGCCTTCAATAGGTCAACATTCGCCTTCCTCCCTCCCCTTTAAAAAAAAAAAATTACTATATTTGAATTCACCCAAACCACTTTTAGCCTTGCTAAGATCCAGACCTCACTCCAAACTTCAGTTTATGAAGTATCTTCCTAAACTTGATTTGAATTTGCAAACTTTTGATTTACATGTTATCCCTTTGGTCTTCCAATAACAGCAGATAGCAAACCCCAAACTCCTGAAGAGCAAAGGGAGTAAGGGCAAAGGGAAGGAGGAAGACAGAAGAAATTTCACATCTTGAATATTTTCATTCTCCAAAATGTGTTTTTGTTCCTGTTTATAGCTGACAACTAGGTCAGCTCAGGGGGCACAGCCCGTGGGGGTCTCAGCGACCCACAGCCCGCCCGCAGCCCCAGGCAGGGACAGGGCTACTGAGCGTGTGTGAGGGATGGCAGCTTGGCCTGTTCAGCTGGAACTCTACACAGCCCACATGAGAGCTGCAATGTGCTTTTATTTCAATGGATGAATCATATTTTGGTCTGCAGTCAATTTTAAAAACCAGTACGATGCTGCAATCATCTTCGCATTTGAAACTCTGAAGTGGAACGTTTGGTCTTATTTTAAAAACGGTTTCCATTGGAATTTAAAGAACACAAGTGGGAAAACATTTCTGCTAGCATACTCACAAGTGCTGTGTCAGGAAGTTCAAAAATGAGCACTTACAGTAACCTGAGGAATGCACATTCCCTGGCCTACTTGGCTTTATGGGTGGGGGCTGGACCCCCCCGCATCCATGGCTGCAGATGTACTGGACAATAAATATACTCAGAGGGGAACAGGTGACACTCTAGCAGAACTCCTTCAATGCTATGCTAAGAAGCAGCCTTAAATCCTCTCTCTGCCATGTAGTAAGCACAGGCTGACGGAGAGGCAGTGAATCAGACCTCCTGCCAGAGCCAGCCTGCATCTCTCTTTATGCAAAAGCTTGGGCTTTACATTAGATCAGAGGTTACATGTGATCTTAGCTACTGCATCTGCTCTTCATGGACTCCCTGCCATCAAAGGCGTGGGTGTCAAATAAAACAAAATAAAATAAAAATCAAGAATAATTCTGGATGGCCTCATAATGCCTGTTTTTGCAAATGTGTCGTTGGCGGAAGTTGAAGAAATTCCATGCATAACAGATATTTACTGAGAAATTTCTCTCCCTTGAAACAACCAAGCACCACAACCTCCTCTTTGAAAGTAAACAAACAAACAAATAGAAAAAAGATTTTTCAAGAATGCCCAGAGCACAGTGGTCAGGAAATGAGGCAATTTTGTATCTGGATTACATTACCTGAAACAAAGCAAATAAAGATTTAAAAAAATATTTATAAAAGCAGCTTATGAGATTACATTAAAAACAATTGCACCCACTATTATTTAAGTGGAAATGGCCAAAGCTGTTTGCAAAAACTAACAGTTAGCAGATGCCTTTTTGTTAAATGTAGGATGTACATTGAATAAAAAGGGCTTTTTTACAGTATCTTCCAGTCTATTTACACAGAATCTTACATGTAAACTCAAGAAGCAAGTAGGTTTCTTTAAGGGCACTTAGTAAGGAGTTCAAATTTATTCCATTAATTTATTTACTTTGATTTGAAATTCCTGTACCTGGCAGTAGCATAACTGCAATCAAGCTGCCCAATTACAAAACACAAATGAAGCAGTTTAGTACAAGCATAATAAAACTGAGCTAACATTTCAATAACCTAATAAGTCTCCTCCTCCTACAAACTGACTTGCCAGTGGACTTGGTTAGAGAGAAAGACTGAGGAAGCCCAGTCATCGGGTCTTTAGCTCCCAGGCAGGCAAATGCTCCCACATACAGACACTGGTCTGATGGAAGTCTGATGCAACTAACTGTTAATTAATACACTAAGAATACTTAACTTTTAAATAGCCTATTTCCTCCTATTTAATTCTTAAGTTTTTTTATTTCTTTTATGTTTCAGAAATTAAGCTAAAAATAACACAGCTAGTGCTAGTGACAGAGGAGCCAAGTTCTTTGGATAAAGTTTGGTGTTTCGGCCACTGTGCAATATACTCTTGCACAAAAAAAGTGATAGTTTAATGTCCAAGATCCTGAATTTTATGCTCTGTTCAAAACTAATAACAAAACCCTGTCCCAAATAAAATACATATGGTTTCATAACAGTATAAAAAACTTCATTTCTACACAATGTTCAAAGCAGTAAACCATCATGAAGCAGTAACCTCAATTCTGTCACCAGCCCAGGAGTAACTATTTAAAATTCATGTTGGTGCAGTTTTAAAGGATAATTTCCCTGTTTTATTCAAAGGTTCATAAAACAGACTGTCATCAAATTACCTGTTAGAAGCATTTCTAAATTCTAGACAATTTTTTTGACCTACAGCTAAACAATGAATTTCTTAGAAGTACACTAATGGGAGGTGAGGGATGAAAAGCACAACTAGATCCAGACTATTACCAGCCTTTCTTTACCCTAAAGTTTTTTTCTGGAGCTAATGTCAACCAAAGAATAAGACCTTTCTAATTTCACAATAGAATTTTGTATTTGCTTCTGCCTTGCAAAAATTTGAGAGTTGTTTCAGAAGTGCAGATTTTTTCTTTTAGAAAAGCTGTAAGAAATTATAGCACAGTATTTCTCAAGACCTGAATCTACTGCTGTTGAAATAACAGTAGTCAAGTCTTCAGAATTTCACAACAAGATTGATACAAACAATTTTTCCAACTGCTTTAAAACATTCATAAAATACTCTTATGCAGTGTATATGGTGTATAGATATACACAGAATGATTCGAAATGGAAAAGATTTTATTAGCATGTTTAGAATGTAACGTAAATATTTCATATATAGCTTAACTATGTAAGTTTAACCATATTATTGGAAGTAATGAGAAACTACCCCCATAGGAGTACCAATAAAATTTTATAACACACAATGTATTTTTTCTTTTTGCCCAGGCAAGTCCCAATTTTTAGGTCGTGATCAAAAATTGCAGTGTTATAGGCCTGAATTTCTGAGCTGCTGCTGTGCTGTTGTCTAATCTCCATCATAGAATGGAATGCACACAATGTTTTCATCAGGTAGATGGTTTGGTTGGTTGCTTTTTTTGTTTTGTTCTGAAGGGGGAATATGCTCCCTCAGTTCTTATAATCCAGTTAAAATATATCTTTTATGTTCAGCTTGTGTCCTCTTCCCCATTCTGCATTAGATAATGGAGAGTTAGTTTCATGTGTACATACACATACAAGAGCAGTCTTCTAGAGGGGCTAACTGGAAATACTGTTTAGCAACATTCACTGTAAATTAGACATAATTTATGTCCTCTTCCCACTTTCCAGTCCTTGATAAACAGAGAAATACAGGAATATAGTGCATATCTATTCTACAGAGGGAAAGAAGCTAACCTAGTTCCTTCAAATAAACTTCATATTGCTCTTCATGTGGATGATACATCTCTTTCACAAAAAATTGTTGGCAAACGATCACAATGTCAAGAAAAATTGGTGTGATTGATGAAATCAACTGCAGCAGTGCAGAAAATGCCACAAAGAGCTCCTGATTCTGTATTATATGGTATGCAATATATGGTGTGTGTAGTGAGTATTCACATACAGACATATATGTAAAACACACGCAGTTCATGGCTATTTTCCCTCAAATACACGTTAGAAATGAAAAATAAAGATTTCCAAAACTAACTTGTTACTACAGCGGTGCAATGGCATTAACCCTAAACGATGCAATTACAAGCACAGCAGGTCTTCCTAAACAAGAGGCAATAAAAACTTTATACAACCTATTTTGCTGTGTGAATTAGTGTGTGCCTTGAAGTGTGGCCTAATTTTATTAACTTATTGATACATTTAGGACGGTATTTGTAGGTACTAGAACTTTGGAACTCACCTCTCAAACTCTTTTGAAAAGCACACTAATGCTTTGGCAGCAAGCACAGGATTCTGCGTGATACAGGAGTAAGGCACTTATTATTGCCCACAAAGGCAAGAGGATGAGACTAGAACTTCTGCCTTCACATAATGTCTGAGTCCTGCCTCCACACTATTTTACATTTGCCTGACATGGAGATGTAAAGCCAAAGGAAAGGGTAAGACCCATGTATGGCTAATCTTTGGTCTTGCAATTAAACAACCACTTGTGACTGTGGAGCTCTCAGGCTGTATGTTCCTACTATCTTCATTATTTAACCTTCTTGCCATATTTCTGTGCTTTCTGATCAACTTTCAATTTATAGGAAGACTTTATTACAACTTGTGTTTTCTAGAATTGCTCCCGTACACATGAAGATGGTGAAGGACTTCAGGAGTTAATTGTAGGAGCAGAACGGACAGAACTTTGCCCAGTTGATTGGTAATGTGGTGGCAGCTTGTACAAGGACACACTTGAATACCTCAGACATGAGAAATGAAGTCCTATTGCATCTTTCCAAAACACTAACTTAATGAAGCTGTAATCTTAAACTTAGACCTACTCCAATCTAAATTTCAAGCTTTGCTTTGTGAATTCTTTTCATAATAAATGCTACAACAATCATGTTTTATATAGTATTTAACAAATACACATGAGAATCTGGAGTAAATCAAATTCATGACACAGATGTGTTTCTTTCAAGACAGGACAGGAACAGCAGAGAAAGATGAAAACAGAAGAATGATAAAAACAAATGTAGTAGAGAACAAATCGTCTCCCTATTTTAAGTATCTTCTCTCTCACTGTCTACACTGCATCACCATTTAATACCTCTTAAAAGTTCCACTGTATTTCAGATTTCTGAAAGAAGTTAATACAGCATCTTCAGTCTTTTGCATAAGCACATTATTTTAATGCCAATATGCCAAAAATATGCAATCTCATTCAGCAAAAATTTGGTAAAGCTGCACAAGAAAAAAGTATACTACTTTTCACAACTACTGTGCTGGGTGAATACTGTCAAGGAAAAACTAGAAATACCTACAGCTCTCATACAGTGAACAATTTGAAATCCCATACCATTCTGGCTGTGTGTTCATCTGGATCTCTGCATACTCATTTACACTTTTCTGGGGTAATACTCTGTAATGATGTATCTCATTAAATCCTTATTCCTAGTACTGGCTGCTGGACAAATGAATTGCAATCATTTGATTTCTCTCTTCAGCAGTACAGATAAGGCAGGTATAGAATATTTCAGAATATTTCCTACAGAACAGTTATTTTGATATTTCTTGTTATAAGCTTTGCATATGAAATGAAAAAAAAAAGCCATTTATTAAGAGAAAGGAAATTCTTGCAAAACCCTATTGCTCAGTTGAATGAGAACAAAATACATGACATCATTTGCCATCTGAAAGATCACTTTAATTTTCTTACAGTTTATGTTCAAAGCACCTGGTGCTTCTACAATGTTTATCTTTACATTTTATCAGTAAGCTAGTATAGGAAAATATTGTGACAGTCATAAAAAATGCTTTTTATGAAATTACCTTGGCTTACAAATCTTACTTCCTTAGAAAACTTTGAGAAGTTAGAGCAATGCAACAATGAGAAAGTAATACTAAGGAACAGGAAGAACTGGTTGCTAAAAGGTTAGATCTTAACTAATTTCAAACATTTTGCACACTTAACTTGATTCAGCTGTGAGGTGTAATCCTAACAATATGTAAATGTAGTGACTAGTATTTAAAGACATCCTAAAAGTCTCTCAGCTGTTTTCCACCACCCTAGTAACTTTGAGACGTTTAACGATTTTCACAGTTATATCCAGGACTGAATGTTAAATGCTCTTACCTGTACACTTGTAGTCTGAGGCGACTCCTTTAAGGCCAGCATCAAAAACTGATATTTCTACTTTTTGCTTTCTGTGGTGGCAGCTCAGGAGCACAGAGGGCTGTGACACAATGAGGTAGAGAAATGGTTGCAGCTCTATGTCTCCGGTTCCCCTGCGACCAGGCTGCCGTACAATAGTTATACCCAGGGCTTGTCGAGCAGATGATCTTGTGGAAGCATGTAGACTTTCCAGTGACAACAGACCCATTTTTCTCCCAGTCGACAGGGGAGCGTTACTGTTCAAAAGATCATCTGCTGTGACAGATGAGATGCACGGCTGACTGGGCTTCTTGGTATCATGGCTGCTGCCTGAGCCCGTTTCTGGAAGGTTCAAGGAGCTTTTGCTTATCTTCTCACCATCTTTCTGATCTTGCACTGATTTTGTATTCGGTAAGGCAGTGCACGAATAAGTCATCAAGGAGATTCGACTTGCTGTAACAAAAATGTCAAAGGGAATGAAATTGAGATTTTTCACGATGGAAGACTGGCGGGAAGGACGAGCAATGCGGTGCTGGCTGGTCCCACTGTGCTGCTCGATCTGAATGATTCTGATCTTAACGCTGTCGCTGCCAATTCCACTGTCCTGTGCCCCACTATAACGGGAAGAAGTCTCAACTGTTCCTCCGTCAGCCACATCCATTTTTTTCTGCTCTTGTTTGGAAACCTGCAAAGGAAAGTATTATATTAACTTCTGATATACATATCTCAATTATTTTCATTTCAGTCACAGCAAACAATCACTAGACAAACATGATGTCAAAAAAGAGACTTATAAAAAAAAATCTGTCAAGTTAACTTTAACACAGTAATCACTTGTGAAAACACAGCAGGTGTCTGTTCCAACGAAATGATGACTCACGATAGCTGAAGTGCCAAAAGAATACGTGAAAGAAAAAACCGAAAAGCAGGTAGTAATGATTTCTAGTCACAAAAACATTTGTTTAATTTAAATGCTTTATTTAAACTCTAAAGAATCTACAAAAAATTTATGGCTTTTACAAAACCATATAGCTGTGAACTAATGTACTGAAAATAAAAAACCTAGGTAGAATTGTTTTCCGGTTTTGAGCACTGATGCTGAAAAAGTCATTTGTGTCACTAAAATATTTTACTGTGATTAGATGAAATAGAACATGATATTAATCTACTGCATAATCACAAAAAGATTAAATGGAATTATAAGCTGAAATGTATAAATATTATGTTGTAAAAAAATATTTTTCTTGGGTGTCATGGAAATACAGCAGCCTTATATAAAACACCAAAGTTACAGGAAACATCAGCACTATCTAAAGACTGGTTCTGTGATGGTGTATGAGCTCGTAGCTTACTGAGGCTACACATGGTATTGTCTGTGATTTTCACAGGGTTTCACATGAGAAGTTACTGCATATAGAAATATTTCAAAAAGAAAACATACATCACTGATGAAAAAAAAAAAAAGTGTTCCAGTGTTCCTTCTATCAAATGAAATGCAAGAGTGAAACAAAAAGTCACAATGCTGTGTCCAGAGACTGCATAGGCTCGAATCAAAACACAGAGATATCCCAAGACAAAGAAGTACTTCAGGAAAAATTCCTTTCAACACTGCTCATGAAACAAGTAGAAATCCTATCAAGAGCTTGAGGACAAGGTGGGGAACATATACCAAAATCCTTGGTTAAAAGAAAATCTGCAGAAATTCAATTATAATCATCATCATAATGAGGTATGACCAATTCCTCAGATTCACACAGAGTTTAGAGTCATGCATTCACCCTGTATAGCTTCCATAGCATAACTAACGAGTCCATCTGTGCTGCCCAGAAGTGTCTGCTCTGCTCTGTATAGGGGCTAACATAAGAAATGTCCAACTCAGTAGGATTCCTGACCCATCCAGCCCAGTACGCTGCTTCCTATAGCACCAGGAGGAGACTCTGTTGAGACAGACTGTGAACCCTGGTCACTTCCCGCAATCTGTTCCTCTCTTACTCCCCAGGCATCCACAGCTGTTGCATGTAGGATGCCAGTGGTACATGTCTGTGTGGCCATTTTAGTAACTGTTTCTGGACTTCTTGTCCATGAATTCATCCTATTCCTTTTGGAATACACTGACAACGTCTGTCCTCCACACTCTTCAGGGACAAGTTCCAATTTTTTATTTAAATTACTTTAAACCATCTCCTCCTCATGACATTGCATTTCCCTGATCTTTGTAGTACATTTATTGAATAGGTCCATGTCCAGCTTTATTAGTGTTGCTACGACTTTGTAAACTGTGATCACAAACCCCCTCAGTCTTCTCCTCTCCAGAAAGGGATATCCCAGCCTTTTTAGTCTCTCCTCCCAAAGAAGTTGCTCCAGTACCTTTAATCTTTTTAGCTTCCCTTCTCTACTTCTCTAACTCCACTACGCACTGAGTACTCTACAAAGCATTCAAGAAGTGGAATCACTATGGTTTTATATAGTAATAAAATGACGCCTTCTGTCTTGTTCTCAGTCTCCATCTTGATATCCAGCATTTTTGTTGGGTTCTTTTGGCTGACGCTGCACATTGACTCAATGATTTAATTTCTATGTTCCAGGACCTACTTCAATAGTTACTTCTTGTCTTCTCCACCCCCTAGTGAATCTTTGAAAAGGGAGGTATAAACTAGGACAAACTGTACCTTAACTACCTCTTCAAAATAGAATAATGAATTACAAGTATTTACATAATTTATCAGCAGCTTAACCATAGGAATGAAGGGCAGCGAATTACTGAATTTCTTCAAATTTCTGCGGTCTTTATGCAGCAATATTAATAGAAATGTGGTTATGGGGGAGGTGAAGAAAAGTAGTTAAGGTTCCTTTATATTGTGCTTTACAGAACAAAGGCAGCAATCACCTCTCCTTTTCTTTAAAGGAATGAACATACTAGAAAAAGTATTACAGAGGAAATCCTAAAACAGAACCATTAACTAACTGAGATTTTCTTTGAAAAGGTTTTTGCCAGCTCTGGTTACAATCTTTTCAGATTCACTCATGTACATATTTTTCAAATAACCAATAAAATTCTTTGCGGCTGTTTTCTATGGCAGACTCATATCACTGACTTGTAAATGTGATACCACTTTTAATGCAGCCTCTGTAAAAATAACTAGAGACCATTTTAATGAATCACTACATTATGAGCCAAGAAATCCTCATTCCTCCTGATATCCTAGCAAAGTTAGGTTATTTACACCTCAGCCTCTCTGCCTGGTAAACTATAAAGTGCTTCACCCGTATCCTGCACTGACAGCGCTTTCAAAATTGGTACAGATGGTTTTATTGCTTATGTGTATTGAAGGCAAGCAGAAGGCAGAAAGGATGAAGTTGTGAAACAATCTTGCCTATCATTTCATGGAAATGCTGCCTGAAATGAAGTTGAGGACATATGCTGCTAAACCCAGCAATTTTTAATTGCTACACAGACATCAGTTGAGTCTGATAAAAAATGGTTTTAGAAAGCATGATTCTGTAGTGAATGACACTCTTATGGTTACTACATGGTATTCTCTGGTCTCTGCTATGCAGCAGAAATTTCTGCAGCTACCTGACATTTAGGTTATGCATGACTTGGCTAGAGGAAATGAAAATACAGCGCCATCCACTAAATGATAACCTTCCAAGGAGAAAAGCATTGCACGTGTATGACCAAGCGGAGGGAGAAAGCACGGTTCTTCTGATTTCTGAATGGATCTGTTCTTCTCACACCTCAATAGATTTGAATTGAAGCCTACTTCTTTTCTTCTACCTCTTGTTATGATTAAGTATTTATCAAATGTGCTGGTTTATGTAAAGCACCTCAAGGAAGGTAAGAAAGTAGCTCTGCCTCCACCCCCAGTCAGACTATAGTTTCTCTGTGCAGACTGCTGCAAGGGTGCTAATTGGTCCCAACTGCTGAGTTTCCTGTTACGTGGACATTCGACTACAGAAACTTTACTGAGACCCCAAATCAATTCACGCAGGTCACTGAACAGCACTCAGATGGCAATTTCTGCTCAGTACTAAGCAGTATGGAATATGAACCAGTGCCTGAAAGGTGAAAGACACCATATCCTATTACAGTTTTCCATGCCACCCGGTTCCACAATGAAACTTTGACTTACGTATGGTCTTACCACATATATTATAAAGGTTGAAACAAGTGAGTAATGATTTGCAAGACAGCTTTATATAACACAACTGGGTACAAAATAAAGGTGCAGAAGGATCATAGGAACTTCTTGCATCAATTTCAGCTCAGTGAGCATCGAGCCTTCCAACCATGTTTCACAGTTAACCTGAAAATACACCTAGTAATATATTTGGGAAACATTTAGGTATTCCTCTAATGGGATAAGGAGATGAGAGGGAACGACTATCAGTATAACAACTCTAAAAATGCTCTTCGCTGTATTATGGAGTAAATGGGCCAATACTTTAAAGATGTCAAGAACAGCAATATCAACTTGTTGTTAGTAAATGTAATGGTAACATTTATCATTGGGCTGTATTTTATCAATTCTCTTACTCTTTACATAACCCATTTAAAACGAACAATAAAAGTTTTCTTTAATTAGCTACTGGTGTGCATAAACATGATCATGATTAAACCATAAAAACCAACCGTACGTTACTTTGGTCCCCTCTCCAATGTGTTTTAAATTATTTTAGTTGAAAATGTACTTTGAGTCCCTTTTAAAAGTTCGACCTTCTGCTTTCAGAGAATTAAATGCATATTACTATAGTGGAGAAGATAATGTTTCAGACCTCCAGGCATATATTAAACACACTGGCAGCACATTAGACAAAATGCTTTACTTATTAGATACTTCCTATTCTAAACAGTGTCATCAAAGGCTAAAAACAAAATCCATATAAAAGCTGCACAATGCTTCCACACAGAACCTGTGCCAAAATCCCTGTACTTTCCAGCTAATGAGGAAAGGATGTGTACTCTTAACATATGAATGTAAGATTTTCCAAGCATTCACTTTAGGAAACAGGACTATTGATTCCACATGGCTTATGTTAAATGAAACTGTATTGGTAAAATAACCTTTAAGATATTTGGCATGATAACTATAATTAAACAGTATTCAAAGGAATAAAACAAAAGGGAATTTGGTTCCACAATGGCTAATTAAAATAAAATGAAAAAACACAGCATGTCATCTATCAAGATAAATTGTTATTGTTTAAGAACTGTTTAAATACTGTTAAAATATACTTTTAGATAAAATCTGAAAGGACTGGAAAAATATTTGTGGCTTAAAAATGGATAGTTTGGTGAAGAAAAAAGTATAGGAGGCTGAAATTTTATGCTGAGATAATAGCTTTAAAACTTTGAGCATAACCAGATGCTACTTAAATCAGAGGAATTCTACAGTCTCACTGTCAGGATGAGTTGCAATAGGGAAAGGTTTTCAATAGCTAGAAAAAACACATCAAGATGATAGTTTACTTCTTAGATCACTTTAGTGCACTTTCTCATTCTTTCACAGTTATATATCCTATCAATACCACACACCATAGAAAAGGTGTTGAAAGCTACACTAGTAGTTGGGGAACTGTGGTTAATTCTTCCTTTTCATGTGTTGAGATAGGTAACTTGACTAGCTTAACCCCTTGAGTTCAATAGGGCATATGACACACATATCTATCGAGAGATAGGGCATGGAAATGGCACGTCCTGTGGAACACAAACAGGTAAGTACATGATGAAATCAAGGATAAATAAATAGATTTTCTTTTCAAAATCGGCAAGCAGTCCCATCTGAGGTCACTGCCATCTTAACAACGTTAAGAGGTAAGTCTTGTTTATTTTCCATTTCTGATCAATGTATTTAGATGGTAGAGACATGTTTTCAAAGTTTTTACTGCATAAAAAGCGGGAATAAAATCAAGGTAAACACAAAACCTAACACTTTAGATCAATAATTAAGACATTTTCCCAATCAAAGAGAGGTGTTTTAGAATTGGTAGTATTTCTACATTATATTTCTTAATCTCTCAAGAATTTTCAACAATAAGAAACATAAGCACATCCAAATTGCACTATAAACATTTATACCAGTTTTATGTTCTTTTTGTGATACTTGACAGTATAATTCCTTAATTAATAGAATAACTGTAAGGAGTCTTTAGAAGTGTAACTGCTCTAGATGAAAAGCATCTACATCTGCATAATTTTTCCAGCTTCTCATATTAATTATGGTTACATAATGACACTATTGAAGTAAAATTTCCAACCATTTCTTAACTCTGATCAAAAACCCTCAGCCAATCATGAGATCATGCTTCACATTACATAAGTTATGGAAAGACTCACAAGTGTGAAACCACAAAATCAAAGTGCCAATCACATCTGCTCCATCACTGTTGCATGTGACCTAGTTTTATTTCTTTTGCTAAAAAGTAGTAATATTTACATGGAAATTAAAATCTTGCCTACTGCACAAACTGAATTATAGAAAAGGAATATGCTCCGTTTTTGTTTTCCATTGTGCTTAAATTGGAATGACAAAGAAAACACTGCATAGCTTCTTCCTGGCTTTGTTCTAAGTAGTTCATCTATTCCACTGAAGAGTTTCCAACAGTTTAGAAATCCAGTTGATGTATCGTTGTTATAAAGATAACCCTTTTTTTGTTTGTCACATTGCTCCACTGAACACTTCAACTAAAACAATTTTATTATGTTTTGCATATGAGTTAAATGATTGATTTTAATTCTGACCGTTATCAAAATTATTTTGTAACTTGACACATTAATCTCACATGAAAAATATAATGAAAGACACACACACAAACATATTTGACTGCTAAATTATGTCTTCCAGTCTAATAAAGTTCCAAATAAAAACTTCAGACCTGCAATTAAATCTAGACACAGTTACTTCTACTTGTGTCAATCCAGCTGCAGAAAGAGTTCTGGATAACATGAATCCAAAGCTATCCTCCAAAAAGGGAACTATTAAATCAAGCCAAAATGAGGCACCAAAAATAGCAGAAATGTTTAAAGTAGTTTATTTCATATCAAAATCAAATGTGGGTGTTTTTTTCAACTAAGGAATTTTCTTTTTAGGCAGAATTTGTTGCAAAACAAATACAGAAATACTTCTGATGGGAATTCAACGCCATTTTCACAATACTGCAGGAATTATGTGAAAGATGTGATGGCAAGGAGCAATACGAACTCAAACTCAGCTTTTTTGTGCTATGTTTTCCAGCTCTTTAAAACTAAAATAAGAGGCTACATTCTGTTCAACACTGATGCAAATATTCATAAATTAAAGCTGTACTAAATGTTCCAATTGTAACATGGGTATATGCAAGTGCTAAATCCTTTCTAATGCCAACAAAATTATTTTTTTCATGTTAATACAAACAATGTGTTTATTTTGCTATCCTATGAAAGGCCAGTAAGAAACTTGAGTCCATTTTTTTCCTTTCCAAATAAAGGATTTCAATTTAAAAAGACCAGGTTGAAATCTGGCAGAGTATTTTTTTTTCCACAGTATTTTTTCACTAATATTTTTACTAAAAGCATTAACTTTTTTTTAATGTATTTTTTAAAATTTAAATTCAGAATTTTAAGTTATTATCTCTGCTTTTATGCAAAAAACAATGGATTAAAATACACATGCATATTTACTTTAGACATGGTGAGAGTTTGCTTATTTTTCACATTCTCTTCTGGTTTTTGTTTTGTTTTGTTTTGTTTTTCTTTTTAAAGCCAAGGAACAGCAACATTTTTCAGCTTGCATATTTCACTTGGACACTTTCAAAAGCAGTAGTTGAAACTCCACCTTGCACAACATTCATATGGCACATATAAGACAACCAGGGGATCAGGCCCAGCCGTCACGGGTTTAGGAAAGGCAGGTCCTGTGTGACCAATTTGATCTCCTTTTATGACAAGGTGACCTGCTTAGTGGATGAGGGGAAGGCTACAGATGTAGTCTACCTGGACTTCAGCAAAGTCTTTGATACTCTCTCCCATGGTATTCTCCTTGAAAAGCTGGCAGCCCATGTGTTATGATGCGATTAAGTTGCAAATGAGATCACAAGCCGAAGTCAATAACACAGGTTTTATTTAACAGTAAACGTGATGTAGAGAGATAGAAAGAAATAGAAAAGGATGTATGTGTGTGTGACAGAGAGAGATTAAGAGAGAGAGCAATCAAGAAGAAAATGCAGTGGCATCCACTGGTCCTTCTTCATCCTGGGCTTCTCAGTGGTGGTTCTAGAGTCATTCTTCTGGGTGTACATTGTGCATTTCTAAAAATTCCAGGCTAATACACAACTTAAAATCTTTTGTCGTGAGAGGTTTTCACCATGTCAAACCTCTGTGCATGCGTGCACACGCATATGTCCTTTTGAGTAAACCTCATGTGCTTTGCCTTCATATCTACAAAATGGACCCTCCCTCTTAAGGCTTCCTATTTTAGTGTGAATTTACTTTGGTCCTACACCTCTTTTTTCCTTTATTGAAAACTAAGATTTCTGCTTTGAAGAGTCTTAGAAAAACCACAGCCATTTACTCAATATAAGAATTGCATGTAGGTTTGTACTGGCATGAAAATGTTTGCTCCTATGAAGTATCAAGAAGTACTGCACAGACTTTCAAAAAGATATCTCCCTGCTGGTTTTTGCAAGAAAATCAAATGATGACACAAAGCTTCCCAAGGAACGGAAACATGGTATGGCAGTGACTCAGGATACTGGCAAGGGCTTTATTTTGATAGTGTCCTTGAACTAACCAAAAGACCTTTTATTTTCAGGAAAACATCCGACAAGTGGCTATGTGGGAACCCAAGTAGTGGTAAAACTACCAGGAAAATGATGCAAGTATTATTCAGCTATTCCAGCTAAGGGTTTTTATTGGCATTCTCAAAAAGTTACAGTTTTGGCACTCTCTCTGACAGTACTGAGCTACAAGATTATGTTTAAAACAGCATGGTGCCAATTTTGTCCATCAAATCTCTGCATATGTAGGTCTTAAATGTGCTAACTTTTCCTACACAAATCTTAATGTTATTATGTATCTGAAAAAAACCAAACAGACAAATTAACTCATACAGCTTCCTTTCACATGTCAAGGTTTCAGGTCTTTAACATGACTAGAAATGGGAAATGTATGTCACCTTACTATGAAATATTCACCATCTTACAAAGGTGCTGCAGAACATAGATTTTCAGATTTAGGTAATACTGATTCAGATGCCATTCTTTTACAAAGGTCTAATGAATAAAAAATTCTGATTATAGACTGGAATTCTTTTCTTTTTTAGTTTCAAACATTAGAAAATTATTAAACTATAAAATAGTTATAGGTAATCCTGCCCAGCATACTTGTTAATGGCCCAAGGACACCGTTGCAGCTCAGACTCATACAAATTAATTTCAGAAGAAACAGAACCCCCACTCAACTCTGTCCAATAACATAACCTGGACTTCCTGGATATCTTCGCATCCATTTGATTTTACATATATAGAAGGCTATGCTCTTTTGTGTTTAAACTCACTACTAATTAAACTGTGTTCATGCAAGTATTCTTGTCTTTCACCAAACAGCATGAAACACTAATGAATTTGTGATAGAACAGACAAATGCGTTTGTGAGAAAACAGCCATACTTGTTTCCTGACAAAATCTCAGGCAGGAGTTTGATGCCTAAAGATTTTTAGCTTTTTGTAGATTTTATTGTAGCTATGTAGTTTTCTTTCACTTTGGACAGTTACTTTCTCACAGTTGCATTCTTGAGCTTTGGTTTAACTGTCTTTTAACTGTCTTTTCAAGGTAATAGATTTTAGCAAGGACATTCTGTTGGTACATCCACCTGGACCGGAATAATAAGTTACATGGTAGACAAAACAAGATAGAAGGCCCAGAACACTTGGAGGAGTTCCAGTGGGGCAGTTCTGAGGGTAGTACCAGGGCAAAATGGGTTTTTGGGTTGGCTGTCCCCACTAGATATGATAACTAGTTAAAGATAGAAAAGTGTAAGAATTCTGTATGTAGGGGTGTGCCTGTGTACCTCAAGGCCTTCATTACAGAGCTGCTCTCTGTCTTATCTACACTAATGTTGTTTGGAGTGTTTTTTTCCCCTTCCATTTTAGGTATCAAGTAATAGGATGTATCATTCTACTAGACAGTCTTGGATGCTGTGGCATTACCCGAATCTGAAGTCAGACTATAGCTGGCCAGAAAAACCGAAAAATTAGGAAGGCAGCTAATACAATTACCAGCAGTACACTCTGAAAAATTATGCCTCACTGCTTAATAGACAGGATATTACTATAGGAAAATTCTGGCCTTAAGAAAATCAATATGAAATTAAGCAGTATATCTACCCCTAGTTAACTACTCAGTCCATACAAGCCACACAAGTGTCTGAACGGTGACTAATGCCAACTACTGAATAATGGCTTTCCCTCAGTGGCAGCACCTGTTTTGGTTTCTCATCATTCACTTCCTGTTTTTTTACAAAACAGATAAAAAAATTAATTAACATTGAGACTTCTATTCTGCTTTTTAATTTGGTTGAGAACACAAAATATTATATATTATTTAAGGATGATTGACATAGAGAGATAGCATCGTTAGCTTTATTTACATCTAAAAATAGGTTAAAATGCATGAAAAAAATTGTTTCTCATGAGGGAACGCCAGAAAAAAAAGTGAGGATCCTTCCACAAAGAAAACAGAACTTCAAAATCAAAACTGCCCACTGTCTATAACTTCAATGAACCGTTTATTGGCCTCAACTATCCTTTCTCCTTTTATTCCTCATCTTTCCCTTTAAGAAAAAAAAATCTTATTTCTCTTTAAAATGAAGGAAATTACAGAATCCATGTGTTTATAATTGCTGTCAAGAATCAAGTTTTCTGCACCTAGCAGGTGATGTTCCATGCAGGGAAGAAAGAGTAACTGGTGCTGTCTAAAGGTAATGTTACCACAGCATCAAACTCTACTGTATACAAGCATTAGATGACTCAAAGGAGAAGATTAGTCAAGATCAAAGCATGCAGAACCCTCAGTCCTACATCGTGTGACCCAACATTTAAACTTTCGTCTCCTCATCAGACGATTAAGTAAATCATCACTATGACACATTCAATGTCCATACTGTGAGAAAGTCCAAGCACGTGTTCTCTCACACTACTACTCCTCAGGGTGAGTTTTAATCACTGCCTTGTCTTCATTGATTTTGTCTTGCCTATATGTCAACAATCAACTATACTTGTTATTTATGGCAAAACTATAATAATTCTTACATAGTTTATGGTTTTCTTATTTTTTTTTTTCAAAAATGAACCAATATGATTTCTTGCACATGTTCTAATTTAAAGAATTTTGGACCTTTTTAATGGCAATATTTTTATTATCTCTGTAATGAATATCTCAGATTTTTTTGACTGATACATTAAATGATCAGAAATAGCAAAATTTTAAATTACCTTTACATACCATTTAGTTATTATTTTAATTTGACAAGGAAGTACAATGATATCTTAGGTAATAATAAAAATAATTCACAAGTTGTCTTCAAAATATTAATAGGCAGGGTATGCAATACAGAAATTGGACAGAATGTTTATGTCTTTTAGACTACTTCATTAAGGATAGTATGAGACAGAAGAAATGCAATTCATTGAGCAAGAAGGTCTGGTTCGGATAATCGAGTACTGTAGGCTAAAGAAAGAAAAAAAAGGTGAACTGAATCCTCACTTGCACTTAACACTCATGTAAAAATTGTTCTATCCCATGAGGGTCCATCTTAAAACACTTAGAAAAATACCAAAACAGGAAAGAAAAAAACCCTAAACCTTCAGACATTAAGTAGTATTGATGAGAACACAGAGGAAAAACAACACTGTAGGTTTGTTGTTTTTTTGCTTTTCTTTCCGTCTTACTGTAAGTATTTTATTTTGCTGTTATAACTTCTTTTTTCCAGAAAATAATCACAATCCCTATGAGGTGTTTTCCCATTAGCTATGTTCCAGCATGAGAGTCTTTAAATCCTATTGATATGAAGCTTCACAGTATTCCAGGGAAATACTTGTATTTTTCCTTTAATTAACAATACAAAATATCTTTTTGTGCTGAAGAAATATTCTTTGGAGCATCCATGAAAGGAAGATTTGGAAGCATGCCTCTAATTCACAAACATATTTGCAGATTGTTGTTTTGTGTAGATTTCTCCCCAGCTATATTTTCTGTGAAATCCTGGTATGCATGAACATCTTACCACCTTAATTTAACTGGTCACAGAAGACATTAACGAAAATATCAGAGAAATGGGTCCTGAATCATGAAGTGTTTAAATAGCTATGGGATACAAATTTCTCTTTTTTTCCCCACTTAGTTTGTGTGCTTGTGGACATCAAAAACCAGCAGGACAAACCAGTTTCTTCCTTGCAAACGGGAAGTACACTTTGAATCCACAGTTTCAAATCGGGTTTTACCACACTAAGAATTCTTTACCTTATAAGTTTAATATCTATCTTATTTCATCTTATTGAACAGACACTTCATTGTAAAATAAAAATTTTCTTAACTTTGTGTCTCAGAGACCATAAACCCTTTTTTTTCACTTTAATTTTTTATTTGCAGAACCTAAGCATGAAGATTTCCTCAAAGAGCCATTTTTTTGCAAGAATCAGTTTGAAACATTCTTTTTTTCCTAGTAATTCTAGGACAGAAAGCGAAGGTCATATATTTACAGAAAAATAGATTTTCCTTTGTTTCCTAGTTCTTAATGTTCCCTTTTCACGTTCTAAGGACATTACCCAGATTGACATGAAATGCCATTCCTCCTTACCAAACCTTCATAAGCTTTTAGGTTATGGAAGTTACTGTCTTTTACAAATTTATGTGGAATGTACAAGGCACAGTCTGGATTTAAAGTACACAGAAGTGGCCTCACTATGCAGGAATGAATGCAATAGACATTTCCTAATGCTGGTGACACAAATTAGAGCTGCTTTGGAGACCTAGTTGTGGTGTATGCTTAGAAACTACAACTTTCTGCAATCCTTTTCAACTGCAAAAATGCTTCTCTGGATGTATTCCATTATTTCCAAAGCCATAAAACAAATGCAGTGAGAATAATGAAGCCTAATCTTAAACTAATCTTGTCAATGGGTTGTCCTTGAGAACCTGTCAAAGTGCTTCAAATCTAAATAATCCAAATTTCGTTACTTTCCCTTTCCCTTATTTCTTTGTTTCTGTTATCTGAAACTTTACATTTTGTAATCTAACTAGAAGGTTCATAATACCTTGAAGTGGGTTTCTGTGGCTAGGTTGGTAGCTACAGGGGTGGCTTCTGTTAGAAGCTGCCAGAAGCTTCCCCTGTCCTGTGGAGCCAATGCCAGCCGGCTCCAGGACGGGCTTCCTGCCACTGGCCAAGGCCAAGCCAATTAGGAGTAATAGTAACACCTCTCTGATAACGTATTTAAGAACAGAAGGTTGTTGCGTAGGAAGAACTCCAGTCAGGCAAAGGTGGAGTGAGAACATGGGAACAACAAAGTAGACACCAAGGTCAGTGCAGAAGGAGGTAGAGGAGGTGCTCCAGGCACCGGAGCTGAGGCCCTGCAGGCTGTGGTGCAGACCATGGTGGAGCAGCTGTGCCCCTGCAGCCCATGGAGGACCATCGGGGTGCAGAGACCCACCTGCAGCCCATGGAAAAGCCCATGCTGGAGCAGGTGGATATCTGAAGGAGGCTGTGACCCCATGGGAAGCCCAAGATGGAGCAGGGTCCTGCCAGAGACCTGCAACATGTGGAGAGGGAAGCCCACGCTGGAGCAGGTTTTGACTGGGTAGGACTTGTGGCCCTGTGGGGGACCCATGTTGGTACAGCTCATTCATGAAGGACTGCACCCCATGGAGGAGTGACCCACGGGACAGCAGTTTGGGAAGAGCTGTTGCCTGTGGGATGGACTCACACTGGAGAGGTCCATCATGGACTGTCTCCCGTGGGAGAGACCCCACAGAGGCACGGAAAGGACTCCTCTTCCTGAGCAGCACAGAAACAACTGTATGTAACCCCCATTCCCTGTCCCCCTGAACTGCAAGGAAGGAGGGGTTGGGGAAAGGTGTTTCTAAGATTATTTTACTTCCCACTCTTTTGCTCTGATCCTATTAGTAATAAATTTAAGTAATATCCCTACTTTGAGTCTGTTTTGCCTGTGATGGTGATCAGTAAGTGACCTCTCCCAGCTCTTATCTCTACTCACGAATCCTTAGCTGTGTTTTTTTCTCTCCTCTGTCCAGTTGCAGAGGGGAGTGGGAGAGTGGCTTTAGTGGGTACCTGGCATCCAGCCAGAGTCAACTCACTACATATCTCATGCTTTGAAATGTACAATCATAAAAGAAAAGCAATATTTACTGATTATTCATGCAAAAATGCAGTCCATACATCCGAGGTCATGAGATTGTTGCTAACAATGTTATCAATAAATTAAATATATTAACCTCAACTGCAATAAATTTGTGATTCTCCAATTACTGTAGTGCTGGCCTATCAGAAAGCATCTCATACCCCAGGATACCAAAGTTATGGTACTACATGCTGTGCAATCTGCTATTCCCTGAAATGAAAATTCAAAGCTTTAAAACATGGGGCAGAACTGACCAGGTACACAAGACCTGATCAGTAATTGTGCAAGCTACCAGAAAGAATTCTCTCAGACATATTTTATTGGCTCACATTTCAATGCCTACTGTTTCTGGGACATCACTAATATCATACACTAAGTTTGTTCTGTTCAGTCATTGCAACAAATTTCAAATGCATAATGAAAAAAGTTTTTAAATCCTCAAAAAGTTATCTTTACACAGCATTACCTTTTTTATGCCCCAACACCCTTTAGGATATCAAAACATACCTAAATTCAACTGATCTATATAAAATACAGAAACCAAGACTGTTTTGGCTCTTTAACACTTATTACCTTAGATTTCAGTAATTACAAGACAAAAGAAACTTGTAAATGAAGATGCCAACTTCTCAAAGTTTCAACATACTAAAAATACTTCCAATTACACAAGCTTCCATAAGGATACTAGCCAGTCAACACAACATCTGTGCAACATGTGCATCTCCCATTTCACACTTTGGTTGTCTGGCTTCTTAAGTAGTATTATCTGGAACTTGTTTTACCAGTTTTCTGATTGTTATTTTTTCTAAACAAAATACAAATGGAAAACAAAGTTATGTTTGTTTTCAACAAAAAATATGGTACCATTTGACTTTTTTTCATTCTCCACATAAGTAATTGATAGTCTTAACTTAAGTTTAATTAAATTGCTCATCACTGAAGAGCTCACTCTGCTAAAGTACCATCAGCAAGAAAGAGTGTTATTAACTCCACCAGCTATCATTCCTTCAAATTTTATGTGTGATACAATTGTAATAGCACTTTTGTACATACCTCCTGCTGATCATGTTCTTTATCTTACAGTGAAGTTATAGAAACAACAGAAGGTTGATGAGATTACCATAAACAGAAATAAACTACAAAAGAACATAAGAACAGTCCTACTGAGTCAGATCAAAGACCCTTTTAGACTCCCGTTCTCTAATAGCAGACATAACTGGATGCTTCGAGAAAAAAGCATAAATAAAGCACAGAGAAATACTTCTTTACCATAATCTTCCAGACTTCCTAAACCAGCACATTGCAGGGTTTTATAATTTATCATAAATGCCTTTTTAAGCCTAATCTGCAGTGACAGAGAATGACTTATACCTTTTGCAATGTTACTGCAATATCTTTAAAATGACAAATCAGTACGCAGTCTGACTCAACCAGCTAGAAAGGAATCAGCTGCTATATGTGAGTTTTTTACACCTTCTCCATTTTGGAGACCTCTCAGTTAACAATTAGTTCATTGTAATTAGCATGCTGCCTCTTACTCACTCAAGTATTTGCTTAATTATTTGGGTATCTGAGCACATAGAAGCTGTACTTACCCCAGTCTTTTCCATTATTGGGATGAATACAAGTAACACTCTGCTTACTTTGAAATATCCAATATTTATACTAGTTTTTGTGGTAAAAGAACAAAATGCCAAAGTTGAAACAACTTTTTCTCCCCCCCAGTATTAATATAATTTATTCAGGAAGCCAGTCGGTTGTTGTTGCAATTTATCGGAACACAGGGGTTCACCCTATGGAACATGTCACATCTGTTGATGGGGTTTATTCAAAATGATTGGCCATGAGCCAGGTCTAGAAGCAAAATATCATCTGACAGGTTGACAAACACTCTTGTGGCCAGTGCTTGTGCAGCCTAGACGGAGTGCTCAAAGGTCAAATACCTCAAAGCAGGTTTTACCAAAGCAGAAAATATTAGCCAGCAGGTCACGCCTAGAATTTCTGAAAGAAAACAAAGATCTGCCCACAGCAGGTTTCCCCCTTTTTGCTCAACACTTCCCCCAGGTGAATGACAGCTTGTGTCCATTGCCTATTGGCTCTGACTGCAAATTATGTTTGAAATATATATCAGCTATGAAGAAAAATTCCAACCAGAAACTTCAAGTCCCAGGTCATTCTTTGTATGACCATTTTGCCAGCACATGTGAGTCCACACTTCATCATCTCAATCATTAAACAGAGTTGCTCCTCAACTTTAACAAGATTTTTTTTTATATGCTTTTGACGGAAGAAGTAACTTTTTAAGCATCTCATTTGTGCAAGACCTACTGTATTCTAATGACTAGCAACACATAGACACAATAATACCAAGTACACTGAAGAACTTTAGAAGGTTTGTTCATTGCTTAGGCAGAAATAATAGAATGTCAGGAAGGGGCAGGGGAGGTTCTGAGAGAGATCTAAAACAGGGATAATTTTTTGATTTCTGTTTAAACTGTGAGCAAATCTTTCCGTATTTTCAACAACTGATTGTTGAGTGCTGCATTCCTCACTGCAATTAAAAACTTATGAATAAAAATGATGAATGGAAAAGATTATGAATTTGGCTATAATTCTCTCAAGAAACAGCTAATGCTATTTTTATTAGTATATTAGCTACCTACCTGAATTTCAGACTACAGGATAGCTATGGACTTGTAGCTTACTGAAACATGCATTGGGACTAGCAGAAAATAAACAAACAAGACTACGTGACCTGAGAAACAGGGACAAGGCAAACTGAGCACTGGCTGAATGGCAGGTCTGAGGGTTGTGATCAGTGGCACAGGGTCTAGTTGGAGGCCTTTAACTAGTGGTGTCCCCTAAGGGTCGATACTGGGTCCAATCTTGTTTAACTTTTCATCAGTGACTTGGATGAAGGGCAGATGCTTCCTCAGCCAGTTCCCTGACATCAGAACTGGTTGACAGGAGTGGCTGACACCCCAGAGCGCTGTGCAGTCCTTCAGAAGGACCTCAACAGGCTGGAGAGAAGAACCATTTGAAATTCAACAAAGGCAAGTGCAGGGTCCTGCACCTGGGGAGGAATAACCCCCTTCACCAGTACAGGCTGAGCTGACCTGCTGGAAAGCAGCTCTGTGAAGAAGGACCTGGGGGTCCTGGTGGGCAACAAGCTGTCCATGAGCCAGCACAGTGTCCTTTTGGCCAAGAAGGCCAAGGGTATCCTGGGGTGCATTAGGAAGAGCAACTGCAGCAGGTCAAGGGAGCTGATCCTGCCCCTCTGCTCAGCTCTGGGTGAGGCCTCATCCAGAGAGCTGTGGCTGTTTCTGGGCTCCTCAGTACAAGAGAGACATGGAGCTCCTGGAGCAGGTCCAGTGGAGGGTTATGGAGATAATGAGAGGACTGAAGCACCTCGGTTATGAGGAAAGGATGAGGGAGCTGGGCCTGTTGATCCTAGAGTAGGGAAGACTGAGAGGGGTGTCAGGAGGTGTCAAGAGGATAGAGCCAGGCTCTTCCTAGTGGTGCCAAGCAATAGGACAAAAGGCTATGGGCAGAAAGTGGAATACAGAAAGTTCCACCTGAACATGAGGAAGAACTTCTTTACTGTTCGGGTGACCATACACTGGAACAAATTGCCCAGAGTGGTTGTGGACTCTCCTTCTCTGAAGATATTGAAAATCCATCGGGACACAATCCTGAGTAAAATTCTCTGGAGGACTCTTGAGCAGGGAGGTTGCACCCACTGTGATCCCTTCCAACCTTAGCCATACTGTGATTCCACAAGAGAGGGGATAAGGAGAAATATACCATCCGGAGACAGAAAATGAGTGAAGGCTTTCCAAAAGTCTAGTCTTACTTTTAAGCTTTCTGAGAAGTAAAAGAAAAGTTGGTAACAACCTCAATGAAGAATGGAACATTCACTGACTGCAGTAAGATTTGTTATCTGTGCATTCCTACATGGACATCAGCAGACCAATATATGTGTTGGTTTGTATTTAACTTATTTTTCAAAGAGGAGTTCTTGTATTTTCTATTTCTAAATCCTACTATGACAAATAAATGCTCACTTTTCAAAAAATCTCCAGGTGGTAAGTGATGGAAACCAGGAAATGGATTTGCCAGATTAAAAATGAAAATTCTTGAAAATTCACCTGTTTTATCACTGATCATCAGTAAAACTACTTATCATTTATATTAGAAATACTTTTACCAGAATATTAAAAATTCTTCTAAGAATGAGAAAATGTGGTCCTTTTATTAACGTTGCACCTATAATCCTAGGTGTATCACTGAAGAAAATCAGGACATTAACCACACTTCACTCTTATATTTGTATTTCATTTCCTAGCACTTCTGTTTCTGTTATCCATGTGTAGGTATTATATGTTCTTCTTCTAAGAATTTGGAATACATTAATTTTGAAAAAGTGAATAATTACAAAAAGGCAGCAACATTCTTTGCCCCTCAGGTAATCTATCAAATACCACATATGTGTCCTTACTCTAAACCTGTCAAGCAGATCAAAGCAATATTCTTTGCAATAATAGACTATACCTTATGAAGAAGTCAGTACAATAGGTCCACTGTACATCAAAGATGAATTTATAAAACAGTATAAAGCTAAGGCTTATAATAAGTAAAAACACAGCACCGGAGACCTGGCATGAAACTGTTACAGAGTATTAAAACACTTGAAGGAAATAAGATTTGCCCATAAATCATCACTTCTTTATTATTTTTGTCTACACTAATCTTTATGCCATTGCCCTATAAACCATCAAATACAGTCCATTTGGAAATCACACCTTTAAAGTTTAAACAAGGGGTTGCTATTTTGATGACTATATAATCAAAGCATAAACCTACAACGTATTTTATTTTTTAAGCAGGAGACAAATATTTAATCCTTCTATTTACCAAGAACTTCCAGTGAATCAAGCTTTCTAATGAAGATTAATGATGTTTATAATTGCGTAACAATCATCAGAATTTATCTAGTCAAATATTTGGAAGAGTGTGTTGCTTTTTCAAATCTTAAATGATGCTTTTTCCCATTCTTCTCTAATACCCATGAAAAACATTTTTCCAATGAGTATATATACAGTACATTTTCTCTTTATTCTTTCAATTTTATAATATAGTCAGCTATTTAAAAAATGATTTATAGACAAAAGGGAAAAGAAGCAACACAAACTGCCACTCTGACATTTGGGCACTAACAGTAAATACTGAATTTCTAAAGTCATAGATTGTAATTTTTAAACCAGAAATAGGATGCACTTTTTTAACTGGAAAATAATTACTTACTGGAAAAGTTTAGAAATTACTATAGTGGATTCTCTATCAATGAATTATTTTAATTATTTTTAGAAAACTCATTTATGAAACAATCATTAGAAAATATCATTAATAAAAAATTAAAGATAATTAATTGGAGGAATTTTCACGTTATGCAATAATTCCAATCAGAGTGACCTCCACTGTCACCTTAATCAAAGAGTCCATAAAACTCTGAACTATTAAAAAAACCTAATGATAGAAAAGCTAGCACATCTGCCAATTTTGCTTCCAATGTTAGACAGCTTTCCAAAAGACATCCTCTTTATTTGCCCAAATCAGTTTTAATGCCACTTCTTTCAGCCTTAACATTACTTGTCTCATTCAGACACTATATTCAGAATTATATCTCTGAAATTTCATCCCTATCTATTTTCCAATCAATACTTTTAATTTCATTTTAGCAATTAATCTGCTTTCATTAAAGCTTGCTAAATCTCCTAATTTACTTAAGTTCATAAATCAGTAAAAATTCCAGTTGTTAGTTCTATCTTAAACAGTGACTACAATCAAACAAATCTAGTATCAATACCAATGCTTCCAGGCCACTTGGTGCCTCCAGCAAAAGCTACATGCACTGATGATTAGACAATCCCTTAATTAAGTTGGACTCACCGCAACTGATGAACAGTGCCATTCAATGTAATCACACTTGGAAAATTTATGAGCAAGCAGATCAGCTTAGGTTACTGAATTAGTTACTGGTTATTTATTTAATAGGTATCTGTGATGATCTAATATCATTCTAACCTGCAATGCTAAACTGCTGAAAGAAAGAAGTTAAGAACAGCTCCTGACACGTGGAAGATAATAGTAGGCTAAATCACTAAGTTAAATGGAACTCTAACAATCCATATTTTTCTGCTTATACAATCATAACAAAATATTTCAGAAATTCAGCAATGCCAAAACTTAAAAGCCTCCATTTAACTAACAGAGTAATAAGAACTCACAACTACATTTTGAACTTTTGCTCAAGGCGTATGTACAGAATTCTACTTTTAATTGTAATGTTCTGAGAAAAACAAAAATGTATCACTATTGTGTATCCTGGTCCTACTAAACAATTTATCATCTCGGTAGAATCAGAGATTAATCCATCTAGTTGAATGTACATTGAGAAGAAAAAATCATTTTCCAAGAAGTCATTGTCTTACCAACTGAATAACTGCAGTTTTCTGGAATAAGGTAAGTCTGTGACCCATATACACATTGTTTCCAATTATAAACACATTTAAAGGAAAACTCAGACATACTATAAAAGACATTATAATTCTAATTACTGAGAGAAGCTGGAAAAGAGCCTATTTTATCTCTAAGTATTTAGATAAGAGCTTTATTTCCTGCACCATTAAATGTTCTTTGTAACCTTTTATTAATTATACTCAACTTTTAAAACTCTTCAGATGTCTATGCAAAAAGCACATAATAAATTCCCCAGTACTGTCAAACCAAAACGTGCTAAATGGTTGTCTAGTCTTGTCAGATAATCCAGTGGTAAGCAAGAAGCAGTAGAGCTCTTCCCTTTCAAGTCTAAAGAGCAAAATTATAACTGCAGATTTCAAGACTGACTTGAAGAACTGATTGCAACAGGTTCCTCTATTTCCATATTTCAGAGGGTCTTTAAAATACAGGGCCTACATTTTTTTAAGTTTATAAAGTTATTGGTAGGAACTTAAAGCTTTTAGGCACAGATAGACTTTTTTTTCCTGTTTGCTTGCTTTTTAAGGGGAGAAAATGAATTTGTTGCTCCTACTTTACACCAAAGAGGACCTGCATTAGAAAGTCATTAATATAGAAAGAGACATTACTGGAATATAATTGCCCTAACTGAAGTGGTAATACAGCTCATTTCTTTTCCCATTTATTCCAACTAACAGTGCACTTAATCAAGAATAAGACAAACCAGTACACTGGTAGCTTCTAGCCATGTTTTCAAATACTGACTGATTACAGAAATACCTGTTATTGAAGACAGGCATACTCTAAATTACAGATACATACCGACTCTCTCAGAAAAGATTGCCTAGTATTTAAAACATGTACAAGTCAAGAAGAATACATGGAAAAGACGACCACTGCATTCTTCCCCTTCTCTTTAAAGAAAGAACACCACTGCTCACAGACAGACATGTAATGACAGTCCCAAAAGTTATTTATTCCTAAAACTAATGAGCTGCACATAGGTGCTTTTTTTTGTGTGTTGGACTGAATGCTAAGCAGATTATTGCCTTTCTAAGACTTGAATCTAAAGTTCTTGATTTTATTTGAAACCCGGCTTTAGATCATCATGCTTCCAAGGGAGGCTGGCAGAAGAAAAGCATAAATATAAATTTCCTATTTGTTTAAAATTTTAAAAACCCACCACAATTGCTTCCCTGACTCTAAAGGTCAAATGTTTCTCAACACACCAAAACTAGCAGTTGTAAATTCAGGGTATTTCCAGTCTTAATGACTTGATTTTTTTTAAAACCCCATCGATAAGTTTATCATAATCAAGTATAGAGTATTAGAATTTATAAATGGAATTTTTACCCTTCAAATTCATATATAGGCATATAGTCCTGGGCTAAAGGCAGGAATCCAAAACAATCCATTAACTCTAACCACGTTATTTTAAAAAGAGAAGTTACCACTATCCCATTATATTACTGTTGGATTTTTACCACCAGTACATTTAGACAAAACTTAATTAATTAGTTTGAAGAAATTTCAATTTCATGTAGAAATAGAAATTATTTTGTTTTTAAATACAATGTCCACTATTAAATGAACCCACACACTGTTGGAGAACCCACCATTTCTCTATAAAGCATTAATTATGTTGGCTGAACAGCGAGGGTGAGTGTGCATTTATGTAAAATTTATATAAGAAAATTAGTTCTATTTTCAGTGTGTGAGACACACGTAATAGCCATGGTACCTAATGCAAAACATCAAAAGAAAAAATGTTTTTCTTCCAGTGTCTGATGTCAAGCAGGTCATATCCCTTTACAGTACTAAACATCTGTTGGGCGTGAATTAATTTCAGTGGCATAGATTTTCTTAATGAGCAGTGTGCCAAAATTGTGATACAATGTGGAATAGCTGTCTGCTTTTAATCTGCTTAAATTCAGTCCCTTGAAAACTCTCCATCTCCTTCCTCTGTAGCAGGCTCTCACAAGTAATCACGTTACTTGTGAAAAGTAATTACAAGATGATTGTAGTCACAAGATGCATTATTACAAGATAATTCATTAACTATTGATAATTTCTCACTTTTTATCCAGGGCAAAAAAATACAGGTAAAGTACAGAATGCAAATCCACATTTCTCAGTTACAGTGAAAATGTTTCTCAAAACTGCAAAATTCATAACTATCAAAAATATAATGAATAAATTAAAAAAAACCAAACCCAAAACAACTGAAAATTCATCATGGGAACAGAAATGGCTGTATAATTTCTAAGATTAATTTTAGAGGGGTGAGGAAAAGAGGAGGAACAGCCATATTGTCAGTTGACTGAGCTGAATTTCAAATGAGATTTTAAAATGCTGGGGTTGTTTATTTTAAATTCTGACTGGTTTGAATACTGGCTTAAGAGCAAGACATGTGAAAAATCAGAACTATATCAGGCAATAAGTTCATGACAGGTAAGTGTATCTCTGATTTCAAACCTGCTCCCATTTTCATGGGTTTTCTCATTAGACTTGGAACACTGAATAAAAAGAGTATGTTGTAAAATTGTGGCTTTAGGTAATTTTATCTGCAGATAAAATATTTCCACTATTGAAAAGCAATGTGCTAGCTGGGAACAAGTGCTCAGTTCACTGTGTGTCTAGTCAACTGGAGCTGATCACATTCAGTGTATACACTAATGGAAAAAGGAATGAAGAACAACAGTCTGAGGATCCATTTCTAGTTCGGATCATTTTCCTCTTATTCCTCAAAAATGGACACTGTGGAAAAGAGTCAGAACATATTAACAAAAATAACTAATGGAATGGAACCCCCAGGATTCTTCAACCTGTAAGAAGAAAGACACTGGAAACAGGGTGTGTTCCATGCATGTAAGATAAAATGGCCCAGAGATAGTGACTAAGAAATGGAAAATTTAGATGAATTTCAAAGGCAACTGATGATCTTCTATGATAAAATAGCTGGATCTGTGGATTATGGTAGAGCAGTGGACGTCATTTACTTCAGTTTTGGCCAGGCTTGCACAATACTCTTGTATCTAACCTGAGACGTTACAGTCTGGATGGGTTGATTACTAGATAGATATAAAACTAATTGAATGATTGAGCTCAGAGGGTATTAACTAATGAGAAGTGAATATGTGGAAGGACAAGGCTCAAAGCCCTAGCGCAACCCAATCTAAACAGGCCTGGTCTATATGAACTCTGTAGATCCCTTCCACTTTAAACTATTTCATTGTTCTATCCTACCTTAAACCTTGTATGCTAAAATGCAAATCAATTGCAACTGTACACACATGCATAACAAGAAACTTGTTATGCACATACTAACATACTAACAAAAAAGAAATACAGAAAGATAGATATACACTAAACACTACCAACTTTGCTTTTCAAGAAAACCTCTTACTGTAAAAAAGGTTTCCTGAAAACAAGTTAAACACCACATCTTTGAATGTGGTTGAACAGTCTGCCTGCAAGAAAGATACACAACCTAGAGTATTATCTTAATTAGTAATAATGGGGGTGCCTAAAGAAAAGCCAAGCACTGCCTTCAGTCACTGTCATACAAGATTCCATTCATCATCTGAGTTCCAATCTAACCTTCCTTTTGTCTCCCAACCCTGGTGCTCAAAAGTCCCTTCATACCTTACATTTCCTTAAATGTTTTCATTAAGTCTGAACAATGATTCTGTGCATTCTATATATTGGATTGTTTTTTCTTTAAAAAGGCTAAATCACTACTAGCAGTGCAGAATTTTTAATCAGCTGGACATTTTTTGAAAGAAGAATTATTTGCAACTTTCAGTAGTTCATGGTCGGATTTGTAAAAATTCAGATACATTTCTAGGAGTTCTTTCAATATTTCATCTGCAGTGTCTTTAAAATGGTACTAATTCATAAAAAAACATGAAGACTTTACCCCTCCTCTTCATACACTTAGACAACTCTAGAATTCTACAACTTCTGTTAAAATTCATTTTTCAGTACTCAAGTACACTTTTTTACAGATACTCAACAAAATTTTTGACAAGAATGTATCTCAATTTTTTCATTTTTCTAGCAGGAAAAAATTACAATCAGTAAAACTAATTTCTCTTAGCATCAGTTATCACAAAGGAACACCTGGAATTTCTTATCCCCTTCAGAGACTTTCTTATCCTATTCAGAGAATACCTGTGTACACTGTTTTGACATACTTCTGTTTATTCTGTGGTTGCTCATTCATTCATGAGTCCCTGAGAAGCATTGAGTGTGTGTAGTAGTTTCTGAATACCCTTGAAAATAACTGAACAAAGACTTAATACAAACAGTCCAGAGGTGTAAATTAATGTACAAATACCAAAAGAATATTTATTAAAAATGTTCTATTCCTTTCAACATTTAAAAAAAAAAATAAAAATCACTTCCATGCTATCTTGGGGCAGGTTTGAAAGACAGGTTTCATACATTCTCATTTGGAAATATGAACTTTCTTGGTTTCTCCATTTCATTTTGTAATTACCCATGGGGAATATACTTTCTTCTGTTTCTTCCTACTCTTCTGTTAATCCTGCTTAAGCGTCTAATAGAAATATAGGTGAAAATCCTCAAATGCTATGCACCAGAGAGTCTAAATTTGCAGAGCAAATAGACACTGTGGGGAAGAAAACACTTTTCTATGAAATGTCTCGCTAAGGTTGTGTTGAATGCAAATGCAAGAGGAAACTGCAGCGGGAGGAACAGAGTGCACGATCTGTGTATCGCTGACCAGGGTAATAGCCTAGTTCATTTACAATACTCTTTGGAGGATGGATAACTTAAGCTCAGTTTTTTTCTTAACTATCAGACCAAACATACCCAAAGGTGTTTGAGGAACTGGCTAGTGTCACTGCTGGATTCTCCTCATCATATGTGAAAAGACATATTGTCTGGGAGAGTCTTTCAAATCTGGAAAACAGTAAATGTTGTGCACATCTACAAAAAGAATGAGGAGGATCTAGAAAACTACTTGACAGTCAGCTTCACTGTAATCCCTGGGAAGGTAACATTTCCACAGAAGCCAACTGCAGGCATATGAAGGACAAAACCATTTTTGGGATCAAACAACACATAATTACCAAAAGGCAAATCAAGCTCTACCACAATCTCATCGTCACCTATGATGAGATGATTGATTCTGTGGATAGAGTACTAGATAAGGCTTGCTTTGACCTTAGCAAAGTTTACATGGTCTTCCACAGCAGACTTATCCAAACACTTAAGTGTGAACTGAATGGGTGGAATACAAGGTGGGTATGAAGGACAAAAGCAAATGCAGAGTCCTGCTCCTGGATGTGGCACTTAGTGCCACAGTGCAGTAGACAAGGTGGTGATCAGTCAAAGGTTAGACTCCATAATCTCAGAGGTCTTTTCCAACCTAAATGATTTTGTGATTCTGTGAGATGATAAAATCCTAAATCAAATACTGGCTGGAGGCCAATGCTACAGAGCAGCTTTGCAGAAAAGAACGCAGGGGTCCCTGTGGATGACAAATTGAACATGTGATAGGAGGATGCCCCTGTAGTGTGGAAAGCTGAGCACCTACTGGGTGGCATTAGCAGAAGCACAGCCAGCAAATCAGAGGTCAGATTATCAGATCTTTGCAGGTCAACATCTACAGCACTGTCTCCAGTTAAGCACTCAGTAGTAGAAGAAAAAGATTCACAAATCTGAAGGGGCAGGGGATCATCAAGAGGGTTAAAAGGCATATAATTTATGAGGAGAGGGTAAGAGAGAGCTAGGTTTGTTCAGACAGAAAAAAGAAGGATAAGGATAATAGTGGGGTATTAAATTACTGTTTCCAGTTACTTAAAGCAGGGTTATGAAGAAGATTGTCAGACTACTCTTGCAAATGTATAGTGAAATGGTGAGAGACAAGGGCTAAAAGTTTTATCAAGTAAAATTCTGAATGGACATAAAGACAAAAATATGCCAGAGCAAGGGTAGTTAAGTACAGAACAATTACCTAGAGGGTCATTCCTCTGAGGTAAGGAAAGATTTGACTGAATGTAGTGGTTTGAACTAAGTTTTCCCCCTGAAGCTAAGAAAAAAGTGGTAACCCCCAAGGGGTGGTAACCCCTGGAAGTTTTGAAGTTTTGTCCAATGGGCGCTCCTGCAAAATGTAAACATACCACAAGCAAACGGAAGAGAAGAGTTGTAGTTTGGTTGTTGTAGGAGAGGTGGCCATGTTGTGAGCCACGAGGAAGGGGTTCAGAGCCCCACAGGGGCGCTTTGGCCCCCAGTCCCCAGTGGGGGGCCTGTTGGGACCTGGAACAGCATAAATGTGAGTGAGCAGAGACAGCAGCGGCAGAAGCAGCGTCCAGAGACTCTGGTTAAGAGCCAGGACAGATAAGAACTGAACCAAACAGCAAATGGCATGTACCGCAGAGAGGACTCCTGGAAGGAGAGCCGAGAAAAAGAGAGTCAGCAGCAGAGCTACAGAGTTTTTGGGGGTAAGAACTAAACCAGACTCCCCCCAAACTCCTTTGAGACCTCCGGGAGAGGAGGGACATGGACTCCTATTAAGGAGAAGAGTCTTGGACATGCAGCACTAGAGAGAGAGAGGAGCTGAGAAGCTCAGAGTGTCCTGGGAAGTTGGACAGGGACGGAGAGGAATGCAGAGGGGGTTGACCTTGGCTTTTTCCCCCCCTCGCCACTGCTGCCAAGGTGGCAGCCTGAGGCAGGGCACAGAAGCCCTGCAAGGAGCTTGAATCTCCTGGAGATACCAGACTGTCACGAAGACCCCCTGCGTCTCGTGATATGACTGTGGTGGAACGACCTTTGTCTGGGGTGACGTAGCCCACGGAGGAAGACCCCTTTGCCTGCGTCAAGGGGCCGAGGGAGCTTGGATACCTCCCTCGTGAGTGCTGGCAGAAATCCAGCTATCAGCTGCTGCATGCATGTGAAGAAGACAGATCGCTGCTGTAGAAGATACTCCTGCTTAGAGACTGGAAGGGATCTGTCCTTCCCTCCTGGACTTTTATTTGGAGGGGAGAAGAGATCTGATCCATTGTAAATACTTATGTCATGGTAGAGATAGTTGTGATCGTATGTATAATGTATTATAATATTTATTTGTACAGTCATTGTAATATATTCCCTTTCCCCCATTTGGAGTCTGTTGTGTTTTGTCTGGGAAAAAAAAACAACCCATCTCACATTGGATTGAGATGTGACAGGGGACTAGGGGACAGGCTAGGACTAGGGAATTAGAATTTTGGGAATCTCAAACCATGACACTGAACATTGTGCTAAAAATCTACCTTGAACATTAGTCTTCTTCTGAGCAAAAGAATGGTTTCCAGAGGTGTCTTCCAACCTAAATTATGTTTTGATTCTTGCAGTGAAATGATAAGCAGGTGTGAAATATGAAAAGCCATGTGTAGACTCCTGACTTCATTCAGCGAGATGAAAACAGCAGCATACAATCAGTGTATGGTATTTCTCTCTGCTAACTAAAGGAGAACCATGAGGAAAATAACAAATGTGCATATATTAGAAGGCTGGGGTGGCTTCACACAGGCACATAGAACTACAGAATACTGAAAAAGAACTGCGCAAAAAGTAACACATTATGGGTTTTACATTTCCAGTATAGTAAATCCAGACATAGCTCTATAACTTACTAAACAGAAGGCAAACACCATCTTGAACCAGAAATATTCCAATTATTCATTACAGGAGACCTCAGGTTTGCCAGGGAGATATCAATGAAGAACAAATAGTTATCTCAGGATATAGTCAACAAAAAGCTTTCTGAAATTATGTAGTAAATTGCTTTTAAGTTTGTACAGTCCAAACCAGTTAAGCAGCACTTCTGCACAACGCCAACTCAAAATATAAATTCTTGGCACCCATTCAAATCTTCTGATTCTGTCCATTCCACTGACAATGCTCTACAAATAATTTATTGATAATAATCCCACATATAAATTACAATATTCATCTCCCTGTGTCTGCAAAGCATCCAAGGAAAAAACACACTGTATTTCTTTTCTTCATCTTTCACGTTTCCAAATGGTAATGAAATAATGCCCTTTATTTCTCTCCATCCTTGGGAAGGAATAAAGGATGATGCCTAGATTAGCACAACCAACCAACTTCTGGAGTTTTGACAGGATGAGAAGAGAGGAATAAAGGTAGTTTGGCTGCTCTAAAGCATTCCTCACTTCTACCCAGACCCACATGCAATGTTGAATTTGTGACATTCAGGAAAGGAAGGAGAAAGGTTTCTCCAGGTCTCCCATTAGCCAGATTCTTGGAAGAAGTCTTGCTCTATAACCCTTTCCCTAACTCTTGCTCTTATTTGCAAAGGTACTTCAATGGGTTCAAATAGCCATTCCAATGGAATTAGTGCCTTGTCATATATTAACTTCTACTATCCTCAAGTTGTTGTCACCCTGACTGGATTCCTGGTTTTGAAGATAAGAAATACATATTTTTTTCTTAGGGCAAAGTTTTCCCTTTTTTTTTCTTTTCAGTGGGCCCAGAAGTTTAATACTTTGAACTTACCAGTCTGTCACACTTAGTGACTGGCCCTCAATACAAACTGAGGTATCAAGTTCCAGAAATGAAGAATGAAAATATTCAAGAGATGGTTGCTGAATATTAGTATTTCAGAAAAAAGGAAAGATTAATTGTTCAGGTGTAGGATCCCTCATGATGTATCCATAACCATCCTTACTAAAAAGTATGAAAATATTCAGAGGTGGATTGAATTTTAGGGACTTGAGTGAAGACAGTTAATATGAGTAGGCACAGACAAAGTTTTACAGTCTACTGGCTTTAGTGAAGCACAGTGTAGCATGTGAACTCACAAGAAAATGCCAAAGATTCAATAGAAGTTAAAGTTCAACACCAAACAATCTCAAAAACCTACTTCAAAATTTGTTTCCAGCATCATTTACATAAGATAACTCTCCTTGTACATAAGATGTGAATAATAGCATTTATTGAACACTCATCCTATTCTTAAATCAACATTAACCAAATAGTAAAAACCCATGTATATTATTTACCTACATAATTTTTTCTAGATGATGCAAACACCTGATCAGAGCTACAGTACTTTATGGGTGGATTTTTTAAAAATCCAGTTGCAAAACAGGGAAAAACCTACCTCAGTGGTGCTATTGGAAGGTTCCAGTCCAATCACGTTGGCTTGTACCAGCTGCTGAAGAAGTTGCACTTGAGCCACATTGAGGAAGAAATCCAGGTTTGTTGTCACATTCACCTCCAAAGAATGACCACAGACCAAAATTTCCTGTGGAGAAATTAAGGGAAAATTCTAGATAACAGCTACTAGGAAAATAATTTTCAGTTTCTATATAATTGTATTGTGGTTCTCTGCTGTAGTCAATACTTCAACATTACATATTGTAATAATTCAGTCTTTTTAAGAGAAATTGGTGTGTCAGGCTTCTAAAGGATGTGACTTATTCTTTGCTTTGCTTTCAACAGCATAACTATTATGACACATTTTGCAAGAAAAGCATCTCACGCACAAGATCCTGTTTCCATCTCTTGGTAGGGTTGTCAGATTTTGGGTTTTATTTCCTTGGCAATTATTCCAATTCTCCTTTCCTTCTGAGAAAAGGATGCAGCTTTTACTTTTTTTAAACACAAACTCTACTTGATTTATAATGAAATCATGTGTTGGAACTCACTGATAACCAATCTAATTGATTTCTCTTTGCCTGTAAGCCATGGTTAATACCTTGGCAAAGCTAGCTGGATAGCCACTGTTTTATTGGTGTTATCGAGCTCAAATAAAGCTCTTCAACACTGTTGGCAAGCAATAAGGAGATCAAAAACAGAACCAATGCAGAAGGATTACTTACTAAGTAGAAGTACTGCTGTGTCTCATGAGAAGCTTGCATAATGTTCAAGCTCTTCATAATCTAAACTAGAACTCTCCCTTCATCAGGGAATGTTATCCAGGGAATAGATAACAAGAAGAATGCATGTACAGAAACCACTGAAATTCTTGAACATAAGCATTAGTAAAGCTTTTAGTAAAGATTTTTTTTAAAAATTGAATAACTTCCATGCATCTGAGCCATCCCTAAGCTTTCTGTTTCTTTTTTACATTAAATAATTTTCCATTTGCCCTTGTGATGACACTTTACACAAAATATGAAGCTGCCATTTTCTCCTTTCTATACCCACTAGCTATTATTTTCCAACAATGTACTCCCACTGAATGTTGCAATACCTTTACACTTCTGTACCACTTTTGCCCTTTCGAGGAGGTAGCTGTTAAGAGAAATGATCTTATGAGCTGACAAAAATTTTCTGATGTTTCCCTTATATAAAACACTCTTGAGCTACAAACTAATGCCAAAAAGGTAGCCAATACCTTTTGTGTGTAACTTGCTTCATAGACTAATAAATAACAAGCTGACCCACAAACACGCAAAAGTGGTTGTTAAATCTGGAGTACCTTGAAGTACCCACAGCAGTGAGGCAGGGAGGCAGATGCTTTGTAGCAATCTCTGGGCTTGGAAATATGGCTAAAAGAACTCAGCTCAACTTTCTTCTTATAGATAGTCTATAGATTGCATTTCGGGCTTCTGTATGAGAAGCTTGTGATGTTTTTTTTGTAATGGTGTACTGTAGCAGCTCTTCTCAACACCTTTCCATCACCAACTTTTAAAAAATATTGATGGAAATCATTAAAAGATTCCCGTTTTTTGAATTGCAAATAGCCTTATCTACCTCTAGATAGACTGCCTTTAATATTGGATGCTATATACAAATTCTTTCTCCAGCAGAGAAAGAACATTTCAGCTAGTGATCTTTTTCTAGTTGGCAACTTCTGCATTTGAAAACACACCTGGACACTTCCAATGGTGGAATGGTAGAATATTAAGATTATCTACATATTAAAATTATGCTATTTCTGTTGACATTTTGTACTGACCTCTGGGTGTAAATTCTCTGCAGCATCGATTTTTGTAAAAATAATCGCAGGAGCTGCAGTTATTCGGACTGTGAAATCTGTTAAAATTGGAGTTAGAATAGCTCTCCTTTCCTGATGCCGCCTTATGCTAGGAAAAAAAGGAAAGATGGAACTACATTATAAATTGTCAAGTGGCAAAAACTTTATATATTATTCTTTACATCCAGCATGTAGTACAAAACTTCTTCAATACCAGTTCAGCATTTAATTGCTACCTAAATAATCATTAAATATCATTATCATAAGTCATGTTAATTCCAATCCTGAAGGAAGACTTCTACCTTCATTTCACAGGAAAAGTAAGTCTAAATATTTAATTCTACAACCTATCTCCAGGTAGACAAGTTTGACACTTGACATTGCTTCTTCTCCCGTTTAACACAGTATATTCAATAACTTTAAAAAAGATGTGAACTTCATTATCAGTATTCTCCAAACTTTATAAATAGCTGCCCTGAAGCCTGCATAATATTTGAACTCATGCATTAAAACTCTTCATTGAAAAATTCTGCACAAAACATAACCAACACAAAAATGAAATACATGAAAAATTAAACTAGCAAATCCTATGCAACTCTAGGACTCACACATTAAATTTATAACGATTGCCTAAGATGATAAAAATGACTTGAAGAGATGTCAGTCTTCCTCCAATGCTTCTGTCTTGTTCTGGTTGCTCTTAGTTGGTAACTTTTCATCTAAATACCAAAATTTAATTACCAAGAGTATTTGTGCCATTAAACTTGATAATTGCATTTGTTTTCCAGCTGGGTGGTTAGTTTTGGTTTTTTTGTGTTTTTTTTTTCCATTTTTTTCCCCCTTTAACCAAATAGTAAGCCTAGAGGCACAATTTTGTCATAGATGGATCACTAATAGATTATGACAACACATTCCAAATAGCCAGAATCTTCTGGGTCAGGTCAAATAAACTATTGGCACAAAATGCCATCTGAGAGCCTCTGATGAAGGAAAAAAAATGTAATGAGATCAAGATGGTGTTCAGCCTCTAAAAGAGGACACAGTTCAAATTCCTGGGAGATCCCTTCCATCAAGATAGGTAAAAAGAATTATCAAAAACTAGTATAATTTGCAGAAACATTAAATAACTGCATTTCACCAAGGAGAACTCTAAAAAGCATCAGAAGTTTATTGCTTTGAGGTAAGTTTTCCTATGCTTATAAAATAGAAAATTAGCAACTATGAAATGATGCAATTTAAGAGATCAAACTACACTGCCCTAGAGAAGAAGATGATAAATCTATGCAGAATTCTTCATCAGCATATCAGTTACACTTCCCTGTATTACCTTGAATCTTGCCATCTCCAGTGATGGAGATGTGGCAGTTCAGACATCAGCGTAAATCACACAAGTGAGTCAAACACGTGAATTATGGAATTAGAGAATTAGTCCTTACCATCAGCTAGACTTATGCATTTTAATGTTATTAAACAATATTGTTATATGCCTGTCTGTGGAGAAATATCTTGAATGTATGTGGAATAGGTATTTAAATCTCTTGATTAAGAAGGGGTATTGAGATACATAGCAATGGTTCTGAAATGGATTCTGTTGAAAAGCAAACAACCTCAAATGCTGATGGTTTGTAAGCCAAGAGTTAGGTTGAAAGTAAATTAAATGGATATCATAACCTGACTGGAATTCAGTCAACTGCAAAAGATACAAAATCTCTAGATGATAATTTACTGCTCAGGCTATTTCAATTTTGATGCTTCAAATTGTACTAACAAATTTTTTAAGTGTCCTCAGAACATGTAGAAAGCATGGTGACCTATAAGGGAATATAAACTGTATGGTATGGGTAGGCCTTAAAGCTTTTGAATTCATTTAGGACAACAGTATACAGAAGTTAACAGCAGATGTCATAGAGCTAGTATTTGCAGAGCACAAGTCTGATAAACTTTTACTTCAAATGACCCTCCCAAACACCGCCAAGCAGGCTGCATGCTACTGTAAGTAGTGTGCAGTTTGCTTAAGAGTAAGTCAGTAAGTGAGTGTGAGAAAACTACCATCTTACCTTAAAAGTTTGGTCAACTGTAGCTTTGTTGACCTCTAATGATGGCTTTTAAAGAAAGGTTAGTCTAATTAGAACCCCAAACTAGAAAGTAGACCTGTTAGTGGTTAGTCAACATCTTCGACTTGAGAAAATGGTCTTAGATTTTGGAGTTCTACAAATGTTTCTCTCCCTGCCATCACCTTCATTTCAGATTTAAACCAGATGGCTTTCTACCCAATTCCTATTTCCCCTTCCCAAAAGGATGAGAAAGAAGTTCCTTATTTTGAGGAAAATGAAAAAGCTAAGTAGTAGAAGAATTCTGTGAAAGAACACACAGCTATACACTAGAAACCTTCCACTTGAAGTGGCATAAAAATGCTATTATGATTTTAATGATGAAACAGAGCTGTAAAAGCAACTTATTTGTTGTACTCCAAAACCTCAACTGGCTCTCTTCAATCATTGTTCAAATTATTTTTAAGCTCATGCATATTACCATTTCTTAAATTTTATATGTCATTTTAGTAGATACCTAGTACACTGCATCTTAAAGGACTTTTTTGGCACCATATATTGATCACAGATTTATTTTATTTTTTAAATCAACCTTATGTGCTATCCCTGTCCTGCGCTACTTACTACTTCCTGCATTTCTTGTTGGTGAATTTGAGTCTCAACCAAGTCAAGTATTAGCAAAATAATTGTAAGTATAAACAGAAGGCAAACAGAGCACAGTAAATAATGAAGGGAAAGGATATGAGAAAGAGCAGAAAAGGAACAAAGAAACAAATTCCACTTTGAATTATTAAGTCTTCCACACTGCACCTAAGTGCAACGTTAACTTCACACAGGTGTACGCCACATGAGCTTATGAAAAAACTTGATTGTGAAGAGCGTAATGATGGCTCTGTGTCTGCAGCACATTCATTCCATGGTTCATTTATGCATCTGTTATATATTTGTCTTGGAAAAAAAAGGAAAAGCTAGTATTTTTAGAGATGTTAAAGCAGTTGATCATGTACACTTAAAAGTAAGCGCATTTGAAAGACCATATGCTAACGCAAAGCAACAAGGCAGTTAAGCAACTGTGATAAGGCCTGGAGGTGCCTTAGTGCTGAATTTGAGCTTTATTGGCACAATAACATCAACTCCAGTTAAGGACCACGGATCCACACTGTAAAAGCACAGGATGAAAATGGTCTCTGTCCTCCAAGGCTTACAATTTAAGTATAAGAAAAAACATACCCACAGACAGGGAAGTAAAGTAAACCACTACAGCACCATAGGTAACGATACCCAGTGGCAACCTGTCCTATGAGTTTTTATATTACAGTATAACAGAAATGAATTTTTTTTGAAGAAAACACGACAATAACTGTGAATGTTCACAAGAAATGCCTTTATAATGCTCAGGTTACCCTAGCAGTGAGCAAGGAAGCACTTCTTTGAAGAGCTGAATGCGGCAGTCTTGGTAACTGCTACGATGAGGTCTGATGAGCAGTGAGTGTAGATGTGTCAAAGTAAATGAAAGAAGACACATAAGGGGAAATGGATAGACCTAGTGGCCTGGAAGTACCTTGAAAGCGAAGGCATATCTAATGATTAATATGACAAAAAATTCTGTGGGAAGAAGAGAGAAAAAAATGTGAAGAATGGAATTTTGCAATGGATGCAACAACATTTAATCACATCAAATCAAATCATCAGTATTTGATTACATCCACTCAGAAGCATATTGAATTTATACAAGGAGGAAGGACTGCCAATGAGATGATGTTGCACTTCTTAAAGAGGTGCCAGGATGTGAGACTGGATAAGCTGAGAAAATGCACAAGTAGGATTATAAATTTGTTCTCTTATGCGGAAAACACTAATCAAAACAAACAAACAAACATTGCCACTAACAGCTAAACATAATCTAGATGTGAAACTTGGAAATGTTTGCCTTATTGCTAATTATATCTTTTTTTAAATAATACCTTATTGAATCTAGAGTTTGAGACCTTATATACTTAAAAATTCATAGGTCAGGGAGAAACTTGTGTACATTCAAAACATGAATGACAACTGAGCACATTTGCACCATGTAAATTTACTACCTACAGAAAGATGACTTCTCATGGAAAATTTTGTGATGTGGAAAAGAAAAAAAAAAGCATTAGCATGAAATAGGCCACATAATCAAAGTGATCTCTAGTAGTGTGAGGCATGCAAAACCTCAAAAGATGTTACTTATGTTAGCATGTTAATTTAGGACTTACAAAATATTTTTCTCTTGCAGGTTTCCCATGTAGTTGTACAAATCAGTTAATCTCTGATTCACCAAGGTATTAGGATATCTGACTACTAATGACTCATTAACATCCTTTCAGCTCTCTGAGGTGTTGCAAAGACATGTTGCAAGACAGTAAAATAGCATAGCAACATTTTGAGGACCATTTAATAACCAAAATTAGATAACAAACAAATTTACACCATCTGGCTGTACAGAATTACTATTTTTATAATATAATGCTCAGCAAAGCTAATTTTCACTATATTAAGAATGCTGTGCAGTATTTCTTTGCTGTGGATTAATATAAAAAATAACATACCCCATCTTATTGAGTAAGGCTTTGTACAGTATGAATACAAGCCCAAGTTCAGGTACAACAGAAGCAACTAAAACACAGGACTGAATAAAAATGCACTACATTTTATTCCAAAAGATTCAAGGGAAATGCCCTTACTTCCATAGACATGGATCTATAGATGAATTTTTTCTGGTTTTTCTTATTAGAACTTGGCAGGCTGCCAAGAACTTTCCAAAAAAGCATGAAAATGAAAACTATTCAAAGTAAAATCTGCAGGAAACCTTTCTGAGGATCTGCAGTGGTATTTTGTTCAATTTTGTACAACTGATCATTGGCTCCCTGATGTACTCAATAAGAGTCACAGAGAGCTGTTCCAGATGGTGGTATGCCAAGGACAAAACTGTAACACAGTATATTGCCACACTCAATTCATTACCACACAGAGAAGTAATGCTTTTAAGCTCAATTATTATTTTTTTTTTAAACAGAGTTTATTCAGGCTGCAGGAAGCAGAAGTTGCTGCTGGGAGCTGTAGAAGGATTGCACAGGGATGGGGGCGAGGCCTCAAGAGAGGATATATTTCTTGATTTCCTTCAGGGCTGTTGTTTTTTCCATTGAGTGGAGGGAGAGGGAGGAGGAGATCTGCAAGCTGAAAAAGCAGTTTTCAATCAAGAAAACTCCTTTTGGTTAAGTACTCCCAGTTCCCCACATGCTGTTTGGTAAAGGGAATAAATGTGGACAGGTTTCATTTGTACATAACCTTATTAGAACAGTCTGACTGTTTCCAGTATTCTTTTTATATATTACACCATTAGGGAGTTTTTTATAACATCTACAGTGAAGTATAAACATTTCATAATGGAAAGAGTTATGATCCCTGATCCTCAGTACAGCACAGCATTTGACAGTTTTTTCTGTGAGACAGCATCCACACTACCAGAGTTTTCCAGTTCCCCCATTCTTCTTGGGGTGACCTGCAGAGATACAGGAGGCATCACACCAGCATTTCACTATCGCCCTTGTTGAAGAATTTTGCACTAAACACCTTCAAGTATTCAACAACTTAGTCTCAAAGTATGACAGCTTGCTTTCCAAACTACAACAAAAAGGTTGAAAAACAAAACAAAACAACAACCCCATGGGATATTAAGTACTAGAAGTACTGAACTCCGGAAAAAGTGGTGGGAAAATGTGAAGGATTTACTTTCTGTGTAAAGACTATTAAAGCATTTAAATGATAAATAATGTCAAAAGCCTTCAGATATTTGTGTGATATCCATAGATCTTTTATTTAGAATGATTTGGTTTTCATGAAAATTTTTAAAGTGAGACCAGATTTCAACCCAGCAGACTAAATTACAATATAATTTATTTCAGAAATTTTGCGACTTAATTTTGAAATAATACAGCAATGCTTTTGGAAATGGGAATGGAAAATGAATGGCTGGTATCTATTCTGAAGTTTTCTGTAAAGTAACTATGAAATATTTGGATAAAGGTTGGATTCTATATTGCCCCACATAGCACCTAAGAACTAAAAAAATGAGAGAAAAGGATTTCAAAAAAGAACCTTTACACCAAATGATCCTAATATATCTTAACACTGAGTAAAAACAAATAGAAATATATTAAAACCAAACAAAGAAATTAACCCTAAAATAACTCAGCAAAAATAATTCATTTATTATTCAGTTCCAGGTTAAACATGTCTAAGCAACTTAAGGAAATAAAAAAGAAAATGGTATCACAATTAAGTTAAAGAATAAAGCTTCTGTGGTAGTTGCAGGAAACCTTAAGGTAAACTTAAGCCCTTACTGAAAACAGTAAGCACCATGTAAAACATCATGCAGCCAGCCTCTTGGTGCATGCTGGAAATACTGCAGTGAATGGCAGAGTTCAGTGCAGGTTCTTCCAGTTCTCAGCACAACACTTCCACAGATCATAAAATAAACCCAGATACAGAAAAACTGACTGCCAAATAAAAACCAAAATGGGAACATCCTGACAAAACTGTACTAAATCTGCAAAATTTAAAGCTAAAAGGACAAGAAAGCATTCATACTTTTTCTTGAAAACAAATTCAAGCTGGAATTAAAATACTGTAATTGCATACCAGAAAGGAAAAGCTAATGTACAACTGATATAAATTAAAACCCAAGCAGAAGATGCACTCAAAAGCAATTTTAAAACCAACATACTTATTTGTCAAACACATTCTAATAACATTTTATTTTGGAAGTCTGGCAAGGAAAAGAAGAATGTCCAAGCAGTTACAGAAAAAAAAAAAAAAAAAGAGAGAACTCAGATTGTCTGTAATAGCTGCTTCCCTTATGTTATTAGCTTTTCAGCCACCAAATTTCCTATCTAAATCTATAACCACAAAGTTCATACCAAAGTGTGCTGGCAATAGGGTTTCAGTCACCAGTGGGAAGGAAAACGAAAGCCAGTTCTTCAGTGGCTGGTTTTGCTATGTTTAACTTAACTTGCAAATTGGCCACAAGACCTTTGGAGATTATTATAATCTTATTTTTCAAGATTTTCCAGTGGACATATGTAATTTTGTGACAAAGAACTTCATGAGGAACTTGTCCAATCTGAAGGTCCAACTAGGAGGTTATAGACATTTTTAAGGCTAAGAATTTAAAATAAAAAACATCTTTGGAATTATGAGTTTAAAAAATAATAAATAAATAGTTAACAGACAGGAAAGAACCACATGATCTTATAAATGAAGAACAGAGACTATTACTGTGTTTAAATTTTTATCGATACTTCTGTCACTTCTTGTGGTTTTATCATTACTGGGGTTAGATCTGTTTTTCCTGCCTTCTATTTTTCAATGATAAACTGGAATTTATTATTGATCACATCTTTTTCCTGCATGCACTCCTCCAGAATGAGTTTATTTGCCCTCTTGGCCTTTCATCAATATATCACTTACAAAGCTCACTCTGCATGCCATCCTCATGTAGCCTTTGCTACAGACTGCCTCACTTTCAGAAAAATCTGAGTCCTCTCATCTCCTCTTTTTCAGAAAATTAAACCAAAAATAGTTATTTCATTATGATTCTGCCTGTTTTTCTATATCAGTTTTAGGAACTCATCCCTCAATTCAGATAGGAATCCTGTCTTAGGAACCATAAGATTATGCATGCATTTAATAAAAATTGGATTGTTTCTGCATGAGTTAGATATAAATATATATAAATATATAAAACTTAGATATAAATGAAAATAAATAACTAAATGTGTAGGCAAAGAGGCATCTCCAAACAGAAACACCTGTAAATCCATCAAATTACTTTTGAAAGCTTGCTCTTGGCCATCAGACCTTATTCCTGTTGGACTGCTAAACAGTTGGTAAAAATTCAGTTTTAAACTACTTGGATGAATACTTAAGTATAAAAATCACATTAAAACTAAAATAAAAATTTTAAATCTTCACAGATTACCAATTAACCCCTCTACTTTTTATTTGAAAACTTTAAAATTTAAACAGCATGCAAGTATATGCATTCCGTATCTTCCAACCCTGTTTAACCAGAGGGTGGGGCTTTGCGTGCACATATCATACAATACACAATAAAGGAGACTTAGTTGAAATATCTCATTCTCAAAATTCATCTGGTTTTAGTTACAGAAGTGCAAAAAACAGTTCAGAATCAATAGGAAATGTTCTACTTTATCCTCCACTAATTTAGAAATGTCTAAGCTGGTTTTACTCAAGCTTTGTTAAATTACAAACAAAAGAAGTTTAAAAATACAGAAAAAACAACAACAACAAAAAAAACCCCAACCCAAAACCTCCCATCACTTTTAGAGACTGAGAAGCTGAAGTCTCAGCCCTGAAGTTATTTTTATGGACAGACAGTAAGCCACTCAGGGAACAGCTTATAATGGAAGCAAAGGCATACAATAACTGGAGAGTAACTACAGTGTAACAAAAACAGTAATATGCAATTCAAATGTGTAATCCAAAACTCCTTGGAAATGTGCTTGTAATGTAGAGCAAACCCAATACTGAATTATTTAATTCAGATATACTGTCAATGATTTGAGTCAGTGCACATAGTGTCTGTGCTATGTAACATCAGAAAATAAGAAGTTTTTTAAAAATCCCTACCTACTGGCCATGTTCCATTCAAGTGCTGGATTTTGAGAATTTCTCTCACTCTCTGTCAAAACCCCTCCTTTTCCATTTTCCTTCTCTGGTTTCAACTGATTCCAGTAAGCAGTGCCAATGTTGATAGACTGAAGATCTATTTGATATTGTCTGTCTTCAACCTCCGATCCAGGGTCTCGAAGTATTCCTAGATTTAGTGCTCTCCTGTAATGCCAAAGAAAAAGGAAAAATAATCAGCATAGGTCAAAATCAGACTGATCAGATATTCACTAAGATACAAAATTAAGGCATCAATTTTGCCATTCTTGACTACATTGAAGCATTATTTTCATTCTAGATCTTCAGAAACAGCCAGTTGCCTCTTTCCTATGGAATTGAATGTGAAATATGCAAATAGATATATTCCTAAATTTAGCCAGATCCACCAAAGTTGATATAAGTCTTCACCACACTTCCAAAAATCAGGGCCATATGAGTAGCCTTATGGGGAAGCAGGAGTGATTCAGATCTACTGAATGGATAAAGGATGTCATATTCAAGTCCTTAAAAAAAAGCAGCCATGTATCAGTATAACCCAGAAGATCATTATGAGACAATTTTCCCACTGTTCAAATTTATCAAAGAATAAAAATTAAAAAGAATATTCCAAGATGATGGAAAAACAATTAAATCCTTTTAATTACTCCTTTAATCCATGGAATTTCAGTATGGTGCTTTTTAAATTAAAATTCTTCTGAAAAGTGAGAAAAAAAGCATTGTTGAGTGAACCATATTCCTTGTGGATTCTTCTAAATTCTACCACATTAGATCTTACAGAATATTTCAGTCTTGAGCTGAGTTTTGGAAACAGTGAGACTCAACTTCAACAAAACATTCAAGAGCTATTGGATGAGTGGAGGCTACTAAGACCATTCAGTTTTATCAGTAACTGGTATCAGAGGAGTCTCCCACTACATTTGTCTTCTGCTAATAAGCACTATGAAATATTAAAAAAAATTATCTTGCCCTTTTTACACTGGGAACAATATAGCTTTTTGAGCACTTGATACGATAATAAAAATTCACAATTAAATTTATCACCACATTTCAAAACAAGCCAGTAAAGGGAGCAAGGAGATCCTAATTTTTTTTTTTGCTTTCAATTATGACCACAAATTTTAGTCTATTTTTATTGATTTCACACACCTGCATTAAAGTTCAAGTTTCTTATTTGCATATGACATCCAATCTAGTGTTCTGTTCTAGGTTGTTGTCTTATGCCAGAATTATTTAGTATATAGCTGCTGTCTTCACAAAGAATTTAATAATTCTGCAATTTGTTTAATCATTGATGCTAATAATCTAAATATAAATAAGGATTAAAGCAGCACATCCCAAACTGTGATGTACACACTGTATGCAGTCTGTAAGTATAGGTATGCAACCTGTTTCAAAGTGCAATCCAAATGCTGGTCAAATCTAAACACAGTTGAAACTGCTCATACATTGCCATTGTCACCAACAGAGTATGTCAGCAATTAAGAAAATTAAGTAATCGTATGTACCCACAGAGGCATGTGGATGACAGGAAAGCCATTTTGATCAAGTCATTCCTCATGAGGCACTGTGATGGCATTGTTCAGTAGCCCCTATAACTTCCTTAAATGCTTAGTAGAAATACACTGAAAATCTGTTATGTCAGTAGTGGCATTTCAAAATTAAATGCGGTTTCTTAAAACTCAAGAATGTGTTTGTCAGCTTTCCACATAGAGAAATTTAACCACAACTGTGCCTTTTATTATTCTTTCTAAGGCATTATTTCACCAGTATGAATGCAGTTTTTTTTAAAAAAACTTCACCAGAGTAGATTATTGTATGACCCAGTGTCTATTTACATACTTTGTCTAATACAAGTAAATATTGACATGTACGTTTTTGGAAATATTACTGAAAACAAAGCACCAAATTACGTATTTTAGGAAATTTGCTTATGCATATAAAACATAATATGATATTAATTTCACCTGCATAATGGATTCTTCTCTCCTGCACTTCACAGTGAAGAATATTTTTGATTTCTTCTTTTATGAGCAGCTTGATAACTTGCATTAAGATCACCTAGAACTATATTCCTTAGGCTAATTCAGCACAATCATGACTTTGTAAACCAAATTCCTTGAGCAAAATGTGTCTGTATGCACCAATCTGAAACTCCCCATTGTGACAATGGTTTTCTTTCCCCTCACAAGTTTACTTGTTTAAATATAAATCACAACAAAATCACCCTTTGACACACATTTTAGGTGCAGCAAAATACAGAGGGGTATTATTTAAACACAAGGTACTGGTGCATTTAATTGGTGGTATAAAATTGTCCACTGTATCTTTTTTTTGTTCTCCTTTGGAATATTACAGCCTTATACTTTCATGCTAATATAACAATTCACATTTTCATTCCATTCCTACTATTAACAATCTCCTACATAATACAAAACTCTTCTTCTGACCCTTTAGATCACATCTGAAATCCAAGCAAACAAACTGTGTTTCTCTAGATAACCCATTTCAAGAAACACCTATTTTACACATAGACGTAAAATACAAGGATTAGTTATTAATGCCTTGATTTTTTTGACTAAGCTTATTATTGCTTTCAGAAAGTACATCATGCCAGTTTTATATAAAGATGAAAATATAGCCTTTTCCCAAATAAGCAATATACATACAGGCATTTATTTAAGCACTAATTTCTGGTTTCCCATATCAACAAATTTATGCACAGGCATTTACATAAGTACTCATTCCTGCTTTTCCATATCAACCATTTTCCTAAGTATGCCTCCAATTTATTAGCTGTATACTTCCTAGAAGGATGAGAGCTAAACCATAGCAAAACTGGCTTCATCTTAAGTGTACATGCCTTGTATAAACTCTGCAGCCTTTTTGATTCTGCAGCTTTTGAAATCCTTGTAGCAAATAAAATCAGGAAAACAGACTGAGCCAAATTAATGACTTCTGTACCTCTAGCATAAACAATGTTTTACCAGTTGAAATTTACTGTCGGGGTTATAATTTTAAGTGCTTCCCTCTTCTGAAAACAACTTCACTATCCCACCTGAACTTTTTGGCAGGTGGTGTAGAATGCAACAGTTGGTCAATAATACAGTTAGATCATAAGCAACCAAAGACAATTGTAAGCATGTAACAGGAAACACAGCATTAAGCTTTTCTTTTTTAAAATTGATTTAGTCTGGGTCAGGCTTTTTGTATGTTTATTGAAGAAGCAGCTCATGTTGAACCAGTTACTACAAGCTGCTGAATAGGCATAATTCTGAGACCCATTGTAAAGAAGCTAAATCTATCCACTTACAGCTCATCTGAGACCTATAAAAAGCTAGACAAGCCAGGAAAATGGCATTTAAAGACTACACATTATGTAACAATTAAGAAATATTCACCAACTTTACACACAGCAGCTAATTTTTGTTAGCACTTATTGGATCTCTGTGTGCACTGACTTCTGTTTCTAGGTACAGAGAAGACAAACCTGTCTATCCAAATTTCAATTATTAAAGGTTTTGTCTGGTGGTAAAAGATCCCTCCTATTCTAATTCAAAAAGGAAACAGATAGTAAGCTTGGATCTATTTTACAGGGGTAAATGGTGTGGCCTGTATGCAAGAGGACCCCTTCCTCTTCTGCTTAGGCTAGTCGAGTCCCAGCCTAAATGTAGTCCCTCATCTATGCATGAGATGTAATTGGATAATGTAGAAATCACAGTAATATTTATCACTGACCTAATTCACATTAAACTGCCTTTTCCCCAATTCAATTCAATAAAGTTTCCTCCTTGACAAGGCCATCAAATGTATTTTACCAAACAAGGAAAATTGAAGCAAGTGTTTATGGATGCAATGGACTCCATCTGGAACGAGATGCTACAGACGTTAAGAAGGGCACAGAACAAAAATTTAGTAAACCTAGACAAATGATAACAACTACACTGGCTTTTGAAAATGCTAAGCTTCTATAAGTAAAATCTCAGACAGGAATCAGCTTTTCAAAGAAAGACAACTCTTTTTTTTTTTTTTAATTATAGCAAATAAATGCCTTTTTGTCACACACAAAGAAGTTAACACTTGAGCTACTGGGAGAGAAACAGAACTTCCCCTACATCACACAATATATATAGACATGATCTTAGAACCAGAATAAAAAATCCTGTAGCTTGACTTTTCACGATGGAAATCTTGGATGTGCCTACATTTGGAGATATTAAACCTACTTTTTTGTGAGGAAGATGGAAAGAAGAATGAGAAGTTAAGCAGAAAACAAGGGGAGAAGAATTATGGGACCAGGGCACTGAATCTGAAATTAAAGAAAAGCAGCAGCTAAGAAAATTTTAATGTTGTAAGAAGAGAGGAGGAAAGGTAACAAGGGAAGGTCCTGACAAATTTCTAATATTTCGTACATGATCCTGGGTACACATTCTGCCATACTGAGTGACATACGTATCTTCCAAGACAAGGGTAACCTCAGGTTTCTAACCGGGCCATCTGTCCGTAGGGACACTCATTTGTGGTTTAACAAACCATGTTTTATGACTGCTAAAATGTTGGAAACCACTTATTTTAGTCTGGGTCACTAGAGCAGGCTTTTAAATGCCATCAGCAGTAAACTCCAAATCTCACAGTTTCTGCCTCTTTTCCACAGGAACTATGCCACATATGACTGGCTTTGTTGGTAGTTGCTCCTTCTCCCTTCTCCAGCTCAGCTTCAGAGTAACTCAGCTACTGTCCCATCTCCACATTTGCTGGCTCATACTCTGGATTGGATACCAACAAAATTTTATTAAATGCAAATATAAACTGAGTACAGTAAACCTACTTTCTTTAATGCTTTACTGATTAGCAAGTGACACTATTGATTACAGGAATCTGTTTAACAATGAGAACTGCATGCCATCTGATTGCGTTGCCTTCTGCACCGCTGGACACATCAGCATTATCTACAGAAGACAAAACATGGCAGATGTCCTGTAAGTCAGAGTGGTTAAGGTACCTGGGTTCATATTCATACTTGGAAGAGCCTTGAAAAAAGAAAACATCACGGCTAGCTCCATGGGCAAAATAAAAATGACTGACCACTTCTAAACATTTACATAGTGGACAAATACATCACTCCAGGAATGCAAAGGAAGAATTCATTAATTGCATTCTAACTGAATGTTTTGTAGTCAATAACAGTCAGAAGTTCTAACTCTATAATGACTTGTAGTGTTTATACTTTTTGTGCATAGACATAAATCAACTTAGAGGTAGATTACTTGTGCAATTAGTATGTTGGAAAAAAAGACCAGTCACTGAAACATATGCAAAATTTTCTTTTGATTGCACTAGACTGCTTCAAACTATTGATACAGGGATGCAAAAGTACAAGTGCAATGGGTAACTTTCCTTTTTTTTTTTAATTAATGTTTAAAATATCTGACTTTTATCTCTTGGGCACCTGTTCCTTTTTTGCACTGTATACCTACAGAGATAAGTATCACTGTCAAGACAGAAACTGGTATAAGTGTTCAAAAAGCTAAAGGAGAAGATAAGACATCAATTACCTAGAAAGACTTTTAGGTAACACAAGGATAAGCATATTGGAACATGGTACTTTTAAGTAATTAAAAAAAAATATGATTCAACTATGGATTAGTGTGCCCTAAGACATTATTCAATACATGAATGCCAAAGTGCCTGATGGAAAAAAAAATCTGGATGTAAAGAACAAATCTACACTCATTATTATCTACAACAGATCATCAAATAAAAGAGGACTAAGGTTTTGTTGAGTGTTGTTATATGTTGTTGAGTATGCCAGAATTTGGAATAAGGACATATTAGATACATGCTTAGAAAATTCAGCCTTGAAAAGGTGTTTGATCTACTGCTATTTGAAGACACTCCAAGCTTCTAGATACTTCAAGCACAGTACAGAATCTACTACTACGAAGACTGTGGTTCCTGACAAACAGAGAATGACATTAAGAGAAGGTATTCAAGATCTCCAGCAAAGCCATCACAGTACTCTACCTACAACTCTTTCTTTTAAAAAGCCCCAAGCTAGGTATTAAATAGTCACATTTGAGACATGTAGATGGGATAGTAAGAAACGCAGACTTATTTCCTCTCTGCTTCTAGACTTTTCCAGTTATGCACAATAAGTCTTCCACAGAAAATAACAACAGTAAAAATCAAACTGTTTCCAAAATATCTTACTAGATCATACTATTTTCTTTTTACAATTACCTTTCAGCACAGCGTTTTCTCACCAAGCTAAAGCAGACAAGTCTACCCTTATGATTACTTTGTAAGTTTTTTGTTAAAAACATTCAATACAGAAAAAAACCCTCAGTTCTTAAGCAAATTGCTCAGAGATTAAAAACCATAAAATTACAATCACTTTTCTTTTTGCTAACTACTGTGTGTCCTGTACTTGACCAGTTTCATCAACTGCAACTACTGAGTCATAAGGTATTTACATTAATTCAAAACTATTTCAAAAAGTACTGATAGCCATTGAGCTATCATAATGCAAGAGAAAAGAGATTTGGTCATGAACACAGAAGAAATCTGGTGACTGAAACTGAATGGTTTGTGTCTTTTTTGCACATGGGGTTGATACCCTCTCAAAAGAAACAGAAAACACTGTCTCGGTTAGAACTTGAGGTGACAAGTGTAACTGGATGCATGGACATGTAGAAGAATGGAATCTGCCAGGTTTGGGTCTAGGGAGACCCTGCCGTGGGCCTGCAGGACATGCATCCCTCTTTGCAAGGCTAGAACATGCCAAAGGAAAATAGGAGAGGCAGATTTCACTTCTATTCTCTATAATTGCTTATTGTGTATCTCTAAGCAACAAAAGGAACCTCTTCAACAGTTTACTAATTTATATTGAGGGGATAAAGCCAAAATGATGTTGTGAATATAATTAATTGCATAGAAAACATCTTGAGATCATCTGATATACAGCAAAGATATAAAATATGCATAAAAATTAATAACTGCAATTTTTAATCAATGTCTTATTTATGTATTCTATTATGTAACTACTTACATATTTTTATTTTGAAACCCAGTAGGTACATATTCAGAGGAAAAAATAACAATGCCTACTTCATGCCCATTAATTACAGTGGTGGTGCCAGGTGGGTGCTACTACAGTTCCATTTGCTATCCATTTAGAAGGTCAGATTTTAGTGAACTGGGCCACACCAAGGTCAGGATTGGTACCAGTGCATTGATCATATAAAAGCTATTAACCACATGAAAGGAATTACAGTAGGTCAGACATCAAACATTTTGGTCCTGTGTTTCCTTCCTCTAGTCCTACAGGCAGGAAATGCTCTACATATCCTGTGAGGTGACCAGACATTTAAAACTAGTCCCTTATAACAAAGGGTCTGGTACAGTAATTGCCTGCAAAGAAGCTGAAGAATTTCTCCAGTGCAATTGTCTTCTAGAGCTGTATCTGGAACACAGTATGAATGACCCAATAATAAAAAGGTATGGTATGGTAAACTATGAAGTAATTTTTGGTCTCTCCCAAAAAAAGCGTAAAACGAAACAAAGCTGAAGTTTGCAGCTGTGCATTTAGATGTCATCTGTTTAATTACTTCTGTAATTTTATTGTTTAAATTCCTCAGCAAAAATAACAGCATGAACAAGTCTGAACTTTTAAAAATCGGTTTTTCATTTTTATATTGTTTAATGTTTAGACAGTTTGAGGAATCTCGTTATACTTTTGAAGCATTCACCCAAATTCAGGGAGCACTGTATAAATATACATTTGACAGACTGTATAAATGATAAGTATGCACAATTCCAAAGGAAGGTCTGCATGATATTTTAGGATGCCAAATGTTTCTAGAGAAAAACCACGTGGAACAGAGTTTTTCTAAATAGTGGAAGTCTGGGGAGGGGGCTAGCAAAAAACCCAAAATACAGTATAACCCAAAGACTTTTATGCTTTTGTTTCATGATAAAAACAATTTTATCTCAAAACTCAATGCTGTTTGGCAGTAAAAGGATCTTTTGTTTTAATTTTTTAAATATTTAATGTCTATTTGCTTTACCACATGTCTAAGGTAAATAATCTTGTGATTTTCCCATTGTTTTCAGCCTGTATTTTACCTTGCTTTAATCAATTAGTCTACTTAAGTGGTACAATACCTCAGTTTTTTCAGATGTTCTAAAAATTCACCTGGAAACACCAAGGTTGAGTTTCACTGAATACAACCATCAGATTTGATGCATGGAATTTCTTTAAATGGTGTGGTACAACCTGGTATAATGGTACAAGCTGGAAGGCACACAGTGCATTTGATAAGCTGACACAGGACAGGATTTCTTTTCACTGTTGTGTCAGTATATCTGTCATGGTTTGAATCTTGTTTTCCCCCAGAGGCTAGAAAAGTGGTAGACCCCAAGGGGTGGAAACCCCTGGAAGTTTTGGAGTTCTGTCCAATGGGCGCTCCTGCAAAAATGTCAACATCTCACAAGCTCACCGGAAAAGAAGAGTTGTAGTGTTGGTTGTTGGAGAGGTGGCCATGTTGTGAGCCACGAGGAAGGGGCTCTGAGCCCCTTGGGCCCTCTGGGGCCTCCCAGCCCCTGGCTGGGGGGCTGCAGGGACCTGGAACAGCATAAAGCTGGGCTAGGTGCCTGTAGTTATGCCGGGAGATGTTTTCTCCATGGGCACAGAGCAGCAGCCGGCACTGGCCGGAGAAACGGTGGCAGAGAGCCAGGATAGATAACACCTGAACTGAAGAAGCAACAGAAACATGCAGCACCGCAGAGAGGACTCCTGGAAGGAGAGCCGGGAAAAAGAGAACCAGCAGCCTGAGAGACAGAGTTCTGGGGTAAGACTGTACCAGCCCCCCAAAACTCCTTTGAGATCCCTCTGAGAAAAGAGGGAGATGGACTCCTATTAAGGAGAAGAGTTTTAGACATGCAGCACTGGAGAGAGAGAGGAGCTGAGAAGCTCAAAGGACGTCCCGTAGCTGGACCGGGACAGCCAGAGGAATGCGGGGGGAGTTGACCTTGGCTGCCCCCCTTGCACTGCTGCCACGGTGGCAGCCTGAGAGACAGGGCACAGAGGCCCTGCAAGGAGCTGAGTCTCCTGGAGATACCAGACCGTCACGAAGACCCCCCTGTGTCTTCGTGATATGACGTGGTGATACGACCTTGTCTGGGGTTACGAAGCCCACGGAAGACCCCTCGGTTGGAGGCGATGGGGCCGAGAGAGGCTTGAATACCTCCCTCGTGAGTGCTGGCAGAAAGCCAGCTATCAGCTGCTGCATGTGAAGAAGACAGACAGACTGCTGCCTCAGAAGATGCTGCTGTTCAAAGACTGGAAGGGATCTGTCCTTCTTTCCCTCCTGGACTTTTATTTGGAGGAGAGAAGAGATCTGGTCCACTGTAAATACTATATGTCGTGGTAGAGATAGTTGTGATCGTGTGTATAATGTGATGTGGTATTTATTTGTATAGTCATTGTAATATATTCCCTTTCCCCCACTTTGAGTCTGGTGTGTGTTTTGTCTGGAAAAACCCATCCCACATTAGGTTGAGATGTGGGAGGGGGGATGGAGCTAGGGAATTGGATTTTGGGGCCATCTCAAACCATGACAATATCAAACTCATGGGTGGTCATCAATCAAATTCCACACGAAATAGAAAAAAACGTTATAAATAAAAAAATACCAGCTTTTCCTTTACATTAAACAATGTGTACTGATGCATAGTTTCAGCACGTTTCTGTTGTAATAGATGACGTTTATACCATGGATAATACAAGAAACTACTCTAAAACATGAATATTTAACTTTCCAAGTCAATTCACATTTATCTCTGGCACAGATTGATTCGTTTCTCAAGATGCCACTTGTATTTTCTTTTCAGTTTTGCAGAATCGTTGTAATCATAATGGCAAGCTGGAACTATTTTTGAAATAGTGTATATGATATTGTAAAATATGTCGATAACAGAGTATTGAAAATAACCTCCCTTTAATTCTTCTTTTCTGAAGTCCTGGTATATTGTCTATGTCTCTACTTTGTCTATTTCAATATCCCTTGAAAACTCTCCTGGTATAAAACTCATTCCATATTCATTACGAAATGTATTACCTGTCATGTTAAGCCCAATATTTTTTCTTCCTAAAACTCCCATTAAACTATTTTTAATGGCACTTTCAAAGTCAATATCAATCTATGCCTAGCAAGATATATTGAAGGGGAGTTTTACTTCTAAATATACATTTGAAGAAGGGGAAAAAGAGAAAGAAAAAAATGCAAATCTACTCAAAATACCCTGCGTATTCACAACATTGACCGTGAAGACTACAGATTCCAATGCTGGGTAGTTCAGTGACTCCATCAAGCACCCAAAACATTTAAATAGTGGTGGTTATAAAGAAAATTCAAGAGTTTTATTTTCTGCCAGAAAAAAAATAAAAATGCAAGGACACTACACAGATACAAACACACAAACAAATACACTGCCCATTTGGGAAACAGTAAATTCTATCATCTGTAATTAGTTTGAGTCCAGTTTAGTTAATATAATTTGTTACACTCTTATGAGCTGCAATGCGTGAAGAAAACAATATGTAGATTTTATGAACTATTTTTAGAAAGCAACTTTAAAAACACTTGTAAAGTTTTTAAACACTTGTAGTGTATATCAAGGGGTTTTTTTGGACTATGTCAAAAACATAGAAAAATCAACCACTGCAAGCTGTCTGAATAAAGTGGATCAAAAAAGATATGCCAGAGAATTGCATTCCTCCATATTTTTCTTGAATACATATATGCACACACAGATACACTTTCAACCTTAAACTGGGAAACAGAAAAATTTCAGATTTGCTTTGAAGTTGGACTTGCTAATCTGCAAATTTCTTCCAGTTCCCTGAAAAACTGTCACATACAAAGAGTAAGTAATACTATTCAACAGTTAAATAATTTTGGTTATCAGGAAAAGTTCAAACCTGTTCTACTCCTATCCTGCTAGTACAGGGTATATTTATTTATAGATACTCTTATGTTCTATTTGTATCACTTCCACACCTGTTTATTTTTTATTGCTAGGGAACATGTAGTATCATGCCAGAAAACTGGAGTATTTGTGATTTATGCCAATCATTTACATTGAACTCAGCAGAGATGCCCGATACCATCTCTGTATTTTATTACTCTCAACGTGCACTTGTGTTAGCCATTAACATAGCAGTGTTAGCCACTGCCTTCTTGCAGGCAAAACCCAAAACCCTAGCAAAAAAAAAAGCATCAGTGGGCATGGAAAACATTTTGAGAGACTGAAAAATGGTACATTTATTTTTGTGTCCTAAAATTAATAAAGCCTATAAGAATGCAAACCAATCTTTAAAAAAAGAAAGTGATGGATTTTTTGTTCTTAAAGACAAACAAAGAAAATAGCTTCTGAAATGCAACAAAACCACCGTCCATAACTTTTTAGTCTGGTTTTCGTTTTGTTGTTGGTGGTTTTTTTTAATATTTTTTTTTATTTTATTGCAGTATAATCAGGTTTAATAGCACAGTAATGGCTTAAACATAGGAATCATTAAGCATGACTTTTGACCATACTTAAGGTGGTTGAGCTAAGTGAAGCTATATTGGAAAAATCAGTAAGGGCTAGGAACCATGCTAACTTCAACAGCAATTTGAATTGTTCAGGATAAGAGTAACATGGATTTAATTTTGCCATGGGAGCTTGGAGGAGTATCCCATAGAGAAATATGCTCAAATAACATGTAACCATTCTGTATATTTCTGATAATCTCTTTTGTTAAATAACTGAAAACCAAAGCAGGAGTACTTACAAGCATTAAATGAAAGACATTGGCAAACATTTTTGCAAAAGAAAGAAATCTTCTATCCAAAAAGTAGTTTAAGAGCTGTGGTATGAATTTGTCATAGATAAAACCCTGTGAGGGACATCAGAGAACCCACAAATATTTATGGAATGAACCGCAATCTGTATACAGAAGTTAACAAATGTCTCATTACAAATGGGATATGGTTTTCCCAGTAATAGAAGCACACAACTTACATTATACTTACCTTGAGATCCTGTTATAATTAAAAAATACCACAAAGAAAAGAAGTCTGCTTTATATATTACTGGGAAATACTTTTCAACAGAAAATATTTGTTGAAACCAGATCTGATGGAAATTATATTTACTGACAAATGGTTAAGAAGAAAACCGTATAGAATACAAATTTTAAAAGCTCTCTTGAATTATTTTAGAATAAATTATTAATTGCAGCCAAGACTTTTAGATGCTAATTTTCATTATTTAAGACAGAAAAGCAATCTTGATATATGAATTTATTGTATATTTTAAGAATCAGCAAAGGAAAGCTTGGGAAGAAACCGTAAGGAGTCTGTGTAAAGTAAATGAACATTACTTCAGTAATTCATACAGAGGGACCACTCTAACTCTTAACATGGTATTAATTTCTAGGGACCAACTAAATATTTTCTCCCATGTTAACAGAAATCTAAATACCTCCCCTCATTCCCCCCAGCTCCCTGTATTTTACAATAACAGGCAAAATATAAAGCTACTTGATTAGGGAAAAAGAAAGATTAAAGGGAGGGAACTTGAAGAAAAGAAATGTAAAAGCTTCAATAATATTGCTTTATAACATAAAACATAAACCACAACTCATATAAAAAATAACTCTAGCTTTCAGATTACCTTTTATTTCCCAGTTTTACAGCTTATCTGAAAAATTTTTCATTACATTTAGGTTGCTGAGTATGTAAACTGTGAAAAGTATCCTGGGATTTTTAAGTGGTATTTAATGTGTTTTTTCTTTGTCTCTGTGCCCTTTCTTGTTCAACTTTTTAAAGCCGTTACAGTCTATTTAATAATGTTAATGCTGAATCTGAGAATTTTATTAAAATTCTTAGTACACAGTGTCAGATTCTGTGCTGTGTTTCAAAAGCCTTGAGCATGATGGCAGCTTAAGCTGATCCAATCCCATGCTGATACAGTGCACCTTTTTGCCAAGGTTAATCCTCGTATATCTATAGAATAAATAGGCTCAGGGCAATAACCTAACTGAAAACAATTGCCTGATGACCCCAACATTTTTTTAATTCTTTCAGCTCCCTCAACCAGTTCACAATACACAAGTACAAACCGCAACACCGTGGAGAAGTAGGTCTTAAAACAGTTGAGATTTACAACCTCAGTGGGCACAAAATTCTTTGCCTAAAGACCGTAGGTAAAGTAATGTTAAAAAATCAGCATCACATTCACCCCACTCTGGGCTACTCCAAAAAAGCTCAGGGACACGCTTTACTCTTTTATCCCCTTTACTGGGCATGGCTAATCTGCACTTCACTTGCTTCAGTGGGAGAGTGAGAGACTTCTCTACTCAAAGAACTCTGCAAACATCTGACATGTTTTCTCTCAGCTGTGGTAAAACAAGAACTGTTTTGAGGAAGAATTAACAGTTTGGAAAATATTTTCAAATGGAAGGAAGGTCTGTTATCGGAGTTAAGAGAAGCAAATAGTTACACAACTTGATCTCGGTGAAGGAGGTATGTTTCAGTGCTGCTTGAAGGGAAAGAGATATGAGATTTCTGAGGGGTTCCTTCAAAATGTGCAAAATATTATGAAAAAAAAGAAAAATAAATTAGTCTTCCAAGGGAAAAGATGAGAACAACTGCAATAACCTTAAGTCTCAATAAAAAAATCCCCTATGTATAACAAATATGTAGAATCTAAAGACTAGGAAATATAAAAGCAAGTAGTTAAAGATACGGAGTATTTGAGTATATAAAGTTATAATAGAATATAATGAAAAGTTTAAAAGGATTAAAACTAACCAAAAACCCCAAACAATTTGTTTGATTTTATTTTGATTGGCTTAATCACAGCAGAATTGCAGTTTTTTGGAAAAAAGGAAGTGGACCAAAACTATGTTAAAAAGCATCTAAAACCAGCACAAATATAGGAAATCCTAATCTCTCCTCCACTGAGTCACCATAAACATATTACAGCTTTCAAAACTGAGGTTATATGAACTTCATGCATCAAGTTCTGCATATGCCATGCAGCAAATACTAATTTACCTATGTTAAAACAACTACTGAGACAGCAAGAAGAATCAGGAGAACAAGAAAACTCTGAGTTCAGGCTGCTGTTTAACTCAGCCTTGACTTTGCAGAATATATCATAGTTAAGATCACCCACAGCTGAGAAATGCTTTTATAGAACAAAGTATAGTGCACAAGCACAACAGAGACAGCAATGCCCTCGTGAAAGTTTTACTTTACAACTGGTATTTACTTCTGACCTTAAGCTGTTTAATGATGGCATCGTAATTAAACAGTCAAAGAAATGGAGTACATGCTACAATAAATTATATAAAATATGGTACTGAATACTTCATAGACTCCATTTTGAAAAGATGCATCTCTCGTGCCTGGTTCCCAAGCTCACAGCTAAACTGTCCAACCCGAGAATTTCACAATCTGAACACACAGAGCAGTTTAAAGGGATTCTGGAAATCTAGTCCTAATTTAGTTCTAAATCACACACAGGTGTTAGAATGAATGACACCCGAGTAATGAAACAATCTTAACCCCACTGTAAATTCAAATGCTTTATGCTTCATCTAGGAAAATGACGTGTGATTGCCCTAAGCACTAGTTATGACTGGCTTGCACACACAGAGCATATTTGCCCATTGAACTGGTACATGAGGGCAGGAGAGATCATTAGTAAAGAACAGACACATCCACAAGGTGCCCATGCTCAGACTGGTTCTCCTCACCACACCTCGACGTTGGAGCCCCTCCCAAACATGTGAGCAAGTTGCCATAATCCTCCTGGTAATACTTGAATGGTTTTGAAAGATCTATGAAGTCGCTCTTTGAAATCTCTGTCTGCCTCTACAGCAGGGCTTTTGTGCACACATAAACACATCTCTGTGAGTCTCCACAAACTAAGTTCATTCCTCCTTCCCACCCCTCCTCATGAAGGACTGGGATGTCGCTGGCTGAAGAACACAGTTGTGCAAATACCTCAGCCAAGTCAGAAGCAGTGTGCCCAACTGAAAGGAAGAACTCTGCAGATAGAATGTATATTAAGTCCTCAAAACAAAGTTGATAGTAACAATAAATCATTGACAAGGGATACTATTTTTAAAATATTTTTTTAATATATGCACTGTTTAAGAATTACAAGACTTTAAAAGATATCTTTATAAATTTTACAGGTTTCACCTTTGCTCTGTTTGAATTAATTGGTTATTCCTTTGAATTCATTCTTTATTGGTATTTACTTGATTTTTTTTTCCCCTGACATATTTAATAAGGTTTCCAATAAGGCTGCCCTTAAGTGGATGCTTAAATGACATGATAATGTCATTGCTCTTCAATAGGAATGTTTCTATAAAGTATTCACTTTGTTTTCTGTGAGAAACTGCACAAAGAAATTAAAAATTGTTGCAAGAATCAGATTCTCTGCTACTAAGTGAAAGAAAAAATATAAAGTAGGTATGTGTATTGAGAACATGATTAAATCAATGAATTGAAGAGAAAAATAAAGTTGTAAAAATGCTTTTCTTATGAAATTTCTTTTATTTTTACTATTACATTATAAGGAAATATATTTCAAATATATGTATTTAGGTAAATTAGATATGTTGAAGATTCCTGTAGAACTCATAAAGAAATTTCAAGTAAAAATAAGATTGATAGTTAAAGCTGAACATTTTTAAAGTTGAATTCCAAATATAAATTTAGCTTTGAATAGCTCTTGGTATTAGATAATTAACAAGCTACATTTCTGAAACTAAATGGGCAGTTCCAGCTGTTATTTTACAATTAGTTTCCACTGAGGGTTTTAAATTAATAACTGCTGCAATAGCCTCAAACACGCCAATGTTAATTAGGAGTGGTGTTTCCATGTAATGCTATCCATATACATGAATATTTTACTGGGCGAAAGGTCTAAGCAGATTTGCTTTTTGCCTCTTTACTAAAGATAGAAGAAGTAAGAAATGTAAACCAGGAAAAGACTTTACCTCCAAGCCCTATTCCAGAGAGTGGTACAGGATTCTTATGAAAGATAAAGACAACATTCCTAAGGTCCTTATGCTAAAAAAGCATGCGTTCAAGTACAACAGCAAAGAACAACATTTAGAACTTGCTTTTTGGTATGAATATTTTGATTTACACCCCAGCTCAGCAATTAATAAATCTAAATTATTAAATGAACGATTGCATGTTGAAATTATATGTAGAGAAAATCCTGTTTAAAAAAAAAAAAAAAAGAAGCTACGTCTTGAGGAATAAAACCATCCTGGTCTCAAATCTGAAAAAATTAGTAAATAAATTATGGGAACAAGTTTAAAATATTCATTGTTACAATTTTTTTTCCCTTAACACAGGAAGAAGAAAACTGAAAATGGTGCTAGTGCAACTCTGTTTCACAACATGTATGCAATAAAAGAAATACTTTTCCTTGAAACACAAAGAATTTCTTTTCTTATAAGTTATTTTCTTACATAACATTCCCTCTGCAGTTTTAACCATTTAGAAAGTTTAGAAAAACTGCAACAGAGATTTTATGATATACTCCTTTTCCCTGTGGTACATATGGACATTTTAATAAGCAGTTCACATTTCCATCAAAAACTATGTGCACATACATATTTTTTCACTGATTATCTTTGTTGCTTTTATTCAAAGAAAAAGAAAGAAACTCAGGTCAGCTAATTAGCATTAGCTAATTCCTTGTCTGCCTACCAAAAAAGCTCCAAAGAAGTGTTAAAAAGTAAAGAAGCAAAATAGAAAATAAGTTTTAATAGAATCTTTGTAACATAATAAACTCTTAAAAGATAATTACTCATATTAGGTCCATATTCTGGAAAACATTTAGTTACTCTAATGCTACAGTTCTATACAAAAAAGAATAGTTTTTAAATTGTCAATTGGTTTGAAAAGGAAAACATCAAAATTAACATTTTTGCTCATACTAATTATAGAAAATTCAGGCTTTTTGTAACAATAATTTCAATGTATAGTTTTTGAATACAAATTTGTCCCACAGTGATTTAATACTGAATAAAAAAAAATATTCCTGAAGAGAAGATGCTTATAGATGTGGGTGCTGTTGAAAAGTTTTGAAAAGCATTTGATTTTCCAAACCACATTTGAAAGAAAAAACAGATTTCCACACAGACTGCTGGCTATGTATGTGCTTCTTTCATAAATTCCTTGCATCATTTTTTCCTTCCCCTCACTCCAGCACTATCAGGACAGACACACAAAATTGTTTATTACTCCTTATTTCACTGAAGGATTTTTGTTAACCAATTATGGGCCTTACATGATTATCACAATCATGTTTCAGACAGAGGTCCTTGAAATAAAGATAAATAGAAGATATTCTATATGGAAAACAACTTTGTTTTGTTATTTATTAATGTTTGAGAGTTGAACAGTGAAAACCAGTAAACTACAAAAATGAAAAGCATAGATTAGATACATTGAAAAAAACAGCTAGATACAATGAAAAAAAGACTTGCATTGATAAAAAGTTTCATGAAAAAAAATAAGAAAATTTACAGCTATCTTTTCATGAGTAAACTCTACGTGTAATTTTTTGGGGGGGAAGCGGCATGTTTAAAGAATTTCCATTTACATTCACAAATTGGAAACAGTCTAAGGACAGCTTTATGCTTTGATCTATGAAAGATCTACACATGAAAATGACCATGGAACACTCGGAGCTGGACTATTAAGCTTTGATATATGACATGAATGAAATCCTTGGATCTCAAAAATGATGAATCCAGAGCATGGACAACAATTAGATTCTTTATCGGCCAAGCTGAGGAAAGCTTGGGATTCTGTTTACCTAAACTCCCAGAACCTGACAGCTTAGCAATATTATTCCAGATCTTATTAGTAAGACCTTTACAGAACAGCCTCCAGACAGCCTGTATTCTCTGAGTGCTTTCTGAGCCATTTCATTTTTGCATTAAAAGTACTGTACCTGAACATTGCTTTACTCCATCTGTCCATGGATACTCCCTAAAATTCTATTAATTAATGTTTTATGACGAGTTTGCTAAAAACAATCATGTTGAGGCTGATCAGCAATTACCTATATAATCGATCAGAACATTTGCACAGTATTTGCTATAATAGGGCCCTTATCCCAATATAAAACTAAATGTCATCTCAATTTCAGCTCTGTGCTGCTTTATATTTAAGCACATCCGTGTATCTACTTGCTGTTATTTTTTCAGTCAGAGATACAGAATTTCTGTGTCCTGTGATGAAGTTTCCTCAGCCATTTTCCTAATGATAGTATCTAGTTCTGCTGGTAGCTTAGCACAACTAGTGCTACTCATTGTTCCCACCCCTGACATACACACTTTTTTAAAATTCATTACTTTTTATGTCATGTTTCCATTAACTAGAAGTGTTCAAAGATTCCACCTATGCTCAGCTTAATTGCACTAAGCACTCTTTGTATATAGAGGAAAATACTGTTGTCATCTAAAAAGGTGACAAAATTTTCTCATAGAATGTGAGATAATTGTGCAGAAAACTGATGAAGATGACTACACACACAGCTGATTAATCACTTCTTTAAGCATTATAATTTATTAATGTTGATATTCTACATTAGTCACTTTAGTTAAAATAAAAAGAACTTAGGAAATGGCAAAAGGAAAACATATGAAGACATACAAAGAAGGAAATGTGTTTTTTTGAATTGTCCTGGAAGATGCTACTCTGTTTGCTGCAGCCACTCCATCTCCCACCAAGAAGGGCACCATTCTGGTGCCCTCAGAATTGCTTTATATTCATAAGTAATTATCAAAAATCTAATAATCTGCTAGGTTTGTTGTCTGGAGAAAGACTTGTGCAACTTGATCTAAATTGTTTGAGTAGGAGGCTGGACAAGGTGAACTAGAGAAGTCCCTTCCAATTTAAATTATTCCATGATTCTATGCTTTCCTTGGACTTTTTTAACAGAATCAGCCACATATCTGCTTTTAGCACTCTCCACATAATACCAATATTTAAGTTTTTAGAGAAGTGCTCACTGCTAATGAGAAATCTTAACTGATGCCCTCCGAAGCAAACAAAGTATTGCTACAAACACCACAACTGCTAAAAGTCTCTGTGTAGTTAAGCTCTTAATTCCTTTATACTAACACTGTAGCAGAAGCATTCCTTTCATGTAGGATACCAAAGAATCCATAGATGAGAGACCTTTATAAAGATCTTGAGGAAAGAAATTTCAGATGGAATTTTTATACTAGACACCAGAGAGCCAAACAAGAACAAATCCAGGTCTGAAAAATGTAACTTTTTGCATTCAGAAAGATGGTTGTTTTTTCCTGTAGTCACAGCATTTATAAATTTCTCTCTGATGCAATTTCTCTGGTATCGCATAACTGCCTGACTTTCCCTTCATCAGGGCATTAATATGATTTCCCTATCTCAAGATTCTTATTCCTCAAAACTGCTAGACCTCAGTTTTGACAAATCTATTTGACCATTCATTTGGCCATTTCAAAAGTTCTAAAACATACAGCACGATCACACAAGTAAGAAATGACCACCAAGAAATCATCTTGTTTTTTTGCAGTCTGTGGAGTCATGTACAAGCAGCAACCTCCCCAACTCCCAGTCCCAAATTTAATATGATCAGGTAGTTAAAGCTCACAAAAATGTAGTTCTCTCCTTCACTGCTTAGCAGAAACTTCATTTAATCTGACTCCTCCACAGTTTAAACTAACTGCTCTTCCCACTCTTTAGCCAGGTTAGGCAGCTGCTTGACTTGCATCCTTATTCGAAACCTCCTTTATTCTGCTCCCTGGCCACATACCAAGGCCTTCTGGTATCTACAAGAGAACCAATCAACAGAACTGGCAGTTTCTTGATGGGAACATACAGTTCTGGTCATATTTGTGGAAGACAAACACACCTTACCTGGAGCTGGGGTTTAAGAATGAGAAAATCATGAGAAATCATTAAAACAAGCGAAACAGCTTCTAGGATTTAGCAGATGAAAAAAAAACCTGAAAAAGGGATATTGTCTCCTACTGTGACCAGTTAAAACTCTGTCAGTATACTTCTTTCAGAAGCCCTAAATTTACTGTTATAGTGCATGCATCTTTGTTTACTATGTGTATTAACAGACAAAACTATATTGGTCCATTTTCTACAAGAAGAAATACTTTTGGACTCATTTTTACACGGCATAGGAAAACTGAAGTTACTATGTCAATACATTTCTTTCCAAATTCCAATAATCACCTGAAAAAATATTTGTTCCCAAACTTTTGAGGCACGTTATTTTTCCAACATTCCATTTTCAGTTTAGTTCTCTCTCCAACTTAGCACGTAAGCTATTTTTCCTAAGACATAGATGGAGTCAATTCAGCTTACAGGCCAAAAGTAATCTGGTTTATTTAGTATGACCTGCAGCCATACCAAACTTACCTTTCATGCTCTGCCATTCTGTTAATGATATACTAGCACATTCAGTTTTTATATAAATTTACATTTATGGGATAAATTCAAAAGATATTTGGAGATGCTATTCAGCCTCCAGCCATGAAAATGTTTCTCAGCCTTTTCTAAAAGAGCAGTTTCTAAATGAGAAGCAAAAATTCTTTTCATGAAGCACTACAAAAGTGATATTAATTGCACGTGGTTGTAGTTCAGGCCTAAACAGAAGACTGTTTAAACCAAAGTGACACCGCAAATTAAGTTTGTATCCCCACTCCAGAAACACTGTAAAGACAGTGGTTCAGACAACAATCTATTTTCTTTTATTCTATTAAAAGCAGCAGCAGCAAATTAGAGAATAGTGGTTGGAAAAAGACAGAAGATGACATGTTGGGATTATTAGAACACTGTAGCAGCTAATTCTTCAGTAATCAACAGGCTGCTGCAATTTAATTTTTTTTTGAGTCTCTTAAACTGGATGCCATACTCCTTGTATCTCTGTTAATATTTACTAAGAAATCTTTCACCTAAGTACATGAACTGCACATTGTGAGGGTTTGCTCGTTTTACTAATTGATTTTTAAGCATTCTGTATTAGCTCCAGGTTTTGCTATCTAGTACCATCTACCATGGGCATGCTAAAAGGGAAAACACTTTTTAAGTTAACAAATCTCATATTTGGAGAAACAAACACTAACATTAGGCCTAACATCATGTGTTAATAATATCCAACTGTTTGGGTTTTTTCCCTTGAATACAGACTGTATGTCCTGCCCAACAATACAAAATTCTTTGTATTATTTTATTTAAAAAATCCCAACAAAACAAAACAAACTGAAAACCCCCAAAAGCAAAACAACAACAACAACTGAAAAACGGTGACATTAAGTCCACTCAAAACTCCAGCAGTCTAACAGCAGTGACTGCCATGTAAGAAAATGAACAAATATCTTCTCTACCATGGTCCTGTAAGTACACTTTGTTCTGGATCAAAGAATATGTAATTAGAAAATGCATCTAGTTCAACCCCAAATCGGAAGCTTAATACTTTTATTTAAAAACCAATTCATTTATATTGTTTGAAAGTGCTGAAGTTCACTTAAATGGATCAAAATAGTAACCTTCTTCCCAAAATCAAAGGACCACCCACTACCAACTTCAATATTGTCCCATGAAATGCTGCAAAGTAACTCGACACTGTTCCAATATATCTTAAAAACAATAAAGCTAGTATGATTGGATGATTATAGAAAGAAAGACCTAGTCATTTGAAAGATGCTGAGAAATTAGAAGAGTGGTCATAGAAGCAGTTAGAGGAAATTACTAAAAATGTGAGACATTTCTCAGAAAAAGACATAGGAAGCATGATGTTGTGAGACTGGTTGCAAAAAAGCCAGTAACACTCAAGACGAGAGAGGCCTTTGGCCCAGCACATATTTCTATTTTACCCATTTGGTGTCTTCATTTCTGAAGGAGAACTGGAGTACATTGTAACTGTATAAAACGATGAAAATCAAATAAAAACTGCACAAATCTAGTCTGGAACATTTATGTATATAAGACACAGAGGGTCATAACGCAAAATGCCACCAGCACCTTTAAGTAATTGGGTGATTTGAAAAGCACTGAATTTCTGCATTTCAGGTAAAGAAACAGATGCAAAAATATTAGACTCAAAAATGTAAGCTAGCACAGCTTCACTGATTTCACTGGTTTGTAAATGTGCATACAAGGAACACCACAGTTTCCCTTGGTGACTGAAACGACCTCACAGAAGCTGGAAATTACAGATTCCACTTTATAATCAGGGATTTTCCTGATGAATTTTTCATTGCTATGAGAAGAGTGGAACCTACATTTGGTTCTCTAACTTCTCAAAGAAGATATCAGACTGTCTCCTCAGACAGAAAGGGCAGAAGCAGGAAGAGCCTGTACAAATGTCAGGAAGATCTCTTTCATCTGTGGGCAGGGGACCCTGGACCAGGGTCTGCCACCCAAAGCTGCTGCTAGTGCCAGGCTGCAAAATTTCTTCCATGAAAGCTCCATAACACAATAGATACAATGCTCATTTAAAAACAAAAGGGGAAAAAAAAGGATAAACTACTATAACTAAACATACAAGGAAAGCCATTAATTTAAATGTTTCCACATGGAAATATGAAGAAAAAGACATTCTTACAACTTCTAAGTGATCAGAAGTAAAACTGCAGATATTTCACGGTCTCCTAAAAATTCTAGTCTTGACAAAAAGTAAAACTTGCTGTCATTTTCTAGGCAGTAAATGTTTTACTGCTGGGAAAAGATTTTGATGTTTGTAATTTCTATTGAGGAGCGCTATGAAGTAGTTAAAAATATTGCCACATCTGAAAAACAGACCAACGGGAAGTATAAGACACTTGTTCATCTGTATTTCTGTGACTTTTCTCACTTGGTATTATTTGCAACCATACTTTCATGTCTGGCAACAGTGCCAACTCTACTAAGGATCATATATTACTTTTATCATGCTGATTACATATGTTCACCAGTTTTGCTGCCTATATATGATTAGTGTGGTTTGCACATACTTAGTGACACAATCCAGAGCATGACATTTTCACAGAAAATGTGTTTACTGGAAAGAGCTCCTTAGAAGTTTGCATTCCTTTCAGCTTTGATCTACATGACATGAAGAATCCTACAGTTTGAATATATGTTTACCATTTATATTATTAAGATCTATCTCCTTCACACTATATGGCTACTGAACACTTTGGTAGTCACAAAAAATCTCCTTTTCTCTTAGGTGAACTTAGTAGTAGCTGAATAAAAGAAAGTCTCTTAAAATGTTCTCATCTGTGAGCTTAAAATTCATAATGACTCGACATTTAAATTCTGTTATTCATCAGCACTTCACAGCAGAATTTGATTTGTCTAAATGGATTTGAAAGCCCACAAGTGAAGAAAATCAGAAAAACCTGGTTTTGAATATCAAAAGGTTGTATGTGAAAAGTATTTTTACAGGCTGCACGTACCCGTTTTATTGATCAATTAACTTCTCCCAGAATGAATTTTTCCAAGACCATATTTGAAAAATCAAACCCCTCCCCCAACACTTACTGATAAATGTCTTTTCTGAGCACAGCTCTGCTAAGAGGGTTGTCAGCCTGAGGAGCCATAGAGACAGATCCAATCTTGAGAACCAAAGTGTCTTCTTTAATTGCCGGATTACCTGTAGTTAGGAGAAGAGAAAAATATGTTTGATTAAAAGTCAAATGCACATAGCAGGAACACTGAAAAATTATTACCTTAAAAAAAATGAACATAAGAATATTTGCTAAGGGTTCGATTTTGTTCAGAAGCAGCATTATATCTATAGCCCTGTTGTGATACATTCCATTTCCCCAGAGTTTTATGGCACCATTGAATCCTGGTCTGTGACTTCTCATTTTCTCTGATGCTTTTTTATTATTATTAATTTTTTTCTTCCAAAATTACTTTTTCCACAGACTTCTTTGAAATCTGTTTGTTTCTCAAATAATTATTTGCTGAAATATCAACATGTAAACTACTATAAATCATGTATCCTTTTTATTAAAGGCCTAGATCCTTTAGATGTAAAACATTGCAGGTTATTGCAATATAACCATCCTAGTAGCATTTGTAATGGGCTGCAGCATACATGAAAAGTTCAAACACAAGGACTGAAACAAGAGAATCTGAAATCTGACACATATACAAAGAACAAGATGTAGTACTGGACAGTAAATTTCACATCAGTAACAAAATTATTCCAAGAAGAAAAATCTCTGCTTTCCACTTCATCATTTTCAAATTTCATCCACATGTACAGTTTCTTAGTTTTAAAAGCAATGGTGGTATTAGATTGAAAACCAAAGTTCTACCCAGAAATAAACTAGCACCACGTTTTCTTGCAGTAAATTAACTCTGTCAGCAGACAGACAAAGCACTTGGATAAGGTTGTGCTCAGAAGACTCCATAAGAACTAGGAAGCTCCTGAGAACATGCAATGCAAGTTCAGAGTTCATCACATGAAGGGAAATGATTCACTGCAACACCTGTGTGATAAGTAGCAAGGGCGGAATGACATCACGCTTGCTCCCACATCCAAGGAAGTTCTGGAAGACTCTCATATATGAGTTTTAAAAACAAAATTATAGTAGCAGAACAGAGTTTAAATATTTTACTTAAGAGTGAAATACTTGGTGTGGAAAGAATAAGCAAAATCTATAAGCTTAAAAAATGGCCATTCAGACCCATGAATGTCTTGGTGGAAAAGATACCATGTTTTGCAGCTAAATGTGTATGTAGACATATTTTTATTTTTGAACAGATCTAAGAAGTCACAGAATTCAGAGAAATTTCAAGATATTTTGAAACTATTGTAGGGAATACCACAGTAAACGTGGCAAAGCAGGAATGCAAATTCTGATGCACAACTAAATCAGAACACAAGTGATTTACTTAAAAGAACCTCATCTACTTACAAAATAAAGTCAAATCCTTTAGTTCCCCCAAAGCAAAACAAAACTATTTACAGATGGTTTGGTTGCCAGAACTAAGGTAGAAAGGTTAAGTGGATGAGAACCCCCTTTTCTGACTAAATTTGAATCCGTATTTTCAACTTTAAGACAAAAAAAAAAAGAGTAAGGCATTGTGCTAAGTTTTAGAATATCACCACTGTACACTTGTGTGTTGGATTTTTTCTTTCCAACACTCACATAAGAAAAAGGAGTGAAGGTATTAAATACACATTAGATTGTAATTGCAACTTAATTAGGTGCAAATGCCTTATTCTGAGAAGTGGTTCTTAATAAAATATATCTTAGGATAAGAATTTTAATTTGTCTCTGACAATTAGCAAAGAAAAATAAACACAGGACTACTCATTACGGTCTCTACTGGGTAAGTATTTCAGGAGTTTTTTTCAAGACAAGGCATGGACCTTTTGTGTACAGTTTCCTGTAGGTCAATAAATTAAGTCAATCTTAAACCAGAAAGAATTACAGGCATTAATATGTTCAGCTGGTTTTTAATGAGTGGTAATGAGTCATGACTTCATGTGATGAATTCCCATATCCATTCACTAACCCATGTTTTTCAAAATATGGGAATAATGTAGCAAACATAATGACAGTCATTACAGATATTAATAACTTCGAGGGGAAAAACATCTACACTACACAATGTAAGTACAATCTAGGAAAGTCTTAGTAACTCAAGTGTAATAATGTTGTTCATTATTTCACTTGGTTTTAGGCACTGATTTCAGTTGTCTTTTTGCTGAGCTGAAGACATTATGCCCTTTTAATCCTTTCTTTTAAGGCTTTTCTCCAGCACTTAATCAATTAACATTTGTGATGCTTTTCAGCAACCTCTTTGCTTCTATCAATACCCAGTTTTATAACAGAAAGCAAATTGGACATTTTATTTCATCATCTGCCATATGCAGAAGTACAGCTCTCACCCTTATTTCTTTTCACTAAGTTCACTGTGACCCTAAGCTGTTTTCAGCCACTGTTTTCAGGATAGTCTCTCCAGCCCTGAAGACACAGTCTGCATAAACTGTTTCCTTGATATATAACTTCAGCTTTGGAAGATTTAGTATATTTTCTACAAGCAGTGATGTAAGGACAGTGACCCAGATGCATGGCTTTGGGAAATTCTTTGCAACATTTGCTGATGCTATTTACTTTCAGAAATACCAGTTTCACTTATTATTCCCAATTGACAAGTTTTTGTGGGTTTTTTTTAGCCTTCTGGTTAGCCATTTTTAATTCATTTAACATTTCCACAGATATCATATGGGGATGTATTTAAATTAAATACCACAAGAAACAATGTCAAACTCCTTACAAAAGTCTAAGCATATCAAATCTTTGCAAACATTTTATCAACTAAGAATTGAAACCACAATGAAGAATGGAAATCAGATGTGTTTAACAAGACTAATTTTCCATAAAACCATGTTTATTGTTATGTACCAAATATGTAATCATTTATTAACTCAATTCTGTAATATTTTTTCCTATAATCTCACTGAGGGAGAGCAATAAAACTACCTGTCTTAATTTTATTTGATCATCACACTTTTCACTTTACTAGATATACCTTCAGCTGTCTAAAACCTGGTTTTCCAAGGTGTGTTAAAAATTAGCCTCAGACGACTCAGATCCCTGAGCACAAGCTACTCAGCCTGACTGATTTGAAACGTTAATAGTAAGCAAGGAGGATATTACAGACCATATGTTATGACAGACTTCAAAGTAGAGAGTCATGTTCATGTGACAAGAATATATCACTTCTACAAATGCAGGACATACGTTTATTCAGTACGCCGCCTTTTCTTTTTCACTATCAACAAATTTATCATGTCCTTTCTAGAGATTCCCTATATTTTGCTCCTAGTATGTACTAAAGAGAGTTGCTATTGTCCTCAAAGCAGCCAGATGTGGATTTTCCATCTCTACCACTTCTCATCAGTTTTTTGCAATTTACCATTTTTATTTATAGTCTTCTGCTATTCAGTAATTCTTGTTCCCATTTGTTATATATTGCTTTTATATATTTAGTTATCTACTTCATTGCTAAGTAAGTGTGGGCTGTTGGCCAGAGCTTGAAACACCACCTGATGTATTAACAAATCAAACTTGGAGAAAGCAGCATTGCTTATTGCCTAGGATAGAATGCTGCCCTCAAATCTACCACAAAAAGAAATGTTAATTTGGTGCTGCTGCAAAAACCATGCCACTAAAATATTATAAAATTCTGCGGGTGTAGTCATGCATGCATGTAAATTCCTCAGAAGAAAAAACATGATTTTGATTATTTCATAGTGTTTGTCTACCACACTCCATTGTGCAAGTTTGGTTTTGGACTGCATGAAAAAACAGATTTGCTTTTTTATTTTTAACTCTACATGTAAAGTCACAATTACATGTGGTTTTGGGGGAAAGGATAGTATTCATTTTCATAACTACTGGTGTGCACAAGGTATGAACAGCAGACTAGAAGAGAAACTGAAATAATTTTCCTACTTCTAGTGCAGTGATTACAAATCAAAACACGTTAAGTCTGATCAGATTGAAAATCTCTCCTAGTCAATAAATGATGAATGAGGTCTTATGGAGGCATACCTCCACAATATGTAACACTTCCCTGACCTAGCACACCAGTGATGTGGGTCATATTCAACTCTTGCTCCTTATTACTGTTTCTAATTTCTATTGTTCTTGAAGACAATAAGTAGGAGAAGAGAGAAGCAATCTATTTCATGTTCATAAACAAATGAGACTTTGGGAAAATCCAGGGTGAAAGAAGAAATGAAAAAACAGTACTGATTTTCAATTCTGTTCCTTGCATGTATTTTCAAGTATGAGATAGCAACAAGACATGGTTTTTTTAAAACATCTTTTTAATGAAATATACAGCTCCAGAGCTACAAAAACATACTTTTAAAAAAGATTTCCTTGACAGCATGCCCTAGAACTCCCTTCCAACTAGAATCATAGTTCTTTCTTGCTAACACAGCCAGTCTAATTTTATCTTCCTGTGTTTTCAGCATTCCCAGTTGGAAAATCGTAGAGGATGCTGGCAAAAAAGTGATCTATGTAATTTCTCACTGTCTGCACTTCTTGCAATTAGGTTATGAGAAAAATCTAAAGACTATACTCTTAGGACTAAAAAAAAATCTAAAGACTATACTAATTGTATGTTGTCATATATAATGGTAAAGAAAACCCCTTCATACCTACAGAACTTATGTAAACATGTCATGATACCAGTAAAACACTACTTTTTTTTTTTAATCTCTAGAAAAATTGTGAGAAGTGAACGCGCTCTTACTAGCTGTTACATCGCGTAATTTTAACGTTAGCATCTCTTTATTTATCTATAAAGATTGTAATAGGGATGGAAATATATTTTTACATACAAAGAGAGAACAATTTCTTACAGGACAAGTATTATCCATAGATCAAACAGCTATTTACAAACAGCTTATGCTACCCAAACTCTGTAAATACCTGAAAGCCTGTTCCATAAGAGAGTCAGAATAGCTTCAACTAAAATGATAAACCCTATCATCTGTTGGGCATCAATCACAAGGTACACTTTAATAACATTTTCCAAACTGAACTAGAATACCCAGTTGCTTCACTACTATATAGTTTTCCAGGTGTCAATTCCCACAAGAACTATGGTTCCCTGATTATGCTCCATTGCCAGAACACGTGTCTATGAAGACTAACTGATAGCAGTGTAATGAGAACTGACACAGAATCACCACTGCAGAACTAGGTTAAGCTCCCTTTTCACAATCCTTGACCATTTCTTATAATGTAAACTCTTTAGGTACCAGGAAAGCAAGGATCAAATAAATACCCAGAAGAACTTTTGAGTAAATCTGCAGAGCAACAGCATGAATATTAGATGTTTTCTAACTATGACTCTTAAAACTGAAGCAATGGTCAGCAACTTAACTACAAGTATTTGTCTACAACACTGAACAGCAAAAAATCAACATAAAATACTGTACCTTCTGGATTATGACGATCTTCCTCATTTTTGGGAAAGAAGACTCTTATTACACCAGTGTTGATATAAATCAGAGGCAAGTTGCGGGAAGTTAGAGCATGAGTCCTCATAGGCTGGCCTGGTGACTTTCTTTTCTCCTTTTGACTCTTCGGCAACCTGGCTTGAAAAATGCTTGCAATGGCATTAAGCAAAGGAAAACAGAGGACCACATCAAAGGCCTGAGCAGAGAGAAGGATCTCGTGGAGAAAGTGAGGAGAACCATCAGTGTGACCTTCTGACAATTTATGGAATGTTCTTCGTTCATTTCTTGATATCAGTTTGTGCCGGACGTTTTTTGTCACAGCTTTGGTATAAGTGAGAGAAAGAAATCCATGTTGCTGGTGTGAACCATCTAAAAGTTTTGCAGTTGTCTGTTTCAAGGAAAAATAAATAAATAAATAAACAGCAAAAACATATGTGTAACATTCATCAATTACCATATTCTCTGCTAGTTAGGTTGTTTAGTGTTCTATATTTTCTAGTAGCTTTCCACAGTTCATTAATAGTAAAAAAACCCAAAACCTTTCTCTTTTTTTGGAATTAACAATTTGTTCACAGCATGTCCACACTTCTCTGCATTGGGTCAGCTAAAACTATGAATTTCTGAACTTTTTCTTTTCTAATTATTTATGTTGCATGAAACTCAAATCCAACCAGACAAAAAAATCCCATGTATTTAAGCATCTAAATTTACCAAATCTTTTTGATACTTTTTAACATAGTTATGTATTTTGATTTCTCCTTCATTTTAGGTATTTGTAGATCTTACTCTCTTTGCATTGTTCCTTCTGTATGTGCAAAAAACATAGGTGCTAAAATATCACTTGAGTGCTGAGACAGCTTCATTCTATTTAAACATGGGTATGTAAACCACCCATAGTCAACTAAATAAGTATTGAATTGGTTTTGTCTCATCAACTCTGAGTATTTAAAGAAAATAGCTGTACCACATGCTAAAGCACATCACTTAAATGTACAATGCATTGTACTTTAGAAACTGCAGATTCCTTCACTTAAGACAGATTTTTCTAGCTGAAGATGACAGCTAGATGCTTAGCTCCCAGAAGATGTATAATGCAGTTTGCATATTATCTTTGAAAGTTAGTGATAGAAAAATGTAAAAAAAAATTTTAACAAGGTTATAAAGATTTTAATAGAATTCTTTACTATTGTTTAAATATTACCTTTTATCATATGAGCACAAAAGAAACTACATTTTGCAAATTGTTGCTTCTTTCAGCATCTTAAATTTGATTAAATTAAATTGATTTCAAACACTGTTAACAGAAAAACAACTCTTTCCTTAATAAACAGGATATATAGCTTAAATGCTGGAAAACTTGAAGGTTTTACAATTAAGTGAATTAAAACAAATTGGTAAATTAATTTCCTATAAGAATTGTAACAAGGAAAATAAGAGAAAGTATTCCTGATGAATATTCATGATGAAAATAAATCAGACCATACAGAACTTCCACTAACATAAAATGATATACCCACACAACTGTAAAGATAAAGACCCCAATGTCATAATATAAAGCCTTTTAAGGATAAAGAAGCAAGAAAAAAAGGGGTTAAATATCTCACACTGAGCTATTCTGAAACAGCAAGTAATGTTCGAAGCATTCAAAAGGAGGACTTAAATATGAAATTGTTAATTGTTGCATTATCATAATTAGAGAAGCAATTTTAAAAGGCTGCATAAAGGTATACTGCAGTAATACTAAGTACTTAAATCCCTAAGTAGATATCAGAATTACAGTAACACAATGCAGCATTTAGTACTGGTTTTTATATATTAGGGCTTCAAACATTACTGTATGTGCTCATTTTTAATATAAACGAATCCCACTGACTTCTGTGGTCTGTTATGTTGTGAACTATCAACCCTCATTCCTATATCTATGAAAAAGGACAAATATTACGAAAGGGGAAGAGGGAAATAACACAATACATAATCAGTATAAGCAAGAAATATATTCAGCACAAAAAAACTTAGATGCCAAGAAACTAAAGCACTTTAAGATTTTTCTTTTTTACTGGCATTTCAGTGGAAGTTCTGTAGTAAAAATTTTTAAGAAGATTCTTACAGAGGGAAAGAAGCCAGAGAAGTTACTGAAGGGATCCTGCTTGCTGATGGGTCGAACCAACAAGGTACGTCTGTTCAGCTTGTCAGTACAGGAAAGGAACACACCTCCATATTGTCCCAGAGACCAAGAATCTTCCCCAAGGCTTGAGGTAATGAACGAGGCATGTAAGATGGGAAGACAAAAACCAAAGAAACAAAAAAGTTGCTATAAGCAAAAAAAAATATTTACATTTTGCTTGCGTGTTTTGATGTAACTGCAAGATAAACCTATGCCACACCTTTTCCTAAAAAGCTGAAATTCAATCTGATCATGCAAAAAAAAATTGTTACTTTGCAAAATTTTATGTCAAGGGACAACGTATAGGAAGAGCTCAAGACACATGAGAATAAAATGATAGTAAAATCCTGCATATAGAAAAGGGACTTACCCTTGGATTTTCAGCAGATAGCTCTAACAGAACAAGGAGAATGATTACAAGAACAAAGAAACTGTGAACATAAAGCTGTCTTCACATGTTACAAAATCAGTATTATTTAGAAAAAAATTAGCTTTTAACTATTAAAATGTGCTTTGTACTACAGCTCTGGTAATCATTCTTTTTAACATACTGAAGAATAAAGCAAAAGTATGTTGCTTGAGTTATTCAGGTAAGCACCTTAGTTTACTAAAGAAATCTCACCAAAAGTTTTTCTCTGCATTGTAGAAAAATTCCTTCAAAATGTCCTGACTGCCAATCTCCCCCTGGCCTGGAAGACAGAAAGTTCACCTCATCTATTCTCTGTGTTTTGGTTTTAGTCCATGGAGATTTACAGATAAGAGCAAGGTATTCCGAAGAGATTAGGAAATATAAATAAGAACAGTAACAATTCTGTCAAGTGGAATAAGTTTTGGGTTTTTCTTTCTTTCTTTCTTTCTTTCTTTTTTTTGTTCCCCCAAAGCTTCTTATGAGCACAAACTTACTAGGATTTCATAGAAGCATAGAACATCCCAAGTTGGAAGGGACCCACAAGGATCATCCTGGCCCTGCAAAGGACCATCCCCAAGAGTCAGACCGTGTACCTGAGAGCACTGTCCAAATGCTTCTTGTACTCTGTCAGGTTTGGTGCTGTGATGACTTCCCTGGGGAGCCTGTTTCAGTGCTCAGCCACCCTCTGCATGAAAATCCTTTTCCTAAAATCCAACCTAAACGTCCCCTGACACAGAATCATGCATTTCCTTGGGTCCTGTCACTGGTCACCACAGAGAAGAGATCAGTGTCTGCCCCTCCACTTCCCCTCCTGAGATAGCTGTAGACCACTATGAGGTCTCCCCTCAGTCTTCTCTTCTCCAGGCTGAATAGACAAAGTGACCTCAGCTGCTCCTCATATGGCTACCCCTTAAGGCCTTTCATCATCTTTGCTGCCCTCCCTTGGACGCTCTCTAAGAGCTTAATATCTTTCTTATATTGAGATGCCCAAAATTGCACACAGGACTCAAGGTGTAGCTGCACCAGTGCAGAGCGGAGTGGGACAATCCCCTCCCTCAACTGGATGGTGATGCTTTGCCTGATGCCCCCCAGGACACGCTCAGCACTCCTGCCTAGTGACTTGATTTTAAAAAATAAAGTACAAATTTTGATCATCAAATGTTACATTATACACAAACAATAACTGCATTTATAACTTAAGCAAAAAGATAGAAATTGAAATATTTTATAAGACAGTTGATCAGGAGTAAAGTCTAAGATATGTTGGTAACTTTGCTAAGTTGAATCTAAATCTCCTTCCTATTGTACCTGGGGAACAATAAGTGTCCAATAAGACCTTGCAGACATTAGTTTCCAAGTCAAAATGGTTTGTGCTCCTAAATATTTTAGTTATTTTCAATGCCAAAAACTGTGCTAAAGGCTTTTAACTATGTTTTTCCTCTCAAGGAGTAACACAACTATTCTATTTTCTCTTCATTTCGGTCTCATATAATGGAATTTGTTGATATGTAATGGCAAACTCTAACCTAGTTGAACAAAGACTACATAGGCTCTCTCTTACTTTATCAAGACTAGTGTGTTCATGGCCAATACAAGTCAGAAGGTGGCACATGCAATCTCTCCATAGAACCGTGTGCCCAGGTGCCAAACGAACACGGTCATTGGTGTAGCAAATTATCCAGATAACGGGACTTGCTAAAGTTGGAAGGCAGACTAGGCTTAACTACTTACCCTAAATGTACATAATATTGATGATATACTGGTTGACATTAGTTACTGAAGTTTCACTCGTGTGTTTGCACAACACTACGCTGAGTCCCACAGACACAGGTACTCAGCTTAGTTCCCTGCACTACATAAGTGCTGCTTTGCCATAGCAGTAGAAACAGATTCATTTTTCAGAAACTTGGTTTTAGCATAAGAGTAAGGTATCATAAATCATTAAACACTGGTGCTTGCTAACACACCATGAACCAATATTTCAGGAATTTCCCATTCAAAGGCTAAGCTAAAATGAATTATTTTGGTCCAATGGACCAACAGAGCAGTAAGTGTGAAAAAAACACTCTCCTGATTTGCAATGATTTCTGTGTATTTCTTTGGAATAAGATCTAATTCTGAGAAGACATAATTCTGACTTTTCTTACTTAAAAGGATGAAATATTTTCACTTAAATTGAATACCTACCTTAGATTCAAGTTAAAAATTAAGAAGAAAAAAAACCCCAAAACACCACCTGTCTCCTTCTTTCAGTCTGACATTAAAGCATAGCAACTCACAGGAATTACCTGTTTCTGTAATGGTCAATATTGAAACTTTCTATTTTACATTTGATTTTCGTATAGACATCCTGCATATCCACTGAGGCACTGAGATCTTCTAATTCACTGACAACACAAACTTCTGCAATAGTCAAAGAAAAAAAAATTAGTTAAATAATCTGAAACTTGCAGGATTTTAAGCAAAAAGTATATCTGAGACACTACATTTTGTAAATAGAATAATGCTACTTCTATGCAGAGTTTTCTCAAAAAGTCCTTTTTTATTTGAGTGTCACATAGATAGGTACCAGAAAAAAAACCCTAGAATCCAAACCTTTTTATATAAATATGTAGAGAAGTTTATATATGGGGTTTTCAGTTCAGGTGTTCATAGTAAATTTCCTGAATAAGAAAAGTAAAAATATATTTGCCAAGATATTTAATTATACTGGAGTTTTCTTTCTCTCATGTAATTAGTGTTTTAAAATCAAAGGTTCTTGAAAATTTGCTTTAACCACTAGTCATGTTATTTTTTCATGTATCTATGAGCAACATTGTTAATTACTAAGCAGTAGTGTTTCCTAGCAAAAAAAAAAAAAAAAGAAATTTGAAGTCCTGCAGTTTATGGAATCTGAGTTGCTTTCAAAAAATTACTGTTGGACAATAATCCAACTTTAATCTCAAAGAAAAAAAGATAAACTGTGTACCACACATATTTCTGCTTTCAGCAGAGAAGTTGAAACTTCTCCACTGAACTCCATATTAAACTTCCTATGACTGTTAGAATTACACTATAATGATTATGTTAAATTGAAATTTGAAATTATCAATACAAAACTACATGACTATATATGGACATACATGAAATAATTATTAAATCATATCAAAATGAAACATACATGCTTCTAAGGCAATAAATGCAGCATTTTATTGAGTAAATTAACCAACTTATTTCCAATTTAACATAATTATCTTTCCACATGGAGTGGGAAGTTTATGCCAAAGAACAATACTGCAGTTGTTGCAAAGAACATTATACACAGTAACCTAACTAGAGTTTATTGCTGTAGTTTAAATACAGATCCAACCCATTTTTCTGTGTTACAATGTTCAGTAATGTCAATACAAGCTCTGAATAGCTAAGAGTGTGCTGTAAAATAATGTATGAAATTCAAACCAGCACATTAGGGGGAAAAGTGCTGAATACCTGTGCCATTATTTCTAGGATCAGGAGCAAACAATTTTATAGTAATTTTTGGCAACATCCACTGCATCCATAGGCTGACACGTCCACTTGAGACTCCAATATTACTTGTTGTTTGTTCCAGTGTAATGGAGTCTGAGAATGGAGAATCATCACCACCCTGAAGAGAATCACCCTATGAAACAGAAGCAATAGCTGAGGAAAACAGTACTGCTTTTTAGCATTTCACTTCTTTCTTCTCTCAAGACTGATGCAGATGCCCAAACTATATAAACACAGACTCACAAATAGTATATTTGAATCAAGCCATTTTTAACATCAGGAAAAAATAAACAAAGTAGAGATAATAGACTTTGGCAAAGACTATATGGTAAAATTTTAAGGTTCCATGGCAGTTCCACAGCTTTCCTCACTAATTCTACACTGTGGAAACACTATCATCAAAAACATAGGCTGATAGAAATATTTGGAGATGCAAAAGAAAAGGGATATGCAGGTTTGTGCATATCCGAAAGGCAAAGGAAGAAAGAGTTATTGGAAATACCAAGTGAAGAGCCATCCAATAGGACCATAACACCTATACTATGTACACACTAGGTTTAGGTTATTTTTTCCCCTTCTATGTGCTTCCCTGTAATGGCTTGGGAAAGAGGTTTCAAAAAATAAAAGTTTTTTCTAAGAACTGGAAATATTTTAGTTGCTACTTTCTAAAACTTTGGGTTTTTTAAAAATAACATAATTGTCACTTGCAATACTCCTAAATATAAGAAATGTTGACAAATGTGCTTGATTTCTGTGCCATCAATTATCTCTGTTCATTCCCTAAAACATTAAGGGTTCAACAAAGAAGGTTAATTAACAAAGGTTAATGTTTTTTAGGAAAAGAACATGACAAATGAAAGCTATACTGAAAATCTTGTTATGTGGGCTTATTAGAGCAATGCAGGCATGTTCTGATAATATTTACCAGCCATAAGACTTCATCCTGCTCCTTTGCTGGATATTACTGTCTTCAATTAGGGAAGGAAAGATGCAAACATATAAATGCTCATCAGCTCCGAGTGTTTACAGCCTATTAAACTGAATGTAATGGACACCTAAGTCACTGATGTCAACCAAAAGACACTAAACATCCAGCAGCATCTTCACTTGCAACTCCACCATGTGTTGCAAGTTTACTTCATTCAAGCACAAAAGAAAGGAGCAAGGTACAGTCACTTTGATCCACTAAGATCAAGTTGTCTCTAAGATTCACAGATCAATAAACACTCAAAGTCTTAATTTTCATTGAAGGTTTGGGGGATTAGACAACATAAATTATGATGAACAACATGTTTGAGATTTATCTAATTACTAGCAAAGATTATTTCTATGGCAGACACTGGAAATCAGATCAACACAGCAAGCATTGCAATTGGACTGAAACAATTTTAACCTCTCAGGCAAGAAGCAAGAATGCACTCACTTTAGCTTCAGATGTTCCAGGAAAACTTACTTCCAGCAGTAAAATTAAAAATGTGACAATACTTGCCTCATTCTGCAGTCCAAGACTAGAGAATGTGAGCATGGAAATTCTGTTAGCAATCTATTTTCTGGATGGGTAGAATTTATCTCAAACCAAATGACATAACTCATATGGAAGCATTTATGTTGACAAATCACATTTTCAATCAACTCAGGCCTACGATTTAATTGTAGGTTTTCTAAGCTCTTAAGAGGACACAGAGAAACAGCAAAGGTACTTTATCTGTGTGTAGCAACCTTTACTCTTGAAAAACTCAGTGATACTTACCACAATTGGTAAGAAACCATCTATGTTGTCAACAGCTGACACAGAGAACTTACCATTCCAGGTATTCATTCATATGAGGAAAGGAGAGCTCACACAACTAACATATGTTCCTGGAAAATAATACCTAAACACAAGACTATAATACCTGGACCAGTTCAACACATGTAATATGAAGTGCTGAACTGAAAATTAAGACCCAGTTCACCTTCAATTATCTATGGTGACAGTGGTTTTGCATTAATCAAAATGCATGAAAGAAAACAGGTATATTTCTATTTATTTTTATATTTCTTACATAAGGCATTATTGCTTACAGCTCTGAACAGATTACCAGTTGAGCCATAGGTGACCATCTTTTGAAAAACTATTAGACTCCAGAGGTGCAAAAAGCATTTATTCCCTACCATCTCATTGAGCTAACTTCTTTACACAATCCCACCTGAGATCCCTCTCCAAATCATGGACTTAGCATAACCCTCCTGCTTTTATTTTCTGTTTACTCTTCCTTCTTCTGTTTTACTCTCATATTGTCTGCAAATTTAGCTTATTAAATGTAGTAGGGCCTGTCTCCTGCTGTGTATCTAATAATATTTAATGCCTACCACAGCAGGACATCTAATTGGAGAAACATCAGATAGTTCATTTCACTAAGACGCATCCAACTCCAAAGTATGAACAGCACATTGAACGTAGGGCACACAACAAGATGAAAAAATAAAGGTGTGGTAGAACCTGCTAAATAACACATTCAGGGGTTAACTCCTTTCTGCCAAACTGTAACTCATATTTCCTATTTGCTTCTCCAGCAAAATCCTTCCTGCCTCTTTTCAGATCTTTTCGTCCAGAGACACCTATCTCTGAATACTGTTTGCTAACTATGTCCTTGCAAGACATATCCTACTGTCTTCACAAAGAACTCTACTCTCTGTAGAGTCCCTTAATTATCCTACAAGGCAGCACTGACAGAAACATGGTAGTAGATATCTTTTCAACACTGTAAGCAAAACTCAGTTTTCTTTCTTCAAGGATGCTGGTACCTGTCCTTAGAACAAAAAAATATGGGGAAGTAGCCTTGGAGAGTGTCAGGCCTGGATGTTCCCCAGCATCTGAAAGGATGTAGGTAGAGCTGGTTCTCCAGATCTAACCAATGTTAGTCCTTATTGCTTCTCCTGAAATGGCAGGCTCCATTAATAAGACAGTGACATAAGCCAGGAGACAACCACCCAGCCATTTCGCTTGTTCTCTGACTATCCCTGTCAACCCTCTTCAGACATTAACCTGCCTCCCTTCTGACTATGTACTCTACCCACTTGTAAAGCTACAAAACGTAGGAGTAAAAAATGCCTTTCAATAATTTCCCACACCCTCCTAATTTGCCTTTGAATGACTGCCCTAAAAAATGATGCTTCTGTGTTGGAGTTTTGTCGGGGATGCCTGTTCTCATCAAACCTCACATGTTCTAGAGATGGTGCAGTTAACAGTACTTTGGAATGGGGGGATCCCTTCAGCAGGGTAGCTCTGAAGAAAGGAGCCAGCGAAGGAGAATTTCCCTTCACTGAGATCTTCAGATGGATTTCACAAGGTATCAAGAAATAAAAGCCAATTAATGGTTAAGAAAAGAGAAAAACAATACTTATTTAAACCTGAGAATATGCTTATATACAGTTCAAGACAAAGTTCAAACCAATGCTGATGTTCTGTGCACCCATTTGCGGCTCTCAGGTCTTTGCATTCTATAAAAAGCATTTATCTTCCTTTTTTTTTTTTAGTCTGAAAAATTTTTCAAGTTTTTTTTTTTTTTTGAACTGTAAACACACTTAATTTTGCCAAGCCATAACTTATAAACTGTGATGGAACGGGTGGTAACGAGAGACGGTCTCCTCCTCATCTTCCACTCACACCCTCACTCTCCCACTGAACATGTTCCAAAATGGATTTTGTATGAAAACCAACTTTGTTCTAAAATTTTGGCAGGTCTCTACATTTCTGATAGTTAAAAAAGAAGACGACAATAGTTGATGAAACTTAAAGCAGTACACTTAACAGCAAATATGTACTGCCACTGTGGCAAGTTTTGAATTTTATATTTGGGTTCTTTTATTTCCATAATTTAATGTGTTCAGCTGTTTCATGCATTTTCTTGGTTTTTTTCTTCCACAGAGAGCTGTTTTTTATTTAGTGGTTTGAGTATATAGATAACTTTGTTCTGTAGAAAATTGAGGCTATAATTTTCCCACACTTCTTTAAGATTTTTTCTCTGAAGATATTAAATTACGTACTATGCCTCTCAAAGAATCAGTCAGTTGATAATTCTGGCACAAGGTTACTTAAAACAGTATTGTGAGACTCTTGAAGAACTGCATTTATCCAGCATAACCCCAGCTATATATTAAAAGCAAATTAACCAGGAAGGTGTAACCAAATTTAAAAGCAGCAAATCCTGAATTTTAGGGAGTGTGGCCTCTACTACCTTCCAAGCTACTGTATCTATGGATTTCACAAAAAACCAAAGTTACAGGTACTGACCCAGATGTCTCATTAGAAACTGGACCTGCAACTGCCAGGTTCTACCTCAGACCCTGCAAGTCCTAACCAGGGCCTCAACTCATTTGGGCTCAGCCTCGCCCTGCAATTCCGTACTCTAGCGTGTTCCCACACAGTATTCCAGGTCACTCACACGTCCTACCCCTTGGACTAGCTAGCATGTCAGTATAGCTGAAACTGCAGTAAGCTGAGGCTTTCAGCAATAGCCTCTTGATTGCAGCCACGGCAGGTGCAGAGCTTATCAAGAGACACTCCCAGCTGCTCAACATCTTGTTCTTGTCAGATGTGATGGGGTTGCAGCCTCTACACATCCCCCACTTCAACAGTTTAACGTGAACATACTACCTATTTTTTTTCTGACATTAAAACATGCATAAACAGTTGAATTGACCCATTCTCCTTCTCAGAGGCAGATGCTCCTCTGAAGACAGGTATGTCATATGGCTGTCCTTTGGGATGCAAAAAAATGAAAAAGATGGGATTTCTTCTTAGCCTTCTGTTAATGGTACAACCACAACCATTGGGCAGAGCCACAGGACCTGAAAAACTGATGGTCTGCAGAGCTGACATCCTTTTCCTATTTTTTCCCAAATAAGCTGAAGTTCTTAGATTTTTTTTGCCATGAAAAACTAAGAAATTGAAGTGAGAAGGAAGACTATGCTCTTGTTTCTCACGGAGTTTCAATTTTCAGTTTGGATTTTCAGCACCCAGCGTGGTATTGTTAAATATGTTTATGCATTAATTTTGTGCTCTGTTTCCAGATCTACTGAAAAATAAAGCCAGAGTCAGAAACCCCGAACTATTTTCCCACAACTTCTCATGCCAAGTTCTAAAATACACAATTTAATTCTTTTACCAATTGTTGCAAATTGACCAATATACTGAGTTTATTTTCTTAACAGAATTTATCTTTGTTCATCAGGAAGATCCAAACATATGAGGCCTTCATCCTTGGCCTGCCTAAAGCTCAGGGATGATCACAGTTTGGCCACACTAATGCTATGCCTTATCAAAATAACTTCTGCGTTCTTGCTCAATCACTGAGTTTCCCCAAGGACTAAACACTTCTACCACTGTTTGTACTTAAGTAAACAGTAACAAGTGGCCTGTTGTAGTCTGTACTACCTTTGCTTTTGCAGTTCCAAAGGAGGGATGGTAAAAATGATTAACTGTTTCCAGCCCTCCAGTATTTAAGCTGCTCACTGATGTTTCCCTGTTCTACCAGCACGCCAGACTAAGTCAGTAAGCTAGATAGCTTTATCCACATCGGACTGTGGAGTTCACCGTCAAGTTGTCAGCAAGAAAAGATTTAGACACAGCTTAAAATATAAATCATTCACAGATCATATAAACAAATTACTTTTTTCTTGCTATTTAATATAAACAGTTGTGCAAGTTTGCTTTCTTCCGATTCATTTATAGCAAGTCCATTGCAGCTGAAAGAAGCTCTAAAAATAATCATGTGTCTCCTACAGAACAAAACATGTTAAAAATCTCTAAACTTAAAAAAACCCCAATACCCATTGACAGACTTCAGGATTTTAAGGCTCAAAAATGTAGAAATTTATAAACAAAATACAGACTCTGATAAAAAAAAAAATGTCCAAACTTCTGGAAAATTTCCCTATGAAAAATATATTATTATTTAATTACTCTACATACTACTTTGCTGCTTTTTAGCAATAATGACTATAAAATATATAGCTACAAGGTAAAATTGTGCCAGATGCACTCAATTTGTATATATTAACCTTTCTATTTCTTTCATTTAAAACATTACTGTTACAATAATCTGAAATCAAGTTAGAATTTACAAACCCAGGATGGTATCAAACTACATGGACCTAGATTTGCTACCACTGATTTCTTTGTGATTAATATTAGGCCAATACTAAGTACTTCTAAATTTCTAAAGACCAAAATAGGCATCAATAAGTAATCAATACTAGCATTTTAGAAATATGTTAAGTAGACAGTATCTAAAGAGATTAAAAGTAAAGTATTTTTCCAATCGAGCAAGGTTGTTTGTTTGGTGGCTTTAGGTCTCCTGGATAGTGAGACCCTACGCTCTAACTGCCTCATCTGCTTTTATTGCTCTCTTAATTGAATTCAGAGTCTGTGGAAAAGGAAAGGTGTGGTCCTGTTTCAACCAGCAGCAAAACCAAGACAGGCATATATCAGACCCAGGAAAATGATGGAATGCTGCTCCAGAATTCTCAGCTGCCTCTCCAAAGCTGCCTCCACCTGTTCACTGAAAGCATGCCTCTTTCAGTCATACTCAACTTCCATGCAGTATCACTTCTCAGCTGGTTAACTTTCCTGACATCCCAGTTCCTATAATCACCATGTGAGGTCTTAAAGGTAACTTCTGCCTTCCTGTCTCCAAACACTACCAATCCCTTCTCATGGCTCAGCTTTTCTACACCAGTCTCTTACGACTACTTGAAGACTACCGTGACACATGAAGTTGACAAGCATTTAGGTTACTCTGACATCCCCTACTCCACTTCTACATTTTTGAAATTAAAATTACTTCTTCAGATGGTACCTCGGAAAATACTCAGCCCTCAATTATACTTTGGTGTAAGATAATTCAATTTGGGTTTTAAAATACTTGTTTGGATTTCACCAGTTAGGCTCTTGTGAACAAACAGGTTCTCCGGATAACAAGTCATATGTCTAAGATAGATGTTATATACAACAATCTGTACTTGGATAGACTGCGGAGGACTACATGTTCACCCAGAAGAAAAACTTGGCCCCAATGAAAATTGCATGATGTAACAGACTTACATCTGCAGCCCATTAGGCAACTTGACAGGTATAACTAGCTGCTGTACTTCACAGGAGACAAAACAATTTAAAAAATCTGTCTACATTTCTTGTCTACAAGGCCTGTCGACTTATTTTGCCTACTCTTGGGGCAGAGCTCTGTAGCTCTATGTACAAATCATCTGTTACAGGGTTCTGTGCACATTTGAACATACTAAGGAGGTTAGTTTTCTTCATAGAATGTCTATAATGTCTAAAATTATACTATATGGACTATAGCTGAGGCACTCAGCAGACTGAAGTAGTCCAAAGTAGTACCTGTGGACAGCAGAAGTAACCCAATTCTCTCATCTACTGCTAGGTATGGTGATAGTAATTAACTTAGCAAAAGGAACGGGGAAACTAAGTGATTAACTTCTCTCAACAGGTTTCATTGATGAAAAAGAATGAGGGGGAACACTTCTTAGCTAATTTTTCAGTACATATATTTTTAAATTCTCAACAATCCTTACCTCAAGGAACAGGACAGGAACCATGTCACTATAATGAAAACCTAGCTGGTGCTTTGATAAGAAATATGTTGAATAAGTTCAGAGACAGACACCAACCACAAAAGAGAATGTGTGATGGAAATATTGCCAACCATTATGTTATAAATTATTTAATTTATATTGGCTAAAATATTTTATTAGAAATGTGAGAAGAAAATACTGTTCCTTTTACTATTTCTTTCTGGTTGGCAAAGTGTGATTCTCTTACTTCTTTCCCCTTCCCACCTCAACAGTACTATAGAACTCATAGACATCAGGACTGTGCCAGAACAATGTTCCTGGCGACCTTACACAAGAAGATCTGCAAAACTTCATTGTATAGCTTCAAAACACTTTGAAATTTATTTTTACTGATGGCCACTAAAGGATTAAAAAGAAACAAAAACTCAGGTAAAGCAATGACTATATTGACTTAAAATGTTGGTAGAATGCTCAGGGTAATTTTCCCTATGGCTTAATAAAAATCCATTTGGAAAATGTTACTTTGGTTACATCATCTAGAATGTGTTAACTTGGTCACCCTATTCGGTGATTCAACTCATTCCAACTGGTAGCTTGACAAAATTAGTCCTAAGAGTGAAGGGATAATTGGCTTTTTGAGGTTTGTTTTGTTTTAAATCTCAGGCTTTAAATACAGGAAAGCAGTAGGTCAAGACAAGCTTTGATGTTCTTTCCCATAACACTCAAATCATTTAAATGAATCCTCCACTGGCCACCCATTCTTTTTTACCTTACAGTACCATTAACTTTTTAAAAAAAAAAATCACAAAGCTGGTATCAAAGGTGGCCTTGAAAAATAAATATTGACTCACAAATTCATAGAAATGATAGTACCTGAAAAGTCAAATACAGCATTGTTGTAGCTACTAGTCTTATAAGAATATAAACTCTGGTTTGAATTCCCATGGCAAAGGTTTTCTCCAAGTCTCTCCAACTTTTTCAGTGACAGCAATTCAAAATGTTCACCCCTCTCTTTTTTACTGTTAATTAAATCCCTTTACACCCTACATCCTGTTTTGATTTTAATCACCTCAATAGACCTAATATTCCCATCGAAATCAGAAATGGAACAAAATTTTCCTCAGTTACTGGGCCAAAAATACTACCCTCCTACTTGAACAATTCTATGAATCTTTTCCTGACAATTTGAAAATTAGCCTTCTAATTCTTATTTTCAATTTCTGACAAAACTTCTTACAATCTCAAGTATCTGTCCACATTTACTTTATTCCACCTTCCTGTCTCCACTAAACAAATGACACCTGCCTCAGTATGTTGTACACTTACATATCCCTTTCAAAACAACATTACTATTCTAATAATTCTGGACTTGAAAAATGCCTTTTGCTTCTTGACCTGCACACACTAACCATAACTTTTTGACACAAGCTAATATGCACTCACTTCAAAGAGAAACGATACAGACAAATAATAAATATAGGAGCAATACAGCAAATTCTTTTTTTTCTTCTTTTCTCTCCTCCCTCTTGTTCCACCAAAATGCATAATAAAGTATTCTTCATTATTTTATTGGGCCAAAGTTACTTTCCATCCGGACTCTACTGCTCTTTCTAATTCCTACTTGACTGCATACCACCACATGATCAGAACTCACATTACACATTTTTTAAAGAAATAAAATACCTCTGTAGTGGTCCCAATGTCAGCAGATGGGCTGTATGTACTGGTATCTGGTGGAGCGGTACCAACACTACTTTTAACTGGAGAACTAGGAGGAGCAGGCCCTGTCATGGTTTCAGTATAGACAGAAGATTGATATAGAACTCCTTTCCTCTGAATTTTATTCAAAACTTTACTTGTGATCTCAGCCAGTTCATACAGAAGCTGCACCTAAAGGAAAAAATAAAATTTAATTTTAACATGAAGCTTTCCTTAATGTGTGGAAGGAAAAATCATCCAAGTTCTCCACTGTGACTTAGAATATAGCAAAACTGAACTTCTCACTATTTATAACACTCTGATAAGCAATTACACTGCAAATAAAATAATTAGCCTCAGTTACAATACAGTTATTTTGGTAAAAATAATCTGTGCTGTGTGTAAACATATGGTACATAGATCAAAAACATAAACAGAAACATGGTTTTATAAAAATTCTACTAGTATATATATTATAACAATGGAACAAAGGTAATTTATTGTATAGTTCATATGTATAGATGCTGCCTGTAGGAGAAGGCAAACATATAAACTTTATAAAACATTAACAATGCAAAAATTATTCATTTAAATTGTTTTAAAATAATGCAGCATGTGAAAGTGCTCTGGTTTTGGAAGAATATCCATTATCAACTCAATAGTCTCCTGGCATATGTCATTCCAATATTCAGAAACACACTGTTTAACTTGCACACTGTTTGACTCAGTTCTAAGATATTTACACAAGTTTTTGTAAATAGGCATAAATCATGGAATTTGTATGACAACATACTGCAATATACTGTATAAAACAAGTTCAGAGAAAACTGCAAACAATATATAAGCAGATTCACAGCTGGATACCATACCCAACTTGCCATTATAAAAAATTGGAATTCTCATATTTATAAGAACCTTAAGCCTCGGGACACTTATACTCCATGAAGCTGGCTTCTTATGTGGGCAGAACAGATGCAGAAAAACACTGTTGTCAATCTACATTTGATACAAAACAGTACTCGATTTTGTGCATGAGAATGTGTGATGTCTCAAAGTACATGCTGCAGCCCTTTCTTAGAAGGTGAAGTGCTGGAATTTTATAAAAACCTTCTTAATTCATCTTGGATTTTCTTTTGAAGTTTCAAGGCTTACACAGAGCAGGTCGTATAATCTTGTGACAGAATTTTTCTTTAAAGGAGGTAAACTTCCCAGTACATTTTTTTGTCTTCATATACAAAGCAATCTACAGACAGACAACTCTGGCTGTGACAAAAAGCTCTTTCAGTTATGCTTAAAAATATTTTGTGTCTGTAGCACTCCGATATGCACTGGCAACCTTTAAATTACCAAATTCAAATGTCTAAGTTTTCCCAAGTCTTTTCCATGTGATGCAGAAAGATCATCTAATAACATCCCCACGATTGATTGACTAGTATAACATTAACTGGTGTTGACGCTTTGCTGAAAAAATGTCTCTAGAAATTTAATACTATACAGGCAGACATCCAAATCATACATGCTTGCAACTTCCCCTGTCCCTTTTTTTTTTTCAAGAAACCAAAGGATAATTTAAGTTATACTTGTCTCAATGAAGCAGGACCTTCAGAAAATTATTTATGCTACTGTTCATAAAGGCACAATGTAATGCAAAAAACAAGGAATTTGTGTTTACATCTATACTCACATAACAAGGTGAAAAGGTTTGTTATTAGTTAATCCAACACTGAAAGGTTTAAATCTTATTGGGGTTGCAGTACTCATAATCATTAAAGTTAATAATTACTTATATTTTCAGGGAGATTTTTTAAAATTGCTCAGGCTACAATTCTTGTAGCCACTGTGAAACAGTGGCTATTTCAGACAGCAGTAGCTGTATCTCTGAACTTCACCAGCAACATGACAGTGAAGTAGTATGACCAAAATACTCTATGCTGCTCTGAAACTAGAGGCAAAATAAGTTCACCAAATGAAAAGGTACACTTTTTATCAAAGGATCTGATTTTCAAGGAGGTATGTTTAAAAGTAGAAGATACAAAAAGGCCTCACACCAAAAGCTTTTTAAAACCAAAAAGACAGCACGTGTCTACATGTAAATAAAATTTCAGAACTTCAGATAAAGAGTTAAAGTTACATCCTTGATTATTTTTAACACACTATTTTATTCCACTGGTCGTTACTCATTAAAATGGAAGGATTTCTACCTCATGTTGGTTGCACTTTTTCAAATGAGTAGCCTTAGTAGTTTGAAAATCCATTTCTGATTATATATAATGTAAGGCCTCTCTCCCTTGTGTTTTTGAGCATAACAGTTAATATATAATTATTATATTTAGAACACTCTATTGATGAGAATAGAAATGGTAGGACAAAAATAAGAATAACTCTGCCAGTAGTTTTTTAAAAAGGTTTCCCCCTCTCACTGCTTCCAATTCCTCCCCAGCAAAACCACACAGAACTCAATAAGACCCCACTGACTATTTGGCAAAATCTGTAAAGCTCAATATGTCACAGTATTTTATACTTTAAAAATAACACATTGCTACAAAATTGAAAACTACAACCAAAGACAATTTTGCACACTGGAAGTATCTATTGACTGCATGACTATCAGAACATGGTTTCATATTAAATCATTATAGTCGTATAAATAAAATACTTCACCTTTGCTACTTTTTAATAAATTCACCAAATAGCACCTACTTTTAAAGCTGTCATCTATAGACAAAATACAGCTCGTCATTTAAGGAATCAAATTTCATAGTTACTCTGTATTTATAACTATCAAATGTTGTTTATGTAACTGTATTTTTCATTTTCTGTTCTGCAACATCTGGTAAAGAAGACTGATGGCTTTTTTTCCCCTTGTTTTTCCATAAGTAAAGCAGAAAGGACATGTGAAACACATGTAAAGGAGAAAAAACAGTTCAAGAACCTTCAGTAAACTCAAATAATTTGTCTGCATCCTTTCAGTCATTAGAACACATCGGTAAATTAATAACATCACAGTGTACAAGGACATCCTTTAAGACAACAACATTTGGTCTGATATTCCACTGTACAACTTCATTTTAACATTTCACTATGCTCATGATATGATTTATATGCAGCTTACAGTTTAAAATTTTAGTGCAACTATTTTCGTACAGTTTGCAAAACAAATTACTTGATTACACTTAATAGAAATACTTGAAAAATGCTGTTTGTTTCAATTTTCTTTTTAATGCACAACTCAAATTTAGATAAGGCTTGCACTTGTAACAATGCTCTGCTTTTAATATTATTAATTAAAAACCTACTCTATTTGGATCTACAGCAAACTTGGTCCAGGTAAGTAAAATACAGGGTGCACTTTCTGAAAAATCTAAGAACACCTTTGCCTCTTAATAAACATAAATGAGGTGGTAACTTCTGTTTACACACATTCATCTCAGGTTTTTTCCCCTTTATTACTGGACATCTTTGTTTGCCTAAAAACCACTTCATGTTGGAAGAAATGTTACTTCTATGTAAATGTAGTAAAAAAATTACATTCAACCACTTCAATATATGAATCCACAGTGACAGTAGATCAGTACCAAAGCATTTAGTGGTACATCTGCAATTCATTTCACTCCATCAGCCAAAAGATGCATTTATACTACAGCTATTACATGTGGAGAAGAGTTTAAATTACAAAACTTGAGAGACCTTCAAAGCAAATCTTAATCTAAGCACCTTGATCTTGATGGCCCAGTTAAAAAAAAAAAATAAGATAGAGACCCTCTTCATGAAAATGCAGAACAATTGTACTTAAATCAAGCTATTTTTAATTTCCTTTCATAAATCAATTAAATGTACCAACCTGGGGGTTGGAGCATTTTATTTCAAGGGACTCAAGGTCGACATGGAGGCAGACAACAAACGAGTGTCTGGATTCTGGCCCCGAAGGAAGCAGTTTCTGTGAAGTCACAGCTAAAGTAGAAGTACAGCCCATTGGTTCCACTAAATTAAGTGTCATCTGTTGTCCAAGAAGAGTATATATACTGAAATGATGCAGACTAATTGTCCATGGAAAAGCATCACCTAGTCAGTAAAAAGAAGGGAAACAGTTAAACAATTGCTTCATAAAAACTAGGTTATTAATTCCACACAACTCAGGAAAGGTCTTATTCTAAATCACCTTAGAAGTCACAGCAAATGCAATCAACAACCATTAAACTGATCCCAAACTCTCACAAATATAATTCAACCATCAATTCCATGCTATTTCAAAATCTAAACAATAGCAATAATTTTTTTACAACTTTTAAAAAATTAAAATCCATTGGGAATTTTAACCCAAACTGTGAACAAATGTACAATATTGTACTTAAAGAAGTCCTTTCGCTTCATGCAATTTTCCCCAAACTGACGAATATCTAGAAACCACTCCCCACTTATTTCAGCATATGGATGCAGTTCAGAGGCAGTTCCTTCTCTTATATACTTATATATATTTACAGTTTTTAAGACAAAAAAAGTGAATTCTTTCCTCCAAAAATCTACAGCCTGCATCTCAACACAGTGGTGCCACAGAGCCACTGCTCAGATGAGACTGATCACAGCGTAGCTTTTTCCACTGCCTCCACTTCCTGGGAACAGAATGGTGATGGATTTTCTAAAAACAGATTGCTATATTCATACACTTAGCACTTCATTTCTTACATTTAGGAAGAAGCCTACACAGAGAAATACCTGGCACACTGTCATGAATCATTATCAAGAATAATCAGCGAGGGAATTGGCAGTGTACAGATGAACAACAAAATGCCAGCAGCTTCCATACAATCAGTTTTCTTTAGATAGTCAATAGATTACACAGATTACACAACCTGAAACAGAATCCCTATGGTGGGTTGACCCTGGTTGGATGTCAGGAATCCACTGTTACCAGAAAGCCACTGTTATCACTTCCCTTACTCAGCTGGAGTAGGGAAAGAAAATATAACCAAAGGCTTGTAGGTTGAGTATGGACAGGAAGAGATCGCTCACCCGCTACTGTCACAGGCAGAACAGAATCGACTTGGAAAGTTAATTTATTGCCAGTTAACACCAGAGTAGGGAAATAAGAACAAATCAAAAATCATCTTCCTTGCACCCCTCCCCTCTTCCTGAGCTCAACTTCATTCCCAAATTATCTACTTTCTCCCTCTTGAGTGGCACACGGGGACAGGGAATGGGGGGTTGTGGTGAGTTCATCACATGTTGGTTTTGCTGCTTCTTCCTCTTCACACTCTTCCCTTGCTCCAGCATGGACTGCCTCCCACGGGTGATAGTCTTCCACAAACTTCTCCAGTGTGGGTTCTTCACACAGACTTCATGAACTGCTCCAGCATGGATTCTTTCCAAGGGGTACAGCCCTGCCAGCAAAACCTGCTCTAGCATAGGCTCCTGTCTAAGTTTTGATTTGGCTCCCCACCAAGTCCCCAGGACCCAGCACAAAAACCTCCAGCAAAGAGCAAAAGAGAAAAAAAACTATGAAAAAAATCCAGGCTAGCTGGACTATATTAAAATATATATGTATTTACGTATAGTAGTTATATACAGTTGAAATACTATATACAATCCTAAAAGGGAAAGGGAAGGGGGAAAAAAAGGACAAAAAAGAAGGAGCAAAAACAAAACAGATAACGCACAATCAAAAACTCAGAATCTAGTGAACTAAAAAATTAGCAAGAGAATATCTTACTACTTTCCTTGGGACAACAGAAATTGCACTGAATGACTGTCAGCACCCTCCACCTCCCAAGGTCCACGAGGCCTCACCAGGCCCCACTCTCCCACACAGCAGAACCGACAGCAGGGAACCTGCACCTCCAGAGCCACCGCAAGGGAAGAGAGGAAGAGGCTTCTCTCTCCGTCTATTTATATGTTGGATTATGTAAAAGAATAGGATGGGCTACTTCCTTCCTTCCTTCCTGGCAACCAGGAAGGAAGTCCTAAATACAAAACCATTACAGCTCCTCTCTCCATAGGTTCACAGGTCCTGCCACAAGCCTGCTCCAGCAAGGGCACTCCAAGTGGTTACAGCCTCCTTCAGTACTCATCTACCTGCTCTGGTGTGGCGGGGTCCTCCATGAGCTGCAGGATGGATATCTTCTCCACTACAGACCCTCATGGACTACAGGGGGACAACCTGTGTTGTCACCATGATCTTCACCACAGGCAACCCTTTACTGAAGCACCTTCTCCCCTCCCTTCTTCTTTGACCTTGGTGTCCACAGATTTGTTTCTCACACATGTTCTCGCTCCCCTCTCCTAGTTATTGTGGCACAGCCATTTTTTTTCACTCTTACATATATTATCCAGAGGTGCTACCGCCATGTCTGATGGGCTCAGCCTTGATCAGCAGTGGGTCCATCTGGAGCTGGTTCAAATTGGCTCTGTTAGACATCAGGAAAGCTTCTGGCACGTTCTCACAGAAGTCCACCATGCTACCAAAACCTTGCCATGTAAACCTGATACATTTTCACATATGATAACCAGGTCCCAGTGAAAAAAGTTAGGCTTTTGGAGAAACACTAAGTCAAAACCCAACGAATGCTCAAAAGAAGTGAGGAAAATAAGTCAATGAAAGGTATGTGGGTAATCCTCACTTTACCTGAAACAGACATGGGTTTTTGCTCTTCAAAAGGGTAAGAACATAGTATTTTAGGGGGGCTTTGTTATTTTGCTGTTGTTGTTGTTTTCTTTTCTTTTCTTTAAAGAAAAGTCTTCATTCCATTTATCAGATTTCTGCTGAGGAAGTTGGGTCTTTTTGTTGCAACTTAACAGAGAGTCTGTGCCCAGCATACTCAATTTTCAATTCACCAAGAGAAACTGCCTGTCCCAATATAAAGTACCATAAAAGCAGCTGGAGGCAGTCTTAGATCCAAACACAGCAGACCAGTGAGCATCCACAAGCCTCAGCCTTGCCTGAAACAGTCTTCTTCTTTGTACAGAAAACATTCATCTGGATGAAGAGGACAAAAATTCTTCCTATATGACAATTCAGAAAGTTATTGGGTATGAGGTTTTTTTTTTTCAAGATTTGAGCCTGAAGACATGAGTCCAAGTCAGTCTAATACTCCAGAAGCATGGGAGCTGGTCTTGAGAATCAGAGGAGAAAATGGCAGACAAATACAAATATGCACTGGAATGGGCCCATTGGAGTCTCACAGGACAGTAAAAATTCAAACCAGTGTTTTTAAACAATATATGGAGAGTGTGTTTGCTTTCTGGTGTGGCCTACAGTCAGTACTGTCCTGCTGAGAAATCAGAACACCAAGAAATAGGACAAACTGTTAACTGTGATTATTTAAAGAAATTAGAAGAGTTTTGAAATTAAAATAAAGCTGGATTCCAACATCTTTTTGCCATATTATTTTAGTAAGACTTTTATTCTATTTTATTGTTTATTTATGTATTTTATTGTTTCTTCCATAGGTGGCATCAGCAATAAATTTATATGGTCAGGAGTATATATCAGAAAAGTCTGTGTGTCTCACCCTAAGCACAACCTGAACACTTTAGGAGTTTATTTTGAAGCTATTACATTCTGAAGAATTCAGCTCAAAGTAACTTGAAAATATTTTGGAAAGTTTTCAGATTAAAAGTCTTGAGGCAGTTAATTTGTGTTTTTTTCCAAGTTCTGTCAGCCAAGAAATACAAAATATTAATTGTAATAGATGGAAAAATTTCAAATGCAAAGTCAACCCTGATGACATGTTTCTAATTACTACTCATGAATTTTGTTTTTCTCTGTGACCACCACAGTAAATTCACATAGTTTATATTTCATGGATTAGAAAGAAAGAATATCTAAGGAAAAAACTGAATGTTAGCTCTACTAGGCTGCGCACACTATCTACCTGAAAAGGAAAAAACCAATAAAATTTATCAATGAAACCACAGTATGTTAAAAAAACCATTGTAGTAAAGATATGGTGAATTTACAACCATAAAATTCCCCCTAATGTCATCAATTACCTCTTCTTCAGCTCCATATACATTATGTGCCCATTCTAACATTATACTGGAACTGCCCACCTGAAAAATCCTTGTTTTGTTGTTGTACCTATGTCTTATTTTTTGTAAAAAAACTTGCACTCGTTTGCAAATTTCTTTTGTGAAACAATTAAAAAAACTAATTCAAAGGGTCTACACATTAAAAGCAACATCACTTGTAGGATTTTTCTAAGATTGCAAGAATGATTTACTGGTAGGAAGGAAGGAAAAGTCAGTGCCACACTTGGTAGGTATTTTCTCTACATCTAATCTTCCCATCCATGTCTACTGTTATTTTGTCATCTAATTGATGAGATTCATTTACTCTGGAATATAATTAAACCTGGCAATGCCTTCAGTGGAACCAGAGCACACTCCTTATCTCTTATGACAAGATTATAAAATATACACATGAAAGACCCCTGCTATGGTTGAAGATTCTGGTTAACTCCTGATCCACCGCTATCATAAATCCTTATTTTTAATTTCTTAGAGCATCATCACTGATTTGTATTTGAAAATTTATTTATTAAGCTATTTCAATTGTCTTTATAACTTCTTAAATTTATAAATACCACTTTTAGATATTTGGCATAGATAACGGACTAACCCAATTATCAGACAATTTTCAAAGAACTGGCATTCATCACTTGTCTGCTATTTGCAATTGTTTAGCAAGACTCCCTTACTATAGAGTGTTTGAGTTATTTTTCCAATATATAAATAAAGAATTTTGCTATGTGCAAGCACTTTCTCTGGTAATTACTGATGCACTTTGTTTCTTTGCTGGAGTTAATCGGTAATGCTCATAATAAGACTTTTCATATGCATGACATATAACATCGATAAATGTACCTAACTACTAAAAATTATGTGTTTGCTCTCATTTTTTAATGGCACTTCTCTTTATTTTAAAAACCAGATTGCAGAAGTGGCAGTTGTACACGATGTTGTGTATAGAAGGTTGACAGTTCTACAAAAGAGAAATTTTGCTTGTTTAAAATTAGTAATGATATGAGAGTGATCATGAAAGCTTTAGCATGCATATGCTCTAGGATCTATTCCCAGACTTGCTAATGGTTTCTTTTGGAATCTTCAAAAAGCATCCTGACTACCCTATCCTCATTTCTCTTTCTGTACTCACACTGGTCTTCACATGGATTTCCAATGCCCTCATTCTCATGTGACATGCAATGTTTAAAAAAAGATATGCAGACACTCCATGTTAGGTCACTTGTACTTCCTCCCAGTCATGGAACAGGGAAGCAGCTCTAGAGCTGCAGAATCCCCAGTTCTCAAATGTGAGAACTAATTTTATAAGGTCAATACCATAACAGGTAAGTTGAATAAAGTAATTATCATATTTTATAAACGGTGACAGTGAATATAAACTAAAATAAACTGAAAGAGGGCAGGTTTAGATTAGATATGACGAAGGAATTATGCACTATGAAGGCATTAAGGTACTGGAATGGGTTGCCCAGAGAAGTTGTGGATGCCCCATCCCTGGAAGTGTTCAAGACAAGGTTGGACGGTGTCCTGGGCAACCTGGGAGATGTCCCTGCCCATGGCAGAAGGGTTGAGACTAGATGATCTTTAAGGTCCCTTCAAACACAAACCACTCTATGAAACAGTACATTATTTTAATAATATTTATCTTAAATACAACAACTGAAAAAATAATTACTGTAAATTTTAAGTTGAACATTTTTTAAATCTAACGTAAGATGATAACTTCTAAGAATGCGAACATACTGCTGCCCTACTTTAAATATTTAACTGCTTTTTTTCAGGATGAAATCTATGTGATTGTACTATACTGTAGTAGTTTATGATCAATACATTTCATTATACTTAATTCACACACTAAGATTAGAAATCCTAATTTCCTATTTCCCTGCAAGTCACTTGACAAATTATTGAGTTTAAACATAAAGCCATCTCTCAGATTTAAATATTTAGAATACAATGATTCATATGACTGTCAGTATACTGCTATTCATATGAGAACATGAATATGATATCTAGCAATATCTACAGCAATTTTAAGATATTTTGAACTCTGCTTTCTAGAAAGTATTTTATTCTGTCTTACCTAAAGATCTGCATCTTTCTGTATCTGATACAAACATTTTTACAGAGATGGATTCATAAAAGTCACTGGTGTGAACCCAAAGAGGAACATTATTATATTAACAATAATTAATATTATTAAAAAAATCAGTAACTAAAATAATTCAAAGTGTAAATTTCTAAGCACAGGTGGATTTCATCAATGCCAAAAAACTTTTCATTACTAGTTTAAAACAAGGATTTACCCAAAGCAAAATTTTAGTTACCTTCATGTTTCAATTTATTTTCCTGTTATAAGAGTTTAAATTTTTGGAAGGTCACTTAGCAGCCCAGAAATCCTGATCATAACAACATATGTTGTTCAGCTACTTTTACCACATTTTATCTTATCAATGTACATTGGGACTTACAGACTATACAGATGAATTGTCAAGTGCTTCAAGCTGGATGTACACAAAAAGTCACAACTCGCTCTGTAAAGCTCTTCTCTAAACATTTGTTTTGCTTAAACTGATTTCTAACTATTTAGTTTCTTTTTAGTAACTATTATACTTAAAGAGCAGCTACAAGTGGGACAGAGGGCCCTCCTCTTCGCAAAGTGCCAAAACAGAGAAGACAGGCAAGAGGGGAAAAGGTAAAAGTTGCACTGGGAGAGGTTTTATCTTGATATAGGAAAGTATTTACAGTAAGAACAATCATTCACTGGAACAACCCCCTTAGGGATGTGCAGGCTTTCAAGAAGTGACTGAGCAGGGTTTGGACAATCTCACCTTGGATCCCCTTTGCACAGAAGTGCAAAGAAATATCTCATTCTTTACATAGATAAATCAACTTATGGATTACTTACTTGCTCAGTATGACTGACCTATATTATGTTTCTGAATTAAAGTGACATGCTTAAAACATTCTTTTAAACGTTCCTATAAACTACAATTACCCCAGAAAAGAAATTTATCAGAATTCTGAAAAAAAAATAAAATACAAAGACCTGATTGTGGGATAATGTATAAACTATTTTTACAGTAAGGTGACATCTTGGGGTCAATAAGCATCAGTGAGTGGGCTGAAATATCCCCAAATGAGAGTACGACTATGCTCTCTTTTCCTCCTTTTTTAGTTTTTCTTGTAATAAGAAAAATACATAAGTGAGCACACTGCTTTCTTAAAAGTAACAATGTATCCTTCTGAACAAGCCTTTTACTTATACATTTTTATATAAGAAGGAATGATTCAAAAAATAGTTACCAGGAAAAGCAACGTTGAATACACATAATTTCAGAGAGATGGCAACATGTCTTAAGAATGAGGGTATGTCCCTGAAGTCTTGTTCAAAGACAGAAAACAAATTAAAATTATTTACCTTTACAAGGAAAAGAGCGAAGGAAAGGACTTTAATGTTTTTAAAAATTTTTTTAAGAACCTGTTTAAGAGGGAGTTTTGGCATGGGAGAAGGCAATGGCTCCATTAGAGAATCAAAAATATCTAGATTGTGAGAACTTCTGTTTGGCATTATTCCCAGAGCACAAAGCCACACACAAATAAATTCCTTACTATAGGCTTTATCCCAAACAGGGAGATTCTTTTCTCTCACTAGGATCTTTCCTTCAAATCTTGGTCTGACAAAATTCAAATGACTTCTTACTTTCATAAATGGTTTAAATTACATCATCAGTTTAAAATGAAAAAAAGACTTTGGTTCAATTTTTCTTCTATCTGTCACTATGCTTAGCAAATTAGATCATTCCTACTGAAAGTTATTAGGAAAAACACATATACCTTTCTCTCCCTCTTTTTTACTTTTTTTTTTTTAAATTTTCATATGGCAGTATCTCTAATATGACTTTCAATATTAAAAACGACACTTTTATTTCTGCTGCTGTGAGTTAAGGAAAATTACAGAAAGGAGGAGAAGGGTCCAATATAAATGGAAGAATAAAAGGAGAAGACAGTGTTATAAATCCAAACAAATTTCAGATGGCAGCAGCAGGACTAGCTTTTGAATGTGCTTTTGACTTAATTTTTCACAGCATACCCTTTATATTGTTTATATTTCAGCAACAAGTATGCAGAAAACAGCATAATTTTCCCAGAAAATGCTGTCACAAAACCAATGGAACAATTACTGCATCTCCCTCTCTTCATACACAAAACAGCAACAATTCTTTCTAAATAACATAGTTTGAAATGTTTGGAATGTTAAAGGCTGATTCTTTCCTCAAACTGGTCTACAATTCAAGTCCCTATCAAAGATTAGCTTTTCAAATAAGAACTACTGAACTTTTTCTCAACCTTCACAACTTTTTTCTTCAAATCTCTACAAAAACCTTTCTACAATCCATAAGATACAACAGAGAACACAACTGTTGCCTATTATGATGACCATTAAAGTCTCATTATTTTCTTTTGACAGTCTGTTATATTTATGAATTTATTTTCTCATCTTACACTGAACCATAGAATATCTCACGTTGGAAGGGACCCATAAGGTGAAACTCCCTGCTCTTCACAGGACTACCTAAGATTAAATCATATGACTGAAAGCATTGTCCAAATGCACCCTGAAGTCTAAAAGGCTTGGTGCCACGACCACTTTCCTGTGGAGCTCTCAGTGAACAATCTTTTACTAATGTCCAGTCTGAATTTCAGATCCAAGACCTTGGTGGGATGAGAATTTTTTCCTAACCTGTCTCCATTCTGTCTTGGAATTCAGAATTTACTGCTGCCTCCTGCTGTGTCAGAATCATTGTTGCTGGCTATGAAACAACTTGAATGATAAAACTAACAAGGGTAAAGATTGCACTTCTGAAGTTTTTAGCTTCAAACATACCAAACGTATCACGGAAGTAGCTCTTTGATGATGAGTTTCACTCCAATTTCCATGGGGCAAACCTTGTAATTACTATTTCTAGACATCAATATTACATAACATACTGCTAAAAAAAGTAATACAAAATCAGAATTTTTCAAAATAAAATGAAGATCATTTTCACAACAGTAAAAAATGGAAATTAAAGAGTAAGAGTAAGTGTTTTTTGAGTTTATCACACTACCTTCTTCCAGGATGGGTCTCAGCACAACAAATGGGATTTCTTGCAGTGGTTCCATGTGTTTGTGTCCAGCACTCATAACCTTTATCTGGGGCAAGCAGACGACAAGTGTGCCAGGCATATTGGCCTGCCCATGGTACCAGCTTCGCACAGTCCCAGGAATGTCACCTGATACAATAGTACTTGGAGAAGGCAGGCTATCATTTGGAAGGAATACACAACAAGATTGCACTTCAAGCTGAAAAAACAAAGCCAAGAAAGATCCTCAGAAATAGATTATTTCCCCCCACCACTGGAGAGTATCCATCTTGGTACAAAATCTGAAGTTATTCATCCATCACAACTGATTGAAAATAGTCTTAACTTTTAGTTGAATTAAGAGGAAAGATGACACAAAATGTTGGAAAACAATATATTCTTGTAAATTATGATTATGGAAGGGAGAAGAAGGATGACTTTGCTCTGTAAATTAATCAGAAAGGTGCTGCCATATAAAGGGAACATACATATATCTACATTTCAACAGCTTTTTACAAGTGTAATTGAGTCAGAAAATGTTCTCACAATAAAGCTGAGAAAGTCCTCCTCTTTTAGCAGTTCATTAGCTTTTGTTAGCAATAGCTAAGTCTCTGGAACTAGTCAACATTTTATATGCTGTTACTTTTTATACAGAACTGTTTCAGGGAAAATTCTGTCTTTACTTAACAGACAACAATAATGAGCATATACAAAAAGGTTAATCATTAGATAAACCAGGAAAAATACAAACTTCAGTGAAAAAATGACTTTTAAACAAATGGAGAGGTTGGCAAAGTTTATACAGCTTTTGTCTTGTTTTCATTGCAAATGAGAAGTAGCATATACGTTTTTATATGAAATAGCATTTTTCTATTCTATATTTTCAAGCAATATTTTTACCCTGGAGCATTTCTGACCATTTTGACACCTTCTTACGAGTTTCCAGCAAGGCTGAGTGAGCCCAAACCAAGAACTCAACTCATTACAGCTTCTTCACTGAGAGCTGGTGTAAGCTGCAGGCTGTTAGTCTTCCTTGGCTCTTGCAAATACCATTCTGGCACCTGGATTTCAAATAGCTCTAACAGCCTGCACACTTGAATGCTTTGTTAAGCAAATACAAGCTGTGAGTCAGTTCATTTCTTTGCATTGCTTGGAAAAGTCTAGCATACAAAATGTTGGACAAGATGTTATTTGTAGCCGTGATTAAAACATTTATTTGCTGTAAACTTACATAACAGTCTTTTAATTTGACATCATTAAAGACAGCACAGCTTAAAAGCCATAACCAAGGTTTGTACTTCATACTCTCCCCTGAAGGATATTAGGCCCTCAAGACCACAATAGTGATTTGCAATAGAGCTGAATTCCCCACCACCATAAGCACTTTACCAGTCGACCGAGGAGAACACAGATATTCATCTTTATTTCAGCATTTTTGTGCTCTTTTGCTTAGACAAACTGACAAGAATTCACTGCAAAAAAATATAACTAAAATTTTGCAAAAATAAATACATTATTACATGAAGTCTGTGTTTGTTTCTGGTTTTAGAACTGTTTGAGTTGTAAAATGAAGTTAATTACATCTTTGATAAGTAGTTTATTGATCCAAGGTTGCAGAGTATACTTTATTTATACTGGATGAAAAGCCAGGGTGTATTGTTACAGATGTAATAGATTTGGACTTTTTTTTTAAATGGTAAATTAGTCATTGTGTCAATTTGCAAAGATTTTTACAGTGACACATTAGATGATTTTCTGGTCTATTAGTAATACGTTGCAGGTCAAGCCATTGTGGGATAATGATAAATCGATGACAAAAGAACTTACGATCAGTATAACTGTTGTTTTATCTGTGCATTTGCTGAGTAAACAATTTATAAAAAATCATCCATTCTTCATATATACATATATACATACATATATATATATATATATATATATATATATATATATATCTCCATGATGATTAACATCAAATGCTGCCAGGATATACAAACCATGTGGCAGTAATAATCCAAAAATTTCACCAACTTGAAGAGATACTATACTTTGTCACATTACGAGCAGCAGGATCTACAGGACACATTTTACAAAGCACTCTTGAGAAGAGATCTCAGTACTTGGTATAGAGTTTTTGCACTTCATTTACAATTCAGTACAGCTTTGTACTAAAGAAAAGTTCTTCAGATTACTTTTGTTTTATTTTACCTTGCCTATCAAGAATACTGAAGTAGAATCACAACAGTTTTGCTCCTTTACACTCCTGATGGAAATTCCTTTTTTACACAAGCAGCTCTTTGTCATTTATTTTCAAACAACTGAATGGGGTTGGGCCATGAGTTTTGGTGGGCTTTACATAATAGCATCAGGCCCTCCATATGTGTGATATATGCATTCAACCTCCTTAACTAGACCAGCAGCAGCTCAGTACAAGCTCCAAAGGAGGTAAAGGCCTCTGCAGACCGGTCAAGAACTCCTCCAGGAAACCCACAAAGGGCAGAGTGACCCAGTGAGTATGGATGCCTGGAACTCTGATCACACAATTAACACTTGAATAGTAGGTGTTTTTCCCAAGACTCAGTTATCCAGGAACAAAGAAAGCTGTGCATATAAGGAGTCTCTTGCACACCCTTCCCACTGTATGCCATTTGACTACCAGCCAATCACTTTATCCCATAAAAAAGGCAGACTAAGTGAACCTCCTCTGAGCTCTCCCTGCCAGGCAGCATGGCTGCCCAGCAGTGATGTCTCCTTGAACTGGGACATCTACAAACAACGGATCTCTGCATGGGGTCAAGTTTTCTTGAAATTGCAACTGGACTGCACACCAGTTAACTCTCCCCTTGGGCTGGGAAGCCTCCCAGTGTTTTGAGTGTTTGATCTGAGACTGAAAGATCCTTCTGTACCCAAGGCACAGAGATCCCTTATTTGCAACAGATCCTCAGTAAGCTGCTGATAGCATGTTAAATTAATACTAATGAAATCCATGTAGTTAATTCCTTTAGACATAGTCTCAGACTTTGACAATGGTCTAAGATTACACCAAGCTGCACCTAAGTTCCATCAGGACACTTAGAAAGTAAGGACTCTGAGTCACTGAAAGTTGTGACTCAGTGGGAGGACTTCCTTACTCTTTGTATTTTTCAATCAGATATAAACTGTCGTCCAGGTTTGAGACTAAGATCAGATCTAGTTGCTCCTAAGCTCCATCAGAGGCTTAAGCAAGAAAGGTTGTCCACTCTGAATGACTCAGCAGGAGGGTTATCTCACCGTTTTTTGTCTTCAGCCTCCATGTAAATAATGCCAAATTTATTCTATTTTCCTTTCAATGTTTCACCCATGTAGTAAGTGATAGAGTGAACACTGCTATTGAACTTTGCCAAGTTGCAAAATTCCACGTTTTAGAGAAAATTATGCAATTATTATGATCACACAAGAAATTTATAACTTGTATGCAAAAGGACCCAAAAAATGCAAAATTGAATAGCACCTGTTGAATTTCTCAGAGGTAGATTCTGCTTATGCACAATTATCAACTTCAATGGAATTTGTGTACGTTTATCCTACTGAATCGGGAGATCTCTCTACTTACAAATTCCAGTAAAGGAATGAAGAGTACACCTAAAATGATGGAATTATATGTTGGACAAATGCGAGAATGTGAGCTACAGATTGCTTCACCAATCGGAAAGTGTTTTAAAATATATGTAATCCAAATTCTTAAAATTAAACTACATTAATAGTATATATTAAAGCTATCATATAAATCTTTTTACACTTTTTAAATAACTGTTAAATTGTGTGCCTAAAATTGTGAATTTAATGTAAGATGTGACTGATTTATGTAACTGAATATAAATCTGCAGCAGTAAATCTTGCATTAATGTAAGGATCTGACAATCCAAGGGAAAGAAAATGAAGTAATCTGCCAGTAAGAAGTCCTCAAGCTGGGGGTCAGATCCTGTTCATGGAAACCATCTGGTTGGGACCCTCCAAGCCACACCAAACACAAATGATCTTTTAAAAAAATATCCTATTCATTAATGCTTCGCAGCTGCACTGAGTGTTACTTCATTTTTCCATGGCAACATCCTTTCTGTTTCAAGGATCTTATTTCAGTTTTGGTAGCAACATGTTCGTTTGCCAATACTGAACACATTCATGTGTTAAAGAGAAGGAATTATTACAAATTCTTGAAACAGGATCATCCCCTATTTTCTTTTCTATTATGTCAAGGCCTATACATGCTAAATAACATACACTAATGATAAGTCAATGAAGTAAGCACTATTTTCCCTTCTAGTTTTTAAAAGCTATGCAAAGCATATTGCTCTATGCTTCTATTAATATATGAACCTAAAAAAGTCCAATGACTTTAAGACTTTTGTATAAAGAGGAAAGTATTAAGTTACTGAAAAAAAAGAGTATTTTTAATTCATATTTTATAAAAAGAGAATGTTGCTCTTTAGAGAGAACAGTGATATAAATACTGCCAAAGAATTAGATCTTCCTGAGCAGAGTGGGTGGAAGGGAAACAAAACAAGTGACATGCCACAGTTATCCTGCACAAGTGCAACAAAGAGAGAGAGGTTGTACATGAGTCTTTACAGCCTTTCATGGTAGTGATACCATAAGGAGATTCCCTTCCATAACCCACATTTTATAGTAACATAAAATAATTAGAGGCACCAAAGATTTTCTACAAGGTGACACTTGTATAAGGGTGTCTCTCCTGAGAAGTTGCCTCTCTCCTCATCATCCCACATATGTTCTTGGCAGGAAGGCTAATGTGTTTTTCTGGGACTTTCAAGTACAGAATATCATCTTGCAATGACTCCCAAAAGTGCCGAGAACTACTGTTACACGTCTCAGGTAGGGGTTCTGGTGTGCTCAGCGTTATAAGAGCATAGTTCAGACTCTGACATCCAAATTAGTTCGACCCATTTAGACCATCCACAGTTGAGCCAGAGACGCACCATTTGTCAGAATTTTAAAAAGCAGGACAGAAATTTGTGTTTTGAAGTTATACAGAAAGTAAAAATTATATAAATGGAAAGCAGAACACATGAGTAAGAGAACTAAGTGAGCAGGTTACCTGTACATAAAAACGAGTATAATATGGATCAGCTGCATTTTCTTTGACCACTTAAAACACAGTGTCTTTGTACTACATAGTATTCCTGGTTTTTTCCAAGAAAAGTTTCAAACCTTTTAAGAAGGTTTTATTTAGTTATGGAAAACTCAATTTTTTGTTGGTTTGTGGTAAGTAACCAACTTAAGAAATCATCCTATCTCATAACTGCTGAATAACTCCTGTGAGCTGTTACTGCTAAGTTACAAGTCACAGAATCTCTTTTTGAGCCCTGGATAAAGACACTGTTCAAAGAACAGGAACTGCTGTCAATTCCATCCTTCCCTTTCTGGCCTTTCAATGCTTCACTCTGACAAAAATTTTGTACAAGTTATATGTTTTAAAGAAAATATTATTTTCAATAATTTCAGGGAACACTTTTTTTTTCAAATAAATTCAGGGGAATTTAAAGGCATGTGGCATATCTAAGTTTTATAAGTAACAATTACACTCTTATTTAGTTGGCATTCATTGTAACATTACTCATTAATTCATTTACTTTTAATACAGATCCTTCATTGTTCTCACTGGAATTCTGCATTAACAGCCAATTAAAATTAATTGTGTTTATACTGCTTCACAATTTTAGCAACTATTAGTATGAAGAACATGTGAAAAATGAGTATTATTCTCCTATACAGCGTAACTGCCAAAAAGACTTCAAGGCTGCATATAAAATCCTACAACGACTAAATAATAAAACAATTTTTTATAGTTAAGTATGAAAGTCTTCTAACTTACATACTAATAGCTTACCACAACTCCAATGCACAAAAATCTTTATGCAATATTCTATCAAGAGCAAGCCAGGGCTAGGGCTAAGCAAGTACCAGCTTTGGATCCAAAATAAACTTTCTAGTTACTTTGGTTCCAAACTCATTTACTTACTCAAACTTCTACTAAAAGAATAATCCTTTGATGATTTTAAGTTATGAAGTTCAGTTTTATCTGATGACAACTACAGACTTTTCTGTTCTACAATGATACTACTAAAATATCCAGGAACATAAAAATTAGCTTTAAAAAAAAAGCCACAGAGTCTAAGTGCTCCAGCATTTAACCAGACAAATTATTCTAGAGATTTGCCTTTTTCATGCCAAATAATAATAAAATACAGAAAATCTATATGAATTTAACCTATAAATATACTTATATGTGTTTAATAATATGCACATTATGTTTAATAAAATAAAATTGAATTGAAAAACAGTCATAACCCTCATCTTCTTATCCTCTATATATCACCTTCCACGAATTTCCCATTTAGGTTGGTATTGAAGGAAACAAGCTATATAAATGGCATTTGTGTCTTGAAAAACATATTTAAATAAAATAGATGTAGGGACTACTAGCAGTAATAAAAAGAACAGCAAGCATATCTATAAATCCTTCATATTTTACTAAGAACTACTGCATATTTTTGTGGAAGCACTTTCTTGAACTTTTCCTCTAAGGTTTCCTTGGAGTCTTGAAACTTTTGAGTGATAACATGCAGTATCTTTCTAGCAAGATACTGGCAAATTCTTTACCAACTACAATCAAAGCACAAGGATGAAACACACTAGAGGTGTGTAAGGTACTGTATCAATTCATAAGGGTGTTTAATTTCAACATACATAAAAACTAAAAATATAATTTCATAGTCATAATGATAAAATAGAAAGCACGAGTACTCTACTAAAAAATCCTGTAAAAAGTAAATAAATCTAGAACCTCAAATACTAGAAAAAGTACCCAATACAAAAAACCCTCTGCCAGTATTAGCTCTAATCTGTGAACAAATTAGGTCAGAGCAGCAATATATTATGAATTACTCACTGAGAAAACCTGTGCCTGTCACTGCCACCAGCTTTCATCTCCACAAAAAAACCCATTACCTTTCTTTTTTTTCTATCTAGTAACAAGCAAACTTCATTTTTAGCTGGTTGTTTAGCTGGAAAACAAGCAAAATACTCATGAAACAATGATGAAAGATATGGCTGAAAACTAAACAGAGTTAATAGGAAGCATCTCCTCAACTTCATGATGTTCTGCAGTCGAGTCACAAGTCTCAAGTTCTTGCTCAGGCAAAACTTGAACTTTCAAACTTCCTAATATTGTGAATAGTAAGTCCTTTCTACATGAAAAAGAAGTAACACAGATACAGGTTCTGGGATGAGCCTGTATATAAATAAATATATTTCTTGGTAGGAAGAAGGAACAGGTATTCAGTGATTACTTTCTATAATATTGGGGTTTCTCGTGATTTTTTTTCTTTTTTAAACAAAACCAGTTTTGGTACTATATACTGGTGTACCATAAAATACCAAACCCATAGAATGCATGGTTCAAACAGCACAGGTTATAGTAGTTCTGAATTAGGGTTATTTCCCAGCAAGCACTCGATAAGTACTGGGAACAGTCTTAATTCTAGCATTTCTAAGCGATCCAATATTTGTTCATGCAATCTTAACAGTGGACTTCTAACACAGCATCAATACTGCTACATGAATAGCCTGCTCTTACTGATCAGCAACCACCACCTAGAGCAGTATAAAACAAAATGCTTTAATCCGAGCAGCCAACTACTTGTCCTTTTTGACAAGGTAGACAAGTAAGCTGCTGAGCCTTCACTGTATAAGAGCATATTGTATCATACACCCTGAGAAAGTATTTATTGTATATGCTTTCCTCAAATATTTTTAGAAAAGAAGGCAATCTTCAAATCTAACTACAGATACAAAGGTGTATATTTATGCTTATAATACAGAAAAGTGTGACAAGCAATTTTTCTTCATATATTTTTTTTAAGAATCTTTCCCTTGAATACAACAAAGTATTTCAAAACCCAATATTCTAAATCTAAAGCATTCTTTTCTTAATTTACCCAAAATCTGTACTTTATTTTTCATTCTCTCAGACTTTGAAACTACTGAAATAAGACAATAAAACTAAGAGCTCCTTTAAAAACCCTCTAATAAAAAGCACTAGGATGCATAAAACGTATCATAAAGTTTGGAAAGACATAGTTTTTTTTTCACTTCCTTTTCATCTTACCTGAAGTGTAAGGCACTTAACTGCATTCCACACTATTCCAATAAATTCCTTCATTCTTTCCTCAGGACTTCTGCAACTTTCAGATGAGTTCAGCATGGTTTTCACAGGAAGTGACAAAGGACGAGATTCTAATGCAAACAACAAAACTCAGTTACAAAAAGAATATCTAACTAAATAATATACTTACTGATGAGCAATGAAAAAGATTATTTATTTAAAATTCTAGAAGAGATTTTTTTTCTCACTATGTATATCTCACTGTGGACATGATAATAATGTCTCTATTACTGTTTTTAAACCTGGCAATACAACTGTATTGGTTAAGCCTCATGAGAAATGCAATGCAATGCAATGAAATTAAAGGCTTAAACTTTTTTAATATAAACTGCTACAAAACTATTATGAAGAATGTTTGCCCTAAACAAATTAAGATAATTTGCAAAGTGTGATAACCTATTTGGTGATGGAACAGAAATCCCGGAGGTTTTCACATACCAGTGTCATCTAAAGGTTTCACCTTTCTAAAATTGTAAGAAGTGAAAGACAGCCCATATTAAATTACAGCCTTTATTTCGTTTTCTAAAAAAATTCCATTAAAAAACTTGCCTATGTTTCAAAAAAAAGGCATAAAAATTAAACCATTTTCTTACTTTGTCAAGATTAAAGGTATGAAATATTTCAGTAAAATTCAATTTTTCTAGTAAAAAGAGAAATTTTCTTAAATTGTTAATTATTTCATAACATGAAAATATTTAACATAACAGAAGCATTAAATTGAATATGAGCATAGTATAACTTTACAAGAAGACTGAGTGGTGCATAGTTCTTTCTGACATCTTCTACTGAATATCCTTCTCCTTATGTTTTGGGATACCCACCAAACTATTGTCAGTTTCTTAAACATTTCTAGATTTGGCCTACATGTTGTTGAACTGACAAAACTGCAGGAATAAATTATGAGATCTTCATGACTTAAATTTAAACTAAATCGAGATCAGCACAGGTATGACAATTTATGTCTATCAATTATAGAGCTAAAAGAAATCTGTAGCATGCAAATTAGAGAAAAATTCTTCAAACAAAATTATGCTATCAACTGAACTCAGGTGAGCAAAAATATAAGCTCCTTGATATGCATCACTGAGTCGTCAATCAGTTTAATCATGCAATGAAACATGCAGAGATTTAAAACTAACATCTAAGAGGTGAATTTCTGCCAAGAGCGTGCAGTGTTAATGCCACAGGAAGAATGAATTTGTGACACTTTCCCTGTCAAGACTAGATTTGATTATTATTCTAGAAAAAATCCTCTCAGATATTCCTGACTCCAATTACGGATATCTTAGAAGGATAAGGAATGAAAACTGGCCCATGAGAATGTAAAATCTGTGACATTTCATGATGGTTTGTTGTCGGTTATGCTGGAGAGACAAACATGTAAATTGTTCATATGGAAAAGCAGTATGCTGTAACTGTTTCATAATACCTCCTCACATGGACACTTATGCCATGAAATAAGTCTTCCTTCCCCAGTATGAATGGATTCAGTTCAAACAGACACTCAGTGAAGAACAGTTGTTCTGCTTTAACTTCTAACTCTACCTCAGTTCACACCATCTTCTTTGTAGGTAGGCCCTACACTACACATACTACAAGGTAAGAATTAGGAACAGCTTGAGTACCAAGAAATATTAAGATAAAGGAGTTTTTGAAGCACAGAACTCTATATCACAAGTGTGGATAAGGCTGAGAACATTATACAAAGTCACTGGGAGACTCTGGAAATTTCACAGGTAGGATGCTTCAGGTCAGGATGAATAGATAAATACAATGGAAACCAACACATTCTATAATGCAATCAGCAAGGACTGTCAACATCCTATATCACTGAACAAGTACATCCCTCATGAGTGGGATTTAAAGCTAGGTTTTGTTCCAATCTTCTATGTTTTATTTGCAGGGAAACACTCTGCTAATTCTCTCTCATTTAGGGGAGTAGCCAGAAACAACAATCTGTGAATTAAAAATAAAATTTGCTGACTAAAGTACCACTTGTTTCTCTTCATATGTGTAACTGAAACCTGCAAAGCTGATAAAAATTCCAGGAATATCCATGATAGTAAATAGCCTCACTGTAACCCCTCATGCTCAACCAAAAGACAAAAAAAAAAAAAAAAAAAAAAGGAAGTCTCAAAACCCCACAGAGATAAGGAACTATTCAATCAGAAATCATGGAAAATAGAAAAGAAATAAGAAGTGTGTCACATAGGGGAAAGAAGAAACAAGCATAAAAGTAACTCCTGAAGAGAACAGAAGAAAGAAGTCTTCTGTTAATTTTTTTCCTGCCTTGGTAAATCCCAGAGTTTTGCCTGAAGGGATGTTGGGACAGAACAATACCTTAATTCCCTGTTGGGCAAGGACATCAGTAGATGACACTTGCTAAGAGCCTGTCAAGTGTGGTTACCATGTGTGTTTGGCTAGTCCTCTATAGCAGACATGTAGACTGGATCAGCTCCATCTGTCTTGGTAGGAAGGTTAATTTCCTAAAATAATTATGCTACTTAGCTACTACTGAATTGAAAACCTCAGGACATTTCCTGGCACTGTAATCAGCCTTGTGTTGAAGCCAGATGCCAGTCAGCAACCACTAGACAGAAAATAAGATTTGTATGAAACACTTGGAAATTTATGAAAGGGGAAAACCCAAACCAACACAATGCAGGGGGTGCTGCTTCAGGTTGTACAAGTAGAAGTTTTAAGAAAACCAGTGTATAGGAACATAAAAGAGTCCTACTCTCATCTTCCAGTACCACATAATTGGGACACCCATAACTGGTATTTTTGCAAACATATACACATAAATTACAGAAGCTGCCACACTCATCATCAGTTTCAGAACACATTAGTAATGAACAGCCTTTTGAAAAGGACTGATCAGATCAATCAGGATTGAGCTGCCAGGAGGAGCAGTTTTCATAATTAATTTCATATATTATGATTAAAATACAGAGGGAGTTAAAAGTGGCAATATTGCAAAATTAATCATTAAAGTACTCACTTTGTAGGAGAGGCCACCAAGCCCAACCATAGGTATAAATTCTAGTTAGAGGTGTCTTTCTTAGATACGTCTCCTTCTTTGTGTTTTTTAGACTACAGGGAACAAGCTGTTTTACAAGTCTGATCCATAAAATACATACGTTTTGAAAATAAAAAGATTTGGGAAAATGATGCTATTCTGTGCTATTAATATTCAGTGATCTAAGGAACAGAAAAGGGAAAAGAAAACTTTTGAATTGTGAAGATTTTGGACAAATGGACATTTCCTAAAATAAATCAAAGCAAAAAAGACAACAGATAGAGATCTTCCACTACTGAATTGAAGAATAACATAGTGATAATATGTACTCAGTGCTGGTCTCACTCTTCCAGTTCCTTCTCTCTCCTTATGGCTAGCAATTAAACTGAAGGGAGGTAAAATACAATGCTAATACCTTATTCCTCATTTCTATGTGGTACAGATCTATCATGTCTCATCTCTGTGGCACAAAAAACCTCATTTTTCCTGCCCCACTGTGTGCCTCAGACACCTGATGCATTAAGAAGTCAGCAGCTTCTTTCTGATTGGAAAAGGTTATCCTGCTGCAAGCAAACCCATACTTTCAGTAATCCCCAAAAGCTGAAAGAGCTCCTACTTCAAGACAGGTCCACAGACACCCACAGCAGAAACCTGCGTCTGTCATATGACCTCAACAAGCTGGGTAAGCTTTCCTTCTCACATAACTTCATCTGTCATACAGCTTCTCACACATCAGAAAGGAACTAAGCTGAGGAAAATGTTGCAAACTAGCCATAGCTACTAAGAAGCTATGATAGCAAAACACATGAACATTATTTAATAGTATCTAAAGGAAAAAAGAGAACAAAAGAAAAGTGGTCTGCATAGTGTCAAAGTACTCATTGGGATTTCTTTAATATGTATTCAGTTTCATGCATTAGACATGGCTTTCTATTAAAAAAAAAAACAAAACTAAGGTGTTTGCAACAAATGCAAGCTATTAAGGAACTGATCAAGGGTCTAAGGCATTAGAAATGAGATCAAAATGCAGTGGAGGAAAAAAATTAAAACTTCAAATGACCTTGGAAAAAACCAAAATGGCCTACAGATATATATGTATGTATGCATACTTTTTTTTTTACAGAGGATAAATTGGTTTCTTTATATGCAAAACAAAAACCTGTATTTACCAATTTTCTGAACCACCAATACTCCTCAGAAGTCTTTCAGAAATACTCACATTTTATTTTTGCAGTTTTGTAAGAGAAGTTATTCCCCATATCTGGATGACTGATATTTGAGTTATTCATGTAACTGGTATTTTTTTTTTGCAAGGATAAACTCTGATAATTACTTTTTAAAGTTTGCACTCTTCATCGGGATGCTTGAGAATAAGAGCAGTACTTAACTAACTTAAATAACAGCAGAAAATTCTTCTAAGCTTATAAAAATATGTGATATATATTCAGTATACTGAATAGTATTTGCAGCCTTTGAGCATTTTTGCATTCTACTTTACTAATAGTAAAGATAATACATTACTTTTATCTACCAAGATGATAACTGAGCCACACAGACCCCGACAACCCGCGAGAGCGAGTCTTTTATACCCAGGGAAGTGGAAGCAGAGCGGTGTAGTGACCAAACTTGCATGGCCATTTGATGAGTTTGCAGCAGAGCAAGTGTTAAAATACAGAGGCTTTTAATATACTATCAGTAAACAAAGACAAGTGTGATATTAACATTGTTGTGCAACCAGAAAGGATCTTTCCGTGTGAAAGTGTGTGTTGGCTAGGGAATGGCTGTCGTCAGCATTTTCTCCCACCAAATTCTTAATGATTGCAGCACTATTTCTGGCAAAAAATACCTATTTAGTCCTGGGAACAAAAACAGAAAAGCACTGACACTTTTGTACAAATCAATAACAGCCACTCAGAGGCCAAACTGAGCTACTATATTAATTATTACAGAAACGTGACATATATGTGTTCATACCTAAAGTCTATGCCTGAATTTTTCTTAGTATCACTTACCATTCCAAATACAATTTATACTATGAAGTAAGAATTTCAGCCTTTTGATTTGCAGTAACTTCTGATAAATGTGGATTCTGCCTAGTATTCTGCCTTATAAAAATACATGAAAAGTTACTTAGTCTTATAAATATAATCTAAAAATAAACAACTATTTTTTTCTCTCTCAGCATTGAATGTTTGATACAGAAAGAATGTTTGATGTACTACACTGACTTTGAGTTACTAATGTTTCTGAGATTCATACAGTTTCGAAATCCACACAGTGAACTGAAGAAATCATGCCACCATAACAAAAAGCCAAACATTTTACTAGCTGAAAAAACTCAGAATAATGCATTTTTGATATAGATATGTGATTGTCCAGCCATTTAAAACTTTCTATAAATCACCTGTGCCTTGACATCTTCCTTTTAAATAATCCTTTCAAGAACTAAAGCCCTTTCATAAAGATCCCAGTATTTTCAGGCACCCTAGGTAAAAGTGTTACAGACTTAAATTTCTATATTTTACTTAACCTATTTAGCATCTTTTTAATTTCATTCATCTTCCCAAATTAATCATTATACATTTCCTAGTAGGCATGAATAAACAATAATCATTCAGTTCATTGAGCAGAAATAGTGACCTACTAATTCAAATACTTCAGATAATCCATTGATTTCTCACCAGACAGATTTCTCTCACATTTGCCAGGTTTTTGCGTTCCAACGCATTAGGTTCATTTTAGCATGAACCTAATTAAGCATTCTAGCTGTACTTTAGGGGGAAAAAAGCAGCCAACAAGAGCTCTGTCCTTACTGGAATTCAGGCAATTTATACAGGACAGAGAACATAAGGGCCGTCTAAGATAAAATTTTCAACTTCCTTGTTAGGACATGGTCCTCTACCTGGCTTGAAATACCAGCGAATAGTAGACTAAGTGTAACTGAGTACTTACGAAACTTTTCCAACTCTTTAATTATTTCCCTGTAAGAACAATAGTTTCAAAGAACAAAATACCAGTGTTCCAGAAACACAAGAGATTTTTTCCAAACTGGAGTGCTTTCATGTCCTATATTTCTCTCCATATGCACATACTCTTATGCAACACATCAACACTTCCTGCAGGATGAAACAACACTGGATTCTCTTCTCAGCTCTGAACGTGGGACTAACACTGAATTTGTACTGGAATTAGAAGACCAGTGAGTTGTGTGACCTGCAGACCTAGTCCATGAAAAACACTGCCCCAAACCCCCCACTGTTTAATTCTCTTTTGCAAATTTGTCCACCAGACAACTAAATGGAGCAATTGGGTGCTAGACACAGTGATGAAAAGCACTTGCCTGCTTTTGCAGGCCTAATGTACACTCATGACATGGCTGAAATGCAGTCACCACCTGTACCATGGGCAAACATCTTGCTGTTGCATAACAGGGATCAGCAAAATTTTATGTGATAAGTGTACGTTCAGTTATGAACAAGGTATTCAGTTTTCAGATGCCTTTGTAACAGGTTATGGGGCCTACTATTATCAGAAATTTCATAACTTATTAGATGATACATTAAATTCCACTTACCTACCTGTTCTGTGGCTATAAGAAAAGTCAAATTTGAGGATTCTGAGAAAAAAAATTAATAACCTTTTCAGTTCCTGTAAGTAGCTCCTTCCATTAAAGTATGCTCCTCATAATAAGAGCATATGTGAGACTACTGTTTTACTGTTACTGAAAAATTACATGACATAGTCACTGGGTTACATCTCACAAGACAGCATCAAATTTGTATCTGGGATATCACAGTTAATTCCAAACACTGATAGATGTTGCTGAAATTAAATTTCATTATATTGACTATAAAAAGACCTCTCTAGGAGGCGGTAAAAAAAAAAACAACCAACAAACCAACAGCAAAAAACCCCCCCACACCCTGATTTCATCTTTAATCATGGAAAATGTTTTCAAACATTTTTCAAACACCGTGAAAAAAATTATAATAATTTAATAAATTTGAACGAAATTTATGGGTTATTTTAGTAATGACCAAGCACCCATCTTGAATGTGTGAACACAGGCACTTTAGCTGTAATCATTATTCAATGGTGTACACAAGACAGCTTTCAAAGACTGCACTATTCATCTACTGCAGCCCATACTATCTCCTTGTATAGGTATGCTACATATATTACATAATTACACACACATATAGCAATCATTTTGCAACTATCCAGACATAAGAGCTATACCTCTATGCACAACTATGGGTCTGCAAATCACTTTTTATTGAACTAACATGAAACTGTTGAATTGCTGAGAATGGGAGAAGTGGGTGGACAGAGAAACAGAAGTAAACTTTTTGTAATTATCTTTATCACCTTGCTTGCTCACAGCTACATCATACAAAATTTAAACCATATATTCTATTATCTTACTCTGGTTTTGAAGCCTCTGTGGTTAAGGAGATTTATAAATAACTACAATTTGAGACTTAAGAACAGAAACCCTGGATTTTCACAGACAGATACCATATAAATAGCAGTTTTGCTCTTTTCCCATGCTTCATTTTTGGCAAGGTCTCAGCAGCCATTAACTAATAAACTGAACTCAAGATCGATGTTTTAAATCATTTTACAGCTGTGATTACAAACTGCTTTCATCTAGTACATAGGGTTGCTTTCTAGCAGTTCTCAAGGGAGTGACTGCTGAAACCATGATAGACTTGAAAAGAATTAATTCAAAATTACCACCTGAATAGCATGATTTTAAGATGAAATCTCCTTCAACTTTAAGGACTATGCATATGTGCATATTATCAATGCAGGATCTCAGTCTTCTGACAATTTAAAACAGGTGTAGTTAGAGCCTTGGCAAATAATAAATATGAGGCTTACAAGAATCATTGCCTCTTTACCTAGAATAGGTTTGTAGCATAGGTAGTATTATATGTCCTAGATCTATAATCAGTGTGGTATTCCTGGTTTAAAACAGTGACACAAATAATGAATGAAAAAATACTCAGTCAGAAAGTAGGTGAAATTAGAAGAAAGGAATTGAAGTGAAAGAGGAACCCAGAAGAATTAGAAAGGAGAAGAATCACAGGCACTCTATTCTTAGTGCAATGAACTAAAGTCATATTTGCCATACTCCAACACATTATACAGCTTAAAGAAAGAAATTGTGAAAGAAAGGATCAACTGAAGCTTCTCTGAGAACGAGATCTTACCTTTCACACTTATATCTGTCTAACCTTTTCTAACCACTGTAACTAGTGGCTTCATAATCAGAGAGCTTTTTTTTTGTGATACAAAATATGTGTTAGCTTCTATAGACCCCTGAATCTTCCACCACAAAGCCAACTCTGACAAGTGTGGCACAAGAGAACTCTACAGGCATGAAGTTGCAGAAGGGTACACAGAGAACAAGCCTGCGTGGCACTGCAGTGTGACATGACTCTCCTTTCTTTCTTTAATTAAGGGAAATCTGTGTGGTTTACTGCAGCAGGCAGAGCAACCATTTAATTAATTTCATACTATACAAGGCTTTCAGTCCTTGACATTCATTATAGGATTCACATTTTTTTAATATAAACATCAAATATTTCAGATATGTTACACCTGCCATTTTATCTCCAGAGTATAACAAACACATAAACATGTTAAGACACAGGTGTGCTGGTTTTGGCTGGGGTAGAATTAATTTTCTTCACAGTGGCTGGTATGGGCCCATGTTTTGGATTTGTGCTGAACACAGGGTTGGTAATATAGAAATGTTTTTGTTACTGCTGAGCAGCGCTTACACAGAGCCAAGGCCTTTTCTGCTTTTCGTACTGCCACACTGGCAAGGAAGTTGGGAGTGCTTGGGAGGTTGAGAGAAGACACAGCCGGGACAGGTGACGCAAACTGACCAAGGGGATATCCCATACCATGTGACATCATGCTCAGCATATGTAGAGGGGGGAGGTTTGGAGTGATGGGGTTTGTCCTCCCAAGTAACCATTATGTGTGATGGGGTCCTGCTCTCCTGGAGATGGCTGAGTACCTACATGTCTAGGGAAAGTAGGGAATTAATGCCTTGTTTTGCTTTGCTTCCATGTGGGGCTTGTTCTTTCTCTATTAAACTGTCTTTACCTCAACGCACAAGTTTTTCAGCTTTTCCCCTTCTGATGCTCTTCTCACGCTACTGGTGGGGGAGTGAGTGAGGGCTGCACGGGGGCTTGGCTGGGGTTAAACCACAGCAACAGGCTAGCCTTCATTCCAGCAGTTTCAGGCACAATGCATCTTAAAAATAAACCCAATAGACCCTCTGATACGTGTAAGTAACTTCACTTAAAAAAAACAGTAATCTTTTTCCAATCATTTTTTTAACAATTGACAATTAATGCAACCAAATTCAATAATCTCTTCTTTAAAAGACTGCTTCTAAATCAAAAGAGAAAATGCTTAGTCAATGTTCTCTCTTGAGAGAATTAGTACCATCACCTTTCTTTTCATAATATTAAACTCTGTGCCGCAAAATTGTTTAATAGAGAAGCCAAATATCTACTTAATCTCAAAAAATCCTCAGCACTTAGGCTAAACTTATTTGATAAACTGATTGAGTAAAGTAAGTGGTAATTAACACAAACTAAATCTACAAATGAACTTTTAATTTTTCCAGAAATGTGTGTTGTACTAAGCAACTGAAAATAGATCTTGATATTTACTTCAATCTAAATGTGGAAGGAGTTGAGATGCCTATTGAGAACCCCCTATTTTGCTTTTATGATGTTATTTATAATTTATAATTTCATTTTGTTATTCCTCACACACACACAAAAGCACCCCAAAAAACAAAACTGACATCTATGGCCTTCCTAGATTTTGAACAATAATGTTTTCCTTTAGTAGACAATTCTAGTGTGATCCTTACTACAGAAAAGATAATACTCAAGGTGAAGAACAAAGGCCAAAAACCAAAAAGGTCTCCCAGCAGGGAGACTGGGACACTAATTTTCAAAATCCAAGTACAAAGCTACTTCTGCAAATCATATGCCTACTTTTTATAAATCAGTAATTAAGAAAAACTAATCTAGAATCTGTTTATGCAAATACCTGTGTTTCAATGTCAAATATTCGAAATTACAAGAGCTTCTCTAGTGAATTACAGTTTGCGCTTTGCAGGCACAGGTAGAATTAACCTCAAGAAGAAAAAATTATATCATTCATTATATTGATACAGCAGAATAGATGACAAATACAGTTAAAAGAAGAATATGCTTGATACAGTCATTTAATTATATGGGCATATATATTTCCCTACATATTAGGCATAAATGAAGGAAATGCATAAATGATTTGTAAAAATAAATGGATAAATGGTAAAAATGAAGAATATTCATAAATAAAGTAGAAGTCTTTGAAATTAATCTATCGTTTTACTACCAATGATAACACATCAACCCATTAATATTCAGCAAACAGATTTTCTGGTTTTAGCCCTTTTTATCAAAATAGGCCTTTATCCCAAAACAGCATTTAAGTCTAACACTAATGGACAATACTGTAATCTTAGTTTCAGCAGACAACATCCTGAAGTACTTCGTGATTATCTGGAAATAAACATCAATGCAAAGGAAAAGAGAATTTGCATAGTGTATTTCAGAAGGATCAATAAATGTTTCAGCTGGACAGTAATTTTCTTTACTACTTTACTGCTAGCAGACAGTACGATATGAATAAATAGACTAGAAATTTCCAGAAAACCATATCATCCTGATTAGTGATAACAAAGTTTCAGTTTAGACTCTTAAATGGCCAGAAAATATTCCTAAACTTAAATAGTTTCTTGAAGTCCAGAAACAGAAGCACTAAGAAATGCACTTTCTATGGGTGATTTTGAAAACAATGAATTTTAACTTTTCATGCACAAATCTTGACTTCCATACATGCCAGACTTTAAGCAATGCAAACAGACTGACTGAAATCAGAGATTAATCACAGTGAAGTCTGACAAAATTATGGACTAAGTATCAAGGCAATTGGCAGATATCCTATTGAAAGCAGCTCTCATTTATCTCATTTTAAAAAATGTATTGTATGAAACTATTAGAGCCCCAAAGACAGCACTAAATGAAAATGAGAAGAAAAATAAACATGTATTTCAAAGTTATACATTTGATTATTTTTAATTCAAAAATTTGTAATTTCTTTAGAGCTGAAAGTTGTTCCACAGTATTTGCACAGCTGACGTGTGAAGGCATGTTACTGAGAGGTTGCAAATGCAGGAAGGCTAGTTTCAATTAAGTGATCATACCTGTTACTGTTTTTGTTTTGACAGGACTGCTGGCATACTCAGAGGCTTGATTTGATTGCTGCCTTGCCAAAGGTGCACTTCCAACTGATGCTTCATCCTCTTTTTTTCGAGTTACGGACACACCAAGCGGAACAGCTCCTACCGATTGCTAGAAAAAGAAGTACCTTGTGAACCACTGAAAACCAAAACACATTAATATTGGATTATGACACTGTCATGAGAAGCATGTCAAACTACGTATTTTGAAATGTACAGAAGACAACTTGAAACACTGATTGGAGCACCAGTATTCTGAAAACCAATTATGAAATGCTACATTCGGACTTGCACCTCTAATTCTTAATTTCAGTCCTGTTAGTCTGAAGAAAAAATCTATGATAACAAAAAACTGAAATATAACTAACTTAAAATACTATGGTTGTTAGCCAGCCTAAATGCACATGAATAAACCTGGCTGATCACCAAAGTAAAATAATTATCTGAATGTTTAATGGAAATTGAAAAATTTTAGCCAGATATGAAGATCCCAAAGAAATTTATAACTTTCATTAAGCTTCAAAATAAAAGGTTCTTTGATATTTATACATTACTGTGCTTGTTTCTCACATTTTAAGTATAAAATTTAAATGACAACAACTGATTTTGAACTGTATTGTTCCTCATGCATATCTGCTCAAAATGTGACACTTATACAAAACCAAAGGCATTAAAACCTACTTTGAAGGACTGGATCATTATTTTAAGATTAGAAAAGAGCAATGTGTATTAATCCATGTGAGTTATGGAACTGGATGTCCACAAATTAATACAGTCTATTGGCTTTGTTTTAACTTTTTTTAATTAATGAAAGCTACAAAAGACAAAATTATTAAAAAACATTTGATCCTCAATGTTGCTGTCCAGTTGGCTCTTGATATTTTGCTGTAGCATCAGCTGCTACGTAAATTGCAGATGCATAACAGTTGACAAAAGCAGAATATTTATACCATTGATTTTGCAGAGAGTTATCATTTAAGGAGGACAAAAGTTTTTTTTAAAGATCAGACATTAGGATTACACGCATCTTAATTTTTGTGTAATTTAATTTTGTTCTTATTGGAGTGAAAATATAATCCATATAACTGCGTAATGAGAAACCTCACACATTGCATTAGGAATCTCTGTGGGAAACAAATTCGTGTGAGGCAGGCAATGTGCTTGTAAATTTTCTCCAATAGAAAACAGATCCTGAATCAAGCAGTGTGCAACATGTGCACACATACAAAACCCCAAAACAAACAGAAAAATCATTTAATTGAAGGAGAATGACTTCCAAACGCCTTCATCATTTTCCACTATAAAAGTAAATTAAAATAAGAAAGACAATTTAATCCTATTCCAGTGAAAACAATCAACTTATATATACAGTGGTATGCAAAGTTAATAGAAAAAGACTAATGTCAATGACAAACAGAACTCTCATCTCTCCTCCTCCTCCCTCTGAATGTACAGTCATTAATTTTGTCTCCAAAAGCATAAAAAAGTTGTTCTGGAACATAGTAACATGCCACTTTGGTGTCCTCTAGCTATAACAACATCAAAACCCCCCATCAGCTTTGAGAAGACAAGCTATGCCCCACAGAAATACTTCCCACATGCATACAGGGAGATGATCTGAAGTTTTCTAAACATTCATCAGACACTTTACATCACTTATTTTCACTAATTTTCAAAATATATCCATTTGTCTGATATAACTTTTCACACGGCAAAGCCATTTGCAGCTTTCCCATGATGGCAACTGTTGAGCCATCATTTGGCAATTCTGGATGTAACATTGCAAGAACACTGACTTGCCAAAGTGAAGCAAGAATTTTTGAAGAATGAATGCAGACAATACAGGACAGTTCAAAAGACAATAGGATAGAAATACTGTCCAAAGAAGCAGTTATCTATTTCTGAACCACTAAAGAAACGAATCAGCAAAATATAATAAGTTACACTACTAGTCATGGAGTGAAAAACATCAAGGCTATCACAGCCAGACAAAGCTGGAAAAAATTATGACCAAATATTGAGTGGTTGAGTGCTGATCTGGACAATGAAACAGCTGTTTTATCTTTGCTCACTGAAATCAAGGCTGATGTTGCTGCTGATGACGCCCAGTACAATCTTGTCAGGTTTTTGGCAAAAGATTTCTGGTTAAAAGAATGCAGAAGATGAAAGATCAGCGTTGAACTAGATGGAAAAGGATCATCAAGATTTGGGTTTTAGCCACAAATTGATGAGGAAATTGTTGCTTGGGAAATAGCAGATGACAAGAGCCCCACAGCTGTAGGAGAAGCTGAATCTGATGGGAAAGGAGATATTGCAGGCAAGTGTTATCATAAGAATTTCATCACAAGAATCCAAAAAGCTAGCTATAAAGTAGTATGTAGTAAATCTTAAATACACCTACTTGGGATTAAGCTTTATGGTTACTAATTGGTAGTGTTCTAAAGAAGATAAAGAGCACGTAACAAAGTTCTGGAACTACAGTAACATTTATATGATGTTATTTTGTTGACACAAAGTCAAAATCAGATTCTGTTCTAGAATACTGATCACAGTTTTATCAATGGAATAATGTTCTGTGGCTATTATATACAGAATACGAAATTAATTACAATTCGCAGAATTCAGAATAAAAAAATTTACTACTTTTCAAGTACAATTATTACAATTAAGTTTTTAAGCAGAGGCTGAAAAACTACAGCAAAGCTTTTCTGAATTTAATTTTTATTGGCACAAACAATCTACAAGACATTACACACCATGTGAAGTATGTGTACACAAAACACGCACACACATATATGCTATTTATGCATGCAAATGGATCAACAGATACTAATTTTTTTTTTTACTCCATACTGTCTGGTCAAGATGACTTTGGAAATGATAAAGATCTAAAATCAGAGAAAGGCTCAGAGCAATACTAGCTACAAACCAACCTGCCAGAAATACTAAGACCCAAGTATTTCCTGGATTTATGTGGAGATATGCCAACTAACCAAACCTAAAATATCCTGTAAAGAGGGCTAGTGGAAGCTTGCCCTACGTGAACTAATATTTTATTTTTCTTGGGATTTTTAGTAATTAAATATTTTATTTCTGAATTATAATTTCCCACAAGTGTGAGGCTGAAGAGACTGCAGGCCAATCTGGGAACACAAGAAATGTGTTTTTACAGAAAATTGGACCAACAGAGTAGACGAGTAACTTTCATTTGAGGGATGCCTATGCAGTCACCTCCTTGATAACAAACCAAAGGCAAAAGAATATTCCAAGATAAGAAATTAACTATTACTATCAAAAGAAAAAAAATGAAGCACTGGCTTGTGAAATGTAGAATTCCAAAGAATCAGTCCAGACGTGGGTTGCTATTTGGAATGGTACCAAAACCAGCTATCCCATATGGTGGATGCTGCATGCACACAGATGGATGTGTACATGTGCAGGAGCTTGTACCAGCAAGCAGAAAGAAAAACTACTGAAGTCTTTGGAGTGGGGACAGATGGCAGTTTCACTCAAGATATGGTGTTTATCGAACATCTAAGATCACTGTCATGCAATCACTATCTCCCTCAGAGAAGAATATTTACCTGTGTTACAAGACTGTCCAAGCTGTGCCAGAATGAGCTGCAACAGCAAGGAGAATCTACCTTGCCCATCTTACAAGTTCTAGTATCTTGAAATCAAAAAACTGCAGAGTTACATTTCATTGGTTTGATTTCTGAGATTAATAATATACTTAAACTGCTTCAGAGAGTTCAAACAAAACTAGGCATTAGGCCTAGTTCCCAATTAAAATTAATTAATTGAAATTAATTGCTAAATAAATAGACTAGGCATGTCTAACCCCTGGGGTTCACAAAAGCACCTTCTTTCCTGGCAGGTGAACTTGCTAATTCAGATGAAATTCTGTGACTGCTTCAGGTAGGAATTTCAGGTATGGTTGGAAAAGTGCTCTGCTGGGATAAAAGACCAATCTCTGATTAGCTGTAACGTTTCCAAACTTATGCGACGAACTGGTGTCAGCCAAGAACCCCCTCATTTTCACCAACTGATGAAAGCATTCCATCAGCAGTTTCAAGGGGCCTCTGAAAGTAGAACATATAAGGTTTGAGTCCCACGTAGCTCTAGTTTCCTAAGCAAGCAGTAACTTCATTCCTGTATCCTTTAGAAACATGATTGCCTTCCATGGGGTGAGAGGTGACAGATTCTGAATAGGGATAAACACAGTGCTCCTGACCTGCAAGTAATATCAGAAATCAAAACTTATCATAATTTGAGAAGTCTTTGCACACCAAGAAGATAATTATGTCTACTGTAGATACATGCTTGTTTTATCAAAGCCTTTCCAGATATTTATCAAGGTAAAAGAGAAACTAGGCAACACAGCTCTGCCCTTAACAGCCAACTTTGTTGCAACAGGGAAAAATCTTAAGTTTGGGTACTGAAACTTACTCTTATATTCAGTCATTCATTCATTATCAGAATCATTTGGCTCTTAAAGAACCAAAGATATGCAATATACCGAAAGTCATCCTAAGACAGAACAATTTGAAGGACTTTTTCTGCTAGAGTCTACTGACCAAGCCATAATGATAAAATTACTTCACTTCAGTCAAAAATTCCAGAGAGACCTCTGGTGCAGACTTCTGAATGAAAAGGTGCCCAAAGTACACCATCAAGATAGATAATACCCATAGCTCACATTGAACTTTCCATAAAGCAGCAAAAAGATTTTGTAACAAGGTAAAATTCCCAAGATAAGGGTAGTGAAAAGAGAAAAAGAAGAATAGAAGGAAAATAATTAAATTGAACTGTTAATGACAAATTCTGTAATGCACCTACACAGCTGAGGAAAAATTCTTCATTTTGAATTCAGATGCAGAGTCTTCCAGACGTTTATGGAAAGAGAGAAATTTGGACTCTGGATTAATTTAGGTGTGTTACATTCCAGTGCTATGAAGCACAATGAATCTGGAAGAGGTGCAATGTATTTTTCTTAGTTTCTGTATTTTTCTGTTCTTGTATACAGCTAAGGATGTTCACCCTGAACTGTTGGGCTTAGATTTACTCTTTTACTGAAATACTCACTAGGTTAGGTAATAACACATGCATGCATATGGAACAGCCAAAAAAATGACAGAAGTATGCAGCCATACACATTTATATTATACATCTATGTGTAAACAGACATTTTTGATAGCTTAATCTTCCCTGAAATTACTCATTTTATCTCACAGAAATGAGTAGTGAAAGAAAAGTATTGACAAGCCATGAAGGCTTTACAGTAATGTGCATTTGAGAAAGACAACGTGCTCATTTATAAATTCACTGCAAACAGCATCACACATACCTGACTGTCTCACATCAAAGTATAGCTCAGGCTTCTTTACCAAGGAAAACAGACTCTTCAAATTTTTATCTGTGCAAAGCTAAGTATGGGATTTTACAAGGGAGTAAATACATGAAAAACATCATTGGTTAACAAATATAAAAAGCCACATCTGAAAAAGTCTTCAAAATACTCAAATATCAAAAAATATCTAAAAGTTACTAGAAACAAGGCCTTGTTGCCACAGGACACACCTGAAGAAAAAATCTTCAAAAAATAGTCAAAATAAAACATTAAATTACTGGAAACTAGGCCTTAAATTTGGCTTTGTGTTGCTTTTTAACTGGAAGGCAATGTTAGGCTGTAAACCACATACATACAAGACGTCACACTCTATAGTGATATCTTTCCCAAATTCTGTTCTAACTAGTCTTTCACAAGGCATTAAAAAAATGCCTTATGGCATTCAGATACCCAAGGTATTCGGTCTGCATACCTTTTCAACAGGGCATTCAGACCAAAGAAACACAAGGGGTTTAAGCAGGCATTACAGATATGGTGAGTTACAGAACTGGTGCACATACTACAACATCACATTGGCTGCTGCTACACCTAAAGCTCATTTTACAAAAACAATCCTTATAAACTAAGTATTCTTAAAAAATTAACACCAATTTTGGCTGACACGTTTAAAAACAAAACCAACTCAAACTTCTGTGTCAGTTTACACTCTGCTTAAAATCTAGCATAGGTTCATCAGTTCACCAAGCCGGATAGGGATGTCTTTTGATTTTGCTGCTGCAACTTCATGGATTATTATCAGTTACTGAATAAAGGGTAGTAGCAAACATATTTCATACAAGTTTAACAAATTCAGTTGGCATATCTCCACATAAATTCAGGAAATCAGAAATGTGATATCATTTAACATTGATAATGTAAAATATGTGATTTCAATGTAGGATGTATGGATGGGAGTGCAGTGAATCTAGCTTATACTAACTTTCCTTTGAGCAGTCACATGGACAGTATATAAGCATAATAATTACATTTTTATCAGATTTCTTATTAATGTATTTGTTCTTAAGATGTAGGCCTTAAGAGCAAAACATTCACATTCAAAAAATTTATCCTGTGTTCAACATAATATTTCTTATATATATTGACATCTTTAAACCTTTCTTGGTGTTTCTATTTCATAATTATAACACAACAAATGTCAGTACAAAAAAATATATACCATGGAATAACCTCCTTTAGAATAGTTCTCACCTATTCTTCAGGTTTTGAACTAAAGGAGAGTAAAATCCTAAAGTATATTTTTTAATCCATTCTTGCCATATTAAATACTAGAAAGTTGAAAATCAATCCATTGACCATTATTACTATCAGATGACAGCTTAATAATAAGATGGCATGACAAATTCACTCTTTTTTAACATATACATTAAGCCATTGGATGGGGCTTTGAGCAACCTGGTCTAGAGGAAGGTGTCCCTGTCCATGACAGGGGTGTTGGAATTAGATGATTTTTAAGGTCCTTTCCAACCCAAACCATTCTATGATTCTGTGATTTAGCAAGTTCTGGTTGTTGAGGTTTTTCTTTCAAACGACGAATTTGGTGTATCTTGGCATGATGCTCAGAAAGGGTTGAATTAAAACATCTCTAAGATGTCTTTAGCTTACAAGCCAAAAACTGAGGATTTTGAAAATATTTTTAAGCTACAGTACTTTGATTTATAAAGTTTATTCCTTGATCTGTCCCACGACTCAAGTTATTTCAGCTCATTATTATTAAAAATAAACAGTAATTCCTGTCAGTTTAATATATAGTGCGTTTTGGGTGTTCTGGGGGATTCACATTTTTGGGTTATTTTTAATCCATCAGCTTGCAAAGGTTGGTGTTGCTTACTGCACACTGTACACACAGTACAGTGGTCCAAACAGGAAAGGTGTACCAGTAGTGTTTTTTCTTAAACAAAGTAGCATGTAATACTTCCTACACTTATTATCTGGAAAGACCATCAGCTGATGATGAGGTGAAAAGATTCTCATGATATCAAATATCGTTTCCTTACCTCATCCTGTCCCTATTACCAATCTGTGGTTTGTTGGTTTTTTTCTAATTTTTCTGACACTAAACTACTGTATTTTCTTCTCCTTGCACGTTATTCAGAGCTGTTAGGTATAAAATCAACATAAAACATTTCAGAAAAATGTATATAAAACATGTAACTATTACACAATCTTTACTAAATTCTTGTGCTCACTTGAGTTTAGAAAAGGAAAGGAGCAGGAGAACAAAAGAGCTGAAAAAGAGCCAGCTAAAATATTTCATTATCTATAGGAATACACATTGATATTAAGTCAGGAAAATTATGAACTTCTTTTCCAGTTGGAAAAGGCTGAGGTACCGAATACCTTCACCTCAGTCTTTACCGGCAAGACCAACCTTGAATCCGAGCTACCAGAGACTGGGCAAAAGGCTGGAGCAAGGAAGGCTCACCCTAAGGGGAAGAGGATCAGATCAGGGAATACTAGACAGACTAGACATACGTAAGTCCACAGGACGTACCCATGAGTGCAGAGAGAGCTGGTAGATGTCATCACAAGATCACTTTTGATGTTCTTTGAACAATCATGGCAACTGGGAAAGCTGTCTTAGGACTGTAAGAGAGCAAATGTCACTTCCACTTTCAAGATGGGCAAGAAGAAAGCCCAGAGAACTACATGCCAGTCAGTCTCACCTGAAGGTGAGGAACAACTAATCTTGGTAACAACTTCTAGGCGTATGAATGAGAAGGTGGTGGCTAGGAGTAATCAGTATAGTTTCCAGACCACAAACTCCAGTGAATAGCAATGTACCCCATGGGTCAAAAATCTCATGTGCCAATATATGCTGGGGATGCCCAGCTGGAAAGCAGCTCTGTAGAAAAGGTCCTAGTGGACACCAGGTTGAACAAGAGGCAACAAAGTGCCCTTGCTGCAAAGAAGGTGAACGGTATCCTGGGTTGCATTACACAAAGTACTGCCAGAGGAAGTGGTCATTTCTCAGTACTGGGTCTAATTCTGAACTCCAGTACATGAGAGACATGGGCATACTGGCGTGAGTCCAGCAAAGGGCCATAAAGATGATTAAGGTACTAGAGGATCTTACATATGAGAAAAGGCTGAGGGAGCTGGGATTGTTCAGTCTTGAAAGAAGAAAGTTCACAGGAGACCTTCTCAATGTATAGTAATACCTCAAGGAAAGGTGCAAAGAAGTTGGAGCCAGGCTCTTCTCAGTGGTGCTCAGTGAAAGGAGCAGAGGAAATGGACATAGACAGAAACGCAGAGGCTTCCCTCTGAATGCAAAGGAAATATGTTTTTACGGTGAGGGTGCCTGAGCACTGGAATAGGCTCTTTATTCAGCAAGACCTTGTACAACTTACTCTAATAACTGATAGGATTTTGCAGACTTCACACTAAGTAGTTAGCCCCAAGTTCAGTTCAAAGAGAGATGCTAATTCTATTTCTGGCTAATATAAACATAAGCAGCACTGGCTTTGCCATATAGCCTTTTAAAGAAAACATGCTGCACATTACACCATACAGTACGCAAACAGACAGCAGAACTTCTTACTACAAACTGTTTCAGTAGTAGAGTGGTGAACCTCACTGGGCTGCATGTATCCCCAACACCCCAGCACAGCAGTCATTAATTGTTCCGTTCCCGCTGAAAAAAATCTCTAATTATGAGACAAATATCTAAAGATTCTTACAATTGTCATTTAATAACTGACCACTTATAACTGAGAGAGAACATCAAGCGATAGAGACCACTAGTTTTATCAACTATGACAAATTTAAGCTCTAGAAAATTCTGTCAAACAACAGTTATAAATAAGTTCAGTATCAGGCAAAATCCGTGTTCTTCTCAGGTCAGGAATATGGGGTATGAAAATTAGCATCAAAAATACATCAAGAAAACATTGCGCCACACAGACCCACATCCTTTGCTTCTTCTATCTTTTTCAAGCACTTTGTACGCAAACATGTAGTTTGATATGATATACAGAATCTGCTACAGAGCTCACTTCTGCCAAGTTATGAACTGTATGGTTCATCTCCTATTAAATGGGGTTTAATTAGAGTGGTGACTTTATAACCAGTTACGTAATTATTTGATAGACCATCACAAATTTTAAAATACGATGTGTTATTCAGACTCAGAAGACTTATGAGGTCTCAGTAGTTAAAATTAGTTGCAAAATAATGATCCCAAACAGTGACCACAAAACCACCTTTGTTCTTTAAACCTAGAATAAAAAATTTATGAAATTAAAATTTTAATACGCAAACTTAACATTTCAAATAATTCAAAATAAGATCGACAGTATGTGCAATAAGCTACACAGAAGATGGTAAAAAACTATAAATATTTGGAAAAAGAATGCACTACTGGCATATATGGAAGTGAACATTTCCCCACTCCCACTCCTTTCCCTCCAAAAATACATACCTGCTGAATGTGTCTACTAGCTCGTTTCTGAGGTTGGTAGATAAGCCAAGTATACAGGACTGGATCAACATTAATTGCTAATCCTTGTACACTGGACAAGAGAACTGCACCTACACACCATAAAAAAGAGAAAAAAATGTAAACTATCTGCTTAAGAATCTCCTTATATGTATTCAGTTTTCTTACACATAAATCATCTTTCATGTAGACTTTTGTTTGGCTTGGATTTACATACATGATCATTTTAAATTCTAACCAAGAGTAATAATTAAAGTATAAAATTCAATAACTTCTTCCAAGTGAGAAACTTACCAGCACTGCCGGTGTTATGGACACACAAAAAAGTAGCAAATTGCATTTTGATTTTGCTTATTAAAATTTTTTTTGCCAAGAGAAGTGCTTGTTTTCACAAAGTTGTTTGTGTAACTGAATAAACACAACACCTTTCCTCAAATTCTCAGCCAATATTAACACTGCAAAAAATGAGTCAGTAAGACCCCTGAGAGAAAGAAAAGAATATAATGCATAACTTCCCACAACCTCAACAAAAAAATGCTCATGGTTTAGGACAGTGGGTTCTTTTAACAAAGACAGGTCTCCTCTAAGTTAATGTTCTGCCCAAAGCTGCTAAGGACAAACATTTTTCATGTAAACGTGGGTACGAATATTCTTTAGAAGATGAGCTAGGCAAAATAAGGCAAATTTTTTAACTCTGATAAGATTGGTAATCTCAGTACTGTGAGCTCTTAGGATTTTACCCTAAGTTTTACAGTATATCTTATTTTCTTTAAGTCTCACTTTTGAATTCTTAGTATTACAAGACAGGGTTACTATACCTTCATTGCTTAAAAGGAAACTTCTAGTTTTCTTATGGTTGTGAAGAAAAACTTACATGGAAAATGTTGAGGCTCAAAATAGGAGAATAACTATCTCATTACCCAGAAATGTTAGCATATACACTGAGCCATGTACACTAAACCCCAATTTATATATCACTATTTCCATTAAACCTGCATTAAAAATCTGATGATGCATTGGTGAGGTATATTAATATAATACAAAGTATCTATTACATTGAAAAAGTGTGGCAAGTAGAAGTAGACAGTTATCTTTACACATAAGCTTTGCAATGTTAAAACAAATTCATTAATTAAATAATTAAATAAATAACAAAATAAATTTAAACAGAAATCCTGGTTACTGGAAGATCCCAGCACCAAGTTCTAGAAAATTACAGTAGTTCTATAATACTTAGAATCATAGTTCCCAAAGCAATATATACTACATTTACTCCGTAGTATACAATGTAATTATGGAGCAATCTGAACTTAATAATAAATTCTAATAAATTCAGAAAGCTTGACACACAATTCAATGTACTTTCCAAAAAACAGTGAAAACATGCGCTTCAAAACACACATCAGCAAAACTGTAAATGGGAAATTAATTAAAAAAATATAAGTTATGAGTTTATTGTATATAACAAAATTTTAAACTCAGCTGAATTCCAAACAGCAAAGATGCACCAACCTGGGGTGACACGAGCAAAGCCTAATGAGCACAATGGGAAAATGGCAGTCAAGAAATACACAAAGATAAATCATCTGCCTAGCACAGGTTTGGAGCTGGAACACACACTGTGAGGAACCTCTATGCAGAGACTACTCTATGTGAGCTGATGGTTTTAAATGTCAGTAAAAAACCTAAGAAATAAATCTGCAGTTAAGGCAAAGCCAATGTCAAGCATAAAGGGGTAACATGCAAGTAAGAAGAGCAGTGAATATGTCATGTGGCAGGACATGGAGGAAACTAGGAAAAGGAAGAAAAAGGTAAACAGAGGATTGATAAAGTATATGCTTCAATCATTAGCTTTTATAGGATACTTGGATGCCAAAGTAAGAGAATCCTGCATCTTTAAGAGATACTGCCTGTTGTCAGCAATACTTAATGAAAGGTTTAATGTATATGTGATTTGATAAGTAGGAGTCAGACCTCCCAAAGAGCGAGGAATAGTCAGCCTACAGGCAAAGTCAACAGAAAATCCCACACTTCTAACAGACTCCTGAAAAGAAAAAATGGTGTTACTGTAGCACATCATGCCATGGTAACGTAACATAGTTTCTTGATTACTGAAAAAAAATTAGCTACTACTTAGAAGTTCAGTAAAATTAAGTCATGCTTTGAACTGAAACTACCTTTTCCCCTCAATGAAGTCACACTGGTAAAATCCCATAAAATTTTACCGTAAGACAGCAGAGATAGCAAAATATTTTATTTTTCCAGATGTCTTTCAATAGCTGGTGTCTGGGATGTAAAAAAAATAAAACCAACTAAACAAAAAAAGCCCAGTAGAAGTAGTCAGATAAGCAATTACATTATTTATTTCTCAATTTGACTGTCAGGTAACTTTGGCTTCCTACTAAGTTACTTCTGCCACACTGAATTACTGAAATTTACTGTTGTATTTGCTACTCCATCACCATATTCAAAGAGCAGTTTAATCACCTATGTAAAGTTGTTTTCTGGGTAACAGCTTTCTTCAAAAAAAGTATCCAGTAAAAGAAGTTTCTCAGACTTGCCTCCTGATTTCATGCCAAGAAATAAGAATCCTTCCCAGTTTTTAAGGAAGTTCTCACTGATGTGAGGATCAAGCTTTAAGTTGGTAGCAGGTTCCTTACACGTCTAAGAAAAAAAAATAATTGCTATTTTGTCTCTGTCAAAAAGCAATGCTAAAGTTTCCTGGATTTCATTAGGATTGTGGTAAACTTTCTTTTCTTCCCCTCCCTTTTTCTCCCTTTAATTAAATTTACATTTCAGAAAAAAGCAAACCTTAGTCCCATAGCACACTTGGGTTTCCTTTCCAGATCCCAGTTCTGGCCAGATTTATCTATTATATATATCTAGTAAATGACTTGAAAAATAAGTATCGACCCAACAGCACGTAATCTTTAATGTTTGAGAATTTCCTCAGTCATGGTGTCATTTGCCAGGCTTAGCTTGGGCAAAGAATTTCTTTCCTCTAAAACTTTCCACTCTGTCCTGAAGGAACGAAAGGAGAGGCTGCAGGTGGGTGGCAGAGGACGACGAAGAGAAGGCAGCAGAGCACAGCGATGCTTGGCACTCTCATCCTGTGGATGAGCTTCTTGACAAGCCTCCTTGGATGATGACAGCTGCAACAACAGCACTTGTCTTCCCAAGGGATGGGGGATGGGGGCCCACAGAGAATAACCTGGGGCCTCCTGTGCTTGGGTTGGCTCTGCCACACCACCTCCTCCCACTTGGAGTGCTGAGCTGGAGGCTGCTGGAGAAGCAGGGAGGTGAGGGGTCATTAGCCTGGGGCTCTCTCTGTACCCACTCCTTCATAAGGAAAACTCAAGCATGTAACAAGTGGGAAAAAAGGGAACGTAACACACTTCTGGTGAGCTGGAAGAGGACACCCCGGGGACACAGCTGCAGAGAAAAAGAGGCCAGAGGTAAAGGCAGGGTAGGTGAAATGGGGCAGAGTCCAGCAGTAGATCTGTGGAGCTGAGGAATGCTCAGTCACCATGAAAGAACAGGAAAGGGCCTCAAATATCACAGAGACAGGAGAGAAGGATGAAGGCAGTAGGATAGTGAAAAAGGAAGGCAGAAGTGAATGAGCACTTAGGGAAGGAGAAGGGAGGTGGCAACACTTGGGAAAAATCACTGTCTTTTTGGAGATGCACAAACCTTGTGAAAGAGTAAACTGCGTTACTGAGTCACTCCCAACACTTTGGAGAAAAGTAAATTTACTAGGAAGAACAGATGATAATAGTTCAATCATAAATTTGTTTATTGAAACTCAACATTTAACACAACGGCAACAAACCATGATGAACTAGACACTGAGAAGCAGTGTTGGGATTTATGCACCTGAAAATGTATTTAATCTCTGCAACAACAAAGGATCGCCCTGGCAGAATTCTTTCCAAATTCTGTTCTGTGTGTATGCAGTATCCAAACACACCTTTATTACTATTTCCAGTAAAACCTTTCAGTAACACATTTCAGATATTCCCCTATAAAATGAACTGAAGAACCACTACAGTAAACTTAAGTTTGAGTTATAGTTAATGTACATTTTCTATTGGGGAGGGATCATAAACATGAACAAAGAGAATGATCAACAATAAAACCCAATTCTGAGAAGCTCTGTAAATTACTAGTAACTAACTTAAGAAAATATTACACCATCTTACCATATAAACTGCAACATGAATTATTTTAGCATTGAGCACTTGTGACTCCTAGATGTCTCAGGCTACATTAATGATATGCAGGATGCTGATACAGGTTGGTGTAGAGTAAATATCCAATTATTTTGAAGGATAACAGAGATAAGAAATATTTTTTTTATTTTCTTGCTGTTTTGAAGGGCATTTTCACTAAGGCATACTGTGAAAATGCAGATGTGCATATTACACCCAAATGAATAGTTCTAGTTTACAAAAGCGTATAGGTAATTAATTCTTTCTGCTAGCTGACTCAGAACAGATGCATTGTAAATCCCTAAATTTGGAAATATCTAAGTCTGTTTAATTTTAGTCTGGGAGTCAACTAAGGGAAAAAGACTGCTCTTAACTACTCTGCTTACTGCCAATATGGCTCACTTACCCACATTCCAAACAGGCTTTAGCAATTAGCTATCCTGTGGCACCACAGCCATTTTCAGTAACATCCCAAAGTGAAGAATCAGAGCTAAAGAGTTAGAGATTGCAGTTACACAGCATAAAAATTAAACATACAACTTTGGTCTACTTTGGATTATCAAGGACAAGCCAATATGATTGTCTTGCAAAATAATCAGCCTATCTAAGAGACACAGCCCTGCATTTCATCCTAAATTGCCAAGTCAGTCAAGGGAAACAGGTATTTCAAGCCACATCAAAGTTTATGTGATTGTGAAAAATTATTTTTACATTAAAATAACTAACATATATTAATAAATTTTGTCCACAGAAATATGTCTGCATGTCTCTCTACTCAAGGTTGACTTGAATGACTACAGATGTAAACATTATCCCAATTTTATCTCAGATAAAAAAGTCCAAGTCTACTGTACTTTCATAGAGTTTTACATTCCCCAAGTGCTTAAAATAACTCTGAGATCAATTAGTTACTTAGACCAATATTAGAATGCTTCATTTAAACAGAGGTAGTGGGGTAACATTTTCCCATTAATTAAGGTGCTTTGGTCTGTAAAATCCAACACAGTTGTTATTCTTTGCTCAAGAATACATACCCCACAATATTTTAAGTCTATTCTTTTTAAATTAAAAAAAACCTTTTAATCTTAAGAAATGTTCAGTAAGAACATACTTCTTTTCTGCTATCATCACCTTGTAACTCTCCTACTGAGGTTTATAGCAAAAAACCATAGAAAAAAACCGAGGTCAACATCATTATGTTTATTTCAAAAATAGAGAAAGTGAGGCAGGGAACTGCAGTTATTAAATTACACAGCAGGACAGCAGGACCCACGGATAGAATTCAGATGTTAAAATTATGTGCCACAGCTACGTGCCTGCTGTAATCAGTAAAAAAAAAAAAATAAAATGTACAAGTGAGTCTTGTGTTAACCATAACTCTAAATCACATGGGCCTAATTTCAACTGAACCTTCTGATAAGCCATTGTTAGGATTAAAGAAAAAAAATATCCTATCTCTATTAACATACATACCCAAATATTCAAAAATGCTGAATTATGAAATTATAACACAGAATTATAGTCAAAGATGAGACAAAACATAAAACTGCTGAACACATCAGTTAACACAAAAGACTGTACGCAAGGCTTCATTTTTCAGGTACATGAAGCCACCTCTGCAAATCAATCTCAGCAGAAGGGGTTACAGAGTATTCTGAGTTGGAAGAGACACACGAGGATCATCGAGTCCAACTGAAGCGAATGGCCCATATGGGGATTGAACCTGCGACCGTGGCATTATCAGCACCATGCCTGACCAATCTGAAACGAGGCATGTCAAATCAAGGTGTGGACAACAACCCTCAGTTATTTCATATCATCTCTGCTCTTTGATATTAAGAATAGAGTTGATTCCATTTAGCATTTTGTCTTTCCTACTGAGGAAAAACATTGTGACATGCTGAGATGCAAGTTTTCACAAAAATGCTAGAATATATTAACTTGTGTGCTGCATGTTTTTGGAAAAAAAAAAAGTTATCTTGAAAGACTGCTTTATTTTCCAAAATCATTTGAGTAAAACTTTAATTTCCTTTAGAGAACATGGTGATGTGGGTTCAGGGAAACAGTTTAATAGGTAATAGAATGCCTTGGCAGGGAGGTTGGACTACATGATCTTCAGAGGTCCCTTCCAACCCTAACAATTCTGTGATTCTGTTATCAAGAAAAAAAGAAAATATGTAGGCAGCTGTAGTATACAGAGATGTCAGTTTTATTTCCACGATTATAGAATTATTTCTATGAAAATGCAATGGTAATATTCCTATGCTGAGCTGCATAGCACCTCTTCTTTAATTCTAGGGTTTTATTGCAAGAATGTCTCACTCAAGTATCATTTCCTTATGTTAACTTTTAGGTCCTGTGTACAGATTTAACCATCACAATTACTATTCTGTAAATATAAGAAAAATGAGGAATTCTAAATTCAACTGACAGAAAGGGTTATACAGATAGAAAGTAAGGATATGGTATAAGGACTTCAAAAACATATTGTCAGTGAGTAAAGAAAATTATTCTGAATGCTTTAGAAAACAAGACATATTTAGAACACTTGGTTTAATTCATAAAAATATAAGGAGAAATAAAATATTTGAGTTGCCCAGAGAGCTATGTTTCCACTCAGACACTGCAGGGTGGCCCAAACTGACTCCAAGCAGAGGTTGTTACTGGAGACAGTGCTATGAAAGCGGGTATTCAGAAACCCAGAAACACTTATATCTCACCACATCAGTTTACAAAGTTATCTACCAAAGTCTGGTCCTTTTGTCTTTTTCTCCCCTGCTAAGTCCCACTAGAAAGCTATCTAACAGTCAGTGTTATAAATCTGATCATCAGTCTGACTCTCAGTCCTTAGACTGTGTTTATTATGAAACTTCATGGCTATGATGTGCTCTGCAAGCATCATGATACTTTCACATAGAAGAGAGTTAACAAGCTACCAACAGTTCTGCCTCTGCTTCTGATACCACCATCAGTACATGCTTGACAAAGACTACTTACACCTTTCACTAATGCCATAAATTACAGTAACTTGATCATAGCTGACCAGGGTTTCAAAATGCTCACAAAGGCTTGAGAATTTTAGCTTGTTTAGCTCTCTGACAAAAGAACTCAGACACATGTTGCAATGTTAAGGCTGTTTATTTCCATTTTCCATGTGGAACCTGTACAACTCACAGTTACTCCTATGGATCAAGAGGAGACTGAATATTCCACTGAAGACCATCTTTGGGGCTCTGAATAAACTACAAGGCAATTTTCCTAATTTTTTGTTCACCTAGCTGAGACCTCCTTGATCCCATTGTAAAGGGTGGTTATTTTTTCAGGTTACAAAGACTTCTAGTCTCACTTGTAAAATGTAGTAACTTCATTGAATGGATTTCTGATGAGCTACTGAAAATAGACATCTTCTCAAGCAGACTAGAAATAAAATGTTTATATGGATATTTTCTATTCAACAAGAATTTTTCTAATTCCTTTATTTAATGGACTAAAATTAGAAATGAGAGGAATAGGGCAGCAAATTCCTTCTTCCATTTGAACTCAGGAGTCTACTACTACTTTTGGATCACATTCTATTCTGTGAAATTGTGAACAAATTTTGTGATAAAATAAATACTGTGGCTCAAACCTGGTGTTCTCCTGAGGAATCAACACACATAAGGACAAGGTAGATTTAATTACATAGTCTATTATAATTCCCTACACAAATTCCACAAGGTGATTAATCAAAGGCTTTTAAAGAAACTAGGCTATGTACAAGGAATACAATAGGAAATAAAATAGATACATAGTTTGAGATGTGATAAATTATTTGGGAGAAAAGTGATAGAAAATTACCCACCATGATAATTTTCACTATGGAAGAAGGCAGATCCCTGCAGGGACCTGTACTACCCAAGACATTCCAGGACATTCATGTGGTGACCATCTCTGCTGAGCTATCCAGAGAACCCAAAAACTGGGCTGATTGAAGAACGCCCAAAGTATCCCACCTGATTCAATACAGATAAACACACTTTTCCTACTGATGTTGCTGCCTCATATCTTAACTTTACATGTAAAATGATAACTGAGCAGACTGCTTTGACTAAGAAAACAACATTTCTGTTTATTCTAGAAAAGCGTTAGACCAATGTTCAGTAGGAAGGAAGGAACAGGCAATAAAACAGAAAATATCACTCACGCCATTGCATAAATCCATTGTGTACAAGATATTGAGAACACTGCATCTAGCTCTGGTCAGTCAAAAGGGTCACTTTTAAGCATTCATACCTGAAGTCTTCTGTTTCACAATACCATTCACTCAGCATTTATGCTCCCTGATTCACTCTATGCTCCATGCCAAATGCATTATACATTCTCCAAATCCCAGAGCAGAGAGCACAGAAATAAAAATGTATACACATGCGTATCTTGAATTTCACTTACTGGTTAAACAATTTTCTTTTCTTCATTTTTAAATGATTGCATATTTACTACAGTCAACTCCAAATCAAATGGGTTTTGAAAAACTTCAGGTCCAAACCACCTGGATGTGGAACTCAGAGCCTCAGACAAGCTGCAACGTCAGAACCTCTTTTCCAAATGCATTATTATTTGTAGATTTTTATAATTGTGTTGTTCTAGGTAAGTTATGTAAACATTTGTGTACATACTACCACTCACTCACTCACTCACGGCTAGGCTTCATGAACAAAGATTTGGGGAGGGCTCTACCCACGTTTGTTACAAGCACACTGGTGGTTACCACCACTATCTGCACTTTATATGCTGTTTACACAGACATAAATTGATGAAGATCCCAGATACACAACAAACAAGTTCTAATCATTGTAGACAATCCAGGAAAAAACATTTTGATTAAAAAACCCTCCAAATTCCACATAAAATTCTGCACAGAGAGCTTCAGTCGAAGGGCAAAAGGTTATGGAGAGGTAAGCCACTGAGAAAACACTTATCAATGGACCAAGACCTCTTGCAAGTGAGTGAGGAAAATAATGCTTCGACAGAGCAGAAATCTAAAAGGTATCTTAAATTGGCTAGGTTTGGAACAATTAATCATATAGAACCATTATATATATAATGGTTCATTATAATAATATTATAAATAATATAAACACACACACTATATATCTATATCAGATATTATAGGCAGAATATAGCTGAAGTCTGCTCCAGGGCTCTGAAATTGTAGGAAATAGGTCTTTGCTGAAACACTCAATATCGCCCATGCTCCAGCAGGGAAGGAAGGACCACATGTCATCATCTTTTTTAATGCAGAGAAAAGTATCAGTAATGACGCAAATGTATTACCCTTAACTAAGATGTCAGAATGCCTAATAATCTCTCTTAAGTTTTAGACTATGAAAAACAGCAGAGAGAAGCTTTGCTGAGTTTACAAATTATGATTTCTATGACCTATAGGCAGTTAACTCTGCATTGCAATATACATAAGCACACTGATAACAGGATTGCATCCTCCCTCTCCCTATGATCAGATTGCTAGAGTGTTACCACACCTTTTCTTCAGCTGTGACACAACAAGAAGATTGTGAACTAATGAGCTAGTTAAAATGAGTAATGCCTCAACATATCAATTCTAAGTGATTTTCAATACAATCTCCAGTTATATACTTCTATAACATGGATTTTAAACTAAAACCAGAAAATGCTCTGAAAACTGCCAAGAAGTTTCTTAATACAGTTCAGCTTCTGTATTTATAAACACCTCACTATCATCTGCCAAAGCGGTATTTTGCAATTTCTTTCTGCAGTATGCTTTTGGGAATTGCAACAGGATTCTTCCCCTACGGTAACAGAGCACCAAGGGAGCTATTTTCATTCCTTCTTCAGCAGTTGAACATTTGTAGTGTTGTGACTATGGATACCAACTAGTCTTGCACTTTAAGTTATAAAATTGAAATCTTTTCAGCAATAGATGCCTCATGTGCCTTCTCTTAAAAGTAATTTGAATAATATACAGCTGTGGTTTCTGTTTCTTTTTTTTCCCCTAATCATTACAGCTTCTCAGAGGCAACAGAAAACACACATTATTTCACATAAATTCTGAAATACTCAATTAAAAGAACACAGACATAGAGGCTAAGAAATACAAAAATAATTTAGAAGGGCAAGCAAGATTTACAGTAAAAATTCCACATAAGCTTATGCTTTTCTGTAGCAGAAATGTAAGAACAAAATGCTATGCATCTTCTAAATAGAAAGTCCTAATTAATTGATTTATTCCTTTCTATTGCTTAAGAAGACTTCATGCTCTACAGCAGTGACTCAGGACTGCAATAAATAGCATATAAATGAGTTTCCAAACAATGAGCCTGAATAAAAATAGCCACGGTATTTTATACTGTCAAAGTTATGACACTGCAAGATAGGTAAAGTTACACAGGCAGTTCAACTATAAACTTCTTTTTCTTTTTTTAATACGTACAATTCAACAGAAACCTGACACACAGGTCTCAAGCTGAAAGCAAATGTTTTCTTTAAAGTAAACAACTTTGAAAAATGTGAAGTCTGCAGTGCTTGGTTACTCAGTGAGAAAGAAATAAAAGCTTTAGATACTACAAACATAAAATGGACACATTTTCTAAAGGACAGTTAATCCTGGTCCTCTTTGCAGCTGATATCTGCATAGGCAATAATTTCAAAAATGGTTTGTATTTGTGAATGACAGTACACACATATCAAAAAGCCATTTCATTGAATGCATACTCAATTTACATAAATAAGCCAATTTACATTTTAGAGGTAAGCTTAATGACATCATATTAACTCCAAATTTAAATGAAATTCAACAAATCCATTACAGGTAATTTCATTTTGAGATTGATAGACTTACACCTGTCAGGTAAAACCAAAAAGCCTTCCTCAATTTATGAAATCCATGTGTAAGAAAGGAGAGAGAAGAGATATGCATCTCCACATACACTGAAATGGTTGTACCAAGACACCAACAGGCACAGGCTAACTGACATCTCAAATGTGGAAATAATTCTATTCACACCTAGAATCAGCTTCAGAAAGTCTTGGGAATGTGTTGCAGTTTCAAGAGATTCCAGAAAGAAGATTTCAAGTTAACTACATTTCATATTGGAGGTCCTTTTCAGGATACATGCTGTACTACTAACTGAAAATTTCCCACACAGAATAAATACCAAGAAAAAATGTCCTGTTGTTGCATATTGTGAAATTGCCTAAAATTCTGATTGAATTTACCTATGAGCACATTGAATGCACACAGTGCAATCTGGATACCTTGCCTGTAGTTTTGTTAATATCTTCTCTAACAGCTAGTAAACTCAGCAGAATAAATAAACTTTTCATTGTATAATCCTCTTGTGAATAAACAAAATCTAAAAATAAATAAATCTAAAAAGAAATAATTAGTCTATTAATCAGAGATTCAGTAATCTCTACATAAATATAAAATTGTGTCTTTACTGGTATCAATTTTATCCCCTTCCAGAATATCTTCATATATACTGACTACAATGAAGAACTGATATGAGACATCCTCTAATTATTTGGTAATTTCCTAAACCAGTATTTATACTACTAGAAATGTACAGTAATTCAGACTCTGTAGACAATGGTGATGGTCACTATGAATGTTATAGATATAGATTAAAGAAAAATCTTAGTTGGGCAGGGGAAACCCCACCACAGTTCTTCTACAGAGATGAAGTAAATAATGTTACAAATTTCAGTAAATCAAGGATCCAACACAAAGCACCAACACAAGCAATACTGGAGGCAACTGTTGATCATCCTGCCTTTATGTATTTTTAGAAACTGAAATAATCTTCCAATTCATAGAAATAAATGTTCCCAGGTAAATTTAACAAAAATTTTGAATTATTTAAGTAACTTTTCTCAATAATCTAATGAATGTTTCCATGATCATCAACAGACAAATAATAAAAACACATCTTTACAGGTCACACAGAGGAAAGAAAAGGCAGAGGATTAAGTTAAAGGTGGTAGTTAAATCTTCATGGCACAGTATGACCTAATTTCATAAAGTATTATTAAAAAAAAAATCAATGAAAGAAAATATTCAGAACATCTTTAAAAATATTCAGATTGCCAAACTAGTTTTAAAAGTTGCTTTTTTCTTCTGCTTAAAACAACGCTGTGAGTCTCCAATGCAGCAAGCAGAACAAGTAACTGCCTTTTCACATCAGAAATTAATGCACAAAACTACAAAGATAAAGTCTGTGCAGTTCATTTCTACCAGTAGTGAACAGGGAGATGGTTGTTTAACATTGTTTCAACATCACTGCATCATTTAGTTGATGTAAAACTAAGTTATTCTTCTCAATACCAGCATGTTTATACACTTGGAACATATGAAGGTCAGGTGTTAAGACAAATGATTATGAAGATTGAGAAGAGTTGGACATGATGCATCCAAAAACCTGAAACACCTACTATAGTAAACTCACTTTCTTTTAGACTGAAATACACATTCTTAAATGGTGTCAAGACCTATGACCAGTATCTTCTCACTCATGCTGATCTAAGACAGGGTAGCTAATATCTCTGAATTACTGAAAATCTGTATTACATTAACTATGTTTAATATATATTAAAGCATTTGTTGTATTACGTAAATGCACCTATTTTCAAATCCGTATTTTAACCTCTTCAATCACTGCTAAGCCTTTTAAAAAATTTGGAAATGAGGTAAAACTTAGTTTATTACATACGGTCTGATTAACAAATCCAAAAAGTTGTTTAGTTCAATCAGTGTTTTAAATCACTGCCTAGCTAGACAGAGAGCAGGAATTTTACTTTCACTTTCGGGCTTGAGTGAATGGTTCTCCTTATTCAAAGTATCAACAACACTGTCTAGTTGGGTATTATTTATCAAAAAAAATTATTATTATTATTGCTTTTAGAAGGCACAGAAAATTCTCCAGTATGGGCACTGCAAAATCACAGGTAAGGAAAATTTTAAAACTGCATCTCTTAACAAGTAGAAGTGCAGAAAGCTGTTGTCATACATTTAGGTCACAGTGGGAGTTTTTAAATATGTTGCCCTGAAAAACTGATTTTTAAGTGACACCAGCTTTCACATTTTTACAGTGTCTTCTGAGAGAGATGTTACAAATAAACAGAAATATGTAACCTTTAGTATTATTTTGGCAGTAAACTGAACACTGCAGCTTTATGATTTTGCAAACCTCATTTAAGATTTTTAGCAAAAAAAGTGTTAAGTAAACTGTGCAAAACATCTGCACAAGCACTATAAGAACACTGAGTTTATTTACAAACCAAATATCACTGCAGATGGCTCACAATATATCATGTTGTCTTCAGAATACTAATTTTCTGAGCAGATCTTTTGGGGATGTGCTCCAAAAGAGCAGTACGTGCTCCTGCGTCATATTTTACAGATCAGCAAAAACCATACCTGCTACAGACTATTTAGATCAGGTTTTACTGCATTTGTTAGTCAACAAGTCAGACTATTAAAACTATAATAGAAAAGAAATCCAATCAGGCAAAAACAATAAGAAAATAACTGAAGAGAGTTCTAAGCAATCAAACATTAAAAGCAATGTTTACTTATAGCCATGTAATTTTACATTTTCTGCCTGACACCACATGTTGGGGCCCTATGTGGTCCCTACATGTAACCATAGCACTAGCTAAACAAATCGTTTGCTAATCCAGATATGTCAGAGCTGTACTTCTATGCTGGGGCTGGAGAGGTGCCAGTTCTAAAACCAAGAGGTGAACATAACAGTGAGTATGCCATGGAATTTCTGTACCTGGAAGAGGAAAAAAAGCTAGAGGATTTTACCTCATCTTTTCTTGTTAATAAGGGAAATAATTCTGACCAGCTGCTTCTTCCGCAGCTCATTAACCTCATAGTCCTTTATTACGATTATAACACTGCACATACAAACCAGAATTCTGGAATAAAATACAGATGTTTATAAAGTCCTGTGCCTGTTTACAGCATTATGTTTTGTGATACTAAGTGGATACTTGGCATTTGGGTTGGGATTTTGAGCGGGGGAGAACTGGTGAGAACATTTAAAAGCTGTTTAAAAAGTGACTGATGTATAAGCATTTCAAGTATGCAGTTTTCATTCTAAGAAAACTCTCAGTTCATAAACTAAGTAATTTTAAAGTTTCATGGAGTCATGGGTTTAAGAGAACACCAGTTGATACACACTGCTAACAAAAGGAGTAGTACCATACCCGCTGTGTTTCAGTTCCTTCCTACTCCTTACCACATGAATAATTTTACTTGGAATAAACCTTATCTGCTTTTTTACTATTGCTGTATATCTGCTTTCTTCTTTTATGTAAGTTTATACCAAGTCCAAAGGTATAAATTTTCTGCTAATAAATCTATGCTCAGCTATCTCCAGAGTGACAAGCTAGATGCTAAACAGTGTCCAACCGAAGAACAGGACAAGACAGCTCAAAATAACTCTGTTTACTTAGCTCTTTCCAGTCCAAGGAAAAAAGCAGATGAATAGTGAATATGACAAGTTTGGCATTTTTTAATTTCATGTTCTTATTTTACAGATATATGTAAATAAAAGAATCTTCATATTTTCTTATGATCCAGAGAATTTTTTCACATCCTTCATAGCTAGGAATATCCATGTTGTTTTCACACAGTAACTAACTTGAGTGCCTCCTTAATATATGGAAAATAACTTCCATTCCTATCAATCCGGTTGTGTTTGCAGTATGCCTTAAAAAACCCCAAAAACCAAAACCAAAACCAAACAAAACCCAGCAAAAACCAGGGAGGCTCACAACAGCAGTCTGCTACAGTTACAGACCTATTGGAAGTACATTATTTAACAGAATCAGCTCTAAATTCTTTTACCCTCAGGTGGAAAGTTCCTGCCTGGATTACTATGAAAACAGCAAGATACACTTGAGTAAGCACTTTATCATGCTGCTTGTACAGTTTGCTGGTTATGAGAGTGTGTTTACATTAGTGTTTGCATCTGTCAAAACTTCGAAGACCTGACAGCACCCTCAGTTATTTCATTAAATGCACCTGCTCCTGGTACCCTCACATACTCTAACGCAGATGATTATATGCCGAATTCTACATTAATCCTTTTCACACAACCACACAACTCAGAACATCTACCTGCACAGAATCAAATCTTCATCACAAGCTGAATTATGATTTTCTGTTTCAACGATTTGCAGTATGTTTACAAATTTACAAGAAAGATTATTTAACAGCCTAACAGATTTGTATTTTTGAATATATAATTTTCTAGTTGTTCTCATTTCTCAATACATTCAGCTATCCAAGAGTAGGATAACAGATTTCAATGGATACTTATGATTAAAACAGGCTATACCTGAATTTTATTAAAACTCCCAGACACTAGGAAAAATATGTTCCTTATTTTAAACAATTCTCATAATGATAAAAAAGAAATACAATACTTCTAATTCAATTACAGTAGCACAGGAAGAGTAAAAGAAAACACAAAACCAGTATACAAATGTAAATGAAACGCGGTAGTGAGAAATGCAATAAGCAAATCCAATTTCAAAAGATGCTGAAGATGAAAATTTAAATGTGGATGGCAAGATTAACCTCACTGAAACTGTGACTTCTCCATATCTGTCATAGGAGTACGTTCATAGGCTACAATCAAGTCAAATATTTTTCAATATAAAACATAATAATGTATTAAAGTTTTAAGTTTCCTGCATCAGAAGTATGATAGGAAGGTTATACGCCAGTTAAAATCAATCTGTCTTAAACATCTACTTTTTGTCAGACCACAATGTAACGAATACTAATTGTGCTTAAAAATCAAGGTAAAAAAAGGGTTCTCAAACATGAAAGATGAGCACTTTTAACATCAAAGAACCTACAGAACACTTCTTCATTAGATATGACTTTTTCACTTAAGCGGAATAAAGCAAATTAATGAATAGATCATCTGTGGATCTAATCTGATTTTTTGTAGTTGTTTCCATCTCTTATTATACTCTCCAGCTGTAGTGGCCAGTGAAACTGTTACAGGCACTGAAAAAAAGACAGTACTTTAAAGCTGAAGTTTTGAACAACAGATATTTCATGTGCAGCATATTTTATACTATGAAACATTGTGATTATTATAATAATGCTATGGGGATAATCCATACACTATTTACAGATAAAAAACAATGTACTGATAAAAATTCAGAAATTAATTCAGTCTTGTATTATCCTAGAGAAGAGGAATGATTAACAGTTTCTTCCCAATATCACAAAACCATCTAACTTTAACTTCTCTAATATATTCTACAGACAGATTTTTAAAGTAAGAGATACCAGTATTGCTGTAATACCTAGAAATGTTGAGATGTAGACTTTTTTCGGAGTCTTTGTTAGTTTGTTTTTACAACTGAAGAGATAACTCCTCCAAAATTATATATAAATTTCCATTCTCACAGGATATGCAGACTGACTCCAGCAGCCTTAGCAAAGACTCTTGTCACAAGAGATTGTCACATTCAGGAAAGGGATGAGAATCCCCCATGGATGCCACTTGAAGAACAAATACACACAGCTTCCAGCACTTTCCAGCAGAACTAGCCCATCCTCCCAGATGGTCGAGCTATGCCCTCAACTCACAGGCCCACAGCTCCTTCAGGGAATGGCTGGCACAGACTAATTCTGTACAACCTTTCCCTCTCAAGTACCAGCAGCCACCTTGTGCTAACACACACATAACTGATGCACCACTTGCAAAGCGCCTAAGGCAGATAACCCCAAAAGCAGCACTACTTTCAGACAGCTGTTTGAAGGGAAGATACAAAGGAACTTTCACAGTATATGCAAGAAATCTATCATGTTAGAGATTTCACTGTGAATCAGAAAAAAATTATTTATTCTAGCCACAAACTTCACGGTACTCAAGCTTCAGCATAATACAGTCAAATAATAAGGTTCAAATGTAATGTACATCTTTATTACATCAAAGTTTACTTTCCTGTCACTACTGCCACATGCAGAAGCAGCCTACAGTCCTGAATTTGACAGGAAATACTGAGGGAAGTTATAGTCTCCCTTTACTGATATATTATTTTTTCACAGGCAGCACAATTTTCATATTGTCCAATGGAAGCATTGAGTTGACACACAGCAGTGTGTGATTTATTGGTTACAAGGATACTGTGGATCCTAAGCGACAGACCATGAATTTATACCTTAGGTGTCTGAAGAAGAAATGCATGAGACGGGTCGACATGATAAATGGGAAAGAATGAGGCGTGAGAACAAACTCACACCAAAACTCAGTAGATGGATCTTCTACCACTTTCTATTTCTTTTACTGGGTCAAGATGGAAAAAAGGTATTATCAGAGAATAAGTTATGAAAAAATATAGCTTCCTCTCTCCAAGGCACAGACTGACACGATGGCCCCCTAAAGAGACCCAGCAGTGCCCTCTGGTGATTCAGGTCAAACTTAGCTGTCTTATATGGGCATTAAAATGGATCCTACAGTGCCACTACAGAAGCTCCAGACAAAGGAGGAGGACTGACACTTCTCTTGGGGAATTAGAAAGGAGCAGATCCAATCTGCATATATATATATATGTACTGTGCTGTGAAAAGATTGCTACAACATTTACTTTGTTGGAGTGAATAAAAAATTTATCTGCATTTGGGGACAAAAAGGCACCAATATACATGATGTCTGATATATTTGTTGCAAGTTGTCAGTCCTTTGCTGACACTAAAGAAGACAGTGGTAAACAGAGCAGTTTTAGAGGATGAGACAACAGAAGAGGCATATGTTTTATTGGTTGCTTGGGGGTCTTTTTTCTTTTTAAGTTATGTAAGCGACTGCCCACAAGAACATGGCAGGTTCCCACAAGAACATGGTAGAGTAATATCATTGAAATGAACTAAGTGCAGCAGACTGGCTGCTCTATAGCAGACTATCTTCTGGTCAGGAGAAACAATGGAAAATGGTAGCATGGGAAACTCTGCCAATATTGCTGGTCTCAGTGGAAATCAAGTATTCAAAACCCACCCAAAGTATTTAACTGTATGGCAACATCTACAGGTTGGATTCCACAAATCAAAGCTTTAAAATACGTTCTTAAGGCATAACTAATTTAGGTCCTTTATATACTGATACAATCACTCATGTTTTGTATCTTATTATCTCCAACCAAACTTACTCTCATTGACCTCTTAACCTTCCTTCCATTCATTCTGTTATCAAACAGCTTCCTTCCGTCTCATCTTCTTTTGCAATTCCATATTATTCCCAATACACCAAATATCTTTATTCTCACTGGCATTTTTATTTTTTCTTCAAATGTAGCCAGCCCCTCAAATACATGTAATATTTTCAACTTTTGACCCATCAGCATACCCTATACTCTCACAGACATGTTGTCCTACACCTATGCTTTTGGTTTTATTTCTTAAGTGTGCTGAGTTTTCTGAACCTGTAATACAGTTTATTTTTTTGAAGGTACCATTTACTTCTACAGTGTGACAAATAATTTAGAGTAATCTGATTTGAAACTCAATTTTGATAACTGAAGTTTTACGGCAATCATTATATATAGGTCTCACGTAGGAAATAATTATCATCTATAAAGTTCCCACTAGGTCTGCATTATTTCTATTTGAAATTTAAACAAAAATTATCAAGAAAGGAGACTTGCTGTCTTGCATACATTTTGATGCTGTAAGCCAAATGTGAAAATAGCTTTTCAAATATATTCTTCAGCTGAACACTTTTAACTAGAACACAAATTAAAAGAAATTCAGAAACAGGGAAGGTGAGCAAAACTTTAAGACAGTATTTTGTTTTGAGTTTTTTCAACAAAAGTTAAGGTAATAGGACAAGAAACTTATTCATATGTTGGATTCTCACTTCAGAGATTCACTGGAATGGTGTTGCAGAACAATCAGTAAACCTGGACCATGTGGATCTCGCCTTTACTCTTAAAGAAAGTAAGGCACAAGACAAGGAGTGTGTCACTCAGCTCCACTGCAACAGCTGTTCTTCCACTCCAATCTATGTCAGCTAATTTTTCCCTGTAGTCATTTTACTGCTATCTCCTGTGCAATTGGTTTTTACATCTGCCCTAAAATGGCACAAAAGAACAGCAGATGCATTACCAGTGAGCATGACTTTAATTCTTATCTGGCTGCAAAGTGGGGGCAGAAGCAAACATTCCTTTAATCTAATTTCTTTCCTAAAATACTATCACTCCTGCTAAAGCATATTATATCCTAACTATCAATAGGTTATTAGGGACATGAATAATATGTTGCTGGGCTACTGTTTCATTTCCCAGAGCTCAGAAATGTTCTTGTGTTCATCACAGTGAAAAGCAGCATATGCTGTCAGGCACATGACTTGCTGATCTGTGCCACTTCGCAGCACTGCCTGTTTGGAAGGCAAATTGCTAGAAATTACAACAGAGAACACACACTCCTGTTGCTAACAGATAATCATGCAGAGCTGGCTATCCTTACAACAAGGGGACATTTGTAATTCCTTTTTTCATTTGGTCTTTATGCTTTTTGGGTTAGGATAACTCCAATACTGAAAATGAAAGCTCAATCTTAAGATAAATCTGAAAAATAAATTAGCTACTGATATAAAAATGAGTTACTGAAAATATAACTCACTAGTATTTACAAAGGTATACTGTAAATATAAAAGTTGTTGTAAATGCCTACATATCCCCCTGTTTCTTCTCCTACAGACAAAAAACAAACACTATCCAAATTAAATTCACACTTCAGAGGCAAGTTAATGTCTTTTCATCTGAAAAATGAGCTTTATCAAATTACACACATACAGCTGAAGAGAATGAAAGATTTCCTAGATGTCAACAGGGGGGAAATATTGCTGTATTCAGCAAAAATTGTTGCTTCATACCATTTTAAAGGTCTCAAAATGCAGAAGAAACAGAAAGCATATTTTCAACAAAAAAAAGAAATCAAACCATTTTGGCTACATTTAATAGATTACAAAGTATTGTCACTTTGTGCAGAATAAATTTAAGGTTGCAAATGGTAATGTATATCGGCATGTTTAAAACAACGTAGCGTTAAGCAAGAATAGCTTGTAAGTATAACACTGACTTTGCACTCATAAACATCCTTTCCACACAGAGCCCTTCGGGACATTCAAAGAATTTACTGAATGAGCTACTTGGAATAAATAAAACACTCAACTTGGCCTGTAACAGTTTAACTGATTAAAAAAAAGTTTTAACTGTTCCCCTAGTTGCCTGGAAATGGCCATTTAAAAAAAAAATGCTGCTGTGGCAATAGCAAATGTTTATTAATAACTCACTTTTGGATTTTACTGCATGGGGTTTGTTAAAAATAAATCTTCAATCCAACCCATTCACAACTGAAAATTTAGTACTATATAGTGAACCACACAGACATACGCAAAAAAAAAATGTTACCCTTTTTTAGCACATATTCACAGAAATCAGTAAACTCTGACAATAAAATTAACTTCAGTGACAGTTACATAATGAGAATTTAGAGACAGTTATATAATTACATAAATGAGAAGACGCATTTCTTCCAGATTACCATGCTGAGCTTTCACAAAAATCACCCTAAACTCAGTTGCAAGTATCAGCTACATGACTTTATTCCTGAGTTAACATGTCAAATTTTATTTTTAAAATATTGAAACGGATTTTAGAAGTTTGTAGATACACTTACACAGAAATTAATTTATAAATAAGATTTAAGTGCTTGAATCTGTATTTAGCAGTAAGATGAACTTCTAGAAAACTGGTGCGTCACAGGTGCATGTGTAAAATTATGAGTTATAATTACTTGAAAAGTGCATTTCTTTTCAGGTTGTCTGCTTCAGAGTGTCAGCACCTACCTTGCCATACATTGTTTTGTTTGAATACCAAGCAAGTAAAAGCCAGTTGAACTCTAGGAGCTCGGAGTTGACAAAGAATTTAAAACTGCTTTATATACAAAATGCCTTCCCTAACTCCACTGTACATTCTGACTACATCCATATGGGGGCAGTAATGTTAAAGAAAATAAAACACCCTAAAGCAGTCACCTTAATTAATTTGTTCACAGACAGACCCTTAAACACAAGGTTCTCAATACAATACTAAAAATCTCATCCAGAGCCTAGGTCTCTTTGTTGGTGTGTTTAATTGCCCATATCAATAATCTGCTATTACTTTTGCACTGTAGTTACTCAATCTAAAGCAATACCTACAATGCAGCACTGTCCCAAGATAGGGAGCAGATGGGGAGGAACTCATTTGTCCATAGTGTTTGAAGAAACAAGATGCTAAAATAGCTATTATGGATTGTTACCAGAGTAACACTTCCTGGATTAAGAGAATTTATCTCAATGTAAATTATTCTATCGGGTCAGCTGCTTTCCCCCACCATGGAGTAGCTGGAATCTTGCTGGGATAACCTCTGCCTGGACATTCAGAGCAGCAGCTTCTCCCTTGAAGTTGGCCTGAATCAACAGCCTTGTCAGACTCAGAGATGAATTTTCTTTCAACCCACATGTGTACTGCTCAGGCAGACTTTCCCAAGCTAGCTACAAAAAAACACCATTATGTATGTCTCTGACAAAAGTCAGTTCTTCCCCAGCCTTTCCACAAAACTAGAGTAAGTCACCACCAATTATTCAATGGCTTCCTGAATATACTGGTAATCTATATGGAAGAAGTCATTTATATTTAGGTGAAAGGCTGTAGGAACACAGCAACCAGCTGCACAATTTATTAGAAAGAAAGAACATGAATGAGCTACGGAAGCATAAATGTTTACCATGTTGCACAGAAAATCCCTCAGCAAAAGTTAAAACCCAGAAAGTATGCCAAACATACAGTGATCATTACCCTGATCCCCTCACTAAAACTTACCATTACATTCCCTAAACAGCCTTCTGACTTTCCCAACACAACAGCTTTCTACCTTTTGTGGTAAAAGGGTTGAGAGGTGCACCTGTGTGAAAACAGGCCCTCTGAGATGCAGCAGGCTTTGTACCACTTGGAAGTTTGAAAACCCACTAGCTTAACAAAGGTTGCAATGCACTGTAATGTCACAAAGCAACCAAAAGAAATAAATACAAAGTTTCTTCTGTGCTGAAGATTCAATGACAACTACTTAATAAGTTAGGTGGAAAAAAAAATTCAAAAGTGAAGTTAATCATATCAACAGAACTCCAACCCACTGTTACAGTTGTGCTACTTGGAGATGGAAATTATATAACCAGGTCATAAAATAATAACAGTGATAGTTAGTTGGCTGTAAATACCATCATCCAAGGTGGTAAAACATTTTGAGTCTACTCCATAAGAATCATATGATTACCATAAATATCCTAAATACCATCATTTAAGGTGCAAAGGGTTTGGCATTTGCATGCAATTTTGTGAAAGCATCCTTGCCTCGAACTGTGTATATACATTTCAGGAGGAAAACAGCCATTCCCGTTACCCTTCAATTAAGACAAACCTATTTCTCCCTCACTCTGCATTTCCCAAGGTCAACTTTCTCATCTCTTCACTTAGCAATCTCCTCTATCCTCTCCTGCAGCTCATCCAGCTACCATTCACAAACATCTCCTAACCACTCATTCAATTATTCACAGATTTTTCTCACAAAATCAACAGAGCAGAGAGAAACAGGAAAGTAACTGAAAGTAAGACTACTTCGAACTTATTAGATGTAATTTGATCCCCATAGAAAGTGAATTCAAATTTGATGATGATGATAGTTAATATTTGCTTACTTTTTCTTTTTAATAAGGACTTCCAGAATTTCTGTGACTTCTGTAATAAATTAAAAGGAAAACAAGCATAGAACTACCTAATTTCTTACTGTACTACAAAAATAACTACAACTGGCCATGTTATCCAATGACTGTGACACAAAACCATTTTGAAAGTTAGAAGAAATGGAAATGGCTTACAGAATGAGAGAGAACTTGGAACATGACTATAAATATATTGAGGCCACCTAGTAATTTTGAAGATGCAATAGCCCGATGTCACTTCTGAAGTAACTGGTCCAAAAACGCTTGACTTGCAGTCTTCAAAGCAGCAGCAATGAGCTCTGTTACTTTTGAGGCAAGAAGGGGCTGTATTAGGACTAAAGAGCACCCTTCTTTGGGAGAGAATGACAACCTTGAAGTAGTTTTCTGGGTTAAGGAAAGGAAAGCCTTATTATCTGTGTCTGATCATTAGCTCACGGAACAGACACTTTCCTATATAAAGGGCAGAAAAGGGTCAGAGCCACAGAGCATGTCTAGTGATTATGTTGATAGCTATCATGCCAGCTGACAGCTGGGGGAATTGTGGGGTGCATTACACATGAAGTTGACTTTATGGCTGCAAAGATATCAGCTTTCTTCATAATTTGGAACTAACAGGGAGTTTCCTCTTAAGGCAGATGGATTTTTCTGGCCATTTGAGAAGGATCTTGGTTGTTAATGCTAAGAACCTGTACAAAGAGAGAGAATGCTAACAATTGTCTTAATTGCACTTCTGACCAGAATACCCACAGAGATCTAGACTAGAGAGCTACTGTATCAGATAAAATTCTTCCCCCAGACATTTGTTTGTCCTATTCAATCATGATTTCTCAGATAAACATTTTGGATTTGACACTAGCAATTCTAACTTTACTTCGGAAAAGACGTGCTGAAATGTTTTGGTTTTGAAAAGCAAACATGAAACATTCCTGGTGCACAAGTTCATACTGAAAAAAAGAAATCTCAATATATATTGATCCTTGTGTGAGTTGGGGTTCCTGGTAAAAACCAAAGGACGCTAACTTCTCCACCTAAATCAAGAACATATTGTGTTCTCCTTAAAGTAACAGAGCAACGTAGCAACAGTTTCCAGGTACTGTTCTTGAGTTTATTTTTCTTTTCCAGACTAAGAAAGAAAAAAAAAAGAAAAAAAAACAGAGAGAAAAAAAAGAAATAGGGGAAAAAATGGGAAAAAACCCCCAAACAAACCAACAAAAAGAAAAACAGAAAAAGAAGGAAATACTTTGGCATATCTGCTTTTTAAGCCATTTAATCTAGTTCCCTTACCACAAAGAACTAACACACATAACCCACTTTTCCCAACTGGGTTGAAAAGCTTGCTGTTACCTAAAAGACATCATATTCAGATTTTAACAACAGTTGTAAGTACACTGCAGCAAATAAATCATTCCTGAACTCCACAGGCTGTAAATCAGGCTATTTTAAAATTTACTGCCTAAGTTGAGTGGAACATGGAGATATTTTTTTCTCTGTGATCGTTGTCAGACATTTCTATTTATTTAAAAAGACATGGAGGGTTCCCACTCTCTCAAAGGGATAGGATCAGACTACAGGGTATCTTTAATTTTGTTAATTATCCAATCAGGTCACATATGCATTTAAGCCCGTCTAGGACTATTCTGACACTGACAGCAGGATGTAACCAACCTGTTTGCTCCTAACCACAGCACCTGCAATATTTAGAGTAAAAAGAGCATCACCTTTTCAGTCACAGTTAGTCACATCAGCAAAGCCAAACAACAAAACTGTGGTATTAGATACTGACCTGCCTATTCTTTTTAAAATGAAATTTCCAATATAAAGTTCAGGATACAGAGAAAAGAGTATTTGTATATACCCACTTGCATACACATAGGTATATATGTCCTTGGTGAAACTTCATGTCTCCCCTACTTCCTCACCATCCCCCATTAAATGTCTAGTATCCATCTGTTTTTTATTACATAGTTAAACAATTACATACATCCCAAAAGCTATGAAAAGATTTCACTTCCATCAAACTACAAGTTCAGGTTGCATTACCTTTTATCTGTAGTGCAGAGCCTTTACAGGCTTCAATTTTACAGATGAAATCCATCATTCATGTGAGATAATTATATACCATATAATTTATTTATTTAAACTTAATTTTCTTTTTGGGCACCTCATATTGCTTTATTTATTATTTCTTTTGCAGTCAGGTTGGCTATCGTCAGGTATAAAGCAGCTGTAAGACACTGTTTCTGCTTCTTCAGATATCACATATGGACAAGAAGCTTTCCTGCCTTAGAAACAGGAACATATGCATACACACTATATACACATTATCTACATCTTCGCACACAGATACTGGCTTACTATCAGCATTTAGTTTCTTTCAAACTCTCAGATTCAGTATTAAAAACCAAAGCTTTTTTCACAACATGATGTTTGAAACATCATGGGTACATGGACCAAGTCCAGTAGCACTCAGTAGAAAATACAGGTGACTGCTGGACTTTTGAGTGCACCACTATTTACTGGAAAACACATCAGAGAAAACTAAAACATCCCTCCTTGCTGACTTCTCCTCACTACACCGGCAGCAAAGCTGACTGGGTGACCTAACAAGCCCTTTTCCAACTCCCACTTCTGTGTGAGCTGACAGGTTCACAAAAGAAGAGGTTTTGAGAAGAAGTTTCAATGGAGTTGAGAAATGCAATGCACAGTGACAACATAAGAATAAAGAAATGAATGAAAATGAAACACACTTGGGAGACTGGCTGGTCCTTGCTACTTCAAAGACAACTAACTTTTTTGCATTTGAACATTTGTTGGCAGCAGATAAAACAAATGCACTACAAAATAAAACATTTTAATACTATATTCACTAGTTGCAGCCTCAGGAAACACTTGTTGAATGAAAAATGTGTATAGATTTACACACAGAGAGAGTTAATAATTGTTGAGTTTTCTATCATCACAATGAATTAACATTCAGAGCAATAGAATACAACCAAGGATCTATTAATAATTCAGCAAAATAATAGATGACAAGTTTGAAATCCCTTTGCAGGTTGTAACAGTGCCTTCCAGTAATTCAATTGAGAATCTGTCATCATTGTTAAGACAAAGCAGGGTGAGGGTTTCTACTTCCAGTCATCAAATTAAAATTTACAGGAAATAAGTTGTGTTCAGCATCCCCATTCTTTTCCAATAAAAGCTGTGGTCAGGAAAGGTAGCCTGTTACATTAATGTAATCAGGCTTATTATCTTTTATTATAAATCTAATAAACAAAATCATATAATTATAACCTGAATGTACATAAGTCTGTGGGACCTGATGAGATGAATCCCAGAGTCCTGAGGGAATTGGCTGATGTAGTTGCCAAGCCACTCTCCATGATATTTGAAAAGTCATGGAAGTCATGTGAAGTCCCAGGTGACTGGCAAAGGGGAAACATTGTACTCATTTTTAAAAAGGATAGAAAGGAGGACCCTGGGAACTAACGACCTTTCAGCCTGTGTGCCTGGGAAGATCACAGAAGCAAGGGTAAGTCTGGCCTGACTAACCCAGTGGCCTTCTGTGATGGAGTAACTACATCAGTGGACAAGGAAGGGGTAACAGATGTCATTTCTCTGGACTTCTGTAAAGCCTTTGACACAGTTCCCCACAACATCCTTCTCTCTAAATTGGAGAGAGATGGATTTGATTGGTCGACTGTTAGATGGATAAGAAAGTGGTTGGATGGTCACATCCAGAGAGTAGTGGTCAACAGCCCAGAGTCCCAATGTATATCAGTGACAAGTCATGTCCCTCAGGGGTCTGTACTGGGACCAGTATTATTATCTTCTTTAGCGATGTAGATGAAGGGATTGAGTGCATCTCCAGCAAAGTTGCTGATGACACCAAGCTGAGTGGTGTGGTTAATACACCTGAAGGATGGGATGCCATCCAGAGGGACATGGACAAGCTCAAGAAGTGGGACCAATGGGAATGTCATGAGGTTTAACAATACCAAGTGCAAGGTGCTACACCTGGGTCACGGCAACGCCCACTATCAATACAGGCTGGGGCATGAACAGATCAAGAGCAGCCCTGACAAGAACTTGGGGGTGCTGGTGGATGAGGGGCTGGACATGAGCTGGCAATGGGCGTTGACAGCCCAGAAAGCCAAACATATCCTGCGCTGCATCAAAAGCAGTGGGGGCAGCAAGTTAAGGGAAGTGATTCTGCCCCTCTACTCTGTCCTCGTGAGACCCCACCTGGAGTGCTGTGTCCATCTCTGGGGTCCTCAGCACAAGACATGGACCGGTTGGAGTGAGTCCAGAGAAGGGCCAGCAAGTTGATCAGAGGGATGGAGCACCTCTCATACAAGGAAAGGCTGAGAGAATTGGTTTTTTTCAGCGTGGAAATGAGAAGGCTTCAGTGTGACCTAATTGTGGCCTTCCGGTGCCTGAAGGCAGTCTACAAGTAAGATGGAAAGGGATTTTCTACAAGAACATGTAAGACAGGGCTGCATGGATTCAAACTAAAAGAGAGTAGGTTTAGATTAGATTTCAGGAAGAAGTTCTTTGTTGTGAGGGTGGTGGGGCATTGGAACAGTTTGCCCAGTGAAGTTTTGGATGCCCCATGCCTGGAAGTGTTCAAGGCCAGGCTGAATGGAGCTCTGAGCAACCTGGTCTAGTGAAAGGTGTCTCTACCCATGGCAGGTGGATTGGAACTAGACAATCTTTAAGGTCCCTTCCAAACCAGCCCATTCTATGATTCTGCTAGCATCGTCACTTCCCATAATGGCAAAAATATTAGAAGGAGCTTGCCCTACAGTCTGCAATTCTAATACATGCAGTAATTTCACTAGTGGATTCCCAACCAGATAAATACACCTTTTTCTTCCTCACCTTCTCCAAAAAAATGAGTATTTCAATTTTATAAAACATTTCTCCTTATGACAGGTAAGACTATTACTAGAGAACTTCCCATATTTTTAGATCATTCTCCTTTCACTGTCTTCTTTACCTTGTGTGCTTAGGATTCTCCCCATTGCAGTCCTGCAAGAGCACAAACAACCTAAAAGTAACAAATTGTACAAATTAACCAACTCCTGAGGAGACCTACCAAGACAATAATGTCTAGCATTGTGCTCATGAGGATGTGATCACACTCTATTTTTGGCAAAGTATGACAAAATTCACACTCTATCCAAAACTCATTCCCATGTCACCGGTTTAAAGCACTGCCCTAACCCTGCTAATGCTATTACTGTGGCTACTGATGGCACTCCTCCTCACAGCAGCAAAAAGCCAAGTACTTTCTCCTCACCAGACCTCACAGAAGAAACAAATAAGCAGCAGAGAAAGTAAAGCTTGGTAAGAAAGGTGTTAACAAAGGACTTAGCTGTCAAAGAGCTGTGCCACAGACAAATCTATAAATTAGCAGCATAATCCAATGAAACTACAGTGACAGCTCTAAAGCCCTAATGCCTGTTCTTCATCAGGCACAGACAGATCTAGGTCTTTGACATTTTAAGGAAGTAAAATTATTGCTGATTTGGGTTATCAAACCAAGAAGCCAGAAAGAGCAAACCAGCCAGCAGCTAGCTGACTTTTTCAGCATCAGTCATGTAATAATAAGAGAGATAATGGCTTCACAGAATCCAACTACTTCTACTTAATACCTGAATTATGGGACTATGCTAGAGAAATACTCTCTGTCTTAAGAGACATTTAGGCTCTTTCCAGTAACTAAAAGGAAAAAAGAACCTACAAGTTGGTATATTAGGGCTAAACTTTAACTTGAATTTTCTGTCAAATATGAAGTATGTGAGAAGAGTCTCTGAATTCTGACAATCTAAAAAATAATTGTTTCAGTTCTAGTTTCCTGCATGTTCTCCTTTGTAGTGTATTAAAAACAAATCAAGCAAAAATAAACCAAAAATTTAGAAGACAGTTCATGGAATCTCTTCTTCACTAAAAGGATAAAAGCAGCTGAGCAATTTTTTTAATCCACATTTTAAGATTAAACATTTATGGAAGAATGATAATTTTGCTCCTATGATACCATAGTCATAGTTCCCGTGATTAAGCAACAAATACCTTCCAGAAATATATGTTCTTTTTAACAAAACATTGGAGTAGGTCTGTGTAAATAATCTAAATATATTAAACTCTTAAAAATGTCAGTCACAACATGAAATATTTGTCACAACTTTATTCTAACTCCCCAAGCTTGAGGATTCAGAGGATTAGTTTTCAATGCTTCCTACTTTTGAAAAGTAATATAGCTTCACAGTTTCTGCAAGTTTCTTTCTAGCCCCAACTTCTCTTTTTAGACCTTCTACAGTATTTATTTTCATTTTAAAAGTTACATGAGATACTCATGAGGTAAAAATATCGTGATCATTGGTTTTAAAGGAGCAGAAGGGGACAGTATAGTAGAAAAAGGTAAAAGAAAAATACTGGAAACACTCCTTTTATGAGGTTCCTGGAATCACATACAGATTAATCTGGCTTTTGTTGAGCTACCCATCCAACCCTTGCTATCATTAGACTTCTTACGTTCTCTTCTGGCCCCAAATCCTACTAAGTTCATGATCTTTTCAGCAACCAAATATAAGTTTTACTAGTATTGGCATACAACAACCCTGTTGAAAAGTTAAAAAATATTAGAGAAAGGCTCTTGCTATGAACAGCTGAAGAACCATGTTTAGTTTCTTGGAAAATAATTCATTCCTGAGTCTTGAAGTGCATATGTAGGGACTCTTCTGGGTCTTCTCCAAGTCCTAGTGCTCAGGAGAGTATGTGAGCTCTAAGACTTCTAAAAGCTTCCCACGGCTTCGGTGCGGGTCAAACGCACTCCCTGATGCCAATGGAGATTATGACTGAAGAACCCGAAACTCCACAAACAGAGTGGAGATACTGTAACACCCCTCAAGAAGCGAGTTATGTGTACATTTTTTAAATTTTTTTTCCAAATGAAAAAGATTTATAGGTTGCCTTTTTTACAAATGATGCAACACTATTCAAATCACCTCTTAAATTTTATGAGTGAAACTTTTACCTCAAATCACTGAAGACTTGCCAAAGTGGCTTTACTAGTAAATACCACACTTAGAACTGAATTAAATGTGACTATCGGCCATTAATCGTCTTTTGGCTGACTTCTGCATTCAGGCTTTTATTCTCACAACAAGCTCTATCATTCAGTTTTAAACTAGACTATACAACCGTCGATCCTGGACAGACATTAAAAAGTCATATTAGCTGAAGGTTTATATGTTTTACCAGTCAAAAGCAATGCTGCTTCTTTCATTCAAATGAAGCAGAAGTGATCATAATAAGTAAATATTGTCAGCTTGTGTCTTATTCATGCAGCATCTTACATTCTAAGATCCTGTTTTGAAACAACAGCTTATAAACTGAAACATCACTGAACCTTTGATAAAAGATTCGTTATGCAATTTATATTTTTCTTATGTTTTGCCATAATCCAAGCAATAAATATACCTTTCTAAAAGAAATGTGAAGCACAACCTCTCAAACTTTCATCCGTAATCATTATTCTTTTATTTTCATGTAGCAGTGTATGCAGTAATTCTTCAAGATATGGCAAAATGCATGATCAATATCCACTTATTCCATTCTTAACTGCCATTTAAGAGTAACCAGCTAAAGTTTTACTTCAAAAATTAAATTAAAAGACAATTTTACAGATAAATTATCATTTGTAAAAAATTACTTTACTTAAGTAGATCTTGCAAATTAAGACACTTGATGCACCACTATATTGGAAGTTAGGAGATTCATTTTGTAATTACAAAGTAAAAGTGAATCTGATTAAACACCCATTCCCACATTTCAATGACTGAAAATTTGTTTATATTTAATATATAGAGAAAATTAACTAAAAGAAATTTAGAAAAAAAAAAGAAAGAAAATTAACTAAAAGAAAACTGAATAACCAAAAGAACACTTTATCTGATTTTTAGCTTGTGATTCTAAGATATGGTTGTGCAATACTTGGAGCTGCCATTACACACTCTTAATTTCCAAGTCTATAATGCTGTCAATATTATTGTCAAAAAAAGTTGCCCTGTTAAACCTCCTTCCCTTTTTTTGGTAGAGGAAAAAACAAAAACTAACCTAGTTCAGCTTAGTAAGCACCTAGTCAGTAAACTTTCTGTGCTCCCAGAATTAATATTGGTTACATTCCATCAAAGAATAAGAAGGGTTCCTCCAGGCTGCTTCTCTTAAACCACTGCCATCAGCTCATATTATCTGGCTTTCAGCCAGCTTGTTGTCATCTAAATCCTGTATCTTCATCAGACACTGACTAATGTCACTATACAATAGAGAAACATGCAGCTGAGTGCCATCACTGCAATGTAATCACTGTTCCATGGACAACATTGAGTACACAACATACTCAACAGGTTGTTAAAATTCAAATATTTCAAACCTGCATTAAAAAAACCAAACTAAACCAAAAAAGAAAACCAAAACCAAAAAGAACTTCTAACTTTTGCTATCAAACAGGGGAAAACAAATCCCATCCTTCTGAAGTAATCTGAATGACCAGAAACAAGCACTAAAACACTTGACGACATCTTACTGAGAGCGCACCTGAATACCTACAAGAGTTGGGCCAGCTGCAATTTTAGCCTTCACTACACATCTTGCTTGTATTTGACATGTCAAAAACAATGTCCAAGACAATCATCAGCATTAAGCTGCATATTAGTCTTTTAAATTTTTTTCACGTATTTTTGATTTCTAAAAGTCAAAAGGAAGAGCCAGTACTACAGAACTCTAGAGATAAGTTAGCAAAAAAGTCTGAGGAAGGCTAGTGATGGCTCTATATTTGCTAACTTACCTTGCTTAGGATTTCTATAATAGAAGTCTATCAGTACCATGTATTAAGTGAGAGACAGCAGTAAGTCAGGATCTGTCTACCTACTTAATTAATTCTTAATTCTTACTTAATTAATTAAAGCACGTGCAGAACTTTCCTGAATTTGACTTCAAACATAGCTGTACTTGAACATATCTTCTGAAAAAGCCCACACTAGGTTTTAACATTACCAGTATTAGAGAATACATTGACTACCCCTCATAAACAATTCTAATCATTACAATACACAACTCCTGAGTTTAAATTGTTCTAGAATCTGCCCTATCTACTATCAGAGAGATAAGGCTGTTTTAAAAATTACTCGGTAAGCAGTTTTCACAATGTTTAGTTTATCATACCCTCACACTGTCAGTGTTTAGTGGCCATTGCTTTTCCCTCAGATCTGTAGCAATACTTATTCCCAAAACAAGCTGTATCCTTTCTCTGTAGCATCACTACTTGCCATTCCAGATTGTGAAATCTTATTCTAACACAACTGGCCAGTTTGTATCTAAATAAGAAATAAAAAAATCATCTTGTATAAAAAAAATAGACCTGTCCATTCTAAAAAAAAGGATTATCTGTTTCAAATCACAATTCTGCTTTCTTTCTTGCTGTTATGCATCTAATAATGTTATGGGGAGAGCTTAAAGCCCTTCAGGTTAGCCATTCTGATGGAGCAGCACTGAGTGGTGAGAGGATGAAGTGACCAAGTCACTAAGAAGAGGTGATCTGACCAAAATCCTCAGTTTGACAGTTAAGGGGGAGCTTTACTGAAACAAAAATAAATACACTTGCCTCACCAGACCTGATCTGGGCCCTCAATTAACAAACATCACTGACACAGAAAGAAACAGCTCATCCACAGATATTTTCACTCCCTGGACAACAAAATCAAGATCAGGTCATGCCTGAACAATGTAACTAATTAGCACTGCACTTGGATAAAAATTTCATCTGCTTGGTTCCTTAGGAACTACAAAATATTGAATACATTTTCTCCACAAAAGTAATTACAAATTCCAGAAATTTAAATTAGTTCAGTTGAATGTTTTCCAAAGCACTGCTTCTGAAAAGAAAGCAAAGGTAGACACAAGCAACCTTCCTCTTCCAGAAAATTTCTTGATAGTATGTTGCTGCAGAACTAAAAAGTACATAATTTATAAGCGTGCTTTGAAACAGGAATAATTTTTTTTAATTGTGTTAAAACCAAAGGGATGACCCTCAATTTTGCTCCTTTCACCATGACCAAATTAAAAGAAATTTATCTGGCTTAACTTTTAATTCCTTTCTTGCATTCTTACTTCAAAGCCAGTTCTCCAGCAGAGATCCAACTGTTGGCTTAAAACAAAAAAAAAAAAAATTTCCAATGCTTTTATCTTTGCTACTGTCTGCAAGGATCTCCTCCAAACCCCCGACTAAGGCCTTTATGCACGTTCAAATCTTACATCCCATCCTGCATTCATTACTTCACCCCATTAACATTCCACGCAGAGAGCCCTTTGCTAGTTTTACGAGGCGAAACCACAGAACGTCAGGTTAACAAAGCCCTGCCGAGAACATTCCCCTCAGTAAAACTGTTCATCGGGAGTCTGTTTACATGGATTTGCAATGAATTATTAGCATTATACAACCAGAGGAAAATTAGAAAGGTTGGTAATAAAAATACAAAACTTATCTCTATAGCTATAAATAATACTGACCACTTTCTTCATCACTGACATTATTTCATCATATCATTGTTTATTAAATGAAATTTAAGACATAGCGAGTATACTCTACTATGGTATCACAAGACTTTTTGTTTTGTTTTACTCAGTTGGTTATAAGGTGGTAAAAGGGAAAGGCTTTATAGTTTGTAGGACATGTGGACTGATGTTTTTTCAAGTGTTCTGACTTAAAATTATTATTGCATTGGTACCTGTAATTCGTTTGATGATGAGGATGAGTCAAGTCTATCTATATTCTTGTACTCCACATACATAAATTAATACTTAAAAAAAACCAGTCTGGGTATGTTTTTCTGGGATCTGCCTCATCAGTATTTAACATAATTGAAGAAAGATCAGGCTGGATGAGGCCCTAAGTAATCTGGTCTAGTGGAAGGTGAGGTTGGAACTTGATGATCTTTAATGTCCCTTCCAAACCAAACCATTCTATGATACTACAAAGTAGTAGTTGTGAAACTTACATATGAATAATATTAATGTGATAATTAAACTACTACTAATGCACAGATCAAAATTGGTGTACACACCTATATATTCTACAATAACACCCAAGCACAGCATTCAAACACACACACTTTATCATATCACCCAACCTGCCATGTCTGTATCTTGCTGCTCTAGAGGCACCTCAGGTGCCTACAGGGCTTTAATTGAAGTCCTCTTTATTCAGAAGTTTCTTCCTACCTTGCAAAGACATGGGAGTTCTTTGCATCTTCCAACAGGGACATGACATAATGCTTATATTCATTTTAGATTGAAAAAATATTACAGAAGTACACAGACTTATATCTGTAAAATAAATGTCACTCCTCCAGTAGGAGTGCAGCTTGCAAAAAGGGAGAAATTAGATGTTATCTTTATTTTAGCTTTAAGACAGGATGAAGGGAAAAATTAGAAAATTAGATGTTAAATAAAACCTATAATGGAAAAGAGTGCTAAAGAAATGAAGTTATATGCTTTAGAGAAAGTTTGCATAACATACAGTTATTTACTTTTAAATAGCTGCTGAAACAAGATTATAGGAATATAAGATTTTACTGAAGCACAACTGAGGGATTTTTAACCTAAATAAAAGTTACTGTGATAGAAAATATAACATCTTAGCAAACCTTCTTTATATCCTTATATCTAAGTTACCATAATTACAATAAAATTATTGCTACAAAGGAGTGTGCATAAAAATGTTGATTTGGGTTGGCTAAGTTAGATGACTTACACTTTTTACAAATTTAAGAAAAAACAGAATGGGAAGGAAACCTGAAATTATGAGTGCCACAGGAAATTTTAATTCAACGTCTATTTTTAATAATGGCAAATATTTACACATTCATATACATCACCTTACTATGGTTTTAAGGATAAAACCTACTACTTGGAATAATTTCCAAATAAGATTTTTCTACATTTTCCAAAGGCCATTTAACCTTGCAAACAGAGCAATTCCAATGTAGAATCAGCTGGTTTCATATTGTACCACTTCTCAGTGGTACAATACCACTCAGAAGTACAGTGAAGTACAGTGAAGATGGTTCAAGTAAGAATATTTACACGAGTGCTTCCAATTTGATTCTCATTGCAAATCCTACCAGTGGCATTGATCAAATATGCCCCATTCAAAAAATCTTATTTAAATATGACACTACACAACTCTGTAATAACTTGATATCTCCACTTAGGAGCAACACATTGCTAAGCTACTAATTTTACTTCTGTCTGAAAAAGAGGGAAAAAATTTGTTAAGGGCAGAAGTAAATAAGAAAGGCTATTTTCACTGGGACATGACTGATTCAGTTGTCCTTATTCTAAGGACTAGCTCCAGTAGGTAGCCAACTATGTTAAGAAATCACTACCAAATTTTTTTAAGATCTGCAATACAACTTGTTCGACCTCCAGTAAAAGGCCACCTCTTTCAGGCAATTGCCTGTTGTTGGTCCCTTGGGTGGTCCAAGAGCTGGGTGGTCCAGTGATTTCAGCTTGGACAGCTTATTTCAGATTTTACTGTATTTAACTGTCTCACATCACATTTAATTCTTCTGGAGAAAGAATTCAAACTTCACTAAAACAAGAAACAGTCACTTATTTAAATCTTGCTTCCTGAACATCAATATGAGTCTTATGGGAAAACTGTATCACCAAACCAAACCAAACAAACAAAAAACTTCTACACTACATCATTCCAAAATGAGATGAAGGACCCTAAGGATCCAAAACAATCCTGAACACATAATACATCTGCACAGTAGTTTGAAATCTTTAAATGCTGAGGCTACTATTCATGTCCTCACACCAACATTTCTAGCATATCCACTGGTAGAACTGTTGTTAGCATCATTTTTTTCTTATTAGTGTGAGATGTAAGGAAGAGAGCGAGTCAGTGCAGGTGAGACTGACACTTCCACAGTTGGCTATAATGCTTCTGGCACCTGGCTGAGCTCTGTTTTGATTTTCACTATGCACTTGACAGGCAATCTGTTGTGGTGTGAACTTGTTTGAACAACGGTGGAACAATGAAGCATTTCTTTTAAAACTGATTTTTAGGACATGTTACTATTGAGAAAAACAACAGCAACAACAGAATGGCACCAAGTACCAAGCCCTAGCATTTAACCAGTAACAGAGAATGGCAGCACTGCAGCTTGATGCTGTTCAAACACACTGTTGCTCTTCAGAACTTCTCAACTAAGAATTATTATCCAATTGCTCCTGCGGGGCCCTATTGCAAGTTCATATTTATCCTTCATTTTTCCCATCACACCATTTTTACCCTCTCCATGTTCTTATTCATTACTTATATTTGACATGAAAATTTAAAGATAATTAAATTATCTTCATTATCAACCTGCATAAAATTTAGCAGTAGACAGCTCAATTGTTCCACACAATGATTCATTATAAAGATTAAAATTCAAAGAATATTACAGTAACATTGATTTTGTAAACACTAGATGGTACCAGTAAGTGGAAATAACGAACAATAAGTGAACAAAACAAAACAAAAATAACTGAAAGAATGGATGTTCATTAAAAAAAAATTACATATCATTTTGATCAAAGCAGAAAATTCAATTTGAATGGGAGGGGAGCGGGAAGCACCACTGCTACATTTTTCTACAATTAAAAATATGTTCTGAATTTTCAAATGCACATGCCCCCCTCTTTTTTTAAACAGAGATGATTATATCAAAAACATTCTTCTCATGATGCAGAAAAATTATTATTAACTAAGGTCAAAAAGTTCTGAAAGATTCAAGAAACACACCAGCAAATGTTTGAACTACTATTATTATCTCCCAAGCTGCCTTCAGGAGGATTTAGCAATAATGCTGCTAAACAAGTTTGAAGTTTTTTATCAGTTTCAAATTAAGAGTCAATTTAACAACACATATAAAAATCCCCTTCATGCTTTTTATTTATACTTATCTTATTATTGATGTATTAAATGTTATACCTTGACTCAATTAATGACATACTCTGGGAAGAGGAACTATTATTGGTAAATAAATGATTCTTGAGGGCAGTACTGCACTGGGAGTTTAAAAATAACCACTGTCCCATTTTCCAGTGAAAACAATCCTCCTCTTTTTGGACAAAAAAAGCCTAAGTTTACACATATGGAATTTATACAATAGACTTGCTTCATCAGAACTATTTAATATTTAAAATATCATATTAAAATTAATAAATATGCCTATGTAACAAACTAATTCCTCCCTATCAGCATTGATACTGGTAAAACATGCAGTACCCAGAAGTTACCACAAAATCAGCTGGGCGAAGACAATGAGCAAATCCAGAACAGACAATGACTTGGGAGATTCTGTCTTTCCTTCTCCCAAGATCGGACAGCCTCTGGCATTTCAGGAGAGGAAAAATAGCCCTAGAAACAATCCTGTATTTGTTTCATTTAAATGCATTTTAACAGCTTGGGCGGGCAAAAGGAATCTGTATTCTGAAAAGTGAAGAAGCACCAAACAAAAATCCTTCCTTGACCCGAAGATAAGCTCCAAATACAGCCTGTGAAATCTCACTGCGGGATAGAAGCAGCATATGAAACAGCAGGGAAAAAATACCTTTAAATTTGCCTATGCCTTAAGCAATAAACACATTTAAAAACCTTCAGTTGTAGAATTCTGCTGTGTTATTGTCTTTCATATGGAAAATGTATGAGCAGCATATGTAAATCTGCTCAAATCATTTTGCTGTTAAACAAACAAGCACATGCCTAGAGGGGACAGAATAAAGTAACTGGTCTCCCGATGATGAATAGCATTAACTTGCTTTGGCTTGCCAAGTCAGTAAGCAGTGTGAATTTAATGGCAATTAGCCCAGATCAAAGTTGAAGTACCATGAACAAAGTAGGTAAAACTGACAATATCAAAGAAGGGAAGCCTATCATGAGTGACTGAAAAAAAATTACTTAGATTTATTTATAATGTTTGGAGCTGTTAATGAAAAAGGACAGATCCTTACAAAATGTTTATTTTCAAAACAGTATTACCGATTAAGCAGATTTCTAGGAGACTGTTTTCATGGGTAAATTGGCCAAAAAGCGAAGTAAACTATTCTGTAATAGCTCCCATTGTGGACACACTGCTCAGAATGATATTTTCTCAAGAAATTAAACTCTGAGTTAAAGTCAAGCATTCTCCCTCCTACCCAGCAAACAATTTATCAGGCATTCAAAGCAACAGAAAAAGTTCACAGGCAGAGGCAGTTCAGAAGCAGAAGAGGAGAGAGTTCATGTGTTTTACGTGCAGTAGGCTTTAGGCATTATTAATATAAAATATTCCTCTCATTAAATCTACATGTCTTAATTAATACTGACATTAAAAAGCTATAAATTTAAAATATACATGAATGATCTGGAAAAAAACAGATTTGGATCTTTTATTTGTTTTTTTACTGCTTAAGGAGACCTCTACTTCCACGTAATATTAGCAGGAATTAAATCCCTATTTCAAATATTAAATGTTTACAAAACCTACAGTATGCTAATACTTAATATTTAAACTACTATCACTATAAAATTGCAGGCTTCATGTAATACCTTCCAACTAAGAGTAATTCCCATATCATTTTGCATGGATTGGTAACACGTATTTTTGCAGATGAAATGATACACAGAGAAGTTAAATAATTAGCCAGAACCAGTAAGTTAAGAGAAGAAATTGCAATTAACAGAAGATTGCTTCTTTCTATTGTAATCACTAGCCCATTCTTTTAATATAGGTAAAATAATAAATAACTAAATCAAGTTGCATTCTGTTTGAATTAAATATATTAAAGCTAGGCACAGAGAAATGGTCCAGTATAATAAAGAGCAATGTATTTTTGACCTTAAGCTGAAGGGTAAAGACCCAGCAGTTCTTCAGCAATTAATCAGTGAGGTTTATGAGAGATTTGCCTGAGCAAGGACTAAGTTTCTCAGAAGATCAAAGATAACTGGTGTTACACTCTGCCCTAACCAGACCCAGATTCACACTTTCCATTACTTATTTACATTGATCTTATGACTATTTTTATAGATCCATCAGAATAAGTGTGCTTTTACTCTTTTATTAATATTTGTTTAATTAAGTTAATTAATTACAGGTTAACTGAAATGTTGTACAACAGACCTCACGCAGCTTTCAAAGTGTAGGCTGAATCTAATCCTTTTTTTTCTTTTAACTAGCAGTAAGGATAAAGTCAATAAATTGTCAATTAATAACATACTTGCTTTGATGGCTCTTCAGTAATTTACTTTCATACCACTTCATAAATTTCTTAGGAAAACTTCTGGGATCACTGATACAGTACCTCTGCCCTGGGAAAATTTCGTTTAAATCTGCTCTACTGCCATAAAACCCAATAAGACTAACTGGCTGATAATCCTCCCACACTACACTGTTTAGGTATATGCACTCAAGCAGCAAAAGTTTAATTTGTTCCACTAATGGCACAGAAAACTACTCAAACTTATTCACCATATAAATTTGAACTTCAGTCTGCTACTTTTTGTTATTCCTTAGGTAGAAAATTCAAGCTATTGGATGCTTTGTAACTCAGACTATTTTATCTTTTCCTTGATCCAAAGCATAACAATAATAATGGACACTACCAGTAACTAAATATTAAACTGCACTCACAGAAGAAACACAGTAAAAAGCCTTAGAAAAGTCTGAATATTATTTGCATTGGCACACTGACATGCAAGGCACATTCTATTGTTCTAAGTAGGTGTAACATTACTCTTAAACTACTAAAATCAGCCATGCTTGCTGCCTTGGACATATTTCAAGCTGCCATACAATAGCTTTTGTTTGGAATTTCTAGTGGGATAACACATAGTTTATTAGGTAGAGCAGATAATGTTTGGAACATAATTTAATTTATAAAACCACAATATGAATTTAGTAAAGAAGCCATATGATGCTAAAAATACTGATTCTCTCTAAAGTTGTATTGATAGCATTGATACTGATTAAATAAACCAAAAGATCTATTATGTATAAGATGATTTGGCACACAAAGTTCATTTAAAAGCGTTGTAGATGTCAAATATTCATGACAGGCCAAGGCCAGGTAGAGTTCCTAAAATAACTATTATATCATGAGATATTTTATTATTATCCTATCTTATGAAGGAAAAACTACTGGGAAGTAACAGGAAAAATTCACTTCATACATATACTGATAGATAGATAGATAGATATACGCGCACACACTACATTTTCTCTCCCACTATACATTAAGGAGAGTTTGTCTGCATTTCCCTATAAAAAGGTCAATTGCATTGCACTGGTACTGACAGCAACTAGGCAAAATCTGTCAAAAAACAAGTGTTTGGCAGGCATTTTTCCTAGTGTATGAAGAATCAACTGGAGATTTTCCAAAGGGACTGAGTTATGGATAAAGCAAATAAAGAAACTGTCCTCCTGTTCCACTAGTAATCCTCTGGGAAACAAGAGCATCTAGAGTTAAAAAGATTTATATTTTCCCTCAAGTTGTAGCTCTCTGACATATTTATAGGGCTAGGTCAAACAATGCACTGTGGATTACAGCATCATTTTTCTAAGCTTTCCTCTCAGGTCTCAACAATACTCAGAGAATCTTATTCACAGATACAATGAGAATAGGTATTTTGTTCTCTCCTTACATTTATACATATGTGTATATACATGTACAGTTAAACATGAAAATATTTAGGAAAATTATGCCAGCATCTGGTAAGTAATTATATATTTCTACTGTTTTCAACCGTAATTAAGAAATTGACTCTGGCTATTCCAAATTCTAATTGTAGCATTCCAAGTTAAGAAAGGAAGGGTAGGAAGAGGGTTTTATCTCTTAAGAAAACAAACAGAATTCTCTGGAAAAAGAAAATTAGTAGGATTGCAAGCGGGGTTCGTTTCAAATTTTTACTAATTATTTTTTTTAATTTGTTACATTGTTTCTACTTCTCTGAAGCAGCACCAGTAGGAAGGCTTTTATGTTCCAGTGCAGTTGGGAGTCATGACCTGTGAGGTGTGAACTTCAAAACAACTACCCACAAAGGCTAGGTCCAAGGCTTGGGAACACACAAACAGCAGTCCCCCACGCTGGCTGCTATGCTATGAGCCAATAACCACCCCTTGCAAGAGCATTAAGGAAAAGAAACATGCAGATGTACCTCTATTAGACAGTCCCTTGCCCCATGTCGATAAGCATGGCAGGAACTCAGATGTTGCTTTATTTCTTCAAAGCCAGGTCCAAAATGCTGCTGTAACTGATTCTCTGCTACACTGGCTCCCAATATAGCAGCATTCATTTGCAAGTGTTTCACCATGGGGGGACCTCACAGAAAATGAATGAAAAACATCTTGTTCCCTTAGCATTACCTCATGCTACTTTTGTACAAGTATGCTTCTTAATTACTAATTTCTGTGCTTTTAAAAACAAGTGTTCTGGAGTAACGTAATTGAGTTAATTCACATCTCAATACAGAGAAACCATTTATTGGAGTTAGCTGAGCTGCTGCCATTTGAGAAGGGGTGAAAACCTGCAGCAGGTCAATCCAAATAGAGCGGAGCCGGTCAAGGCTACAAGGGTTAGTGCATCCTTCCTGCAAATATCCCTCCATCACACTCTTGGAGTAGTCCAATAGAGTACCTCAGTGGAAAAGAGCAATGCAAATCACTCCAAAATGTCCCAATTTTTCATAACAGTGTAAGATAAATACTATCCTCCCTGGTTATATACAATCATGGAATCGTTTTAGGTTGGAAAAGGATTAACCAGGCACTACCAATCTTAGCACTAAACCATGTCCCTTAATGCCACATCTACATCCCCACCTGGGATAATGACTCAGTCACTTCTCTGGGCAGTCTATTCCAAAGCCTGACCGCGCTTTCGGTGAAGAAATTTTTCCTAATATCCAACTGAAACCTCCCCTGGCACAACTTGAAGCCATTTCCCATTGCCCTATCACTTGTTACTTGTCAGAAGACACAAACCCGTACTTTGCTACAACCTCCTTTGATGGAGTGGTAGAGAGTGACAATGTCCCCCCTGAGCCTCCTCTTCTCCAGGCTAAACACCCCCAGCTCCCTCAGCCTCTCCTCATAGGATTTACTCTCTAGACCCTTCACCAGCCTCATTGCCCTTCCCTGGACTCACTCCTCAATGTGTTTGTTGTAGTGAAGGGCCCAGAACTGGACACAGCTGTGTCAAGAACTTAACTTCCATACACTCCAGGAACCTCCTAGGCTGTTTCCTCTCCGATGTATTGTATTTCAGCGGACATCTGGTAAGTTGAAGTCCCCCAGGAGAACAAGGGCCAGTGACTGTGAGACTTCTCCCAGCTGCTTACAGAATATTTCATTTGCCTCTTCATCTCAGTTGGGAGGTCTATAGCACACTCCCACCATGATACCTGCGTTGTTGGCCTGCCCCCTGATTTTTAAAATAATTCACCCATCACCATCATTAAGCTCTAAACTATCAAAACAGTCTCTAACATCCAGGGCTACTCCAACACCTCTCCTTATCCTGCCTTATCCCTTGTGAAGAGTTTATAGCCATCCATTGCAGCACTCCAGATGTGCAAGTCATCCCACCATGTTTCCATGATGACAACTACATCATAGTTATGTTGCACAATGGCTTCCAGATTCTGTTTGTTGCCCATGCTGTGTGCATTGGTGTAGATGCAATTCAGCTGGGCTACTGATCCTCCCGCCTTTTGGGGGTGACAAGCCCTAATTCCTATGGGACCGTTCTCAGGTGCTTCCATGATTTCTAAAAATTCAATAACCCTTACGTCTTTGCTGCTGTAGGATGTCCATCCCCTATCTCCAGTGAGATGACAGACCAAAGGATCTTGCTGGCACACTATCCCTCAGACAACGGCGCGCTGGCCCCAGGCTTATCTGTAGCAAGCCTGGTTTTATTCCTTTCCCCTTCAAATCTAATTTAAAGCTCTTTGAATGAGTCCTGCTAACTCCTGTGCAAAAAGTAATCTTGAAGAGCTACATCCAATAACTTTAGTAGGGCTGCCTTGGAAAAATGTAACTGAAGATGTTAATCATTATATTTCTACCTTTAAGGTGGATTATTCTTGCCTCTCAGTTTTCCCAATATAAGGAAGGAAGGCACAGTCTCGGAGTTTGTGGCTTAATCTGCTGTCACTGTGTAGAAAACACCTGCTCCTTCCATCACAATTTTGAGATAGTGACTTTCCAGAGAAAAAAATACAAGTTGTATGGTGTATACTAGAGATGCACTGTTCCAGGAAACAGACTGAAAGTACATGGAACCTTAATTCTGCTTGTAACAGAAAGAAAGAAAAAACTATTTGACTAATTCCTGAATGATCCTTCATTAAGCACCCCTGCAGTCTCATCAGCTGCTGTAAGATGATTATAAGTATCCCTGGATAGGTACAACACAGACATTATTGTCTATCTCCCAAGTGCAACACAACGATCACACTGCCCTTACAGATATTCCAACATGCAAAACTGGATGTTCCTGCTCTCACTTCACTTCTTGTCGTAGGAACATGTACAATTCCTGAAGTAAATGAAGAGGTGTTACTTCTGTATTGTTGATTTGGGAATTGTGAGGATACTTGAAACACATATGGCACTTCTTACTAAAAACCTCTGTTTCAAATGTAATGGGATCCACACCCTTTGGTATTGTGCTGGCATTTGAAGAAAAATTGAACAGTTAATTTACTGTATTTAATTTCAAAGAAAACATGATATCAAGTTGTGAAGACAAGGAACCTGGCAATGCCATCATCTGCAAAAGACTGTGTAAGCTGGAACACCCCAATAGTGCAAAGAGACATACATTCATTTAATACATGGCTTTTACCAGCTATTATACTATTACATTCTTAATGAGCACAAAGGCAGCATTTTTGAAACTGCTACCCATACATGGGCTTATTTTGATATTTTATGCATCTCTAGGATTACTATTCCCTCATTACAAGCACAAAAAAAGTTAGAGAAAAATCTATTTGCTTCTACAAAGCAAATAAGGTCTTCAAATAAAGTTGGAATAAACTGTGCAATAAAAGTATGCAAAAAGCAGAGAAACATTCTGTTTCTTTAGTCCCAAATGTTCTAATGGTTCTAGAAAACAAAGTCTTTAACCAAGGATGCAATGACTAAAATAATATTAACCTTGGTTAGCAATTAAATGATCACACCTTGCTTCAGACTAAAAATGTAGACAACAGCTAGTAGTTGACATCTCACTTCAACATTTTACAGCTGCTCTAAAGCAAATACTTTAGACATTTGAATGCATGCATGCATGCATCTTATTTTCCCAGGATTTCAAAGTCCACATCCAGGCTGCTGCTCAGCCATTATAAATGAGTAATTCAAGTAGGGCATGACTGCTTCTTGTATTAACTTGATAAAGATGTTTCAGTCGGAGTGCATCAACAGTTGTGTTAAGTCATCCCTTTCACAGGCTTAAACTTACTCTGTGTTAAGTTACCAGTGAAGGATAACTTCAAATAATTAAAAAAGTCTTTCTACAAATATAATTAGTATTATGATTATTATCTTTTATTACACCCGTTTTCAAAACTCAGAAACATAAATATATCTTAATTATTCCCTGTTTTTTAATTAAAAATAATTTAATCAACTGATTGTAACGTGCATTAAAGTTTCATTTCATTAGTTTAGACATGCAAGTGCTTAAAGAACTGATATGTGCACTTTAAAATACAAATCTCTTTTTAAAAAATTCCATTATATTGAAAATTATTTTGCATCCGTAAGATTTTTCAAAAGTAGGCTTTGGTTTAAAACTGTAATTTTAATATAATAGGTTCAGTTTAAGCTTATCATTTAACAATTAATTTATTATCAAACGTATGAAACAACTATTTTACAGTAATTTTAATGTCTGAACAATATTAATTCAAGACTTTGGGTAAAGCATCTTTCAAATACTACAAAGAAATACTGAACATATTTAATTTTCTCGTATGAATCTTCAGGTCACAGCCTGCAAGAGAAGATTTGCTCAATACTGAATTTTTCTTCTCTTATCACAGCAGGGACATGACAAGAGAGCTCAAAATTACAGAAGAGAACCCATACTCTCATTTCATAAATTTATTTCCACTGAATAGATGACCAAACATGAACATAGTTACACTAGAAATAAAATGTATATATGTCACCCATAGTCCAGTGCCTTAAAGTTGTACTTCACCAACTTTTAAATAAACTGGACACCTGATGGATTATGTCTTATGCCATAGAGAAATACAGAAAAGAATAATATCCAGAGGTGGTGATCCATCACATGTTCTCCACAACCCTGCTCACTAACGTTGAGTTGTATATTGTATTTAATAATTCATTAGATTCAGCCAGATCTTCTCTTATTTTTCCAATGAGTATTGTTTCTATTTACAAAGTTTCCACTATTTTCCCCACTTTGAGGAGGAAGAATACCTATGATAGCCAGTTCTAATATTATACTTAATATTGTATTTACATAATGTTTCTGTATGGTTTAAGTAGTTTTATTCCAAAAATAAAAAGAAAAAAGGCACTTTTGAGGGCCAGGGGAGATGGCAAGAGGCAGTCAGCCTTTTACTTACTCAGATTATCATTCTGATACATATTATTAATCTTCAGAGAGTACTTTACTTTCATTTATGGTTTGTATCATATTACTAGAACATGGCCTTTTTTTTCACTGGAATGATCAGTTATCAACACCGAAATTCAAAAAGACATGGATCAAACTCAGTCTGACTCCTTTCACGTCCACCTTCCCACTGGCAGTGGGCTACTTTTCCAGGATTTCTGGACATGAAGCATTATAGTCAAAAATACTTCCTCAGCTTAGCACAGATCCCAGATGAGCAGACCAGGAAGCTGTACAGTGACAGACGACACACACAGGCTAAAAGGGGAAGAGCTGGTCGATGCAGGTAAACTCTTACTGTAAGAGCTGAAATGTTTGGAACTCCCCATTCCTTCAATTCTCAATATCAGGGAACCCATTCACTGCATAACCATGAAATGTTCTCCCAAGGTCAGATAGTAGAATAATTTGCTATTCTGCAAATACACGGTTTTCTAAATCTCTTGGAGGGTAAATGACTTTTTTTTTTCCAGATCCATCTACTTCACCTTGGAAAGACATCAGGAATTAGGAAAACACTCAGGAAAGCAAGACTTTGCACTATTATGCTGTGCTGCAAATGGAGCTCAGTATCAACAATTAGCAACAGAAATGTGTTTAGATGGAAACTCGGGAGTCAGGTCAGCAAATACTTTGCTCCAGCAAATGTTTGTCTTGATTGAACCAGCTGCAAGACCAGGCGAGCACCTAGAATCTTCTCTTTAAGACAGGACTTCTGAAAAACAAATCAGGTTTTTTTCATTTTCAAAATGCCTTTCCCTCTACTGAAGAGTGTAAATCAGATTAAAATTAAGAATTAAAAATATTTAGGTATTTAATTAAACTATATATCCACTCTAATCCTATCACTGCATTTCTCAAATAGATTTAGCCCTCCACGTGATACTGAGAATGTCAGGATAACCTCAAATATACAGCATTTGTGTTTGAAGTTGCTGTACTCAGAAATCTGTTATATAGAGGTATCCAACATTAAAGGTTCAAATTATGTATGTAGGCCAATTTTAGCTATTAAATAAAACTGAAAAGTTACACAGTGCATTGTTTTCCCCATATCAAGTACTTCTGCCACCTTACACAAGTACATATACAAGTATCTTGCACATATTAGTTCTATTTCAGTGCACAGGTAACATGAAATCAGCTCATAAAGCACAGAAGTGATTAAGTGGTCTAAAGGTTACAAGTGAATAACAGTTCTGCAGTACTACTTCTACATGGTTTGCAGGTTTCTGATAACAACAGAGATTGACCTCAAGAAGCTTCATAGCACATGAAAAAAACCCCAGAACTAATTTAAATGACCTAAAATATCATCTGTCTGTTCAAAATCATTTTCAGTTTGGTCAGCTACAGGAGGATGTCCTAGCTTGAGGATCATCATAGGGGTTATCTAGATAAATTAAAATTAAAATACCACTAAAATTCTAACCTACTTTGTCTAATCCTGGCTGTGAACTGTTGTTTTCTATAGAAAACTAACTACTCGGTCCCTTAGTAACGACCCAACTTTAATTGATGACCACAACTGACTATTTGTAACGTGACAGGAAGGAACTTCTGGACAGTAATGTTTGGGTAGAACAGGACAATGTAGTTGAATATTCACTCTAACTGCATCCTAAACCATAAAAATGAGACTGTTAGTACATTTGTATTATAACCAGAACACTGTAATATCGGGAGTTACTTGTAGCTTCTTTTTAACCTGCTACAGGACAGAATCATGAAAATTACTTAAAAAACCCCTAGATTTAGAAACAAATACATATATATTTAGATCATAACTTCTGCACTAAGATACTTCATTTAGCACTGTTTTTCATCAAATGTGCTATATTTCAGTAAAATGTTATTTAACTACTTGTTAGTAATTTGAAAAAAACAGAAGTTGACCTAGTAAAAATATATTTAACCACCAAGAGTCTACTGATTTTCAGTGGTATCTATTTAGCATCTCATTACAAAAAAACCCCTCAATCTTATATGAATCATTTACATAACTAAAGAGGTAGTGAGAGTAACATAATTCAATTATAAAACCTGGAAACAGTTTAAACACTATTTGAAAATAAACAGTTACAGTCCCTTATGCCCATGTCTGGGAAGCATCCAAATGGAAGTTAAAAATCCCATGGCATTTTTTTCAAACTGGGAGGGAGCTATCCCAATATGCTGGCCAACATATATTTTCTCAATTAAAAACAGATTTCAGTGTCCAAAGCTATGTGTCAGCAATTGCTGAGAGCCTATACCTGCCACATTTTCAGAACATTCCAAACCATCAATAAGTATCTAGTCACCTTGCTGAATAAGGATTTTCCAGATGCCAGGGGTGGAAAAGGTGAATGTATTTTCATAAATACATGAAATACAGATACATTAGCCTACACTGTTATGAAAACAGAAATCATCATTTGAACCCACATGGAGATTTTTTTTTTCACTAACAGAAGTGCTAAATAGGACTTTGGTGGCCATATGGAACACTTTGATACTGCCAGACTGTAAAGTCAACAGGAATCCTGTGGAACACACATACACACACACAAAATAAAGGTAGCAGAAATAATTTATCATCTGCCATTCCCTAACTTCTACATATTTAATGAGTTGAAAGTTTAAAAAAGAAAAGGTTTTTTAACAACTTTTTTTTAGTTATTTTTACAGAATTTTCTAGGTTATGAGCTGTTTAAAGAGAAGGTTGGGAGATTGCCCTTATGTAGTTTAAAGCCTGTAGTGACTGTACTACCCTCCATTCAAGAGCTCAGAACTTCAGTTGCCAATACTGAAGCTCAAAATCCTGTCCCAAGAACTACAAGATCAATTACATTATCTACAGGCAGAACACTGTTGTCCTCAGTTAAAAGAGCAAGTCAGACAATGACTTTTTAAAGAAAAAGTTATAAAATCAGAGGAGACCCAGGCTTTCCAATTCCCTCAGTCAACAGATTTTCCAGTGCAATGTCTAAGGCTCCTGCTATTTGGAGTTGAGTCGCCATCTTCATTGTCCAAGTTTGGTTCTTATTTTGCCCTATTACCAAACTCTTAAGTGATACTATTAAGAAAAAGAAACAGGAAAAAGGCAAAAGTACTTCTTTGACTTAAGGTATTACTCAGCTTTCACAGTGCAGCTGACCAGTACATCTCAAAGTCAGTCAGGATTGAAAGAAAAACAAAAGTATTTTCAGGGAACTTTACTATACAATCTCATCATCATGGCTGGGCTTCGCAAATGAAGATTTGGGAAGGCTCTATCCACATTTGTTACAGGCACGCTGGTGGCTTACGAGGCCAATATGAGATAGACATATCCGACTGCAAATATACAATCTAACTTCCTAACAACTGACAAGACACTGTAGTTTTTTCTGTCTCTCTTTTTTTTAATCAATTTTTAAAGTACCATTTTACAAAACTCAGAATCCTACTTAGTCACATTTTCAGAATTGTAGAATGAATGCATGTACTGCTGAAGGATTTATGGCATACTGAGAGGAACTGACCGCAACATAAGCAGAGAGATGAAAACACCTCTTCCCCCAAGGGGATTTGCAGAATTACTTGAGGGAAAGTTGAACAAGCTGGCTTATTCCTGCATTGTGCAATTACCTTTCTATAGCAAGAACTTACTGCCAGTTGCCAGATTTATGCAACTCACTGTAAATAGTCTTAATCAAGTTAGCATAGTATAGTTTGTCCCTCTCTTGTGCTACTCCCATGGACATGAAATTTACCATTGGAGCCAGCAGAGGAACAGACTGCACTCAAGGACAATTTACTTCCCTCTTAGAATAAGAACTAAATGCTGGATCTTTGTAAGACAGTAGATGCAGACGTGATTCAAGTCTGGAGAAATATTTTATATTTAACTTGGCTATAGTGTACAGCATACTGAGTTGGGAGGGTAGTGGCTAAGGATGGAGCAAACACAGAGCTGGCAAAAAAAAAAATACAAAAAGGCTTTTACTTTCTCAGATAGGTACTAACTTGGCATTGGTAAATATCGGTTACCAACTTGCTCTTCCCCACATCATTCGCCCACCCTGAACTGGTCAGCAGTACCACCATCTGCTGCCCTGCCCTTCTTTGAACTGTGGATAAAGTTAAGTTCTCCCACATTGTGTGTGCTACAATCAACTAATTTAAAAATCATGAGAGACAAAGGGAGGGAGAAATTGCATTACCACAAAATACGTTTGCCCACAAGTTCTATCGAAGACAAAACTTCTAAATTTAGCCTCACACTTCAGGCAGTTGAACTGCTATTTTTAATCAAATTTTGAAAACTATAGGATATTACCAGAAAATTTCTTCTAAAAATGTTTACTTAATTGAATTTAAATCCACTCTACTCAAAAATGAGACTACATGAATACTGTGTTTTCAGTAACTTATACTATTAGTATTCATATTTTTCCAAGGCAAAATATGAGAATAAGCCAGATTTTGAAAGCAATTAAGAGGATACAAATGTTGTGCACTGCAAGAGCACAGTTCTCAAAAGACCAGAGTCCTGGCAACTATCATAATCCTTTTGAAATTGTGCATATTAAGATTAAAGATCACTTTGTTCCTCTATTCCCACAGCTAGTTGGTATGGTAAAAAGATCAGTCTCCTAGTTTTATATGCAACATCTTTAACATTTGCTCTCCTTTCTGTGCATGTGATTAAATGTAACATTTTGAAATCCCAAAGTTCTGAGAAAAACATAAATCCTTGTCCACAGCTGCTGTTTGACTCTGGAAACACATGCATTTTCTTTTCAAGCATCTACCATCAAAAAATCCCAAAGGACTTGAACTGGAGAACACCTGCATCTCTTCATTTAGTTCCAATAACAGAGCCTAAACTTCAAAATTACAAAAATAGATGCTGTGTTCAGCTGCAGTTACATTCTGCCCCTAATTCCCGTGAACAAAAATGCTAAGAGCATGAAATCATTCAGGCAAGCTCTGTCATCGAGAGGATAAGATTTTTTGCACCAGAAGCCCAGTGGGAACTTGATAGAAAACTGGCAACAATTACAGATAAAGTACATAGTGAAATCCTCAGGGAGAGAAAAGGAAATGTAATAAGATAGATGGGTATAATTTTTACACATTTATGTCCAAACCACAAATGTGAATTGTCTTTAATTACTCCAATATAGTAGGCATTTTTATTCGTTCATTGTGTTAAAACTTCCAAGATACTTCAAATTAGCCTATGAATTCTCTTTTACAAGGTTTTTTTTCTTTAAAATTTATTTACTTGTACAAGTATTCATTTAAATTTGAACTGAGGACTTAAAAAATATTGTTCCAGCTTCAAAATCCAGACTTTGTAGTATCCCAAGTCCAAGCAGGCAAAACTAAATAAAAAAATATGTCAATGACAGGCTTTTTTAACTGCAAAAACTGGAAGTTGGGGGCATATGTAGATTTATATGCATAAACCCAAACATATGTAAAAATCTCTCACCTCCTTTCAAGTAGGTTCTAACACATAAAAATCAGCTGGTTTATGATAAGAAAAAAAGTTTATGTCCCTACTTTTACGACAATTTTTTTGTATTTGAAGATATGAATTCTTCAGTTATTTTTTTCCCTTGTTGGAGAAGGGGGTGAATGGAGTGATCTTATCTATATTATAAAATATTGACAGAGGAGAAAAAATATCCGAAAGTTTTTGGACGTTTGAAGAACTTATCACTTAAACATGAAATACCAACTTTTATAAGATTGAATATTTGCTCTTTGGCCTTCATGCAGCTTTGACAAACCAGAAAAGCCTCCCCACTCTTGCTATGCTCCACAGCATAACAGGAATACAGGTGATACAGTACTTCTCTTTACTCTCTTATTTCACTGCTGCATTACTGAATATTTAAGCTGATGTCAAAGAAAACTTTATTAATTGTATTTTTTATTTTAGTTCCTCTTGATTTATATGTAATAAAGCTGTCCATACACTGGCTGTGCACGCACTCCCAATTATTCAACATGGCAAACCAAATAGAGCGTAATCAGCTCACCCCATCTATTCAACAGCTGGTCATAATTAAATACTAACACCAGCATTCATTTTGAAATCTCCCTCTTCTCTCAAAGGCCAGGTGAAACAAACAAGGTCTGCAGCTTGCTCCAGGGTTAATAAAGCCACGGTTATTTCAGAGAAAGAGTAAGAAGACCTCCCCAAGCCCTGGAGTAATGGAATAATCTCCTCTCTTGTATTTATTTTAGATGCTGCAGTTTAAAGACTGGGTAGCATATCAACTGGTTTTTACAACTATGCACAGAGATACCTGGGACAGCTTTTCATACAACAAAATAGCCAAAATTAAAATCAGAACTCAGACTTGTATTTAAGGATTAAACAAAATCATGTTTACGTTCTTTGTCCCTAAATACTTCCCTCAAATTTTAAATATATCCTCGGGGATATATATATATATATACAGGTAGGCAGTAAAAGGAATTTGCACAACATCCTGATCACCCTGGATCATATGATTCAAGTGTATACAAGACAGTATACAGTTGCTGACTCAACAAAGAAAGGAGGAGGAATAGTCCCCTGCCTGTTCCCAAGGTAAATATGCCCTGATTTATTCAAGAAAACCATTGCCATTTGCACAATCTCCTCCTTAGCATTTTATATCCAAACAGGTGCTTTGATTTTTGACCAAGTTGTTTTCTAGTCAACTTAATAAATTAATTAGTCCAAATTCCTATTCCAGACAACATTTTTAGGAAAAATTTCACAAACAGCACAATGTCAGCACTGCACAATCACCTTCAGTAGTACAGCTCTAAACCCTTGTATTCCTGAGGCATGAGTTTTTGCTGTGAAATTATCCAGTATAGCTTTTTGAACTCCCAGAAGTGACTGCAACTGACAGCAAAAGCATTTTTATGCTCTCAAAGCACCTCCTGTTTTCCCTACATGTAATTTTCACAGTTGTAAGAAAAAGAATAGTGATATCTCCTGTATTAAATTGCCCAGCTTCTTCAGCAAGTGTATCTGAAAGCAAAAGCTTTTGTTAACTCCCTGACCCTTTGTACAGAACCTAAAATAACTGAAACATTAATGTTTCCTGGTTTAATTTATGTTTAAAAGAAAAATCATTTGCAGCATGCCACTCTTCCTGTTGACTGGAACCAAAGTTCAGCAAATCAGTCAGCTTTTCCCCCTCATTTGTCACCAGACACAGATGCCACCTTACAGATCTAGAGGAGGAGAGCTAGAGTCTGAACATGCATGTTAGCAAATGTCATTGAGTACATGGGATCAATACAACTGTCCTGAGACACTGAAGGGGTGGGTGATGTGTCCAGTAAATGTTCAACTCTAAGATCTTCTCATTTGTAATGCATCTCCATTCATCTACAAGACAGGTACCACAGACACTAGTCTATTACAAAACCTGTGTTCTGCCTCTCAGAGTCCCTGCATGTAAGTCTGCCAGCACTACATTTGTCAGTGCCTTAATTCTCATTGGCACCTCCTGTCACAACCTATCAAGGTCTCTCCACTATCTAATTAGACTATTCATAATACTGACGAGCTAAAATGTACCCTGTGACCTATAACAAAAGCAGTCATTCTACAGTATAGGTAGGTATCCACAGATCCTTTAAAATGTAGTTAATATTCTAAAACAAAAATCAGAAAATTTAACTGAAAAAGGCAAGAAATGCAACAATTAACAATAGCAATAAATATTGTTATTATGAACATTCAAAAGGTATTTAAGAGAGACAACAGGTGCAAGAGATTTTAACTTCTGTTTCAAAATGGATCTGAGTAATTCAGACACTGTTGAATCATGAACTGCTTTTTGGCAATGTTTTAGGGGCAGGAACTGAAGATAATTATTACAAAAACACTGCTGTAATCATTTCCAACATGATGCTCTCCAAGAAACATACAAGTACAGTTACTGAAAAAATAACCTAACAACTGCTGGAGTGCACAGTGCTTACAAATATTTACTCTGCATAAGAATCAAGTGTTGCTTACATATGCTCATAAAAATTACAATGACGGTAATAAATTCACTGTTACTTTTCAGACTAATGACATTCAACAACCATTACAGATGAAAAAATAGAGAAAAAAGTACACTGTTCAAGTTATGTCTGTGTTTCATAATATTGGGTCAGCTAATTCTTTTGCTTTCCTTAACCTTGATACTTTTGGGGTTTGTTTCCCCCTCCATTTGATTCCATTGATTAGCGTGGCGACAGAATAAGCTTTGAAAAACACGAAACCGCGATTTGTAACAAGCACCATACTGACAGCAAAACATATTTCCATGTATATTTCACAAACCATATGAGAGTTATTTTAAATAACTTTAGACACATTTCAAAATGGTCAGTGTTGCTTAGACTAATGTTTTCTTTAAAGATCACTTGAAACCATAAGAATGTCAGGTAAAAGAATTTATGCCCACAAAGTCAACAACACCCTTAAATTTATCCAAGCAACTCTCCAAAATTATTAACTTCTCATCTAAATCCACTATAACACCAAATTTGATGAGGTCAGATGTGTGCCCTGTAGCACTTTAAAAATATCTTTTTTATTTTTAACAAATTTTATGATAAACAAATTCTTAATAATAAATTATGCTGCAAATTTATAAGAATCATTTTGAATTTGGTATGCCAACTTCTGTATAAGAAGCTCAACCAGGAAGAAAGACTAGAGTTAATATTTTCAACATGGATCCTGCTCCCCCCTCCCCCACAACCTCCAAGTTTACAAAAGTTTCCATATAAATGGTTTAAAAGGCAACCAAAGTCAATGAAGCATTCCTTATTGAAGAAGACATACATCAAAATGCAGCTCTTAGTTGTTTTGTCTCACAGTGAGCTAAAGTTATAATGTGTGCAGTATGTGTAAAAGATACTTTGACATTTGGCACATTTTATATCAAGCCCCTCTTTTGAAAATTACATTGGATCGGAAAAATGGGATGTGATATCAGCTTAACAAGAGTTTTGCACTTACCAGAATTATGGCAGTAGTCCATATACTGTGGAATTTGGATTGTAAAGGCTACCAGATCTGGAGCTAAAAGAGATTCTGGCTTTCTACTCTCATTGAGCCATTTACTGCTGTGTAAGTCTCTGGTGTCAGAAGGTCCTTGAATTAAAGGAATCAGCTTCTCTTTTCCACCATCACCTAAGATAAAGATTAGACTTCTTACAGCTTTTAGTATAACAAGATAAATTTTCAACACATAAACATTCACTAGTCCAAAGAGAACAGCTATTAACATTGTGAGTACAGAATTAAAAGAGGAAATTGAAAGAGCAGTATCATATAAACTACTGAACAACTTAATGTTTATCCTGTAAATGCCTTGACATCCAGGAGGATTTCAAATAAAATAACCAATTATCTTTAAAACAGTAATTTCCTTTACAATGTTTTATTAATAATATATTTAAATTGAGTTCATGGTAATGTTTAAATACACTAAATTTTTTATGTTCTTGATATTAGTTGCCTTTATATATGAAGGTATCATAGATGTTGACAAGTTCATGCATGCTCTTCAGGAAAAATTCTATTAAAGAAATAAAAACATAGTTACCACAAAGCCCTCTAAAACTTCACAAGCAAAATACATACTTGTATTCTTAATGGAAAAAGAGACATTAAACAATCAACATGAAAATTATGCTAAGAATAAAGCCAAGTGCAACTATTCTCTGGTTTTCCCATTTCTTGAGTGCTTTTAGATTAATGTTTGTCTCCGCAGAAAAAAAAAATATTTTTGATTTAATGTAAAAATTGACTGTTCTGGGGCAAGGCTGGATCATCATGACATACTTAATAATAATAATAAAAAAAAACCAAAACAGAATACAAAAAACCCTCTCTGATTCATAGGAACAATGAGTAAATTCTTGTTTCAGTAACTCTCCTTGTAAAAAGCAAGGCCAATTCTCCTATACAGGCAATAAAGTTTTACATGGTCCAGCTGCACATACCTGGGGCTTTGGCACAAATTTTTATTGATCCCATGGTCCCAGAGGCACATTTGACCAATGATGTGCTGCAGTACTTCAATTCAACATTCTGGATTGAGCCCTCAAGAGTTGGCAGGGGATTCTTAGATTTCACACCTAATAAAAGAAAACTGCAAATGTACTAGCCTGTTGAATTTAAATATTTTTATATTCCTTCACCAAGGCATTTAAACTTAATTATATTTTAATTATCTACCTTAGATGTTCTTACAGCACTTTTGTTGTGATTCACAGTTTTTAAATGAAAGTGAGAGAATGCTGCGTATGGGCTTTTTAATACAAACAGTTATGCATGAAATATATATAGATACTGTGAGGAAAATACACAAGGCCACTTAGAAACTGGAATAACAAATAGGTATATATACACACATACACTTTTGTTTTCACTTTATAAGTGCCATGTCAACTATTCTCCACATTTTTATTACGACCATTTCATTTCAGGATCTTAAAATGACTAAGTGTTTTCAGCTTTAAATTAGACAACAGCATTTTACTCAGTAGCAATGTAAAGCACTAAATCCATGCAGCTGAACAGTACAGAAGGCCAACAGCACACTTGCCATTTTTCAGAGGAAACTGGAGTTCAAACCTTGCCTTAGGTCACAAGTGGAAATAAGTTTTGGTGGTCTTTCCTCAGCGCCCATCTGTAAGCACCAGAAAACTACTACACCACTTGGAAGAAATCGGTGCTATTGGCAGCCACTTCTGAAGAGCTGCTGAGAACCGCAGCAGAAGCAGCAGGGGATCTGCAAGCCAGGACTGAGATATGTTGGCAGAGCTCAAGGGCAGGCCCCCAAAACAGCCCCAGAGCATAGGTGGAGGAAACCAGCCCTCCTATTTTCTACAGCTCTGCCTATCAGAAAAAAACACATAAATTTACTTGCAAATTAGAAATAAATAGTTTCAACACCTGTAAGAAGTATGAGAGGAAAAACTAACAGAAGTTACCTTTTTTATGCTTTTTTCCCCTCTTGCAGAAGTGACTTGGAATTTGCCAGTTAAAATTGGCAAGCAGCTTGTTAATTATGCAAACATTAGTATAATTATGGAACCATTTCCTCGCATATGTGACATAGAATTTGTTCCAAAGTCCGTAATTATGCAAGGAAAGCATTATGGAATATCGGGTAAAAAATTAAAGTATTTTGATACATATTGCAAGATACTTACACACATTAAAGAAACTTAAAATATTATCTACGGAATGAATTAATTAGGTTTTTGCAAAATATCTCAAAGACTTAACCAAAAGAAAAACCTTTAACGTATATTAACTAGGGAAAAATCCTAAAAAAATTACAGGAAACAAAAAGTTTCAGATTAAACTTGGTAATTGTGCTTAGTGACTATTTCAGCTCCTAAACATTGAAGAGTATTTGGTAGTGCACATACAATCATTTAGCAAGCAGTCTTCTTGACATATATTTAAGCTTTTTTCTGGTAAGACATTAAAATAAATTTTGAATAAAAAGTACTTTCCAAGATATGAAGAAAGAAGCAGCATATGAAGGGACACACAGCACTTAGTAAAGCACAATGCTGTCTGCAAGTAGGTTCCACGTTCTATGCATACTTTCTTATCAAAATTGTCTTCAAGGCATGTCCAGCCTTTTCCTAATTTGTGATTCAGGAAGGCTTCAGGCTGAAAGAATGCTCACTGAAACCCATTTGTATGCCTTCCTTTACAACACTCCATTGGTTCTCAGTCTGAAAGATCAGTTTTAGTCTTGTGAATAGACCCTCGTTCCCATTCTTGCTCAGGGTAATCCTCTTTTAAAGCTGAAAATCTCATTTGATCTAGAGGATGGTATCTGACACAACATATGAATTTGTCAAAAGCAGATAGGGTATCTGTAGGCATTTCTGCCTTCTCAGACTTCCTATAAACTTGTGCAAATAGAGGTCATTGTTTTTAAAAAAATTAAAAAAAAAAGATGAAGAAAGAAGGGGAAAAAAAAGAAAAGAAGGAAAAAAAGGAAAAGAAGAAAAAAATGTTTTCTCCATTTTCTGCCTATTCCAAAACAAAGTTTATAAAATATAGTAGCAGTCAATATTACAATAAACCAAATCAAACCGAGTTCATATTTTGACCCTCATCTTTTAAGTCCTCTCAAAACTGGTAGCTTCTTGCTGTTTCCATCTTTCAGCAACTCTTTTTTGCCTGAAAATACAAGGTGGTATGTCTGATACATTTCTCTTCACTATGCAAGGATAAGTATTTTTAAAACTAAATAATTCCCATAATGGAGTCCACTTTTAGATGCACTACCCTGGACAACTTCTCTGCATTGAGCCTAAAATATTCCATGTTAGTTACATGCGTAACTTATGTTCTGTTTTAGTATCCTATTTGAAAACAAGGAATGAAGTTTAACATGATTGTGTTCCCTATTTGTTTCTGGTTTTCTGTTCACTTCTATTCCCTCACCAAATAACTTCTGGATTCATTGAATTTCAGCAAGATATGACAGTATTATCAAAGACATTTATTTTCTACAATATTTATGAAAATGTAGGTACATTTGTCCTGTTAACGGACCAGTCATCATACTCATGACCGCCAGCTCAAAAGAGCCAGTGCACTGCTTTTCACCCAGCCAGCAGTTAGGGATGTAACTGCTGGGGAAACTGGGAAAGAACATGAAGAAGTAACTGTAATAAGCAATTTTTTTCTGGAACATCTTTTACAGGGATAGGATGAACACTTCCTCCATTGTTTTTAACTGCATGAAAACAAAATACAAAAGCATTAGGAAAAGACAGTATAATCATGCCCCTCCTTTTCTACTGCATTGCTTTGATGGCAAATGGCAACCAGCTTTCAGCTTTAGCACCTGATAACCACCACACTCTACAGTAATCAAGGAGAAGTTGCAAGAAAAAAAGAATTTTTCTCAAGTTTCACAGCTCTGGACTGAAGGATACTCAGAAAACACATTTATTAATTACTGAAATCCTATTCAGAGTCTACAGTAAGGAGCTTAAGATACCTAACAAGACTTTCATCACAAAGACAAAAATCACTTGAACCTATCGTGATTTCCCTTGCCAATGTACAAGTACCTTTTTCAAAGTACAGAAAGTTTAAAGACTGTTGGTGAACCATTTATAATTAGTAGGTTTAATATAGGAGCACATTTTCTTCAGTCTCTGAAAATTTTTGGAAATTATGAATCATCCCTCATAAATTTGTCAAATTGGCAAGCTGCTCTATGGAGAAGAAAGAAGCCTTGTTTCCTCCCTACACCTCTGACTATCTGTACTTTCCTACCCTGTAACTATAGTTCTTCCCAAATATTCTCCCTTATTATTTCTTTCATCATAATAATATTATCATAAAATCAAAGTCTCAACAATTGTAAACATAATTAAATATTCCTTAAACACCTATTTCAGCAAACAAATGTTTAAGTGAGCAAAGACTAGGGCTTCTTTCCCTCCCCTCAATGTTTATTAACATTTTAGAAGTAGTGCCATTTCAAGGGATTGATTGAGCAGGAAGATGTTCAAACTCCTAGATAAGAAATGCTTTATGCCTTCAAGTACTAACTCAAATTTAGTATGGAGACAAACATACCAGCATTTTAATTTAGACATTGAGCATGAATTTGAAGAGGAACTAGGAAAACCAAATCTATCACTGCCAACAGCAACATTATGCAAATTCAACGTCCTGCACATGAAGCGTGAGAAAGGTTTATTCCCAAAATGCAAGACAAGAGACTAGAATTTGTACTGTCTTCACTCCTTGGGAAACACTACTGCGATTTACTTGACTTGGTTGCTCAGTGGAATCAAAACTGGAGAACGGGGCAGCCATGTTTATTTTTTAGTACGACTCACATTTTCTCCAATTAATTTAGTATTTTCATCAGGAACAGGGTAATTAAAGACATTATGGAGAGTGAGAGAGTGAGAGTGAGATATATATATATATATATATGCTTGTCTCCATTAAATACAACCCATTGCTGATTCCAGACAAAAATTACAATTTTCTAAATGTGCAATTTTTTTACTGGAAACATCTTGCCCATTGTAGAATGATTTGCAATACAAATCAAGTGTTTCCTTCCCAGTATAAATATAAATTTATATATAAAAATCTATATCCATTCATATAAATATATATAAAATATCGGTATATGTTTATATAAATATATATACACTGTGCTTATACTTGGGGATCAAACATAGCCTGTTTCACTTGATTCAGACACATAGAATAAAACACATCACCAAATATCTAGAAAGCTGTTCTTTCTGTACTGCAGAAGCCAAAAATAGGCAGAAAGGTTTTCTAACTTAAAATCTACTCAACCTTGACAATTTAAACCTTGTGCACAATAACCCTGAAGAGCCATTCTGCTCCAGAAACACAAACAGACGAGGAAGGCTCTCCCACACCTTCAATTAGACATTCACATCCTACTCCCAGCTTTTCTGATTATGGTCAGCTTTGGTCTGTTCTGTGTACATAACCTAGCCACATAGCTTGCCCTGAGTTCCTACATTTCATGTCATTCTATGTCATCATCATCATGGCTAGGCTTAGTGAACAAAGATTTGGGGAGAATTCTATGCGCAAGCAGAGGGGAACCAAATACCTAAAGGCAGGTCACAACTGTGTCTTTATAGATCAGCCCAGGATTTCTGTTAACAAACCTATTAATGCTGAACAATCCTTTAATTTAAGACCTGTTTAAAAACATTACTCAATTAGTGATTTTATCAACAACCTACACATCTTCTGCCAATCTGTTCATGATAAGGTGAATTTGCAATGATTACCAGCAAACAAAGAGACAAAATCTAAACTGATCAATCACAAAAGACAAGAAACCAGCAAAAGAGGTATGTTACTGATTCTGAGGACAACAGTCAGGACTGTGTGCTGCCAAATCCCCAAAATACAATAAGTAACTCTTTAGAAAAATCATAAAAGAGAGAAGTTAAAAATATGAAATAGGAAATGAATAAGGCATAACTAAAACTTCTAGAAGTGACTCCACATGAATTGTCCCCATATTTAAGTTATGGCCTCAGAAGGAAAAATTTCAATATTTAAAGCATTAAGTACCAATAAACTATGGCTTGGCAACATGCTATAGTAAAAGGCCATCACATACTTCTCAAAATGATTGCAAACTCAGTAAAAAGATCAACCCATGAATAAAAGTAAGGAGCTATTAACCAAATGAAATAACATTTAGGCCTAAGTCTTACTGGAATCAAGACAAAAAATGTCAAATTATTTTCACAGAAACATATATTTAGGTTTTACATGACTAACACAAAAAAGCTAGTAAACAAATTGAAGCATTAGAAAAACCTCATTTCTCTCCCAATACCCATTTGTGTTCAGTCTCTGCTTAAGGAGTACATCAGTAAGAACTTCTGAAAGTCAGTACTGAACTTGGTTAGAGAGATGGCACCTCTGAGGAACTTGAAGATAAAACCAAACTTAATTATTTCCTCCTTATAATAAGAATGTAACAGAAGCCAGAAAGACCAGCTCTAACTGGCACCAGTCCTACTTCTCACGTTCAAAGCACTTATCTCTTATCTCTTTCGATCATTCTGCTTCCTCATACACATCACCTGAAGAGAATAAACTGAGAGGTTTTGTTTGGGGTCCCCCCCCTCTTTTTTTTTAAACTGGAAAACAGAGAAAAAGAGATTTTTCTAAAATGTAGAAGCTAGGTTATAAGTACTTTCTCAGTTTCTTTCATAGTAAAATTAAATCTTTGTGATGAACTTCCTCAAGCATCTTTACTGTGTTCACAATTGCACATTTTTAACCTATCACCATAGTCTACAGATCATATTTTGCAACCCTAACACAGACACTCACAGGCTACTATTTTCTTTCTTCCTCAAAACAGTAATTCAGGCAGCTTATCTGAAGGAACTTCAAGGGACAGTTGTTCAGGGCTTTTTTCTAACTCAGCTTTATTTAGCATCACAATTCCTATTCTGATTATCATAGTTCCTTATTTTCTAGTAACTGTGTCAACCTGGTTTTAGTCTACATACGTCTATTCTAAGAAATTATTGTTTCATCCTCACCCACTCCCAAGACTTAACATGGTAATAACAAAAGGATTATGGTAGACTTGTCTTGCCTCCAATGCATGGTGAACTAGACAGATTTTCTACGGTCTTAAGCTTCTTGTGCCATAGTTCCACACATAAAAGAAATCTGTCCTAAAAAATAGTTCTGCTTTCATTTCTCTTCCACCATAGTAAATAATCTTCCACAATAAAAAGTAAATGCATGAAAGGGTGAAATTCAGTGACAGCGTGAAATACTCTAAAAAAGGTCAAGCTGTTTTGCTCTTGGGCAACAGTGATAAAATACTTATCAATGTAAGTATCTACCATTTTCTTCATCAGAACATAAGCTGCAAAACCCACATGTATGTGCACATACAGCAGAAATGAACCTCTTAACACAGTTTCAGTATTTTCACAGGCAGATTTCAGGGCCAAGCACACAGCCAGTCATACACTGGTCTTCACCTCGGATATCAATATCAAAATCTCTCTAACTGACCACTCTAATCCTCAAACTGTCTGTAAACAAACTAAGGCTTCTCCATTGCCTGAACACTAAACCAGATGTAGGACTGCCATTATTAAAAGAGATTTACATATTGCAAAGTATTTCCCAGCTTGCTAAATAACAGCAGCATTTCATCTACAGGGAGAGTCACTTAAAACAGGCAAAACCCTGTTGTTACATTCCTATTTCAAGACTCCCTACACAATGGCCTTCAAACAGTTCCCCATCTGCCTCAATCCAAAAGCCTCTTGATTTTTCTAAAGCCCTGCTTCAAATGGAGAGGTAAATAAGAAACCTGTGATTCAAAAACTGAAAACCAATATTGAAGAAAACATACAACATTTGGAATAATATAGTTAAGGCATTCAAGGTAAGAAACACCCTTCTCCAGGTGCTCTTTACAGCACAGCTGGAGGTGATGTCAGTGAAGATAACATCTTCACTAATTAACTAATTAACTAGGATTTTATCATTCTTCCCTTCTAGTAATACAGATATTTCCTTATAGACCTACCAAAACTCCCAGTGTGCTGTTTTCACCTGCAATGGTACTAACACTGACTGGAGCACAACTGGCCAGCAACTGACTGCTAAGTTTCACGTGTGATTATTAACAAGTAATATTTATTTCAACTACTATTATGTACTATTTGATAACTGTTTTCAGGACAGAAAAGACAGGGAGTGTGGTGATGGAAGCTGTGAACTTCACTAGGAGCAATCATTCTGTGAAAGAAATCTGCTGCAAAAAACTGCACTGGAGTTGGCATAGGCACAAGAGCTGGTGCCTGAGGTGCTGTGAGAGCAGGGAAACAAGGTGGGAACAGCCCTGCCTCAGCAACTTGAGGGAAAAATTGTAGCAGCTCAAACAGTAGACCTGTGAGCATGACATGGAGTGGCAAGCAGCTGGCCCTTGGCATCCCCCAAGTCAGGGGAGGCCAAGCCTGGGCAACATGGACAATCACCAATCTCTCTGCCATGAGAAACCTCAGTCTCATCCCCCACTGCCAGACTTCTCCCACCCCCAACTGGACTATGGCTCCTTTTGATCTAAAAAGCCAACATTTAGAAAAGGAATACTTCCATCTTTAAACATATATAATATTGCAAATAGCTCTAAAATCTTGGTGTGGAAAGTGTAGTTTTGGCCAACTTATTAACCTCATTATTGCTAACATTCAGGCTATTTAGGCATCAATAATTATAAGCGTACCTAACTGAAGCTATTATTTTAGATTTGGCAATATGACACTGGTGAGGACACAGGATTAAAGTGGCTTTAGTGCCACAGTTCCTGCTGTTGTAAACAGGGGTTCAGAAAAAGAAAAGGATCATTTTTTCTTTCTGCACAATTCAAAAGCTGCATTTCAGATACGGCTGTATCATTTGAGAAAAAATGGAAGAAGCCCAAGTTAATGTGTCAAAATAACTTGTCTTCCAAGAAAATGCAAAAAACCTATCAGTCTGGATTTCTAACTCTCAAAAAGCATGTCTTATCAATCCACATACCTATGCGTTGTCAGTAGACAAATGCTAAAAGTTACTTGGATGCAAATGCTTCCAGGATACAGATAAATAAGGACTTGAGAAACTTTCACCATTAAGTATTTGAAGTAAGATCCTGAAAAAAACAAAGACTGACAGAGGGACAGAGGAAAGAGCTCACAGATTCCACTCCCTGCACCACAGTCTTTGTTTGGAAGCATGCACTCACAATTGGTTGCTTCCATCTCAGTTGTACATGTCCTTTCAAACAAAGTAGTTTTGCTGTATTCGAGGATAATAATAGTTCATGCGAAATCTCAACATGTAAAGTATATTAAAAGACTTTTTCTCATTAATATATGCTAATCTGATCACGAAAAACATGAACTGTGTTTTCTACCAAGTCTAGTTCGATTTGGCTTATCTTCAAACACACTAAGCATAAGTTTCGTTATATCTTAGGCTCTGGAATACAACCTTCATTTTATAAGTCTTCTTTTAGTAAAAAGGAAGGTAGGAACTAAAGATAAACTTTCTAGGAAAGCAAATTGTAGGATGAAAGGACACATTCTTAGATGAACCCTAGCTCATCCCAGATCTTATCACTTTCTGTTGTGGCTGTGGAGCTCTTTTCTCTAAGACGCATCTACTCAAATTAGCTATTTAGCAACTATAAAACTAATAAAGGTTTCCTAGGAGTTTGTATTACCCTTAAAAAGCCTCATTCATCAGAACAAATGCAAACTGCATAGTGCTATGTAACATACCTACTATGCAAAAGACAAGAAGTGCCAGATCTTAGCTGGTTATGAGCTTCCCTGTAACACACATGATACCCAGTCATCTGTTTGCTGTCAAACAGAATAGCCAATGGCTGAAATCTATCACAAGCTCAGTTGGAGATAACTGAATTAACAGGACAGCACAGTTATGGACCAGTAAAAAGGTTAACAAGTTGAGGATTCTAGAGGATGGACACAGTAATCTTTTAAGTACAGAAACTGCAAAGGTCCATAAAAATTCAAAAGAAGGGCAGATGTGTTCAGAAACAGCATTATAAAAAAAATAATAAAGAACATCTAAGGTGCAATCACTAACAGTTAATTTCCTGAGATGCCAGGGATAGTGGGAGAAGCAAAAGAGAACATTAACATCTTTCAGTTGGGAAGTGAAGAAAGCCAGCAGTCGCATGGTTAAAAGACGGAAAACAGAAGTTGCTGCTTCAACCACTGAGTGTAAAGGAGTAGGCAATGGCAGGAAGACAGTAATTAAGGTGGATAAGTAAAATATGACAGACATTATATGGAAAGATTAAAATACAGTATATCAGTATTACCTTGAACAATCTCTCCATGATTCTCCTTCTCAGAGAACACATGCTGCTTTAAAAACCAGAAAGATCTCGGGTTACCCTTTACATGTTGTTTTCCATGCACATAGATGACGAGATCTCACTGTCTTTAAAGAAGAGTCTTGTTTCTAACCGCAGTATCACTTTTACTCAGAGTTTTCTATATCGCACTGCATTTCTTTATATCACTATGCTCCTCCCAGCAATTTAAATATCGATTGTTAGGGTATATACTTAAAAACCCAATGCTCTGATATTAACAAACATGTTTGTATTTTCTTTTAAACAGCCTATACAACTACCGAGGACTTAAAGAAAAAGAATACATTTAGTGTATGGAATGGCAGTTTCTTACACCAGGAGGATATTAACCTTTAATACTTGAAATCATTAAAGAAATGTTTGTAGAAATATTTTTAGCCTCTTTATCTGGTCAAAGTACTGGAAGTTAAGTCGTGTCTGTACAAACCAATCATTTCACCAGCAGTTTTATATTTCTTTAAAGCCTCATATAAAAAGCACCTGCTTAAAGTGAGTAATGGAGTTTTATATTCATTGCACTTAGGAACAGCGTATGTAACCTATTCCGTTTTCCTCCCTTGTGGAATATATTTCAGCTTATATTGCACAGCACATTACCGATGTGTATAAAGACTCTCTGATCAGCAATTTGGACTGCAGACAGCAACCTGCATGAGTACACTTTTTTCCCCCCTCCTTAAATACAGTATCCACTTGATTCACCAACACAAATTAAAACCATCCTTTAAAGACGATGATCTCACCTTCACAGTGAATACATAAAGCCCATGCATGGAACATCATAACAATGTCAGGCTACAATCTGCAGCATACACCCTGCACAACCAACAAGCAATACACATGCTGTCAGCATTATAAAGAAAGAAGCCAGCATATAATCTTTTGCAGCCAAAGAAGAGAAAATCTCCATTAGTGTGATTAATTTTTGAAATGTTAAAAAACTTACTGTCTATTAAGATCAAAAAAAAGAAAATCCAAATGCATGGAGTCCTGTAACATAGCATGTATTAAGGATACAATTTAATCTTGGAATTTGCATCTTGTTAAAAACAGCATGAAAAAGGGTACTTCTTTACTATAGCTTATTAAAGCACATGCTTGTGACATCTTTGTAGTTGAGTAACTTAAGGAACTCAACTCAGCCTCAGCAGAAGGTTTCCCTGCAGAATTTAGTACTGTATTTTAATAACAGTACGAACTTGAATAGTCTAAGAACAGTTGTCTTCAATTACAACAACATTCATATTGTACTCAAGTATGTAATATAGGCATGATTGTAACAAAAAGAACATATTTCAATTTTTTTTCAGTAACAAGGTAACAGTGGTTTTTGAAGGAAAACTGATATAATTTCTGTAAACACTTCTGCACAATTAACCAGAATCATATAATTGTATTCATGAATCCATTGTAACATGGATTTGTGTGTTCTGTGTGTATATTACACACAGAAAACACATTGATTTCCATGTCTTTCGAAGTGTCCTTCTGATTTATCCTCTACGCACAGAATTCTATCTTCACAAAAACAGATGCCACCTTAAAGTAGACAGTTACTTTTTGCATCTTCTTCCATGCACATATCTCTATGTTGGTAAGTTTTAGATAACATGGAAAATAAATTTGCCAGAACAACTTAAACTAGGCATAGAATTACCCATCAATATTATTGCACGTAAGTACTCACTGAATACTCATTGAACTAAACAGGAAGAAGGGCTATATTACATTAGCTTGATTAGTACCTCATGGAAGGCTGCAGAAGTTTTGAGGTCAAGGCAAGTTTACAGAGCTCATGAGCAGTGGAAGGAATATTCTGTAGTCACACATCTGAGGTAGTATCTGTGATTGGGGAAGAACATGTTTTCTAACTTACTCTAATTAGGTTAGCACTACAGTAGGCTTGTTTGTTACAAATTTTAACTGTGATATACTTAGGACAGTAAATCTTGAGAAATTTAGCCATTATTAAAATAGCTGAGGAAGAGAGGACTTCAAAGTTAAAATTAAATCCTGGTAAATCTTCACAGTATCTTAGAATGATATTCAAGGGAAATGTTGAAAAGGAAAAAAAAAAAGTCAACTTTTTAATACATGGGAACAATACTGTGAACTTACTCTTTCTACACTGTTGTTTCTTTTGCAATTAGACATCCTTAGCATAATTTCAAGTCTGTATTAAATGTCCTTATAAGTATTATAGCTCAGCTTAGTTTATAAAAAGGAGGGCTATATGAATACCAGTTGTAAGCTTTTCAACAGAAAGATGTAAACTTATTTAGTGATCTGTTTTTCTCTTTCATCTTATCTCTAGTTTCTGTATAGATTTATAATGCTCATTGTTTCCAATTTTAACAAATCACCTAATGGCAGAAAGGAAAATATGTTAACCCTGGAATTATTTGCAGTTGTAGAAATCCCTTTTGTCTGGCTCATGCAAGGCCTGCAATCTGTTTTAAACACAGATTGTCTGTCTTTTGTCTGACAGCCACCAAGCTGCACAAATTACTTTCTGCCTGTTCACCTGTTTGCAGCTGTGTCTGTAAGCTACGGATTCTGTAGTTTGACTTGAGCAACCACTCCAGGATTGATGACATGTGCTGCTGATAAACTGAGCAATTTGAAGAAATTACTGGCTAAACTTATTGAAAGACATCTGTGCATGAGCTGAGAACTAGAAGCCTTCAGTTGTGTGTTTGCAACCTGCAGTGGCGGCAGTCTGTTTGAAGTGATATCCTTCTATAAGAGAGCTGACCCTGCCGCAAAATAACTGAACCATCTTTGCAACATATTTCTTCAACTGCCAATGGAATTCTGCTCTCTTGGTCTTACATATACTTCCTAAATAGAGGCTATAAAAACAATTAAGACTTTATATACTCATCTAGTAGAAGCAACTTTTTTTGAAGTGTTTCCATTTCTCACTTAGATTTTGCATTCTCTGTTGCTTCCCAGCCCTCTCTGCTCTAAAGACAAGTTCCCAGCAGTTAATGCTAGTATGAGCATCTCACAGGCACACTTCTAATGTTAGCCAAGACAACATGCCCCTGCAGAATTATGGGGGTACAGCTCAACTTCTCCTTCTACTTGCAGTACCTCATTACCTCTTTGGCTAACTAATATTACTGCCTGAGATTTCTGCTCTAAAATTCAGTAATCCAAAAACTGCATTTCTGAGCCATGTGAACGTGGATAATGTTTGAGCTTCTGGAGGATACTTGCAGATGTTCATTTTAAGTACAAGAAGCCTAAGATCTTTCAGGGTGAGTGCATGCATATGTGTGTATGTATGGAATTCTTTTCATTTAAAAAAGCTCCATCAGCCTGGTGAGCTGCATGTGATAGCTAGTCATTTTTAAACTGTGCATTACATTTAGCAAAATAAATTTCCCAGTCCTTTATGACACATTCTATAGTGATACACTTCAATGTTGCTCCCACTTCCTTTGTTCTTACACATTTAGCATAAAAGTGTTTCAAGGATACATTGTGACAGAGTAAGCCAGATGAATTCTACACATTTGCAAATGTTTTACTAGCCCAGAACAAACAACAAATTAAAAACATTACTAAAATTGCTTCATACAGTAATGAGAAAAAAAAAAAACAATCGAAGGGAAAGCATGTTAAGCCTGAAAAGGCAATTAAGTGCCTAGAGAACTTCCACAGCCTGTAGACAGAAGCACAGAAATTGTCCACTTTCACATCTGCATATTAATCCTCTCTCCCTTAAGCCCTCATCTTAGGCATTTCAAAAGGATTAAGTAAGCAGTACTTAAGTACCCAAAACAAACTGGTCATTTCACCTTCTTGTCTTTGCAACCACTTCATACCAAAAGTCAAGATACTGACTAAAACGATCAAACTATCAAGATTTATATCTGTACTATTTGTGAGAATAAGCAAATGACAAGAGTGCTTTCATTTGAATTTCTTTAGTATTTGGAAGCAAATATTACCTTTAAAAGTATCTTTACAAGCAAGGTCTACTAACAGTGATAACAATTTTCAAAACACGTATTATATTTTATGAAAAATTATCACTGTGCTCAAACACAATTGAAAATAAGAAAGCAAAGCTTTCAAGTCAATTAGTTATTATAAATTGGGCTTTCCCATTTCAGAACCCATAAACTAGATTCACCATAGAGCTGAAGTGACTTCCTGGAAAAAAAGAATATATAGCGTAGTGTATATGCATACAATAAATCAAGTCCTGATTATGTGCAGCTAATAAGTATACATCACTAATAATAAAATGCTTAAGATACCATGCTACAGTAGATATCTAAGTAAATACAGCACATTTTTATTTTTAGTGTCTATGCATATTGTGAGTTCGAGCGTTTTTAATGTCAGCTTTTATTTTAAAAGAGCTAAGTCGTGAGAACATTCTTATGTACCACTTCATAACTCTGACACCAAGTATGTATAAAAAGATTAGCCTTTATTTGGTATAAAATCAGTTGGCAGTTTTACATCTGTGCAATGCAACATAAATACCCCAGCTGGCATCTCAAGCTCACACACATATGGACTTCAAAACAGAAACTTCCTTATTTGCAGCACTGCCAGGGTAATTTTGTATACTCTGCATACTACAGCTATTTGTCAGGCCCCTGCAGGTGTGCACTGCACATAAACACACAGCTGTAGTCTAGCAAGCCAAGTGTTCCATCAAACACATAAAGGGAGACCTCAGCAGCTGGATTAGTCATCCCTGCAACAGGTCCAGGGAGAACAATATGGGTTAGTATTTTTGGAAAAGCGTGGATGGTAAATTTATGATTATGCTGGCCTTACCAAATAACTGCTGGATTGTGTCATTTTTATGCAATGTCTACTTATTAAAGTTTTTGTTAGAATGGCTGGAACAGACTGAATATTTTTTAGTTTTTAATATAAACAATAAGGTAGTTTATGTATAAAATAGTTTATTAAGTGCAAAATGTTAAAAGGTTTTCATGCTAGTGGTTGGTTTTTGACAGATGTTACAATTATTTGCATTGGCTTTAACAGACAAATCGCTGGAATCAATTAGAGTTAGCATATCAAAGTTTCTTACTAGTTATATATTATGCTTTGTCACATTTACTATAACTACATAGGATTTTTCTATCTGTTTTTTGCTCTAACTGCTTAGATCACAGGTGAACTCCTAAAAACAGTTGATAAAGAGAAGTGCAAAATAAACATGTTACTATTATTAGCTTGCTTATTTAAACTATGATTTTATTAAATTTAAAAAACTAACCAAAATTACTCTCTCTCAGCACTCTTTAGAAGACACCAGCATTCACAGAATTTCATGGTGGATATACAGAAGTTAAAAATATTTTAATCAACCAGAAAAAGCAGTAAAACTAATTTTATGCAATTTTTTTAAGAAACTTCATATGTCAAAAGCAAGAATAAAATGAATCAGTAAGAAAATGAACAAAACTTCCAAAATATTTTCCACCTGTTTTATCCAGAATGTTCACTGTCAGTATGTATTTCAGCCTCAGAAAAGATGACAAACTATGAACACTGTCAGGACCAATCCTAGACACATTTCATCCACTAAACTTTGAGTTCAAATATGCAGGCACCTGTGCTTGCTGCTCTTTGGTGTTTGTTTAGAAACACAAATATTTACCAGATCTTACTCATAGGTCTCTTTTCTGAAGATGACATAATTACACACTTGTAACAGCTCTTTCGGATTCCATGTGCTGGGAGGAAGATGTCAATTCGATAATTCGGTACAGTGGACATTGACCAGCACTGAGAATATAACCATGTTTTTCCTTGCATACAGCAGTACTTGGCAGCACCTGGGAACACTATGAGCAGGAATCCATTCCCAACTGCTCCTGCTGCATTAAGTTAATTGCATCATTTCACGAAAGAAGAGATGGGGTTTCCTAAAGGTCACTTTCCTGAACAGGACCTAATGACATTTAGAGACCCTTTATGTGTCATCCACCAGGAATATCACTACTGGCGGCTCAGAAATGTACATGAAGGTTATGTTAATATTATGGTAACATAAGATCTAATCATTACAATTACTGATACGTAACTATCACATAGTCATTTCCTCATGTCATATAAAGGTAGCTGCTTTTTTAAGCCAAACAGGTTGTAGCAAATGCTGAAAAGGCACTCATGGCACCAGACAGAGATGAACAGTACTCAGCCATACTCAGTATAAGAGCCACTAAAACATACCATAACAAAATCATAAAGAAACACTTCAAAACAAAAAAAAAATCGTTATTTAGGATACAGGGTAAATGGAAAAGCAAAGTTAATTATTCCTTTTTATGCAAGCAACTATCTTCCTGAATCAAAAGAGAAAATCTGCAATTTCAGGGATACATATTTTGCACCCATCTTGGATCTACAGCCGACAAAAAACATGTATAAAGCTTTAACCATGGAATTACTCATTTGGTAAACTGAAGATAGAGTCCATAGCAAAGATACAATAACAAAGGGAATATGGCAGAACAGACCGATGGTTTGAAGGCACATTTTTCAAGGTTTAATGGCATATTATACCATTGATGAACAAACCTCATTCAAAAGAACAATAACTGTATTAAAATGGCGTATAATCATAAAAGAGCCTCTGAGAAATCAGTCGACCTTACTTCAGATGAAACCTAAAATATCTTTCTTTAAAAAGAGCTAAAGATGATCATGTTATAGAGCAAAATAACATGATGTCCATAAAGCAAAACTGTGCTTTTCCAAAAAGGTGGCTTCTAAGGACATCTTTAAGAAAGTGTTTCTGTGAATATTACAAAAAATTTTAAGAGCGGAATTAGTGGTTGCAAGTGTTAATATTATGCAATGAACTGTAGAAGAATATAAATTTGAGAGGGTAAGAGAGCAAGGAGAGGGACAAAGGGCATTGGCTTTCCCTGGGTATTACATTTATATAATGGATTATATATGGATCTATCAGCCAGAAACTTGTGTTTTAATCCTGGTTTTGGCAGGTATTTCCTGTCCTACCTCAAGTAAAAAAAGTACCCAATTTCTGGGCATTAATCTCTCTAGAGAAATATAAAGTCTTACAGGGGCATTTATTCATTTGATAGGGGGAGATTCATGTTTTGTAATAGTTTTATTAATATTATATACATTAATCACTACACAACTATCACAGAACTATTACAGTATTATTTATGTAGATCTAAAATAAGTTTTCTGCTTGTACACCAAAACAATCTGGATTAACTGAAGCCCACAACAACTGCTGTGTTACGCATCAGTCCCGGGACTGCCCAGTTGCTCAGATTCAGCCTTTCCAGAAGCAAAGCTTCAATAGCACCTATGAAATGACCCAATCATAGGCTCCACTAAGAGTATCACTGTATTTTAGCACTACAAATGCATGGTGCACAGGTGTCCATTACTGGGTAGGTGAGGGGTAGAATGTCCTAGTAAGAAGTACAAGACAAGGAATGAGAGCACTGAATACTCACATAATAGTAGGGCTCTGGAAAAGGGAAAGTCCTATAGAGCCAGAAGAAAATCAGGACCTACTTCCCCAAGCAGACTAAATATGGATCTGGCCTTAGCCTTATTGTAGGTATGGATTTGAATCTGGTTTGAGCTCTCTGAGATAACCCTTTCCAATTAAAAAAAAAATTTAAAAATCTAGACCCATCATGATGCAACTTTCCCTTAGCCTGTTCTCATATCCTGAGGAACTGCATTCCAGTACAATTAAATCAAGCCATAGACCCTCTTCTTTGCCTAGAGACCTCAGGCAAGCAACTACTTTCAACAAGAGGTCCTTTCTAGGAAGAAAAATGAGCTTATTTGAAAAAACTGATAGGGAAACTTCTTATGATGAAGGATGTGTCTATACAGCTAGATGGCAGGGATAGCTGTACTTTTTTTTGCTTACACAAGTCAAACCATATTTAGAATATCTTCACAATCAAGTCATCTACACTTTTGTTTTCTTTTAATTTAAAACTGAAATTCAAAGATTTGCCTGCCTTAGCTGACTGGGATTTTAGGCACACTTACATTACATATATCTTAATCACATCCTGCCTAAGAGTGTGTCAAACCCTTTTGAAGCAAATCAAATGAAAAAATCTAGTGGCACAAAGTCATTGTTGAACTTCATTTTCTGCTGCAGATAGCATGCCATTTTTTAAAATTTAATTAATCCAAGTTGAAGCATGTAAGAGTCCCACTTGGGAACCGTTCAAGAATATTGATCAACAGCACTGCTGAGTAAGAGCATTTCGTGTCTCCAAAATTTTTATGCACTCCTTACGCAAGACACTCCTACTCAATGTTAAGAGAGCAGACCTGGATAATTTAGTGAAGTATATAAATATTGCCTACTGCAAGAAAGCTACTGCTGAAATGGCAACAACAGAAAATGCTGGTGGTTAATCAATTGATACTACACATTAAAGAAGAGAATAATAAACAATTACTGGAAGGATACAATGGTTTCCCAAATTAAAGTTTGAGACTCATCAGTGACTTAAATTTTAGAACCCACCATCACTAACAGATAAGTGTTCTTTGAGAAACAAAGAAAATGTTCTCCCTATTCAAAAAGTCTGTCAAATGAAATAGGCAGGTTATTCAGAGATACATTCCATTTACACAAATGGATACAAATCAAGAGCAGTAAAAAAGATTTTGTAGTACAAAGAAACAAAGGGAAGAACTGCAAAAGGCTCTATAATTTTGGTCTTTATTTTAGTTAAATCCTATCCTGGTAAATGTTTCAATTGAAAAGCCACCCTGCATCTTTAAATGCTTGAGAAATGCATACTGATTGTATCTCCAAAACATTTTAAAAGGCTAGTTATACCCAAATTGATAAAGAACTCCCTATATAGAGAACTATACTACTGTTGTCCAAACAGCTGAAGCAACACTATCAAACTGTAACCAATTCCAGACCCCTTCGGGTATCACACAGACCATGCTTGCTTCTCTCTCCATTCCTACCTCCACCTTTTTCCCCCCCCATTTTTCTTAAAATAAAGGCTATTTTATAGGGTGACTGTAATAGGATACTATGATCATTGCTGATTGCATTTAGAAACAGACCCTTCTAATCCAGCTGCTCTCCACTTCAACAAATGTCATTTAAAAGCTACTTCATAAAAACATTATTGCTTCATACTTAAAAGACATTAAGTTAAGATTTTGAAAATTCCATTCACTTGATTGTATCAGCAAGTGCACTATATGTTAGATTTATCATTAAAGCAAAATCTATGAGAACTGTTTTCCAGACTTCAGCTAATGCTCTTATGACACATTTGGCCAAGGAAAAGGGATGAAAACCAGTAGTGCTTTGAAGCAATAGCCAGTAAATGCCGCTGTGGTTTACCAAGAGGGGGATGCACAACACATTAGACCACAGTTAATGAAATTAAACCATTTCTTATGTTTTTTAAATGTGTGCTGTATTACTTGCTTGGAAAGTACACAACTGCTTCATTTTTGAGATTTTACCTTTTTTTGTAGTAAGTTGTATCTCTTCCATCTACTGGTAATTAAATCAGTAAGCGACTACCACTGTTATGTATTTTATAATACTATTTAAAGCAAAATAACTGAATAAATAAACTGTGTGTTCTTTTTTGCTTCTACATAAAAAATAAGTTCCAATTTTATGTTCCTTACTCAAAGATCCAGCAAAAAGATTATCGAGAGGAAAAGAGGATAAAGTTTTCGCATACTACATACTTGTGTAAGACGTGCATTGATAAGCAGTTTCCGTCCATAACACGTCCATGAAATGTGGATTTAATGTAATGCTGTCTTGACAGAAAAAAAAAATTCTCCTGGTAGATATTTTTGCGTAATAGATTTCTAAAGCTTTAACTCCAGTCTTCAAGTACAACATCTTCAAAGAAATTAAGTGGCTTATTTACCAAAATAAAAACTATCTGTCCTCTATTGTTCTTAATTCTTGAAAAAACAAACAGATAATTACTGTTCAAAATCCATTTACATCTCTAGCACTTCTAAGTATTTACATATTAATGATAAATCTATGGTTAAAGCATAGCTAAATTAAATCCTTAAAGATGACTACATGTGTCCATTATATAACAATACACTGCATATTCTCCTATTTACATCAATAAAACTATGAAAGATAGTATTTTCCCCTTGGAATTGAAGACAGAGAGCTCACAGACAAAAATTAATTTCTTTCTAGCAGTCCAACCAGCTGTTGTCTCAAGCTAAGAACTCAATTCTCCTCAGTCCCTCAAACTTTCCAAAAGCAGCTCTTCACACACTATACTCTACAAAGTTAATTTATGACTATGCAATGTTAATTAATAAACTTTTCCAGTTACCATAATTAGTTAACAGTAAACTGGGGAATGGTCAATAGTTTAGATCTATTTTACATTGCACCACTGTAAGAAGCCACTACTATTCATCCCAAGGGACTATCATGCCACAATTTTGCTACTTATAGTTATCAGCAGAGTGAGGGGATTTATATGTGAGAGATTAGTCATGAAAGAGCAGCAAAAGCAACCTACAAGAGAAAAGGCAAATGGTAATAGCTCTTCTATTAGCCCAAATCAGAAGAGCTACTGTCTTCTGTTTGCTACTGAGAAACATTTTAATAAATATTTGGAAAAACACTGATATAAAAATTAGAACTCTGATCTTGGGAGGTGGGGCATGGGAGCGCCATTGGGAGGGAAATGAAGATATGGGACTTCCCATTATCAGGACTTTTTTTAGACAAATCACTTTTCCCAGATAAAACCATGAAAAACTCAACAGTGAAGCTCTCAATGAAACTTCCAATATTGAGCCTATAATTTCCATATATATAAAAACAGAAGCCTCCTAAAGTGAAATAAAATGAGATAAAGACAGAAAACTGTCTTTATTAGCAGAAGCGTTGGATAACATGGCCTTTAACACAAGTTACACTGCACACCAAAGTGGCAGTGAAGTTCAGATCACATACCCTCATTTCCATAATCATTTTCAGATGCCTAGAATGCATTAAATACAGTGCCATCTTAAAAATGAAAAGCAGACATTCCTTTGGAAATTAATTCAGTATTTAGCGTGTCATACTCAGAAAAGATCTCCTTTTATAAAGTAGAAAAATTGGAACATAATAAATACTATAAGGATGTTTGTTATTTCATTTGCCTTAATTTTGTCCTACAGGCACAAATATACACTACAGTTGTGGAAAGATGGCATTCATGTCCAGAACACTGTATTCTAAGAATGTCAGCTGTAAGTCTTTCTCTGAAAATAAACATACTCAGAATCTAAGGAAAAAATATCAATGTCAAATCTTCTTTACCATGCATTTTCACAGACCTCACATTATTCCTGCTCAATAGTCTTTAGCCACTTCCCAGAAAGAAACACACACATCACAGAACATTTCTTCTTAGCAGATTCTTTCTCCACAAACAAATATTCAAGCCTACACTTAATGCATATTCCTATCTTAAATTCACATATGCTAGCATTGCAGAAGCTAGAGCTAAGGGGTCCATGCAAGAATGCTAATTAGAAATTGCTGTGAATATTGATTCTCTTTATGCCGACTTTTGAAGAGGATCAAACCCTTCTCTACAGTTTGTGTCTGGGTTATCCACATTCAAGTTAACTCAGCTCTGAGAGCAATTGCTTATGGAACAAAACTAAAATTACTGCATCTGCAACAGTGGTATTTTCACTCATTTGTAATTATGACTTCCAGAGGCAAGGCCATGGTTCTTCTCATCATGGCGAATTGAGCTCAACTATTAAACCCTTCACTGTGAAAAACTTGATTACCTCTTTTGGATTAACAGGATATCTTGTGAGAGTCACTAAAGAATTAGTAAAGGCAAGTGGAGCTAACTGACATTCTCCCCAAAGAACACACTACAAAATACATTAACTTAAGCTTTAACTTGCATTTTCTTTCAGGACTTTCCATTATGCTACTATAACATATGGGAACAAGAAATTATTTTTGCAGTGCTAAGAAGCCCCTACTCTGCAAATGCATAATAAACCACAATAATGAAATTTCAAATTACATCCATGCTTAGAAGAACATGTCTATAAGCAGGGGAGCAAGGGAGAAATTGTTTTTAAGTTCAATCATATCATAGAATAAATAAAATATTCCAAAGTGAAGCTTCTCCATTTACATCACAGTGCATTAGCTACTTCTTGGAGTGGATACACAACATATGACAGTGTAGTTCCCAGGACTTCAGACAATGTCAATAAATACAGGAAATAAATTTTTTCAACACACCAACCAGAATGCATAATTAATAATCAGACATAGGTTTCAAATTAATTCCCAGAGGAAATAGTAACTAATAAACTTTTCACAGAGTACACAGAAGCAATGTGTAGACCAGCTAGATGAAATGGCAACTGATGTACAATACAGGAACTTCCAAAAGGCTTCATTCTGTCATGGGAAACTACACATCTGCCAATACGTTCACAGGTGGAAAGATTTGGGTTATAATTCATTGCTACAGGAGACAATACACAAAAGACAGACCACACAAAAGGCATAAACTATTTACAACAGCACATCAAAGAAAGAGAAGATGTTAGCATGATTTGTGAAAGTCAATTTACTTCATAACAGTGATTCAAATTAAAAAGAAGTAAATGTTTCTAACACTGGTGGCAAAGCTACCCTAAGAGAAGACATATTACCCTAATACTCCTTGAAAAGGCATGTGAATCTTAAGAAAATATGTCCATACTGATACAGACACACATAAATGCAATGTCTAAAATAAAAGACAAGAAGATAGAGATTTCATTTCTTGTATAAGGAATTTTTTTTTTATTCCCTCTGCTAAGCATGTCGTCGCTGTACGGTAAGGCCAAAGAAGGATTATTCCTAATCTTGCTGATGATCAAATTTTGTTTGCCCAGAAGACAGTTCTAATATTAAAAATGGAGGCAGCTAAAGGACTGTTCTTGTTAACCAAGAATCCTCTTGTTAACCAAGCTGCTGAGCATGACGGCTCTTACTAAAAATATTGTAACTGGTTTTATACCGTGGATAATATTAAAGCTTAGAATAGTTTTGGATATGAACAGCAGTTTTCTTTGCACTGCATACCCCTGCAGCTGTACAGTACAGAGGCTTGCTTCACAACTCTTTACAATTGCAGGGTCCCTTTGTAAACACAATCTCCATATGTACCTTCCTACAGCCAAAAGTTTCTGTTCTCCACTCCTACTTTCAATTTCTCCTTTTACATCTCCAAAACAGATGACTGTTGATATTTTCCCCTCTCTTTAAGGCCAGAAAAAAAAACAAATTAATTTTTTACAACAGAGTATCTGCAGAAATCTCACCATATGAGAGTGACTAAGTAGTGACAACTTCTAAAATGACCACCAAATAGCAGTAGCATAGAAAAGAAATTAAAACTTTGCTTTTTGAAAAGTTATTCACTCCTTCAAAATTGAGTGACTAAATCTCACCTACACCCTGAGTGCAGATACGTGCTTCATAAATTTTCAACGTAGGGATGTTGATGAAAAAATTCAGCTGTTTTACCTCTAAGAGTAACACACAAAGTATTTTTGGCACATTACACATTACAGCACAGCAGAATGTAGAACTTCATCAACTTTGACATCCTTTTCATTGAGACAGTACAGACTTCATCATTAATAGACAAGGCACAAATAATCCTATGCAATTTACCTAAGTCCAGTGCAAACAATAAGAAGTTAGTATTAATAATTATGTTAAACACATAAAGAATGTAAATTATAACCTGCAAGATTGTACATCTTCCAGAAATTGAAAAAGCCAATGCATTAAAAAATGAGTTTGAGATTGCTGCAGAGAATGATACCAAGACCAGCTTATAAATTCATGCAGCTTTGAGGCATTCTCCGTTGGAGCAACACTATAATCTCCCCTGCCTTGAGTTGCCTCTTATGCTCTTGTGGGCACATTATAAGCCAAAAAAAAAGGCTAAAATGATGGAAAAATAACCCTTAGAAGGAACAACTTGCAGCTGAATCTAACAGCTGAACTAACTGCTCACATATCTATCTGACATCTGGGAAAGCTGCTGGCAGGGTACACCCCTTTACACAGTAGTATGATCCTACACCCCAAAAATAAAAGGAAATCACATCCTTTGTAAGACAGTACAGGTGAGGTTTTAAAACTCTCTTAACCTTATAAACATGTCTACAGTCAAAATCTGGCAGCACAACACTTCAATAGTGTGTACAAGAGTAACAGGTGGCAAAAGTTTCTAAAAGACTGCCTATGACTTAGCAAGAGATAGATCAAAGTGTTACATGTTTATTCCTTGAACCCTAATATCTTCCACTGGGGGTGTGATTAGATTGAAAAAACTGTTTTAAAAAAAATTTTGGCTCAAGCAGACTGAGGGGGGCTGAGAGGGCATAATGCAAAACTCTGCATCCATTATAGATGAGATAGGACAATTACAAAGGAAGAACACAAACCACTGCTTTGCAATGTACTTAATATCCTTCCTTGCTAAGGTAAATATTACTTGTTTTGAGCTACTCCCTGGGAACCTCAAGCAACAGGGCCCTGTTTTGCTAAATTAGTGATTCTGAAGAGCAGCTATGAATGCCACCACTATACTAATACACTGAAGTGTTAAAACCCACGATGGATTTGACATCATAGTAAAAAAAAATTAGTTCTACAATATATTAGATACTATACTTATTGCTAAAGCATAATTCAAATTTAAACCACTTAGATTCTAACTAAAGATCCAGAATCAGGGAAATGAGGAGGCAAATGTGTGGGCAAGACTGCTAAACTTAGGATTTGCAGTTTCCACCTCACATTCCTGCAAATAAATTGTCTAGAAAAATATTACCAACTAGTGTTTAGAAATTTTGGTTTTGATTTTTTCCCATAAAATGACAAAAATTAATAATGTGTATTTTTTCCACAGGGTCCTTGTAAGTAATTACAGACTACAGAAGCTCAGATGCTTTGGATGCTCAATTCTTCTGTTGACATAGCATGACATAGAAAGCCCTTGTTGAGTTGTGGGCTGCTATGGTTTGTGCACATTTTAAGCATCCATACTTTTGAGGACTGAGATCTTCTTTGTATAAATTTAGCCTACATTTCTTGTTCAAGTTTAGATCATCTTGGATTTTACTTCAGTGGATCCTCATAACCATGTAATTCAAATCATACTGTGCAATGGTCCAATTACTATTGTTTGATATTCTTCCTAAATCACATATTTTGCAATGCATAATGGTGAAGTTTTTTCCAACAGTTCTGCGAACGGGATTATTTATCCTTTAAAATGACGAAAAGTTCTGGAATAACAGAAAAGTATATTTTGTGTGTTTTTAAATAAAATATTCATACCACTACACAAATGTCAATAAACCAAACTGATGCATAGGCAGTCTTGATTCAGGTAAATGATACATCAGCATGAACAATCTTAAAAAATGTGTGAGAAGTAAGAAGACTTCTTAATGAAAAACATAGAAATGTTTCCATATGTTTTATGAAGTATTCTTTACCCTTTAAATGAGCACATTCAGATTTAGTCGCTGGCTTTGTTTCAGAGAAACCCCATCTGTACACTACATCGCTTACAGGCACATCTCAGTCATGCAATAGCTATGTCACAGCTCATATATCAAATAAAAATCACATTCAAGGCCACACAACCTTATATACCCAAAGTCTTCCATTCTATTTTAAGTAATCCTAAGAGAGCTCTTATTGCACCTCACTGATGATGTCACATGACTTTTGTAGGGAAACAGAGTCCTACAACTGAAATATCAAACATATCTTAACACAGATGAGAATGATACAAAGTACAACTCTATTGTACTTATATATTCTGGAAGTCTTTTTTTTCAAGAAAGAAACAGGTGTGGAACTAAAAGCATAAGAATAGTAGTACTGCACAACATTATGTTGTACTGTGAAAAGCAGGATAAAACACATGCAACTCACTTAAGGAATACATCTTAAGGCTTAAGGAATACATCTGACACAGGTTCCAAGGCTAATAAAACTGATTGTCCACGTCAAGGACAGAAAGCAAAGAAGTTATCTAACCTTTCCGACATCAAAGGTTTCAGTGTCAGAAAATTGCATTTCAAACCCAACAGCAAAGACAGCCAAACGGTCAAAAGGCTTCTATCCACATTACATGGCAGTCCATAAACCATTAACTCTTGTAGCAAGGAAATAGTACAAACAGCTATGTTAGAAATCATGAAATCATACAAACCCAAGGCATCTCCTCCACAGAACACCGTGAGCAAGAAGAATGCTTCTGAAACACTTCTCTATTGACTTTTTTTTTACCTTATTGTCAGGAAGTTTCCCTTGCCAAAGAGAAATTGTGCAAAACAAAAAAATACCCCAGGTAGTCAGCTAAGTATAAGCACCTTGCAACAAAAATCAACTATCTTCAGTTAAAAAGAGATTCATTCACACCAATGTCTAAAATTACAACATATCTCTAAATTACAGGTAATATATATAAATATGATTATTTAATAGTTGCTGCTTGATAACTTCCTGAGAAGGTAATGCTTCCAGTAGCATATGAAATAGCTGAGTCACTATAAAACCAAATATTTGTTGCTTTGTTTTTGGAGGGTTTTTTTTCATTTTATAGATTACACTGAACAATGACATAGCAATCATCAGGAAATTATAATACACTTATTTAATTTCAAACAGTCAGTTTCAGGAGGTTTATCCTACTAACACTTTATAAGTTGTATTTCAAACAGGTGGTAAAGCAAAAAAAAAAAAGATGAGCCAACTTCTATAACATGTCGTAGTGAGCAAGCTTAGTAAACTTGTCTCATGATTTGGTATTCTAAGTCTGAATTGTCATAATACTGAAAAACATTTTGGTTTTTAATTGCCACTCACTGCAGATAAAGGTATTAGGTTAATATGCAACAGAATGAACAGAAGCCTCATATAAGGAAGGCATACACACAACAAGATACAAATTCAGTATAAACCAATAGCAAAATATACTTCAACTAGCACCAAATAGCCAACTAGGGTCAACTGCACTAAATAGACACACCCTGAATAG